>NC_073395.1:25019974-26219974 GCF_028641065.1 Leucoraja erinaceus | reverse complement strand
CTGGTGATGCTGCAATAATTAGGGTTAAGATACTCAAGAGGTCTGAATAGGAAGAATATAGAAACCTTCAAGGGCTGGAGGTAAGGTGGGTGAAACCATGAAGGGTTGAGAACTCAGGATGGAAGTTTGTAACTGAGCCATGGCTTATATGCAAAGCTGTATATGCTGGCAAGTATAGGGATGAATTAGCCTGCAAATTAGCACATGGAATGGCCTCAAGTTTATGCTGAATAGAATGAAAGATGCTGGCTAGAGAAGTGACATTTAAGAACAGAGCCACATTCAACCATGCTTATTCACCATGCCTTTACTCAACTCGCTTAACTCACTTATTATAAATAGACACAAAGTGCTGGAGTAACTCAACGGGTCAGGCAGCATCTCTGGAAAAAAGGATGGGTGACGTTTCGGGTCGGACCCTTCTTCAGGCTCGATCTGAACCAAAACGGGCTTCTTTGGTCCGGACCCAAAACATCGTCCATCTTGAATTACTCCAGCACTTTTTGTCTATGTTTGGTATAAATCAGCATCTGCAGTTCTTTGTGTTGTTTCAGGCAATTGCTTTGTTATGTGCATAAATTAGTTGCTGGCGTCTATGTTTTACTTGAGCATTCCTTGCCTCATGAAGCTTGCACAGTGTTCTTTATCAAATACGAGTGGATGCTGTGTTTGGAATTGATTATTGATGATCAATGTGATATACTTCAGGAACATAATACCCAGGATACTAAGAAAAGCTTCAAATCACTTTTCCCTGGCAAACAATAAGTAATAAAATGTGTTGCATTATTACAGTGATTTAGCCAATGCAATATGTCAACTTTTAGCAAGCTACTTAGTAAATAGGAACAGTTTATCCAACTCCTACGTGCCTAGAACATTATTTCAACCCCTTGATCATAGAGAGAATGCTGCAAGGCAGCGTGGATTACTGACGGAATCTCAGATTTCAGCATTAAACTGAGTTTGCATAGAAAAGTTGTTCAGTTTCGTTGCATAATGATGGTGATTCTTGACTGTTTCAAAGCAAAATTCAGACCACAGTAGTTTATCAAATCTGCACAATGCTTTAGGAAATATTATACACAATCAAGAGTGGAATATGCGGTATGAATCAAAAACAGAAATCTATCCAAAAAGGTGGAAAAATCTAAGCAGGAAATACTAAGCAGAAACAGCAGAATCAGTGACGAAAGAACCAGATCAAATATTTTGTAGGACGGCATGGTGGAGCAGTGGTAGAGTTGCTGGCTTACAATGCCAGAAACCCACGATTGATCCTGACTATGGGTACTGTCTAAAAAAGAATTTGTACGTTCTTCCCTTGACCTGCATGGATTTTCTTCAGGTGCTCTGGTTTCCTTCTACACCCACAAGACTTACAGGTTTAAAGTTTGTAACTGAGCCATTGCTTGGTAATCGGCTTGGTAAAATTGTAAATTTTCCCCAGTGTGGGTAGGATAGTGCTAGTGTGTGGGGATCGCTGGTCGGCGTGGACTCAGTGGGCCGTGGGGCCTGTTTCTGTGCTGCATCACTACACTTAGCAACATTTTCTGTCAATAATTTTTCATCAGATATAAAGTTACTGAGATGGTTACTGCCTGGCCTATTGGGCACGTTCAGCTTTTTCTGTTTACATTTCAGATTTGCAATCTTTGCTAGTTTTACCTTTGGGAATACAGACAATCCCCGACTTATGTGAAGGTTACGTCCCTCATACCCTTATGTAAGTCAGCTGTTATGCAATTCGAAAGACCACGTGGGAGCTCCCAAACAGAGACCATGTGGGAGCACGAGAACAACTGACTGGCTTACGGAAATGGCCGCATGCGACGGCAGTAACGCACTAGAACTGAGACGTGCAATGCGTAAATAAAGCAGTGGGCTTAAAGAACTGTTTACATGAATGAGAGTTTGCGTAAACCACCTATTATGTAAGTCGGTGAGTGCCTGCATCCAAATTTCGTACTAACCCAGACTGCATTAATTAGCACGGAACAGACTTTTGAGCAAGTCTCGAATATCTTACCTGAGCCCGCTGCGATCTGACCCAAGAGAGACACAAAATGCTGGGGTAACTCAGCAGGCCAGGCAGCATCTCTGGAGAAAAGGAATAGGTGATATTTCGGGTTGAGACCCTTCTTCAGACTGGGTCTCCTATTCCTTTTGCTCCAGAGCTGCTGCTTGTCCTGCTGAATTACTCCAGCATTTTGTATCTATGTGCAGTATAAACTAGCACCTGCAGTTCCTTTCTACACTACCTGACCCAAACAGATTCAGGTAGGATCAGGTACCAGGACAAACACAGCAAAACCTCTCAGGTTTGGGTTGGGTTTGGATTATCCATCGTTGGGTGCCATTTGGATAGCTTAATTCTTTAGTAAATCTCTGATACTTCACCCAGTGCTGGTGTTTTAAACAAACCATAAATAGTGGACAAACTCCACAAGCATTACATTACAGTATTGCAGATAAAGTAGCAGGGATCTCTGAAGGGGTAATAAAAACAGTTGCAGAATTCATTCATTAAGGAGCAAATGCCTGTTGGTATAATTTGCAAAATTATGGTAAGATTCTCTAATCGAAACGAGACAAGACAATTACCAGACAAAATAAGTTACTGAAACCATAGCTAAAATTGCACTCAAGTGTTCTGAGGCTATCTTTTAATAGATTAGGACACACTGGAAACCATTTCCAGATGTTAATTGATCTACATGGACGAAGCACAGGCAGGTGGGACTAATGTAGCTGGGACATGTTGGCTGGTGTGGGCAAGTTGGGCCGAAAGGCCTGTTTCCACACTGCATTACTCTATGACTCCACAAACATGCATATCTTTGGAATGTGGAAGGAAATCAGAGAACTGGAGAAATCCCATGCGGTCACAGGGAGAACATTCAAAGTCTGTCCAGACGGCACCTATAGTCAGGATCAAACTGGGGTCTCTGCCGCTGTGTGGCAGCAACTCTACTACCCCCCCCCCCCCCCACCCCCTTATATCCTTATGATAAAACTTACTCTAACAGACCACGATTGACAGAATTTATTAGTATGCTAAAAATATAGCCAGAAGTTAGAGTGCTACTTCGAAGTCAATCATGGACAACCTCACCAAATATTGCATCAAGAGGAAGTAATAGTTTAGCAGAAGATAGACACAACATTCTGGAGCCACTCAGCGGGGCAGGCCGCATCTCTGGGGAGAAGGAACAGGTGACAGCACTGACAATTTACATTGACAGGTACAGGTGCACAACCTTTTATCCGAAGATCCAAATAACGAAAACCTCCGAATAGCGACATTTTTTCGGTCCTTGAAGAAAGGTCCTTGAAAACGTTCACCGAGGGCGGCCCGCAGAGGTGACAGCGGAACCTCCGGTCGGTCCTCGAAAAAAAGGGGAACTAAATCCCCATTCATAAAAGAGAAGGTGAGGGTATATTGCGCGGGAGGGTTAATAATTGACAATACGCTGCTACCTGCCAGCTGAGTTAAAAAGTTCCCACGGTAGACTCACGATACACAGTGTATCGTGAGTCTTGCGTGGGAACTTTTTAACTCAGCGTGCAGGCAGCAGTAGATTGTCGCTCCCTTCAGTTTCACCCCACCTACACCCCTCTGCTTCCCGGCCATGTGTGTGACCCCATCCCTCCCCTCTCCAGCTCCCCGCTCATTGCACCGGCGCGGGGGCTTTGTACTGTCTTCACGTCGCGATGCTAGCAGCACAGTGCCAGTCACCGGAGACGTCAGGACCAACGGGACACCGACCCCCAGGCCCACAGCAAGCACGGAGATCCCAGATCAGCAACTCCAGCCCAGCCCCGTTCCAACTCCAGAGGAACACGCTCCCCGTATGGGCAGAAGCTGATGGTGTGCAAGGGTTATGTCTTGTTCTTGGGGTCGCGCAGCTCGGGCTGTGGTCGAACTGCCACTTGTCGCCATAGCGGCCCATCGGGGAGCGGATTCCTCTGGAGTTGGAGGGGGAGAGGGGTATTGTGCTGTTTGATCGCCCCCTACTATTCCAGGGACAGGGAGACAGGACGTTCACCGAGGGCGGCCCACAGACGTGACAGCGGAACCTCCGGTCGGTCCTCGAAGAAAGGGGAACTAAATCCCCATCCATAAAAGAGAAGGTGAGGGTATATTGCGCGGGAGGGTTAATAATTGACAATATGCTGCTACCTGCCCGTTGAGTTAAAACGTTCCCACGGTAGACACAATACACAGTGTATCGTGAGTCTTGCGTGGGAACTTTATAACTCAGCGTGCAGGCAGCAGCAAATTGTCGCTCCCTTCAGTTTCACCCCACCTACACCCCTCTGCTCCCCGGCCATGTGTGTGACCCCATCCCTCCCCTCTCCAGCTCCCCGCTCATTGCACCGGCGCGGGGGCTTTGCACTGTTTTCACATCGCGATGGCAGCAGGCCAGTGCAGTCACCGGAGACGTCAGGACCAATTGGACATCGACCACCAGGCCCACCGCAAGCACGGAGAACCCAGAGACCCACAGCCAGCAGCAGCCCAGCCCAGCCCCGCTCCAACTACAGAGGAACCTGGGTTGCAGATGACGGGGCGCAGCTCGGGGCGTCGCAGGGGCCCATCGGGGAGCGGGTTCCTGTTGGTCCTGACGTCTCCGGCCACCTGCTATCCTCCGGGAACTGTACCGCCCTTGCAGGAGAGTGGGGTTGTTTGCAGTTGCAGCGGGAGGGGCCAAGGGCGGTACAGTTCCCAGTCTCAGCTCCAGTCCAGGGGGGTGGCCGGAGACGTCAGGACCAACGGGACAGCGACCCCCAGGCCCACTGCAAGCACGGATATCCCAGAGACCCACAGCCAGCAGCAACTCCAGCCCAGCCCCGCTCCAACTCCAGAGGAACACGTAGGGGCAGAAGCTGATGGTGTGCAAGGTGTTCTTGGGGTGGCGCAGTTCGGGCTGTAGGCAAACTGCCACTTGTCGCCATAGCGGCCCATTGGGGAGCGGATTCCTCTGGAGTTGGAGGGGGAGGGGGGTATTGTGCTGTTTGATCGCCCCCTGCTATCCCAGGGACAGGGAGACACAGCGGCTTTTTAGACTGGTGGGCAATCACTTCCAAAGTTCTGCCCACACAGTCAGTACACCTCTCCTACACTGCATTTCATACAAACATTTATTCTGCAAGAAAAAACGACATTGAAGACTCAAACTCGCGACCGAGTAACTGCCGGGATCAAGGCGCAAACTCGCGACCTTGCGGATATGAGCCGAACACTCTACCACTGAGCCAGCCATTAAAATCTACGCAAAAAAAATTCCATTCCGAAGACCGACAAATTCTGGATTACGAAAAGTGTCTGGTCCCAAGGCTTTCAGATAAAATGTTGTGCACCTGTATATTGAATCAACTATAAATATACACATTGTTAAAATTAAAGCTGAAGTAAACGGAAAAATAATCATGTCATCAGCACATGGACTTGGTTGATAGGAAATTCCCAAGAGGAAGCAGAGGCTGCCAGTGTGTAAAACACGAGCCACGTCAGTGGCCAAACTGGCAAGAAGTCCAAGAAAGAGATCTGAAGAGTCAATGCCCTTCACACCTGTTGAATCAAACCAAAGTGATCACTCACAATAAACACCAGTTGGGTTAGGCCCATGGTCAGATTCATCCCACGATAACATCAAACACATGGAGCCTCTTTGCATTTGTTTACTTTTCCTTGAAGTCTTCAACATACAAATAAACAAGGTAACACTAGTTCGATGCTAATGGCAAATGAATGATATAATTTCACCAGGTTTAAGGTCAAGGGAAACAGAGATCAATGTATTTCATAATTCACAGTTTAACAAAGGGTAGGAAATGTGCTTGACATTCTAAAAGCACAAGGTGCAGGATGCTTAAATTAAACTCGAGGGAAGAGGATGAAAATGAAGGGAAATGAATCCTGTCTCCCTGTTATATTATATACTCAGTTTTTAACCCTGGTGATGCCCATAACTGTGTACAGTATTACAATGGGCAATGTCTTATCTAGCACCTGCCTTGCTTCCCCTTCAGCCACCCTAATTTAATACTACAGTCGACTCACAATGGCAGAGTCTGTCCATTCAACCTCTCAAATATGCTGAATGTGTGATGTATTAACAATGTGTACATTATACTCAATTTTTGAGTTGGATCCAATGAAATCAAAATGTTTACTGTACAGATACTACAACTACACGATGTTTACTGTACAGATACTACAACACTGTGGGTTTAGCCTGTGCAGAAATGGATTGATGTTTCCGCAACTCCTGTAAATTTCAGCCACTGCAGAGGGATTGTTGAAGAGGGGAAACATTGTGACTGTAGCAGTGCCATTAATGACAATGATGTCCTCAACATTGCACAATGTGAATGGACAGAGCCACTCAACTCTAATACATCCTGCTGCTGGTGAGATAAGCCAGTCCAAAGGCTGATCAGTTTATGATCACCTCAGAATGGAATTTATTGAATGGATCCCTTCTGGAGAACACACTGTTCCTCTAAAAATCAATGTGAGCTGCATGAAACCAAGCAGTAAACTCACCTGAACGATGATGTCAAGGCATACTTCTATACATTTCTAAGAGTGTGTTAATAGGAACTCCACCTCTAACCTCTCCTTCACCTCCAAATATTAGTTTATTTCCAGCACCAAAGGCCTGCTCAGCCTTACTGCCACTTAAGGAAACATGTTCCATTGCTTACTTCAGACTGTTTATGTTACTTCATGGGAATAAAATGAACAGTTGGCAATGGAAGACGTCAGATGGCCTTTCTTCCATGATTGTTGTTTATAGAAGACAGCTTACTGAGCATATTTTATTTTCCAGCAGAGCAAACCATAGTTTATACCAGTGTACCCAAGCTAGTTATTGCTATCAGAGAAGAGCTTTTTGTTTGGAGGTGGTTTGTGTTGGATGAAGGAGTTTGTTTGTTATTGTTCAAAGGATATAGTCAGCATTTAATCCCCTTGTCGAATTGGCTCTGAACTAGTGGCTTCCTCAAACATTCTAGAGGACTAAGAGTCAACCACTTTGGCGGTGGCCTACAATCACATAGGCCAGAATGGATAAGGCCAACGATTTACTTCCTTCAGGGAAAATAGAAAATTGTATGGATTGTTACATCAGTCTGAAACGTCATGATCGCCACAGTCTGGATGGAGTATGTATATTCTCCGTGTGATCGCGTGGGTTTTCTCCAGGTGCTCCGGTTTCCTCCCACACTCCAAAGACATACAGGTTTGTAGATTAATTGGCTGCTGTAAATTGCAAATTGTCTCCAGTGTGTAGGATAGTGCTAGTATACGAGGTTATCGCTGGTCAGCATGTATGGGCCAAAGGGTCTGTTTCCGCGTTGTATCTCTAGTCTTCCTTTCCCTCTCCAGACGTTTCCTTTCCCACTCCAGACATCCATCCACTCTCACACCCTTCTGGGAAACGAATTACAATTTCCCAAATTATTTTCTTGATCTTTATACCTGACACACACAGCTATGCTTTTAGATACAAGCTAGGGTCTCACCAATGATACGATAATAGTGATGGGCCATGTTCACATTCTTAGAAGCATAGGCACTACTTTTATGAATGCTTTAAATAAATCTGTCAGCTCCAACCTCCATGGTCATCAGTGCTCAAAGAAAATTGCATTCTTGCCAGTCTAGATATGATGTACTGTAGCTACTGTGTCTTGGAGTGCAATCTGTGGTAAAAGGATTGTGGATTTTTCTATGGATGTCGACCTGGGAACGTCTTTAAAAGTTAATTTTTTAAAAAACACTCATCTACGTTTGAGAATTTAGTTCTCAAGAGCCATGTTGTTACTTACCGGGAATAGCACGATGGGGACAGTCAGTGTGACAGCTACCAACACAGCCACGCGAACACACAAAATCAGGGTATCAAATTGGTAGACTCTAGTGTAGGTATGCAGCAATTCCGTCTCAACTTGTCCTGTGCAGAGAAATAAAACACCATCACAATTAATTTGGTCTGCATCTGGAGGGCAATAAACATTCAATTTTGTTAATCTACAACTGAAATATTCAACATTTACTTTAGCTGAGATACAGGCACTTCGGTTCACCAAGTCCATGCCAACCATTGATTATCCCTACACACTAAGGGCGATTTACAGAGGCCAATTAACCTACAAGCCCACAAGTCTTTGGGATATGGGAGGAAACCCGAGCACCCAGAGGAAACCCATGCGGTCACCTAATGAAACTCCACATAGACAGCACCCAAGGTTAGGATCAAATGCAGTATTCTCGTGCAGCAAGTCAACAACTCCACCAGCTGCACACTATGCTGCTGTTGTGCTGGCATTAAATTGATTGAAACAATAAAACTAAATATCATCAACGTCGCTGCCTGTAAAAATAATCAAAGATGATCAAAAGTAACACCCGCAGATTTTACTTCAGTGCTGCTTGCAATCTTACTCACCAAGAAAGGTCAGGTAGCCAAATAAAGCGGCCAGTAGGTACATGATGAGCATTGCAGTAATCGACACATTGGAGACATATTGCATTTTCTTTTGCGATCGACTGAAAAACGAAACAGATTTTTTTTTTCAATTTATACCATGATACAAAATAAAAGATTCCTGTTCCAGGGACCTACAACTAGCTATTCCCCGAAAAGATTAGTTTAGTTTAGAGATACAGAGTGAAAACAGGCCCTTTGGCCCACCGAGTCCACACCGACCATCAGCCACCTGCACACTAGTTTTATGTTATCCAAGTTTCCCGCCTACTCCCTACACATCAGAGGAATTTTAAGAGGTCAATTAACCTACAAACCTGCACATTTTTGGGATGTGGTTATTTACCGAACAGCTGTTGGAGGAACTCCAAATGCAAATTAAGGGTGATAATATCATCTCCGCAGTAAATTGGCAATAAGAAGATTTAACTTCTTCAAGAGTGGTATAGAGGAAACTAGTGAGGAAGTTGCAATGACTGGAAAATTATAGTTACGAGGAAAGATTGGCTAGGCTGTGCTCGCTTCCTTTGGAACAGAGGAACGATCATATTCGATTTTATGTAACAGCGAGAGGTTTAGATTGGCCAATGTGTTTGGCAGAAGGGTCCATAACCAGGGTGCGCAAACTGAAAGTTATTGGTAGAAAGAAGAGCTAAGAAAAAAAAAAAACTCATCAAGAAGCAGAAGAGCTAAGCAGAAAAACAATGATATCATCAAGAACGCAATGAACTTGTATATTTTGAAGCAGAAATTTTACATGTCTTTCACACTATTTCTTTTGATTGTTATTTTTGGTGTGTATTAACTTTTTTGTCAATGATTAGTGATGTACAGCACTTTGTTGCAGCTATGTTTGTTTTTAAAGTGCTCTATAAATAAAATTATTATTATTATTATTATTATTATTATTATTATGAGGGAACTCAGGACAGGTGGCATCTGTGGAGGGGAATGGACAAACAGCTCTTCAGGTCTGGACCCATCTTTAGAGAGAGAGAGTTTATGACCCAAAATGTTCTGTCCATTACCTCCACAGATGCTGCGTGACCTGTTGAGATCCTCTAGCACCTTGTATCTTGCATAAGATCCCAGCATCCGTAGCCTCTTGCATCCCTGAGGAAAGTAGCCATTTTGGCCCGTCGAGTCTATGCTGGCTCACAGAGCAGTCATATTCCTCCACTAATTTCCCCCATTACCTATTCTTGCAACATTGCTAACAACTTCACTGGGTTCTATCTGTCAGCTACATACTCAGGGCAACTTACAATGGCCTATTGGCCTACCAACCCACCCGTTTTCTGGGATGTGGGCAGAAACCAGAGTATAGAGGAACCCCATGTGGTCAGAGAAAGAACATGCAAAGTGTGTCACAGACACTAGTTGGGTCAGGCTTGAACCCTGGTCACTGGCACTGTCAAGCTGCGCTCTATTAGCTGCACCACCCTACCAGACAACTTGGATGAACACTTAAAGGGGGATAACCTGCAGGGCCACAGAGCAACTGGTGAGAGGTGGGATTAGTACTATTTTCTTCCCAGACATTATCAGGCAACTGAAACATCCTATTACCAACTAGAGAGCGGTCTGACTACCCATCCATCTCATTAGAGACACTCAGACTATCTTATATCAGATTTTACTAGGCTTTATCTGGCACTAAACACCATTCCCTTCCATCCGTATCTGTACACGGTGGACGGCTTGATTGTGATCATGTAATAGAAACATAAAACATAGAAACTAGGTGCAGGAGTAGGCCATTCAGCCCTTCGAGCCTGCACCGCCATTTGATATGATCATGGCTGATCATCCAACTCAGTATCCCATCCCTGCCTTCTCTCCATACCCCCTGATCCCTTTAGCCACAAGGGCCACATCTAACTCCCTCTTAAATATAGCCAATGAACTGACCTCAACTACCTTCTGTGGCAGAGAATTCCACAGATTCACCACTCTCTGTGTAAAAAATGATTTTCTCATCCCGGTCCTAAAAAACTTCCCTCTTATCCTCAAACTGTGACCCCTAGTTCTGGACTTCCCCAACATCGGGAACAATCTTCCTGCATCTAGCCTGTCCACCCCTTAAGAATTCTGTAAGTTTCTATAAGATCCCCCCTCAATCTTCTAAATTCTAGCATGTACAAGCCGAGTCTATCCAGTCTTTCTTCATATGAAAGTCCTGACATCCCAGGAATCAGTCTGGTGAACCTTCTCTGTACTCCCTCTATGGCAAGAATGTATTTCCTCAGATTAGGAGACCAAAACTGTATGCAATACTCCAGGTGTGGTCTCACCAAGACCATGTACAACTGCAGTAGAACCTCCCTGCTCTTATACTCAAATCCTTTTGCCATGAATGCTAACATACCATTTGCTTTCTTCACTGCCTGCTGCACCTGCATTCCTACTTTCAATGACTGGTGTACCATGACACCCAGGTCTCGTTGCATCTCCCCTTTTCCTAATTGGCCACCATTCAGATAATAGTCTGCTTTCCTGTTTTTGCCACCAAAGTGGATAATCTCACATTTATCCACATTATACTGCATCTGCCATGCATATGCCCACTCACCCAACCTATCCAAGTCACCTTGCAGCCTCCTAGCATCCTCCTCACAGCTAACACTGCCCCCCAGCTTCGTGTCATCCGCAAACTTGGAGATGTTGCATTCAATTCCCTCATCCACATCATTAATATATATTGTAAATAGCTGAGGTCTCAGCACTGAGCCTTGCGGTACCCCCAATACCATGTGCTTTAAGTTTGTATACTAATCTCTCATGTGGGACCTTGTCGAAAGCCTTCTGAAAGTCCAGATATAACACATCCACTAGTTCTCCCTTATCCCTAGTTCTATCCTCGAAAAATTCTATAAGATTCGTCAGGCATGATTTACCTTTCATAAATCCATGCTGACTTTGTCCAATGAATTCACCACTTTCCAAATGTGCTGCTATCCCATCTTTAATAACTGACTCGAGAATTTCCCCTACCACCGATGTTAGACTAACTGGTCTGTAATTCCCCGTTTTCTCTCTCCCTCCCTTTTTAAAAAGTGGGGTTACATTAGCTACCCTCCAATCCTAGGAACTACTCCAGAATCTAAAGAGTTTTGAAAAATTATCACTAATGCATCCACTATTTCTGCGGCTACTTCCTTGAGTACTCTGGGATGCAACTTATCTGGCCCTGGGGATTTATCGGCCTTTAATCCATCCAATTTACCTAACACCACTTCCCGGCTAACGTGTACAGTCTTTACGCTGAATGGACAGCACGCACCAGAAATGTTTTCCACTGTACCTCAGTACAATAAACTAAACTTTGACTTGCATGAACACAATGATCTGAATGGACTCCAGTTAATTTCTTAAAACAAAAGCAGAAACAATTAATGCACGTTAACCTTCCTTTAATTTTTTTGTGCAGTTTTACTGGGCACCTTTACAATTATGTTATGTCACAATCCTAAAAACATCTGCAATGACGTCCTTACTCTTTAAGCTCACTGTAGATTGGGAGCACTTCAGGGTGACACACAAACGCAAAGGCCAAGATGGGAATGGTGTAGGCAGTCTAAAAAATAAGAAAGAAGTCGCATCAAATAGTCACCCGGCACCAATTTCTTCTTAAATATCTTAAAAACACATTTTCCTTAAATACTATTAACCTTTGGAATACCTGTGAGTTGAATATAAAGTATTTTGGTTTGCACATGTCATCTACATCATGAGCATCATGACTGAAGCCATTAGTGTAGGTGTGAGAATCAACTTTGGTGTGTCCATTGACTAAGGGCATCTTGAAGTCTACACCTTCGTTGGTGGATCTGTTGAGCGCCATTGGATGCATTGCTCCCATATGCCCTGTAGTATTTTCCAGCGAGGTCAGATTTCCTGAGTAGTATCCGGGCAATGGGCAGGGGATCTCAGATTTCTTGTATATTACCTAGAAGAATGTAATAATAGCTTTATCATAGAAAGTTAACACTTTGTGCAAACAGTGCATAACTAGTATGCAGAACAATTCTTCATACTGCAAGACAGAGGGAAACTACCCACTCAAGCAGTCTGAACATGTCGGAGTGTGCTAATGGCTAGCTGGCAAGGCCACAGAAAACCCCCAGACAGATGCAATGCGCATGGCAATGGGTTATAGAATTCTGGGCCTGTGCACTGCAAAATGGATGTCCAGAATGTGCTGGAGGTTGGATATAAATGCACCCAACCTCTCTCTCTCCACCTCTGAACTGAGGGCAGGGGTGTTTTTTTAAGTTGCTGAGCTGAGGGGGCTGGTTATAGTTTGTAAATGGACCCTCAGCTTGGCACGAGCAACATGTACCTTGCTATGCATTCATTTCAATGAATCGAGCCTTCATTTAAAAGATAAGATGCAGCAAGATTTATATTTCAAGGTAAATATATGTTTTAAATTAATTAAATTAATTAATGCTCCACCTATGACTGACTGACCTATATTTCTCTCGGAACCCCATTTTCCTGTCCTCTCCCTGTAACGTTTTGGCACCCTTACTTACAAGAGCCTATCAATTCCCAGTGATAACTGCCCAACAGTTTTCTGCTCTAGTACAAATGTGGGGCTGAATGAACATTAGCAGGAGTTAAAACTGAACTCGTGCCGTAACGAACATTAACAACCGCTTATCAGAACGTTACATTCCTCTGCCTGGGACACTCAGATGCGAAGATGAGTTTGGATTATCTCTATCTCATATTCCATCTTATAGATAAATGTATTTTCTGGAGAAAAAAATATATTTGTATGGGGATAAATATGCAAATTGATTGATTAGTCTGCGTTCTAACACAAAACTTGCTGTTGTACCGACAATTGCTATATAGCCTGCCCATACTCACAACTCCAACAAAGAAGACCATACAAGAAAGAGAAAATCCACTCGTGTATCCAAGGTACCCTGTTCAGAAGATGGAAACTATTAGTTAATTAAACAATGTGGTTTGGTTTGATAACATGGATAACCATATTTTAAATCAACATTACATAATCAACATTTTCCTCGCATTTATGGCCAGTAAATAAAATACATATTGTTTCCCTGTGCTTCGGATAAGTCACATTAACTGAAATTATATTGAATTTGTAACAGGCAGAAAACCCTTCTGGTCCAACCAGACATCAATTCCCCACGTGGACTTCCATTGATTCTCATCGGCATTACCTTACATTCCCTTTTCCTTCCTAAACTTACCTAACCTCCCCTGAAATTCATTCACACCATTGCCTGCAATCACTGTATGGATAAATAACTTCCTTCTGGATTCTCTATTTTATTTCGTAACAATTGGGTGGCACAATGGCACAGCGGTAGAGTTGCTGCCTTACAGCGTTGGAGACCTGCGCTCGATCCTGACTATGAATGCTGTCTGGAGTTTGTACGTTCTCCCTATATGTGGGTTTTCTCTGGGTGCTTGGGTTTCACATTCCAAAGATGTAGAGGTTTGCAAGGTAATTGGCTTTGGTAAAATTGTAAATTGTCCCTAGTGTGTACGATAGTGTTAGTGTACGATGTGATCGCTGGTCAGCATGGACTCGGTGGGCTTAAGGGCCTGTTTCCACGCTGTATCCCTAAAGTCTAACTTATCTTAAACTAAAGACATACGACTATGCTGAGTTTCACAGACAGAAAAACACTTGCTCCATCCCTTTCTTTTTCTCTCTGTCAAGATCTTTCATTGATCACCGGTTATCCTTCCCTTTTAAATAGAAAGGTGATTTAATCAGTTCATCCTGTAACATACTCTGTCAATAATTATTTTCATTCTAAGAAAGTTGGTCATTAAAAATATGGATTTTGGTACCTAATTTGAAGTGGAACAAAATGCAGCAATGATTTAATCTCTGAACTCCGCCACTGCTAGTTTGTTGAGGGGTTATTATCAGTAAGATCTTAATCATCAAATGTCGACATGATATCATTTAGGAAGTCGTAATTTTTGATTGCCGTACAAGGGAAAGACAATACTTGTGATTACATGAAGATAAGATTTTAATGTCACACAGCAGGAAAAATGCAAATTGTTTTTTGAAAATGTGGAGAGACATCGTATTCTATTTCACAAGATGCTGACAGATCAATTTAACACTTGTTCCAATATTACCAACACATTCTGCAGAATCACACCTTGCTGCATTACCACTAGACTAGCTGGTGTATCAGAAAAATAGCTTACCTAGATTTTTCAAAAATGTCAGGGGCAGGATGATGCACAGTGAAACAATGACAACAAGGTAATTGCCATTTGTATACCAGAGTCTGAAAGAGACATTATTATATCATTATAAACTTCCTGCATATAAATAAAAACATTTCATCTATCAAATCCTTATTTACATTTTTCCTGCAAAAAAATGTCAGATCAAAGACCAACTTAAGGCCCCCTGGATCCTCAGACGATAAACTTGCAGGAAATGACCGTATATTCAGTGGAATGGGCCTGCTTAGGTTAGTGGGCTCGGGCAGCCAAACCGACACTGTGAAGAAAAGGAATAGGTGATGTTTCAGGTCCAGACCCTTTTTCAGATCCGAAACGTCACCTATTCCTTTACGCCAGAGATGCTGTCTGACCCATGGAGTTATTCCAGCTATCTTCGGTTTAAACCAGCACCTGCAGTTAATTCCGACAGAAGGAGACACTGTGGTCAGAATTGTGGGAGCCTCAGTCTTTGCAGATAATCCAGTAGGTCAGCTGAGTTTGTTTGAGCTTGTTGGGTTGGGATTTGTACAGGAAGCCAGCCAAGTGTAGAAACCACACAAGAATGAAGCCGTGGACAGCATATAGACAAGAATAACACTATTCTCTGCAGGGTGAAGCAGGAATCCAGAAGGATGTGCTGCCTCTCCTAAGCTAGAATTCAGGATACTCCTGGGGCACAGTGCTGCCTGACAGTGCCAGGAACCCGAGTTCGATCCTGACTACAGGTGCTCTCTGTGTTGAGTTTGTACGTTCTCTCCGGGATCGTGTGGGTTTCATCCGGTTTATGCCCACATTCCAAAAACATGTAGTATCGTAGGTTAATTGGATTTTGTAACTTGCCTCTCATGTGTAGGGCGCTGCACTATTCCATGTATGGTACTGCATTTGAAAATCATTTATAGCAAAATCTTTCTCATTTTTAAGCCAAGATACATACCCACTGACCTCTTCAATTCCCATAAATGAACGAATAACTTCCGGTAGTTCATATTTCACAATGAATAGATAACTTGACATGGCTGTAATAGGAATTGTTTTATCAGTATACAATACATTTAATTCAATTTCAGCAAAAAATAAAAAAGAGTGCCTAGCAGTTTAAGAATTGCAGGGTAATTTTGGTCTACTTCGTAGGGGCAAAGAGTAGTATTTTCATAGTATATTCCTGCAGCATTCTGCTACTTTGTGGAAAATTCAATGTGCAGCATTATTTTCTTAACGGAGAGGATTGGGACATACTCATCTGAGGCAGAGCAGCATCTTACTGCAATTAAAGGGAGAATACCTTCAGGGAGAAGAAAAAGAGTTCTAAAATAGCCAAAAGCAAGAAAATAAATATATACTGGGGGATCTCTGAAAGACACAGTCATGTTTAATGCATAAGTTAATCACACATCAACCTGGTAATTCCCACGTGATTCAGAATTCCTGGGGCAGGATTGTATTTGTAAGTAATTGCATAAAATTCCCTGAGGGTTGGTGCAATGGAATGTCAAACACACTGAAACAATGGAACAGACGTTTTATTTTTTTAGACTCAGGCCCACAGAAATTATATTGTTCTGGCTTGTGAAAAATAAGAATTAGGCAGAACAGAACACACACCGTTAAGGAAATGCGCAGAATTTTCCATCAATTGTGCGCAGAAAATCAGACACTTTGATTCAATAATGTTGGAGAATTAAGAAAATCTGTCAATTGGAATTTCAATATTGTTTAGAAATCAAAAGTGATATTTAAATAAAAATATCTGAACTCTTATTCCTGCGTTCTATTCAGTTAACTTTCAGACCTTTACCAGAAAATTTAGGATATCACAGAAACTTATAGTCATTAGTAGTATAAACATAAATGGCAACAGTTTACAATATTGACAACATATGTTTAAAAAAAACTATATAACGTTTTAATCTAGAAAATGAACAATATCCATAAATCTAGTGGTTAGTCGGTTAAAAAAGAGAATAAACAACGTGTCTGGATAATTATTAAAAAAAACCATGTCATATTGAATGTAGTTTTTTTCCAAAAAGTCAATACCTCCAATATTTTGCAATGTAATACAGCCGAAAGCTGTAATTTTCCCAGGCCACCCAAATGCTCGCTCTCCTAATTTCTCGTAAATCAAAGAGCCTATTTTAAAACAAAAAAACATTGTTAAACAAAGTGATAACCATAATTGTATGGCTTTTATTGAGTTGGGATGTGACATGGGCGGTAAATTAAAATGATCGACACCGAATATCTCTCACTTATGATTTTTGGCTAATATTCTTTCTACTGTTACTTCTGAAAATTAATCCACGTTACTCATTGTGGGACAATTCAATATGCCATTTAGTACAGGCACCTAGGGTGAAATGCCACAACCATAACTCAGTTTATGTTGTTAAATGCCTTCTGTAACATTCAGCAAGGCACCCACATACCTCCTTCTTTTGCAGTCTTTAGTAAGAGGTGAACAGAATACAGGGATAAAATTGCCACTGCAACTAATAGGATCCTGTAAAAGCAAAAGAAGATTTACAAAAAATGTTCAATATTACTATGTCTCTATAAATATGGCTGATACCAAATATTATTTTCTGTAAAGCTTGTAAACAATTTACAGTGCTGATTTTTATTTCCTAAATGTGTTCATTGTATATAAAATGTCAGTTTAGATACTCATTAACAATATCATCATAAGTTCATACACATAGGAGCAGTAGTAGACCATTCAGCCCATTGAGTCTGCTCTGCCCTTCGATGATGGCTGATCTATTTTTCCCTCTCAACCTCATTCTCCTGACTTTTCCCCACAGCCTTTGACACTCTTACTAATCAAGAACCTATTAATCTCATCTTTAAAAATACCCAATGACTTGGCCTCCACAGCCATCTGTGGCAATGAATTCCACAGATTCACCACCTTTGGCTAGAGAAAATCCATCACTATTTTAAACATGTATTCTTTTATTCCAAAGTTGTGCCCTCTGGTCCAAGATTCTCCCGCTTCTGGAAACTTCCTCTCAACATCCACGCCAGCTAGGCCTTTCAATGAGATAAACATCAGCATTGCTCGTCTAAGTAACAAGAAAGTAGTCAGTAAATGTCACAGTCAGTATCTGTGCCAAGCTGAAAGAGCAACAACTAACTGCAACACTGCCTTCTCTCTTCCCTTTCTGTCCTTCAGGACTGCGGGTTACATTATAGAAAACTAGTCAATACCAGCAGCAGCTTAGGCATCACATGCTTTCGTGAGTGTAAATGTATCTTCAAACTAGGTCATAAATTACACAGTTCAATATTGGCCATTTGATCGAACTGATGTAAAGTTTACGAAGATTCCAGACATTCCCTTTGCTAATTTAAGTGCCAAGGATTCTTAAATTACTCTCAGATCAATATTTTTGACACCAATTGGATTTGCCAACTGCATTTTTACTTACTATTTCTCTATTTTATATAATTGATCCATGAATATAATTAGAATTTAATGTCACATTCAAATACTCCAGTTTGTCTTGAATGTTTATGGCTATATCTGGTGTTACAACGTGGACAGCATCAGATCATTATTTTACTTGGGTTCTTGCATTGACCTATATTTTAAATGAATGACGTTTAGTTTAGTTTAGTTTAATTTAGAGATACAGTGTGGAAATAGGCCCATTGGCCCATTGATTCCAAGCCAACCATCGATCACCCATACACTATTTTCATGTTAGCCCACTTTCACATCCTACACACAGGGAACAATTTACAAGCTAGTTGACCTACAAACCTGCACATCTTTGGAGTGTGGGAGAAAACCTGAGCACCTACATACAAACCCCGTACAGATATCACCCATGGTCAGGATCAAACCTGGGTCGCTGGCGCTGTAAGGCAGCAACTCTACCGCTGCGCCACTGTGCCATCCCACTGTGGTTGATTGATTCAATAAATCTCGAAATATTACAATATTTGTTCATATGTCATGAAAGCTGTTGATTTTCCAGTCTGTTTATGAACACCACAGAATTATTTGAAATCAGACAAATAAAATCAAAGAATAAATTATATTTGCGGAGGATTATTCAAAACCTCAACAAAACCCGACACAATGGTGCCGCTGAGGGTGGCATGGTGGCGCAGTAGCAGAGCTGCTGCCTCACAGCGCCAGAGACCAGGGTTTGATACTGACTACAGGTGCTGTCTGCACGGAGTTTGCACGTTCTCCCTGTGACTGTGTGGGTTGTCTCTCGCATGCTTCGGTTTTCTCCCACACTCCAAAGACTCGTTGGTTTGTAGTTTAATTGACTTCTGTAAATTACCCCTAATGTGTAGGATAAGAATGCGGGTGTCAGGGGTTATGGAGAGAAGGCAGTAAAATGGGGTTAGGAGGGAGAGATAGATCAGCCATGATTGAATGGTAGGCTTGATGGAACAAATGGCCTAATACTGCTCCTTTCATGTTGGCTCGAAGGGCTGAATGGCCTACTTCTGCACCTACTGTCTATTGACTTATGACCTTATGATTACATTAAACTTGTGCATAGATGATCGATGGTCAGCTTGAACTTGATGGTTCCACAGAGAGTGGTGAATCTCTGGAACTCTCTGCCACAGAAGGTAGTTGAGGCCAGTTCATTGGCTATATTTAAGAGGGAGTTAGATGTGGCCCTTGTGGCTAATGGGATCAGGTGGTATGGAGAGAAGGCAGGTACAGGGTACTGAGTTGGATGATCAGCCATGATCATATTGAATGGCGGTGCAGGCTCGAAGGGCCGAATGGCCTACTCCTTCACCTATTTTCTATGTTTCTATGTTTCTAAAGGGCTGTTTCCATGCTGCAGCGCTTAACTAAGCTAAAATTTACCACTTTACAATCGAAAGTCAAGTTCTAGTTTAGTTTAGAGATACAGTGCAGAACAGGCTCTTCAACCTACTGAATCCGCGCCGACCAATATGATCTGCACACAAGTTCTATTGTACACACTAGGGAAAATTTACAATTTTACCAAAGCCAATTAACCTATAAACCTGTACGTCTTTGGAATGTGGTAGGAAACCGGAGCACCCAGAGAATACTCACATGGTCACCAGGGAGAACGTACAAACTCCTCACAGGCAGCACTTGTAGTCAGGATTGAACCCGGGTCTCTGTAAGGTGCTGTAAGGCAGCAACTCTACCGCTGCGTCACTGTGTCACCCCTCTAGTGAGTTGGCATTTTTAAACCATGTTAAAAAACATAGAAAAATAGGTGCGGGAATAATCCATTTGGCCCTTCGAGTGAGCACCCCCATTCAATATGATCATGGCTGATCATCTAAAACCAGTACCCGTTCCTGTTTTTCCACCACATCCCTTGATTCCTTTAGCTGTACCTGTATGTTGTTGGTGTTTCATAATGTTTTGGTTTTGTCTAATATTTGCTGAACTGCAAAACTATAAAACCGATTTGAGAATGTTTTGATTTTCAACAAATCTATTAATTTTACACTTAAATGATTGCATATCAAATCAATAATATTTTGATTTGCTTCTAATACTTAAATTAATCATTCTGTCTGCCAATATACACTCTGAGAGTTTTGTGGAAACAGGAGATACAATGATTCATAATCATTTCATATATAGGTATTTAGAAAGACTAGCTTGGACTGATCTTGGAGTGCTCTGATATACAGTAATATAATCGTAGATCTCTTTATAGAAATGTTCGTCAGCTGCCGCTGATGATCAAGTTGTGCCATCTAATATAGTGCAGGATTGCTTACTGTGCTATTTCTTATTTCCATTCCTTGCCTGTCCCGTATAGCATCTGCTCACTACTTTTCAGAAAGCGAATAACCTTCATAATACTCTAAGCAGTTCTAACCAAGAAGTATAATCTTGCCACCACCGTAGTTCACACAACCCTTATATTATGAGATTTACTCTTCAGATGCCATTGTCCTATGGTGAACATTTTTTGACCAGGATCTCTCTACCCACAGAGCAAACAACAAACTATTGGAGGGCCTGAGCGGGTCAGCCAGAGGAAAACGGACACACGAGACTTTGGGTCAGATCCCTTCTGATCCATATTGTTGTCAGCTCATTCCCTTCCACAGATGCTGCCTAACTCAGTGGGATCCACCTGATTCCAGCATCTAAAGCCTCTTGTGCATCTCACTCTACCCACGGATCCTACCTGCTTAGATTAACATCATCTCGTTGTGGAGGATAGTACTTTTTTTTTAAAGAAACAAGCCTTTCGGCCCACCGAGTTCCCGCCGATCACCCCATACACAAGCATTATCCTACACACAAGGGACAATTTACAAATTGCAGAAGCCAATGAACCTACAAACCAGTACATTTTTGGAATGTGGGAGGAAACCAGTGCACCTGAAGAAAACCCGCACGGTTACAGGGAGAATGTACAAACTCCGTACAGACAGCACCCATAGTCAGGATCAAACCCGGGTCTCTGGTGCTGTGAGGCAGCAACTCTACCACTGCACTACTGTGCTGCCCAAAAGGTTGAGCCCCTACCCGCTCCCACCAATATCTCAGAAACATCCCATAGTCTCGATCTTCTGACAGGCAGTATGAATGCCCACGATCATCACAATGCTCTAAGTGTGGGCGGCACAGTGGCACAGCTGTAGAGTTGCTGCCTCACAGCGTTAAATACTCCGGTTCAACTACAGATGCTGTCTGTGTGGAGTTTGTACGTTCTCCCTGCATGGGTTTTCTCCGGGAGCTCCAGAAAAGCAAAAGAGTTATCCCCTGAACTCTGGGCAATATTTATTTCTCAACCACCATCACCAAAGCAGATCATAGAGCAGAATTATCCATCTTATTTCCTACATTGACAAATTCTTCTGACATTTCAAAGTACTTTACTACCACTGAAATATGTCATGGTCATGTTTCATTGATGGAGCATTTGAACTATCATGAAATTTACTACATATTTTTCTTCATCCTAGGGACAAACTAGCACAGGTCCATGATATTCCATGACTCTACTTCTATAGGTCATCCAGTTTTACAAGTCAGAGTCATTCAGTCATACAGCCCAACTTGCCCATGATGACCAGCATGAATGTGATTGTGGAGAAATAGCCTCAGAATAAAAGGACGCACCTTTAGAAAGGAGATGAGGAGGAATTTATCTCGTCAGAGGGTGGTGAATCTATGGAATGCATTGGTACAGACGGCTGTGGAGGCCAAGTCAGTGGATATTTTTATGGCGGAGATTGACAGATTCTTAATTAGTAAGGGTGTCAGGGGTAATGGGGAGAAGGCAAGAGAATGTGGTTAAAAGGGAAAGGTAGATTAACCATGATTGAATGGCAGAGTAGACTTGATATGAACATGCCCCATCTACACGAGTCCCACCTGCCTGCATTTGGCCCATATTCGTCTGAACCTATCCCATCCATGTACCTGTCTATCTCTTAAGCATTGTGATAGTCCCTGCCCAATGAGTTCCAGCTGCTTTGCTTCAAGGTTTGGTCAGTGAAATAATATTCCCACTGAATCTTAGACAGAAAATTAAGGGCAATACTCACACAAAGAGAAGGATGCCAGTGTTGGCCATAGCGTAGGACAGGCCAAGGATACCACTGCCCATGATGGCATTGCTGAGGTTAAATGCTGACATTCCAAATGACGTCATCCCCGGATGCTGCAAAGAACACAATGCACAAGTCGATGCATTGCAATATCACAATTTAAAACAAGCATGCTTTTCAACAGTTACAAGAAACAATCAGCAGATTTATAAAAAACAGTAAGGGTGTTGGGGTGCACAGTGACGCAGGAGTAGAGTTGCTGCCTTATGGCGCCAGGTTCGATCCTGACTACGGGTACTGTCTGTATGAAGTTTGCACATTCTCCCTGCATGGGTTTTCTTTGGGAGCTCTGGTTTCCTCCCACACTCAAAAGATGTACAGGGTTGAAATTGGCTTGGTAAAATTGTAAATTGTGCCTAGTGTGTGGAGGATAAGTGTTAGTGTGCGGGGATTGCTGGTGGGCGCGTTTGTAACATTCTCTCCATGAACTGCGAGGGTTTGCTTCGGATTCCTCCCACACTCCAAAGACGTACAGATTTGTAGGTTAATTGGCTTTGGTGGAAATGGTAAATCGTCCCTAGTGTTAGTGCGCGGGGTTAGTTGGTGGGTGCGGACTCGGTGGGCTGAAGGGCCTGTTCCTGTGGTGTATATCTAAACTAAATTAAAACTAAACTAGAAGTACTTGGACGTGTGACAGATGTAGTTACTCACACATTCTTCCTGAAATTCTTCATATTTTGTTTTCCTTAAATATTCACTTGTTAAAAACCTCTGACTTTCAGCGTCGTCTTCTTCAGCAAATTGACTGGGGATAGGAAGCAAATCAAAGTAAGGCAATGGCATGCTGGAATTTCCGGCCAATTGCAGGAAGTAAAATCAACACTAAATGGTCCCAACCTCATCCCCCGAGATAACTCAAAGAAGGACAGTAATTCGTCCCACCTTGCCATTTTATCAGAAAGCATTTGCCCAAACATTAATCCGTGGTCCATCTGCATCAGATAGTAGTTCTTCTTTGTTCCAGTTCACTCCCATTGACTTCTGTGGAACCACATTTTAAAAGCAGACCAGATTGTGCATCTACTGTTACATAGATTTAATTGTTCTTTCTGCTCATGTGTACCAAGGTACCAAGGTAATTATTTTTTTTCACACAGATCAGTAAGATAATTGCCATAAGTACAATTATGGGTTAAGGAAAGAATGCATTGAAACAGCCCTCTGAGTCTATATACAAGAGTCGCCAGGTGTTGGTGCCATTTTCAAAGTCCCAGCTAAGGCTTGCCATAAAGGCCCATTACAGGTGTCATTTCAATCTGGTTGTCCCGCAAACCACCGTCCCTCTCCTCGCCTGGCCACCTTCAACTTTTGTGCCCTGGGGATAGCTCCCACAGCCGACCGCGAAGGCGTGGAAGGTAAAGGGCCTGTCCCACTTGGGCAACATAATCCGCGAGATCTGGCGAGTTTGCCCTCGACTCATACTCGCAGCAAGGTCGACACGAGGTCATAGGTGGTCTTCGTAACTCTCCTTTATGCTCGGGAGTGGTCTCCGTGTGCTCGAGGCCTCAGCTAGGTCGCGGCGGTTTTTTCAATGTTAAAAAATGCCCGCGAGTAAAAAAAGGTCGCCATGGAAAAAATCGATACTTTTTTTACTCGTAAGTTTAGTCATAGTAGGTCGTAGTAGGTCGGCATGTTAGCCGTAGGTAGTCATAGATAGTCTTCATCATAGTCGAAGGGAGGTCGAAGGGAGTCGAAGGAGATTGATGGAGGTCGTCTTCACTATCCACTATTCAGTGTCCAATTTTCCCGAAGTTAGTCGTAGCTAGTCGTAGCTGGTCTTCAATATAATTGAAGGAGGTCAAAGGAGGTCTTCTACATAGTCGAAGGAGGTCTTCCACGTCATTTTTTCCAAACTCTTCTAAACTCGTCAATTAAGTCACCCAAATGGGACAGCCCCTTAAGAATATTTAGTCCTAGAGACTGGGAATGGATTTCTCACCATTAATCTACTTCTCATCATTGTATTTTAGCATATTCAATTTTTTTTCCACCAGTCCACCTAGAAGCCCAGTTTATCACCTTTACCTGAAGACAAAGTTCCAAACATCAGCCTGAACTACTGCTTTTGCTTGTTTGAGCTCACAATCCCTCATAAAATTCCATTTTGTTTAATGTCCTGTCTAAAGTAGTATCAACTCTCACCCATGAGTTGAGTCGAGTTTAGTTTAGTTTATTGTCATTGGTACCGAGGTACAGCGAAAAGCTTTTGTTGCATGTTAAGCAGTCTGCAGAAAGACAACACATGATTACAATCAAGTCATCCATAGTGTACAGATACATGATAAAGCGAATAATGTGATAAAATCCAGTTAAGTCCGATCAAAGATAGTCCGAGGGCTTCCAATGAGGTAGATAGTAGTTCAGGACTGCTCTCTAGTTGTTGGTAGGATGGTTCAGTTGCCTGAAAATTATTGGGAAAAAACTGTCCCTGAATCTGTAGGTGTGTGTTTTCATATTTCTGTGTCTTTAGCCCAATGGGAGAGGGGAGAAGAAGGAGTAGTCTGGGTGCGATACGTCATTGATTATGCTGCTGGCCTTGCAGAGGCAGCGTGTAGTGTAAATTGAGTCAATGGAAGGGTGTGTGATGTGTTTGTGTGATGGTCTGGGCTGCGTCCACAATTCTCTGCAATTTCTTACGGTCTTGGAAGGAGCTGTTCCTAAACCATGCTGTGATGCATCCCGATAAAAAAATTTCAACCGCATATCTGGAGAAGGCGGCATTTTTGTTTTTCCTCAGTCTAACTCTATGGATAATCCCAGTTCTTCCCTGTATTTTTAACCAGTGGCACAAATGCCACAACTCATATCCACTTTTGTTGCAGGAAACATTGGATGAGGAAGCATGCACATTGTGGTTGGACCAGAAGACCTTCAGTCATGACCATGATATTCTCTAAATTGACTGGTTTAATTGTACAGTTTGACTTTGCTTGATTTAATAACCCGCAGAATGCATTAAATATTGATTTAAAGTTTATTAAAATATCTGTAATATTTAAAATTCATTTTCTGGGATCTGAGCATTGCTGGTGAGGACAGCTTTCATTGCAAACCTCCAGTTGCCCTTGAGGTGGTAGTGGTGAGCCACCATGTACTGCTGCTGCCAGCTTGGTGAAAGGACTTGCATAATCCTGCTTGTAGAGTTCCTAGATTTAGAACCAGTGATGGTGAAGGAACTGTGACACACTTCCAAGTCATGATGGTGTGTGACCCAGAGGAATTTGCTGCTCTTGTCTTTTTGGTGATAGAAGTCTCTGGCATTGGGGGTTCAGTATTGATGTGGATAGAGAACTGGCTGGCAAACAGGAAGCAAAGAGTAGGAGTAAACGGGTCCTTTTCACAATGGCAGGCAGTGACTAGTGGGGTACCGCAAGGCTCAGTACTGGGACCCCAGCTATTTACAATATATATTAATGATCTGGATGAGGGAATTGAAGGCAATATCTCCAAGTTTGCGGATGACACTAAGCTGGGGGGCAGTGTTAGGTGTGAGGAGGATGCTAGGAGACTGCAAGGTGACTTGGATAGGCTGGGTGAGTGGGCAAATGTTTGGCAGATGCAGTTTAATGTGGATAAATGTGAGGTTATCCATTTTGGTGGCAAAAACGGGAAAGCAGATTATTATCTAAACGGTGGCCGATTGGGAAAGGGGGAGATGCAGCGAGACCTGGGTGTCATGGTACACCAGTCATTGAAGGTAGGCATGCAGGTGCAGCAGGCAGTAAAGAAAGCGAATGGCATGTTGGCTTTCATAGCAAGAGGATTTGAGTATAGGAGCAGGGAGGTTCTACTGCAGTTGTATAGGGTCTTGGTGAGACCACACCTGGAGTATTGCGTGCAGTTTTGGTCTCCAAATCTGAGGAAGGACATTATTGCCATAGAGGGAGTGCAGAGAAGGTTCACCAGACTGATTCCTGGGATGTCAGGACTGTCTTATGAAGAAAGACTGGATAGACTTGGTTTATACTCTCTAGAGTTTAGGAGATTGAGAGGGGATCTTATAGAAACTTACAAAATTCTTAAGGGGTTGGACAGGCTAGATGCAGGAAGATTGTTTCCGATGTTGGGGAAGTCCAGGACAAGGGGTCACAACTTAAGGATAAGGGGGAAATCCTTTAAAACCGAGATGAGGAGAACTTTTTTTCACACAGAGAGTGGTGAATCTCTGGAACTCTCTGCCACAGAGGGTAGTTGAGGCCAGTTCATTGGCTATATTTAAGAGGGAGTTAGATGTGGCCCTTGTGGCCAAGGGGATCAGAGGGTATGGAGAAAAGGCAGGTACGGGATACTGAGTTGGATGATCAGCCATGATCATATTAAATGGCGGTGCAGGCTCGAAGGGCCGAATGGCCTACTCCTGCACCTAATTTCTATGTTTCTATGTTTCTATGTCTGGGAGCCACCTGGGGGAGAGACTGAAAGACAGAGATGGCATGCACTGCAGCCACAGAGTACTGTTGGAGTGAATGTTGAAGTAGGTGGATGTTGTGGAGTCTATTTAGAGTCATACAGCCATATAATATGGAAAAGGGCCCTTCGGCCCAACTTGCCCACACCGACCAACATGCCCCATTTACACTACACTTGTCCCACCTATCTGCATTTGACCCATATCCCTCTAAACTATCCTTTCCATGTACCTGCCCAAAATGTTTTTTTTTTAACGTTGCCTCAACTGCTTCCTCCAGCAGCACATTCCATACACCTCCCACCCTTTGTTTAAAAAAGTTTCCCCTTGGGGTTCTATTCAATCTTTTCCCCCTCACCTTAAACCTATGACCTCTGGTTCTTGATTCCCCTACTCTTGGTAAAAGACTGTGCATTTATCCTATTTATTCCTGCATTTACCCTGTCTGTTCCATTTAGTCTAATCTTTTACTATGAACATTGCTTATAGGATAAGAATGTTATTCTTACATTGATTTCATTTACATTGTACATTGATTTCTCTATTATTAATTATATAGAGAAATTGAGTCATACTGTATGAAAGCAGGTCATTCTGCCCACCATGTCTATGCTGATTAGTGGGCACCCATCTGTACTAATCCACTCTTTCAGCACTTGGCCTATAGCCTGCCATGCCTTGGTTAGAATTTACTGTATGTACCATTGTTCCCCTGTCTGCACATTGTGTCCAACTCAATATAAAGTTTCACCACTGCCATTTTGCAGCAGTAACATTGAGATAGAAATTGGGCTTTTGCTTTGGACAATTAAAATTAATTTTAAATTCCCTTAAGGAACTTAAGTTTAAATGTTATTAAATAAATTATCTTCAGACATTGAGAGTAATATTTCCATAAAACATTAGCTTAATTCATCGCATGTTTACCTGCTGATTGTAGATTTCTCTGCGTTTGGTAATTTGGTATAGCCTTCATCCATACTTTCATCACTGATGGTCTCATCATCAGCCTCATTGTTGACTTTACTAAGCTCAATGCGATCCATATCTTCAGTCAAAACAAGGTCAGTAAGAAAAAAGAAACCAGCACAAATATTTTAGGGGAGTCGATGTATTCTGTCAATTTCAGTATTGATTTCCTGGACAGCGTGTTCTGTTAAAAGACAGGTGAAACAAAAAATAAAGATTACATTGAGTCAATATGCTTTGCGTAGTAGCTGGCTCACCTACTCATACTTATTTACCCTTTTGTAAAGTATCAATAGCGGGTCAACCATATATTTGTCAGGACACTTGATCTTTCCATTGACGTCAACAACTTCCCTACGCAACATTATTGTGACAATATCAATAATTTCCTACACGTGGCGAGCTGCCCATGCTTATCACTAACTTGTGTATCAAGTTGGGTTACCAACTTCCTCACTCCCAAATAAGGGGCAAAAGGTCAAAATAAAGGACAAATTCCCGCCGGCAATTCGTTGACCGACTCGGCCATGGGTGAATGGCGAGTTGGCCCGGGTGCTGGACTGCACACAGAGCCCAGCCAGCGGGCCGGCTGAGGAGTTTTGGCCCGGGTCGGTGACATCGTGTGCAAAGTCCTCCGCCCCATCCAACTCATGAACCAATGAACCGTGAGAAGGAGGGGTGGTGGTGTCGGCGGTAAGCCAAGGTCCGAAGGTCGAGCAGGTTGCCGACCGTCGGGGCCACAGGCGAGGCGCTGCTGCTGCACTCCATGGGCTGCACTACGTCGGGATGGGTGAGGCGGGGCCGGTCGCGGCGCTCCGAACTGACAGTCCCCTTGACCCGAGTAGTAGCAGTCAAATACGGGACAAGGGTGGTCCTATATGGAACAAACCAATTTAGCCCAATATGCAGGATGTCCCGGCTAATAATGGACACTTGGAAAACCCTAGTGTCAAGTCTGAATTTAATGTTAGTGAGGACCCTGAGATGTGCTGGCCAGGCAAGGCGCTGTATGGATCCCCTTTGCGCATGCAAACGTTATCATTCATGGGTGCTGGGTAAGCCCTGCCCAATGTATAGCTGAAAAATTAACATTTGATGAACTATTCAAAAACCCTCACAAACTTTAGTTTAGTTTTGAGATACAGCATGGAAATAGGCCCTTTGGCACAACGAGCCCAAGCCAACCAACAATCACCCATTCACTAGTTCCACCATATACCCTAGGGACACTCAAGAAGCCAATTAAACTACAAACCCACAGGTCTTTGCAATGTGAGAACAAATCGGGGCACCTGGAGGAAACCCACACGGTCATTGGGAGAATGTAAAAACTCTGTACAGAGAGCACCCGTAGTCAGGATTAAACCCGGGTCTCTGGCACTGTAAGGCAGCAACTCGAACGTTGCACCACCACTACTGCGGCACAACTATTGTTAAAAACAATAAAACTTGAAACATTTAAAAACAATTAGAAACAATTTATTGGTTGGACAGCTCTTCCCAACAGACAGAATGGATAAGAATGGAGAAAGAGGATTGTTCTCCTTGTGATATAGGAGCGATCCTCTTCTCCCCGATAAAACTGAACAACACAATATATAAGAATAATCCAATTATCCATAATACAATAAGAATTTGGAAACAAATAAAATTAACTTTAAAATTAAGAAACCTATCAGTGTTAACGCCAATAGTGAATAATCCTTCATTTAAACCATCCCTTATCGATAAAACATATAACCAATGGGAAAGAATGGGAATTAAAAGGATCGGCGACATGTATGAAATGGGAAATCTGTTATCATTCCAACAATTACAATCAAAATTTAAGTTGAAAGATAACCAATATTTTAAATATCTTCAGATCTGCAATTTCATGAAGAAACATATACAAAGACATCAAACTATAATTTTAGACCCACTGGAATAAACAATGAATATTAAGGCTGACTCACAGCAATTAATATCATATCTATATAATAGTATTTTAAATATAGAACTACCATCGACAGAGGCACTTAGAGAAGATTGGGAATGAGAACTAATGATAAAAATCACGAAAGAAACATGGGAAAAGTATTTGATATATATACATAAATGTTCGATTAATGTAAGACATAACTTAATTCAATTTAAAGTTTTACATAGATTATATTATTCAAAAACTAGACTGAATAAATTTTATCCAAACACTTCTCCCATTTATGACAAATGTTTATCTCAAAATGCCACTATAACACATTCTTTTGTTTCCTGCATCAAACTCCATAAATTCTGGTGCGATATTTTTGATATACAGGTGCACAACCTTTTATCCGAAAGCCTTGGGACCGGACACTTTTCGTAATTCAGAATTTTTCGGCTTTCGGAATGGAAGATTTTTAGCGTAGATTTTAACGGCTGGCGCAGTGGCAGAGTGCTTGGCTCATATCCGCAAGGTCGCGAGTTTGCGCCTCGATCCCGGCAGTTACTCGATCGCGAGTTTGAGTCTTCAATGTAGTTTTTTCTTGCAGAATAGGAGAGAATAGGGAGGGTTAGGCTGGGATCATTCTCTGCGAGATGATCTTAGTGCGGGAGACAAGTGTAGGAGAGGTGTACTGACTGTGTGGGCAGAACTTTGGAAGTGATTGCCCACCATTCTCAAAAGCCGCTGTGTCTCCCTGTCCCTCCAACTCCAGAGGAATCCGCTCCCCGATGGGCCGCTACGGCGACAAGTGGCAGTTCGCCCACAGCCCGAGCTGCGCCCCCTCATCCGCAACCCGAGTTGGAGCGGGGCTGGGCTAGAGTTGCTGCTGGCTGTGAGTCTCTGGGATCTCCGTGCTTGCAGTGGGCCTGGGGGTCGGTGTCCCGATGAGGGGGCGCAGCTCGGGCTGTGGGCGAACTGCCACTTGTCGCTGTAGCGGCGCATCCGGGAGCGGCTTCTGGTGGTCCTGACGTCTCTCAGCTCCTGTCCAGGGGGGTGGCCGGAGACGTCAGGACCAACAGGAACCCACTCCCCGATGCGCCGCTACAGCGACAAGTGGCAGTTCGCCCACAGCCCGAGCTGCGCCCCCTCATCCGCAAACCGGTTTCCTCTGGAGTTGGAGCGGGGCTGGGCTAGAGTTGCTGCTGACTGTGAGTCTCTGGGATCTCCATGCTTGCAGTCGGTGTCCCGTTGGTCCTGACGTCTCCGGTCACCCCCCTGGAATGGAGCTGAGACTGGGAACTTTACCGCCCTTGCCCCCTCCCTCTGCAACTGCAAACAACCCCACAGTTCCCAGTCTCAGCTCCTGTACAGGGGGGTCACAGCCCGAGCTGCGCCCCCTCATCCGCAACCTCAAGACCAAGACGCACCTTGCACACCATCAGCTTCGGTCCCTACGGGGAGCGTGTTCCTCTGGAATTGGAACGTGGCTGGGCTGCTGCTGGCTGTGGGTCTCTGGGATCTCCGTGCTTGCAGTGGGCCTGGGGGCCGGTGTCCCGTTGGTCCTGACGTCTCCGGTGACTGGCACTGGCTCCGACGTGAAGGCAGTGCAAAGCCCCCGCGCCGGTGCAATGGGTGGGGAGCTGGAGAGGGGAGGGAAGGGGTCACACATATGGCCGGGAAGCAGAGGGGTGTAGGTGGGGTGAAACTGAAGGGAGCGACAATTTGCTGCTGCCTGCCCGCTGAGTTAAAAAGTTCCCACGCAAGACTCACGATACACTGTGTATTGTGAGTCTACCGTGGGAACTTTTTAACTCAGCGGGCAGGCAGCAGCAGATTGTAAATTATTAACCCTCCCGCACAATATACCCTCACCTTCTCTTTCATGAATGGGGATTTAGTTCCCCTTTCTTCGAGGACCGACCGGAGGTTCCGCTGTCACCTCTGCGGGCAGCCCTCGGTGAACGTCATCAAGGACCTTTCTTCAAGGACCGAAAAAATATCCGCTATTCGGAGCTTTTCGTTATTTGGATCGTCAGATAAAAGGTTGTGCACCTGTATTTACAAAATTATTCAAGATAAAAATGGAGCCTAACACTGAAATGATTATACTTGGAGTGATGGGAGATTGGAATAAATTGAACACATTTCAAAATTTTCGATTTTTAATTATTGGTTAATAATAGCAAAAAAACATACTTAAATTTTGGAAAAATACACCCATACCAACTCTTAAAATGTGGATTATAAATATGTTGGACACAGCACATCTTGAAGAAATGCGATTCCTCCTAACAGATAAACCAGACCAATTCTTAACAAGTTGGTCCCCATTTATTAACTTCTTGGAAGCATATGGTGCAACAAAACGTAAAAACCAACTGTTTTAGGACTGGGTGAAAGATGGTCAAGAATATAAATACTCATCTCCTATCTCCTATTTTCTACTCTTTCTCTTTCTCTTTTTTTTTACTTCTTTTCCTCACTTTCTCTCTTTCTTCCTTTTTCTTTTTCACACACTATACATCACATGTTTTTCTATTCTCTATTATCTAGTCTCTCTTTCTCTCTTTCATTTAAAATTTAAAAAAAGGAAGCTGTACAGAAAATATAACATGCCAATATATATATATATTTGGCACCTGAAAAAAGGTACCACATTATTGTACTTACTTCTAATAAATAATAAAAAAAACAATTAGAAAGGCCGAACTAAATTCAACATGACTTAGCAGTTTTTGCAGTTCTAATGGCTTCTCAAGTAAATATCAGGCGATTGATCATTCAGTTATTCACAATTGGATTATAGGTTGTCCAATGATTCAGTGCAATTGGGAAAAGGCAAGGTGTAGCTAGTATATTTGCGACTTCACTGTTTATGTACATATGCACTGGAATCCTAGATTCCCTGGTATTTATGTAGGAGCATTTTCACCCCAAATTCCAAGCCATTATTGTATTTTCAGGATTAAAGCTATAAATTAACATATAAATAAAGAAAGGTCTCCCAATGGCTAGTTAAGAACCATTAACTAGTTACTTGGCTGTACAAATACTCGCAAGAGACTTGCACTGCGCAATTTAAAAGATAACTGAGTAACTCCTGGAAAAGGATAGATCTAAACAAGGGACAGGTATGGACCTTGTGTGTTGGAAGGAACTGCAGATGCTGGTTTACACCAAAGATAGACACAAAATACTGGAGTAATCAGGTCTGAAGAAGGGTCTCGACCCCAAATTTCACACATGCCTGCTCCAGGTCTTGGAGAGATCACCTCCAGCTGAAATGTACGGCTGCCAAATGACCCATATCAGAGACGTGCCATTAAAGTTATGTGAAGAAACTACAGCAACTGAAATTACTATCCCTGACGTAGAAAAATAAAAAAAATGGAAGAGCTCAAAATTATGAAGTGATAAGGATAGATAGGGCCAAACTGTTTCCATGGCTGGAATATATGTGCAGACCAGTGTCACTCATGTTATGTAGTTTTTGTAGTTTACGCCCACTAGCTTTAGAGTACCCCTCCCTGCCTGGTTCCCGCATTATTAGAAAAACATGCTAGCATGAAGTTACCTGTGCTATGTTGTTTATAAACCTTTACCTTTATCATGGTGTAAGGCTTCAGTTATTTGGACAGCCGCAACACAACATGGTGTCAGAGTATACGAACTCCCTCCTTGCTTAATTCTATTGCTTTTATTTTAGTTTATTGTTTTTCAACTGTTTTGCAATGGCTTCTGCTCTCAGAAAACCAGAGGTCTTGGTATTTGATGAGGATCTCGCAGAACAATGGCGTGTATTTGAAGAAGGTTTCTCAATCTACATTGATGCTGCTTAACCTATTGCTGACCCAGGTGTTCAAGCCTCAATCCTTCTTCATTTGGCAGGCACAGAAGCTGCTCATCGTGCCAGAAGGTTTCATTCTGCACTGGCTGACTTGACGATGCTGGTGTTCAGGTTGCTCCTGCTGAATCCATTAGAGACCCTGACTTCCTACTGCGCAAATTCCGACAATTATGTGAGTTGCGGGCTAATTTAAGTATTGAGCGGCATCTGTTTTTTTCATGGTGCCAGAGACAGGGAGAACCTGGAGAGTTATACATTAGTGCACTGAAGCACATCGCAAGTCGGTGCGATTTCAGAGATATATGTGACAGCCTTATTCATGATCGTTTGATCCATGGCATCTGCAACTATTGCGGGATGCTGACCTTACCCTAGAGACTGCTGAAAACCGCTGTCACATTGCTGAAATGACTGATGCTCACATAGTTCTGGAGCACTCTACTGCTCATGAAGTTAATGTTGCCGGTATGTCTTATCAAGTCTCTCCTCATTTTTCTCAAGTGCCTGATACCAAGTTGAGACTAATTGACAATCGTTTTAACTGTGGGCGTTCACATGCCACTGTTCATGACCGTTGCCCTGCTAATGGAAAATTATGTCGATTCTGTAACAAAAGTAACCATTTTTTTAAGTGCTGTAGCTCACGCAACAACAGAGTTCAAACAGGACAATCTGTTAGAAACATAGAAATTAGGTGCAAGAGTAGGCCATTCGGCCCTTCGAGCCTGCACCGCCATTCAATATGATCATGGCTGATCATCCAACTCAGTATCCCGTACCTGCCTTCTCTCCATACCCCCTGATCCCCTTAGCCACAAGGGCCACATCTAACTCCCTCTTAAATATAGCCAATGAACTGTCCTCAACTACCCTCTGTGGCAGAGAGATCCAGAGATTCACCACTCTCTGTTTGAAAATGTGTTAATTCACCTGTGTTCATTCGCTTGTCTGTGAAAACGCTATCTCAGAATTCTGACAACCAGCTCCCCTGGATTTACAGGCTGCTGGTGAAGGTGTTGATGTCGATCTACATGCTTTGTCTGATTTAGTGCATAAACAACTGGACCCCAAGGTCGCTTTTCTCATTAATGGCAATACTCTTTATCTGAAAGTAGATTTGGGTGCTCGCTGCAATGTAATTTGCCTGGCTGTGTTCCAAAGGCTAAGAAAAAAGCTAAGACTGTTTCTCCAACGACAGCATCCATTGTTCCATTCGCTGGAGGTCGAGTGCACCCTATAGGTCAAGTTGAGTTACGCTGCTGTCTTAACTCACGTGTCCATAACCTGGATTTTTATGTGGTACGTGAAAAAGTACCACCTCTACTGGGCGCCAACGCATGCCTAGATATGGGTCTGAGTATTTTCAGCCCTTCTGTCTGTCCTCTGACTACAGACTATTACTTTAACCATCAAATCCCAGCACAATACAATGATTTGTTTGATGATAAGCTGGGCAGGTTGCCTGTCAGATAACCATTGACCCCGAGGTAATTCCAGTTGTTCGTCTTGCTCATAAAATTCCCCACACTATGCGGGACCGTGTTCAAAGTTAACTTAACAGAATGGTGTCTCTCGGTGTAATTACTCCCATAACTGACCACTCGGACTGGGTCTCCACCATGGTCGTCGCTACCAAGAAGAACAATGACGAGATACGGATTTGTATCAACCCCAAGGACTTAAACACAGCAATTAAATGACCCTGCTATCCCATGGGCACTGTGGATGAGATTGCTGCGCAGATGGCCAAGGCAACTGTATTCACGGTGTTGGATGCCAAGAGTTCATTCTGGCAGATTTCGCTGGAACATAACTCCTCCAAGTTGACCACTTTTAGCACTCAGTTCAGGCCTTATAAATTTCTTTGCATGCCCTTTGGAATAAGTTCTGCTAGTGAAGTATTTCAACAAGCTATGGAGCAATTGCAGGCTATTCATGCACCATCGTTGTGGATGATATCCTCACTGCTGGACGAACAGTCGAAGAACACAATGCAAATCTGACAAAGGTCTTGGATCGTGACAAGGCCATCCAACTCAAGCTGATCCCTCAAAAATGCAAATTCAGCATGAATAAGGTGAAATACATAGGCCATATACTTACCAAAGATGGCATAAAAACGGATCCAGCAAAAACCAGTGATATCAACGAGCTCCCAGTACCCACAGACGTGCTAGGTTTGCAGAGATTCCTTGGCATAGTTAACTATTTGAGCAAATTCATTCCAGATTTCAGCGAAATATCAGCCCCATTGCGCCAACTTACACACAAAGACACTGCTTGGACTTGGCACGAGCAACAACAGTAAGCATTCGACATTCTTAAGCAGCAGATGTCTAGTGCTCCTACTATAGATAACTTTGATCCTAAACTACCGGCTCCACTGACTTGTGATGCCTCCCAACACGGACTAGGCGCAGCATGTCTTCAAAATGATGGCTTCGGCAATAAGCCTGTTGCCTATGCCTCGCGCACCATGACCGACACAGAACAATGATGTTCCCAAATTGAGAAAGAGCTGTTGGTGGTTGTTTTCGCCTGCAAGAAATTCACCGATTTCATCTTTGGTCACACGGTCACGATTGAAACTGACCACCAACCTCTGATCAACGTTTTCAACAAACCGATCTACGCCTCTCCAGCGCGCCTTCAGCGGATGTTACTGCAACTTAAATAATATGACATTGTTCTGATCCACAAATGCGGTAAGGATATGCACCTGACTGACACACTCTCTCGCGCGCCCCGGAAAACCTGCGAGTATCCGCCCTTGCCAAATGATGACTTTATTGTAATGGCCGTGTCTTTTATCCCCTCGTCCAGTATGGAGGATTTAGTTGCCCACACAGCTGCAGACAGCACCCTACGATCGCTTACCTCCGTCATTAAGTGCGGCTGGCCAGCCAAACATTACAACGTTCTGCTGCCAGTCCGGCCTTTCTTTGCCGTCCGTGATGAGCTAGTGCTGCAGGATGGCATTGTTTTAAAAGGACACAAGGCTGTGGTTCCTGCTTCGCTGCACAACCAGTATTTTAACACTGTCCATGCAGGGCACCCAGGCACTGATGCTACTGCCCTACGGGCAAAAAGCATGTTTTACTGGCCTGGCATGGCCGACTACATCACCGAGAATGTGGCATCCTGTGCAGTGTGTAACAGCTTGGCACCTCTCCAACAAAAGCAACCACTTCTTTCACATCCAGTACCCGTGGTCTACAGTGGCAGCTGACATATTTGATTGGCATGGCAAGCAGTACCTGGTACTCGTTGATTCGTATTCAGGATGGTTTGTCATTGATTTTCTTAGCAGTCCCACTTCCAGCGGAGTGATTTCGAAGTTATCTCGCCATTTTTCAGTCAACGGATCTCCGGGCAGTCTGCTAACTGAACGGCAGTCAATTCACCAGCAAACACTTCCGGAAGTTTGCTAGACGCTGGAATTTTCGCCACATTACCAGCAGCCCTGAATATCCATAGTTCATGGGCTGGCTGAGCGAGCGGTCAAAAGTGCCAAACAGCTCATGGAACGTTCACACAAAGCTGAATCCGATGTATTCCTGGATCTGCTCAACTTACGTAACATCTCCCGTGACCTCATTTTGGGTTCACCCGCTCAACGTTTATTGTTGAGACAGACCCGTGCTACGGTGTCTGTGGTGGATCAGGCTTTGATCTCACAGGTGATTCCACCTGAGGAGGTTCAATCCAGGTTACAACAGAAACGTAACATTCAAAAACAATGGTTTGACAAAACAAGTAGGCCACTGCCACCATTGGCCGAGGGGCAGGTGATCCGTTTACAGACCGATTTCTGGAATTGCTTCTGAGCCACACGTATATTGTCATTGCTGGTGGCGGCATCTACAGGCATAACAGACAAGATATCCTGCCTGTGAACGAACCAGTTCCTCCTCCGTATTATCCAGACCGTACTAGTGCACTTCCGTCTGTGTCTAGCGGCAGTCTTCCGCCTCTGCCAGCACAACAACCCGCGTCTGCAACGGCTCTTCTGCCAAAGACGGCTTTTCCTGTGCCACAGTCTCCTGCTTCGTCTCCAGGAATGCTGGTTCAGTCTCCTTCACCTGTGCAGCCACCTGCTCTGTCCCCACGGAGAAAGAACCGGAGATGGTCTCTATTGTATACGTGCTGGTCATGTTTGTAAACTGGTTGTGAAGTACCCTGACTATGTTTGACTTTCCTCCAGTTTATCTCCGGTTTATTGTCGATTGCTATGCATGCCTGACTTAATTAATGGGTTTGTACTGTTGTTGATTCTTTAAGAGGGAGGATGTAGATCAGTGTCACTCATGTTATGAGTCATGTATTTGTAGTTACGTCCACTAGCTTTACAGTAACCCTTCCTGCCAGGCTCCCGCATTATTAGAACAACGTGCTAGCATGAAGTTACCTGTGCTATGTCGTTAATAACGTCTTTGGACCTTTATCATGGTGTAAGGCTTCAGTTATATGGACAGCCGCAACACAACAGTATGTAACATGGAACACAGTTATAGAAGCAATGGGCTCGGGGTGGCTGGGGAAGGATACAGAGAGGGGCATTGAGAGAATTGTTGGGAGGCGGTGGAAATGGGGAATCGCCTATACCACTTTTTTTTTAAATGTAGTAGAGAGAATGGAGATTGGTATTCTTAACATTGAAATAAACTACCTGAATTGAATGAATGAACATCTGAACTTTCATGCATATTTTAAATTGTAATCTGTAACCAGTGTTATGGTTCCCAGAACGTACTGCACCCAAGTACTCAAAACAACTCACTGCTCAAAGCAATAGATAAGAACTCAACAAATATTTACCAATTCCAGCCTGCAGTAACAACATTTACGTGTAGGAAGGAACTGCAGATGCTGGTTTAAACCAAAGATAAACACAAAAAGCTGGAGTAACTCAGTGGTACAGGCAGCATCTCTGGACAGAAGGAATGGGTGACGTTTCGGGTCGAGACCCTTCTTCAGACATTTACATTGTTTTAAAGCACCATAACAGATGCCTTAATAACTGTGCGTGCATGTATAGGTGAAGTGATGGGGGAGGTTAGCAGAAACCTTGCTGATATCCACGTTGCACTACGTGTGAAGGTGAATAGGATAGTTTTGACACGATCTCTCTGTGCCTGACTCTCCCAGAGGAATCTGCACCAGGTTGGGGGTGAGGAGAGATTAGATCCCAGGCTTAAAGTCTGTACACAAGAAGCATTAACGTATTCAGCTGTTGTGGTGAAAATGTTTCCTCGCTGTCTGTTCCAAAACAAGAAATTATTCAATCAAGAGGAAGAGGTGGGGTTAGAATTTTAACTTTTCCAAAGTCCTCTACCTTAAAATACTTTAATGTTAACTGCACTTGTAGGCAATCCTGTTAAGAAAGCAGGAAGAGATAATACTTACAACTCAACTGTATGAATTTTCTAAATGTTAATACTCTCCTGCCCCCTCTCTCTTTTCTGTGCACCCATCATGCTAGTGGGAAGACAGAATGGTTAACTCTGCCATCAGGTCACATTATGACCAATTTGATCTAGGCCTCAAAATAAAAACAGGAAATGCTGGATAGCGTCAGGTAGCATTTATTGAAGGAAACAATTAATATTTCAGATTGAAAACCATTCATTAATTCTAAACAGTTATCACCTCCAGAAGAGAAATTGCTCCTTCTTGACTATAGGTGACCTATTATTCTAAGACCTTGCTCCATCGCTCTAGATTCCACAAATATCTTCTCAGCAACGACCCTAGCAAGCCACATCAGAACATTGTATACTTTAATAACATAACTTTTTTTTCCCTTTAATCTCCAGTGAGAGTAGACTCAACTTACCGGTAATCACAATCTTATTGATGCTTGCAGGAGTTTTCTTTGCAGAAATGGACAAAGTGTCTTTGGAGCATCTCTGGAGAGAAGGAATGGGAAATGTTTCAGATCTCGACCTGAAATGTCACCCAATCCTTCTCTCCATAGAACTAAGAACCCACTGGAAGGGGGTAGTGGGTGGCAATGAGAAAGGGATGAGTACTCTTTGTATCTTTGTTGCTGCCTTTGTGGTGACTCATTTGTGTACTTTCACTGTACCTAAGTACAAGTCATAATAAGAGTATCATCATCATTACATTTCCCACATTATAATAATGACTATGCTCCAACAAGAACGGCATGGAGTGGAAATAGTACTTGTGGAAAAAAAAAACATACATTAAAGGCAGATATACTTGAATTTTTCTTGTGACTTTATGCCCATATGATGTCCCATATTACTTAATAACCCAGGCAGCACAGAAACTGGTGCCATGGCTCGGTATGACCATGTCAACTAACATGTACCCTAGTATTGCCCATTTACCAGCACTTGTTCCATTGTTTTCCTGGCTTTAAGATTCAAGTGTTCATCTAGATACTTCTTAAACAGTATTCCTGCTTCCACCAGCCCCTCTGAAAGTCCATTTCAGATTCCAATCACCTTTTGGGTGAACATATTCTACTTCAGATTCCCTCAACATTTCACCTCTAACCCTGGCTAATTACATTTAAAATAAAGACAAAATATGCTGGAATTACGCAGGTCTCCATCTGTGGCAAGAGAAATAGATTTCTAGCTTCTTGCCAGCACCATAAGCATACCTGCCTTGATAGAGTGCACTGCAGGTATATGGATTCTTGATAGATTTAACAAGATGCCAGTTTGTGTTATTAAACTTGCGTATCCTCCAAACATGCGTAATTATGACCGAAGCATTAATTTCAAAATAAAACATTCAAGAAAATACTTTTTTGTACTTTGGTCTAAATATATTTTGCCTGAGAGTTTTGTTAATCAGTTGGAAAGGATAATAATCCAGATCAGACAACTTAAATATCAATTAAAAGACGTGACAATTTAAAACGTGTCTAGACTAGATTTAGGAAGACCATTAATTAGAGTTATACGGAATGGTACGATACCTTTAGCCCACTGAAACATTAATCATGAATCACCCCTCACATTAATCCTACACTAATCTCATTTTATTTTCCCCACTTTTTTTTTGTTTAATTTTGAGATACAGCACGGAAGCAGGCCCTTCGGCCCATAGTGTCAGCACCGACCAGCGACTCCTACACACACAAGGGGTAATTTACAATCTTTACCAAAGCCAATTAACCTACAAACCAGTACATCTTTGGAATTTGGGAGGAAACCGGAGCACCCGAGGAAATCCCTCATGGTCACAGGGAGAATGTGGGTGGCAAACTCCGTACAGGCAGCATCCGTAGTCAGGACTGAACCTGGGCCTTTGGCACTGTAAGGCAGCGACTCTATCGCCGCGCCACCGTGCCTCCCCTCCTTCAATTTTTTTTTTTAAATTTCAAAATAGACTTTATTCAATTGATAAATATATACAATTCCTGAACTATTCAAACAAACAAAATTCATCCGCCATTTTCGGAGACTATACAAGTTTTTTCAGTACAATTTTTTTACATTTGTCAAATTTCACCAAACAGTCCCCCACCCGTGCCACTCTGTGCCCCCTGTCCAAGTAATAAATATATACAGTGTTTACAGTGCGAAAATTCCATCTGACATTTTCATTTCCACAAATAATGTCCCCCACCCATGCCACTCATGTGGCCCCCTGGCGTGGGATACCTTCCCTTAATTTAATTTGACGGGCGTCTCCACCATACTGTGCCCCCTATGTCCAGCAGCGGAAGCCTTCAACTCCTCCAATATTCTACCACTCATCTGTGCACTACAAACAATTTACAGCAGTTAAAATAAACTACTGACTCACATACTTTTAGAATATGGGAAGAAGACCCATCATTTATTTATTTGCTTCTGTACTCCACAATTTGTGATTTGTAATAGAAAACAAAAAATCACATGTGGTTAAAGTGCACATTATCAGATTTTAATAAAGGCAATTTTCATACATTTTGGTTTCACCATGTAGAAAATGACAGCAATGTTTATACATAGTTCCTCCCATTTTAGGGCACCATAATGTTTGGGACACAGCAATGTAATGCAAATTAAAGTAGTCATATTTAGTATTTTGTTGCATATCCTTTGCATGCAATGACTGCTTGAAGTCTGCGATTCATGGACATCACCAGTTACTGGGTGTCTTCTCTGGTGATGCTCTGCCAGGCCTGTATTACAGCCACCTTTAGCTTATGCTTGTTTTGGGGGCTAGTCCCCTTTAGTTTTCTCTTCAGCATATAAAAGGCATGCTCAATTGAGTTCAGATCGGGTGATTGACTGGGCCACTCAAGAATTGACCATTTTTAGCTTTGAAAAACTACTTTGTTGCTTTAGCGGTAGGTTTGGGTTCATTGTCTTGCTGCAGAATGAACCGCCGGCCAATGAGTTTTGAGGCATTTGTTTAAACTTGAGCAGATAGTACTATACACTTCACAATTCATTATGCTACTACCATCAGCAGTTGTATCATCAATGAAGATAAGTGAGCCAGTACCTTCAGCATGCCCAGCCCATAATACCCCACCTGGTGGGGGTATTTTGGATCTTGGGCAGTTTCTTCTCTCCTCCATACTTTGGACTTGCCATCTTCGTCTGTTAATCTTCGTCACATCTGTCCACAAGACCTTTTTTCCACAACTGTAGTTGCTCGTTTAAGTACTTCTTGGCAAACTGTAACCATCCTATTTTTGCAGCTAATCAGTGGTTTGCATCTTGCAGTGTAGCCTCTGTATTTTTGTTCATGAAGTCTTCTGCGGACAGTGGTCATCAACAAATCCACTCCTGAAGAGTGTTTCTGATCTGTCGGACAGGTATTTGGGGATTTTTCTTTATTATGGAGAGAATTCTTCTGTCATCAGCTGTGGAGGTCTTCCTTGGCCTGTCAGTCCCTTTGCAATTAGTTAGATCACCAGTGCTCTCTTTCTTCTTAATGATGTTCCAAACAATTGATTTTGGTAAGCGTAAGGTTTGGCTGATGTCTCTAACAGTTTTATTCTTCTTTCTCAGCTTCAAAATGGTTTATTTCACTTTCATTGGCACAACTTTTATCCTCATCTTGATAAACAGCAATAACATTTTCCAAAGGTGATGGAAAGACTGGAGGAAAGACTAGGTGCTGAGAGCAATTTTATACCTGCATTAAGGAGGCAATTAAACACACGTGAGCAATTACAAATGCCTTTGAAGCCATGTGCCCCAAACATTATGGTGCCCTGAAATGGGGGGGGGGGGGGGGGGGGGGGGGGGGGGGGGGGGGGGGGGGTATGAACAATGAAACACAGCTGTAATTTCTACATAGTGAAAAGTATAAAAATGGCCTTCATTAAAATCTGACAATGTGCACTTTAACCACATTGTGCTTTTTTTTCTATTACAAATCTCAAATTGTGGAGTGCAGAGGCAAATAAATAAATGATGTGTCTTTGTCCCAAACATTATGGAGGGCACTGTACATTTAAAATTGCTGGAGTTCAATTAATAATAGATGCTAACAAACATTTTGTTTGTAGACAGATCAATGCTGAAAGGAAATAGTTTTTCTTTTTGAAGACCATTCATTGCTGTTTATTTCAAGTGAATTTCTGCAAAGCATTCTGTGCTAATTTATTAAAATTACTTAAATCAATTGCTTAAATTAAATGAAATGATAGGTTTTCCTTAAGGTGTCAGCCTTGAATTATCTCAACCCTAAATTCACTTTAAAGTACAGCAGCACAGTCCTGATGGAGAATTGCAGCAAGATTTTCGATAATTTGAAGAGGAGTTTGTGAGATCTCCCACTGTCTTAGGCCGTGTTAATTATTCGCACAACACCACCGATACAGTTCACAAAACATAGAATAGTACAGCATAGGTATATGGCAAACAACATCTGTGACAAACAAGATGCCAAGATAAAGTAATATCCTCTGCCTACATGTGATCTGTAGACCTCCATTCTCAGTATGTTGATGGGCTTATCTAAAAGTCTCTTAAATGCCACTATCATATTTGCTTCCACCACCACCCATACCAGCATGTTCCAGGCACCCTGCTGGAAAATTGTCCCCCCCTCCCCCCTCCCCCCTCATCTTTTTTAGATGTTGGCCTTCTCTCCGTAAAGCTCTAGTCTATGACATTTCCATCCTGGGGATAAAAGGTTCAATTGTCCATTTCTCCCGTGGCCTTTTGTGGAAACATAATGTGTACATTGCATAATATTTTGACTGTCATGTTTCCGTATGTTCCAATAGTAATTTAATTCCAAAGGCAATGAACTGGCTGTGTGGAAAGTTTTTAACTCCCCAGTGTTCATAAGGATGACACATAAATGAAAGTTCTTTGCTTCCTCTGCCTTTTCTCTTTGGCTCTTTCTATGGCACAGTTCCACAGGCGCCGAGTATGTCAATGTCCAGCTCAACTGGGTTCACAATGTTTGGACAAGCCATAGCAAATACTTTGAGAATAAACGTCTAAAATCTGGGTGGTGAAAGAAACAACATGCAGCTTCTTATGCAGTGATTACAGGTATTGGTCTATCAGATGTGTTCTAAGATAAAGAACTTGTGCTCGCCTCCTTTAGTTTAGTTTAGAGATACAACGTGGAAAAACCGGCCATTTGGCTCATCGAGTCCGGCAGACCAGCGATCCTGCACTAACACTATCCTACATATACTAGGGACAATTTTTGCATTTACACCAAGCCAATTAACCTAAAAACCTGTACATCCTTGTGCAAGATAGTTTCAACAATGCCTTTATATACATTTCTGTCTGCAAAACTATTGTTTATAACAAAAAAGCATATACTGATTTATAATATCCATTTCATCATTCTGACACCTTATCCATTTCCATCATTCCTATGCTTCCAACAAACAATAAAGGAAAGAAAACTATCCAGTACAATTCCGAATGAGTGCTGCTTGATGAAAGGGCTGCTTCGTAAAAGCAACTTAAAATATAAACTGAAGGAAATCCCAATCCAAAAGTTCCTTGAAATTCTTGCTGAGGGTATGATTTATTCAATAGAATCTTCCTTTTAGAAATTAGCCTTTATTTCCCAAAAGTCCTGTCACAAATAAATTAACTAACGTTCAAATTTTCAATTTGAAGAATTGGATTTTTCTGACATTTCAACTCTAATATTAATATAAACATCCAATAACTAGAGATTAAATAGCACATTATGTGTGAATAGTCTATGATAATCTAAAATACTAAAAATAAGAAATAATATATATTAAATATTACAGATACAATATTCATTATGCACATTTGTTCAGTTATATAAACCAACTATACCTTAACGCATTCCTTTTCAGCCAGTTGCTTTGAGGTTAACACTGAAAAGCAACTATGTTACTTTTATGCTTAAGACCTTGAACTGGTTGCATCACATAGACAGGTGAACAAATGGCCAAAGAAGAGGGGAGTATACATATGATAGCCAATCACCAAATCACCAAACCCAACACCTCCATTTAAGGACTGTTTGCGTCATTGATACAAAACACTACATCTTATCCAAAAATCAGGATTAAGCCGGTCTTTGTTTATCTTATCAAGCTGCCATCAGCAGAATTCTACAACCGACATATTGTTTAGTGCAGATCTCATGTAAAAAAAATTCTCCTGCATATAATACAGCCTTACCATTATTATTCCACAGTCACAAGCAAACTCTAATGTCTTCTCCGCTCCCAAAACCACCGGTCCTAATAGCCTCCGAGATATGTGCTTCTCCAATTATGGAGTCCAAAGTACGTCACTTCACCAAAGGTAACCATGCCTTCAGCTGCCAAGGTCCCAAGCTCTGAAACTCCCTCCCACGGTCTATGCATTTCTCCATTTTCCTTCTGCTCCATAAGAGATTCCTAAAACACCTTTTTTTAAACCGAGCTTTTGATCTCCTATAATGCAACTCAATGATCGTTTTCTGCTTGAGTTACCTTGCCATGTTTATGCTACACTGAAGTCATACAATTTAAACTCTTCTTGCACATTCTAATTTCACTATAAACCTCTCGTGGAAAGGCTGAAGCCCAAAGCAGAAGAGAGAACTAGGCTTACAGACAGTTAAAAATAAGATTACTGAGGAAATATGCAAGTCCTAAGGTATAGGAGTAGAATTAGGCCATTCGGCCCATCAAGTCTACACCATTCAATCATGGCCGATCTATCTCTCCCTGCTAACCCCATTTTCCTGCCTTCTCCCCTTAACATCTGACACCCGTACTAATCAAGAATTTAATGATGAATAGAAAATGAGAGCAACTTTTGAACTCCTGAGATACCATGAAGGAAGAATGACAATGTATTCGAGGACCTGAGGCAAAATGACTCAGCAAGCCAGACAATGCACCGAGTTTGTACCCGACGCCTTGGGATACAAAGAAGAACACTCAGAGGAGCATCATCATGACAATGCTAATTAGGGTAATATCAATAAAATAGTAACAAAAGATTGGACATGGTAAAAAGTCAAGATATGGGATGAAAGAACTGAGCCAACCTCCATCAGACAATGTGCGTCTTTTTAATAATCCATCTAGGAACTTGGAGTGAATTGAATGGGAATAGAAATAAAATATCTTGTCACCGTGGCGTCATCTGGCTTAACATGGGGAATACAGCACGGATGTGGGATTTGAGAAATTGAAAGAGGCAAAGTCAAATTGGATGATAAATAATGAAGCACTATTAGTGAAATTAGCTGAGAAAAAAAGGGATTTCATATTTGCTGGTTTAGTCATATGTGTCTTGAAGGGATTTGATCCAAAACGTCACCTTCCCATGTTCTCTAGAGGTGCTGCATGACCTGCTGAATTGATCCAGTACTTTGTGTCCAGTCATACGTTTATGTGGCTTGCCATAGGCTAGAAAATTTTCAGGAGAAGCTCGGTGCTTGCCTATCCTGTAAACCTGCTCTTACCTTGAGATGACCCCCTCGATCGAGAGGCTGGCGCCCATCAAAGGTGCATGGGGCCTCAACTGGGAAACCCACAGAGATGCTTCTTTAGCTGATTCAGCCACGTAAAAGCTGTCAAATTGCTTCAATGTTTGTGCTCTGACATTTTCAGTTAATCAAAACTAAGATGTAATAATAATAAAAATTATAATTATTTATATTTACTTAACAATTATAAACTTTGAAGAAGGGTCCCGACCCGAAACATCCCCTATCTGTTTTCTCCAGAAATGCTGCCTGACTTGCTGAGTTACTACAGCATTTTGTATCATCTCTAATATGTAATTAGTTACGCTATTCAAATATTTTCCTGAAATTAAAAAACTTGAAATAAAAGCACTTAAAACTCCAGAGAATGCAACAACAATTGTTTTTTAATTGAATACATTTAAATTAATTTCATCAATTCAAAACATGTCATTTGCCTCTTTACCTTGTACACATTCCTAACCGTTCAAATACATGGACTTGCTGAACTTGCACTGGGCACGTGCAAAAAACATATTCAAAGGGCAGAATCTCTATGTAACTTCCGAAAAACCACACAATGACAGTTCTTGTGTCTCAGGAAGCCAATATCGGAATGCAATAGGCAAATTACCCCTGAGAATCTCTCGGGAAGTTCGGAATTCGATGTTTCCTGGGCAGTTAAAGTATTCTGACAATTACCTGGGATTGCTGCAGCTAAACACAAAATTCCTGACAATTCCGAGGAAACTGGACCAATATATTAGAAGATAATTTGATGTGCAGCTAATTTGCTTTGGTTAATAGGTTGAAAAGACGAAATAGCCACAAAGTTAGATAAGGTCATACTGGCAATGGGGACAGCCCAAGAAAGGTTCACCAATCCAATTCCTAGAATCAATGTCCAATAATCACATCATTCTAAAGACATTTGAAATGCATTCTTTGGAGTTTGGAATAATGAGGAACGATCTTATTGAAAGATAAATTCTGAAGGGACATGAAAGGGTTAGATGTTGAGATCATTCTATATGAAGGCAGAATGTCAAAGGGGGGACATAGCACTGAGATTAGGAGGCAGTCATTTAAACCCGAGGTGCATAGGAATGTTTTGTCACAGGGGGTGGTGAAGGTTTGGAATGTTGTCCACTGGAGGATTGTAGAGTTAAAATCATTAGAAGCCTTTAATGAGGAAGTAGATGTATTTTGAAAAAGTCATGGCATTAAGGGCCAAGAGATGAGATGAGGGGTGCCTCAATTACAGTCATAATCAGTGGCAGGGTAGGCTGGAGGACCTAACCTATTTCCTACTCTTATTTTGTTACGTTATTATAACAAAGTAAATTATTAGGAAGTCATCTTTTTCCTCCAAAGACATGTGGGTTTGTAGTTTAATTGGTCTCTGTAAATTGCCTTTGGTGTGCAGGGAGAGGATGAGAAAATGGGATGATAACAGAAGTAGTGCGAATGGGTGATCGATGGTCAGTGTAGACTCTGTGGGCTGAAGGGCCTCTTTCATTTCTTTATCTCTAATATAAACTAAATGGAACAATCTGAACTGACGAATGGGTCTCTTCCTGTATACAGTTTGTTTGTTTGCATTCTGACAAAGAAAACGTTTTTGACGTGACAGGTATGAGTTTGGTACTGCTGGCCCTGGAGTTGAAAAAACTTTCACCACTGGGAATAGATTGGAAATCAATATGGAGGTCAGCAGATTGCTTAGCAAGCAACACAACATGTTCTAGTCAAGGACAGCAAAGCTTCACAGACACATACCAAACGTGGCTCTATACTGTCAGCGGAAATCTATCCTTTTACCAACGCGAGACCTTCAACACAATGTTTATAATCTTTGCAGACTGTCAGATTTTAACCTTCATATGGCATTAAATGCAGGTACAAGACCTCCTTAGTTAAATCTCATATCATGCCCTCAAACCATCAGTGTAAAATTTGCAAATCTGAATTAAAACTCATTCAACAGAAAGTGAAAAAAGTTTGCATCTCATGTTTAGTTTGTCAATAAATGTTGGGAAGATTCAGAGGTGCCTATGTTTTTTTAAATTTTTTTGATCAATATTTGACAATAATCAAATTGCTTGTCATATTAGTATATCAGGTGGGACTAGTGTAGCTGCGACATGTTGGCCAGTGTGGGCAACTTCGCCCCAAGGGCCTGTTTCCACGCTGTATCACTCTATGACTCTAAACCCTGAGAATGGAAATGAAGTAAGCCCCAGCTTGTTTCAATAAATGCAGTGTCTTATAGCAACAAATCTAGCAGGAATGATGTTAAGGCCAGCGGATGTAGGAAATGAAATAGGTTAGCAGTTGCACCGGTCACCCAAGGACAAAGTTTTAAACATACGCTTCAGAGGGAAAAGATTTAATAGGAACCGGAGGGCAACTTTTTCCCCCCCACACAGAGGATGGTGGGTACATTGAACGAGCTGTCAGAGAAGCTCTGAAGAAGGGTCTCAACCCGTTCTTTCTCTCCAGAGATGCTGCCTGTCCCGCTGAGTTACTCCAGCTTTTTGTGTCGATCTGCTAGGGTCGATAGTTGGTGCGGGTACTATAACAACATTTAAATAACATTTGGACAGGTACATGGATAGGAAATGTTTACAAGGATATCAACCAAATGCAGGCAGGTAGGACTAGCATAGATGGGGCACCTTGGTTGGGGTGGGCAAGTTGGGCTGAAGGTCCTGTTTCCATGTTGTATGACTCTCTGACTTTAAGTTGGGAAGGGATTGTGGGGGAAGGATCCAAAATAGCTGCCAATGTAGTGAGAGAAATCCAAGGATTCAGACACATGATCAGTAAGCACTTTGCATTAAAATAATAAAGAATAAAGCCTACCTTTTGTCAAAAGGTGAAAAAAAAATTACAAACCAATGTCACGTCGTACTATTCCACCACAGCTAAAAGAAAACCCTCCTTGTAAATTAAATGGATGCATACTTCAGGGAGTTGTTGAGTTGAGCTCTACTGATTAAATGATTCACAACTTCCCTGTTTCTGTATTAGCTCAAAGTATCCCAAGTAGAAGAAGCCCAGTTGCTTCCTTGAACAGGTGAAGATACTTCCACTGTGTGGAAAGGTAGGGAGTATTTCTGCTGATGATACTCCCACAAAGTGGATGGGTAATTATGTACACAACGTGGTTGTTTAGGGTGTTCCAGAAATAATGTGTCAAAGACAAAAGGGAGCTGCAGAGTGTTGTGGATGCAGCCCAGTCTATCACACACAGCAGACACCTCACCATTGACTCTACCTACACTTCAGGAAACATAATCAAAGAGCTTTCGCACTCAAGCCATACCTTCTTCATTCAGAAGATACAGATGCTTGAAAGTATGCACCACCAGACTCACGAACAGCTTCTTCTCCCCCGTTACCAAACTTCTGAACAGTTATTCCATAAGCTGGGGTACAATCTGATCATCTTCTACCTCATTGCAGACATTGGACTTTGTCTCTGGAACTTGTGATGCAAAGCTGATAACTATATTCCGCACTCTGTATATTTCCCTTCGCTAGACCTATTGTACTGTTTGGCTTGATTGTATTCATGCATAGTATTATCCGATTTGAGTGGATATTGTCAAAACAAAGCTTTTCATTGTACCTCAGTATATTCATCAATAATACCTAAACCTGAAGTAGACAATAGCGAAAAGAAATAATGCATGCTGAAGAAACAACAATGTATTTCTGGTTTAGAATGATGCACAACTTAGAGAGCAAGTTGCACTTGGTATTGTTTCCATGCCCTTGTCTTTCTATGTGGTAGAAGTTACAAGTTTGATGGATGTTTGAAAGATGACTTGATGGGTTGTTCATTTTGTAGGTGGTACACACTGTAAAATGTCACAGGGCCAGAGAATGTGCAATGGAGACAGGATTGCATATCAAAGGAACCCAAATTACATTGAACATTTTCAATGTAGCAGTAACAAAGAGTACAGCAAGGATACACATGATTTTGAAAGGGCAGTCAGGTCAAGGGGCAGCTCAGTGAGCTGAGAAGTCTCTGTTACAAAACAGTTACTGTAGATGCTCAGAATTCCAAAAACATGGAAGACAAAGGATGTCTATTTGACAATAGGACATTTTTATCCTTGATAGCAATTTCATCTTTGATGTTGTCAAAATTAAAGGATGGGTTGTTGGGAAGATCCAGATGACAAAAATAAACAGGTGCCATAGTGATTAACGTGGTTCCTTTAACTCTCTGGGTTAGAAATTAAATCACAGTCCAAATAGCTGTAGATGACCCAAATGGCACCTTTGATCGTTTCAATGGTATTTTATTGTCACTTGTACACAAGGACAGTGAAATTATGATTTTTCATATAGTTCAGTGATGATTCTACTACACTTTAGGCACAAGCATTCTATGTACAAGAGTGGAAGATAGAACACCACACTGAGCCAGTACACATGAGGCGCAATGTTTCAGATGCCATCTTGTTGAATTGAATTGAATTTCCTTTATTGTCATTCAGACCTTACGGTCTGAACGAAATTTCGTGCCTGCAGTCATACATACAATGATACAATAATGAACAACAATAAACACAAATTAACATCCACCACAGTGAGTCCTCCAAACACCTCCTCACTGTGGTGGAGGCAAAAAATCTTAGGGTTGCAGTCTCTCCCTCTTCTCCCTCTGCGCTGAGGCGATTCCCCACCGGGCGATGGTACAAACAGTCCCGCAGCTCACCGAACCCCGCGAACGGGCCGGTTCAAACACTGCGGCCCGGGGTGGTCGAAGCCGCCGCACCTCCAGTCCAGCACACACAGCTGCCGGCCCGCGGCTTAACCCAGGACTCTGGACACCGCCGCCAGAACGTCGCCCCAGCCACCGGAGCACCGTCCCAGCCCCCGGACCGGATCGCCCTCACGTGAGTGCCGTTCCACCCTCGGGCTGGGCCACTCCGACGGGAGTGCCGTTCCTCCCTCGGGCTGGGCCACTCCAGCGGGAGTGCCGTTCCTCCCTCGGGATGGGCCACTCCGACGGGAGTGCCGTTCCTCCCTCGGGCTGGGCCACTCCAGCGGGAGTGCCGTGCCGTTCCTCCCTCGGGCTGGGCCACTCCGACGGGAGTGCCGTTCCTCCTTCGGGCTGGGCCACTCCAGCGGGAGTGCCGTTCCTCCCTCGGGCTGGGCCACTCCGACGGGAGTGCCGTTCCTCCCTCGGGCTGGGCCACTCCGACGGGAGTGCCGTTCCTCCTTCGGGCTGGGCCACTCCAGCCCCTCACCATGCCGCTCTCACGGGAGCACCGTTCCATCCCGGGCTGGGCCAGGAGCGAGCCCAGGACGAGTCCTGTCAGCTGCCTCCAGAGTCCCGAGGTCGCCGGCTCCGCTAGGCCTCAGCGTAGACGGAGGCAAAGAAGGGGGACACGACAAAAAGGTCGTATTCCCCCGAAGGGAGTGACAGCAGCCCCCGTTTCACCCCCCACCCCCCTCCCCACATAAACACAGCCTAAAAACCAAAAACATAACTAGACAAAAACGAAAAAAAAACAATACAAAAAAGTAAAAAACCAACGGACTGCAGGCGAGCCGCTGCTGCCAGGGCAGCGCCGCCACTTCCGGAGAGTGTACCCTTCATGTTTGAAGTTTTAAAAAATGTTTGGGTCTTAACTTGGCCATTAAGCCCTGTTGTCCTGGTAGCGGCACTGGGTTGGAGCTGAAAGAGACGGCCTGGCCAGGCGGTGTGTTCATGACCTCCGGCGCTCCATGCCACTGTAGGCTGCATCCATTCTATGTTCTCAGCTTCTAGGAGCGGCATCCGATCCACTTGAGCCCCAGGCTGCGTCAGGGCCTCCGGCGGCCCGCTCCAACACTCGATCGCTCCGATGCCTCCTCAGCATCAGCCCGTGAATGCACCTAACCTCACCTCGGGCGGCCACCTCCAATTACTGGAATCTTGCCCACTTGACTACATTGAAGAAGTTCTCCTCCTCTCTCCAACGGGAGTTCTGTAACACAGTCTGTCGCTGCTCTCCCTCTGTGCTGATTTGTTCGGTACCTTTTCAGACCTCTAGTTTCCTTCTCCCTGATTATCAATCTGAAGAAGAGTCTCGACCTGAAACGTCACCTGTTCCTTTTCTCCAGAGATGTTGCCTGACCCGCTGTAAGGCAGCAACTCTCCCACCTCACCACTGTTCCACATTGGCCTCATCTCTGGCTTTATCCCACTATCTGCCAATCAACCCACCCACCCTCAATAGTATCCTTAGTATCCTGGTGTTTAGAAGGATGAGGGGGGATCTTATAGAAACATATAAAATTATAAAAGGACTAGACAAGCTAGATGCAGGAAAAATGTTCCCAATGTTGGGCGAGTCCAGAACCGGGGGCCATAGTCTTAGAATAAAGGGGAGGTCATTAAAGACTGAGGTGAGAAAAAAAACATTTTCTCCCTGAGAGTTGTGAATTTATGGAATTCCCTGCCACAGAGGGTAGTGGAGGCCAAATCACTGGATGGATTTAAAAGAGAGTTAGATAGAGCTCTAGTGGCTAGTGGAGTCAAGGGATATGGGGAGAAGGCAGGCACGGGTTATTGATAGTGGACGATCAGCTATGATTACAATGAATGGCGGTATTGGCGCGAAGGGCCGAAGGGCCGAATGGCCTCCTCCTGCACCTATTTTCTATGTTTCTATGTTTCTATCACTTGGCAGGTTTTGCCCTTCCCACCATCTCTTTTCCAGCTCTCTCTCCCCTAATAGATTTTGAAGGGTCCAGACCTAAAACATCACCTATCCATTTCGTCCAGTGATACTATCTGATCCATTGAGTTACTCCAGCACACTGTGTTCTACGCAAGATTCCAGTATCTGCAATACTTTGTACCTACAATAATTATATCCATCTGACAGCTCATTCCGTATATGGACTATCCCCAAATCAAAGATTGCTTTGAAATTCCTCTTACCTATCACATTTGCCCTCTAGTTTTGGAATCCCCTACCTGTGAGTGTTCACTTTATCACTGAAGGGCCTGTTGCCACGCTGTATGACTCTATGACAAATGTATAAGAATTGTTGCTTTGAAATCAGTTCGATTGGGCTCAATACAACCCCATCGTTAATGGCAGTGTCACTATGCCTCATTACTTTTAAGATTTCTGGCAATGGGTTAACAACGGTTGTGATGATAAGGGGCTAATATCTGCAGGTTAATTAATAACCATTGCAATCCTTACAGATGTGCCATTTCTTTAACTGGGGATGTTTACACCAGCAATATTTTGATGACTTTCCCCAATTATATCTTGCCATATTACAACAGTGTTATCTTAACAGATGTCAACTTACTTTTCAATTCAATTTGCAGCTCACCTCCCACAGGCTTCCCTTCAATTGAAGCAAATGCAAAATCTAAAGCAGAATGTCAACACCTTTGATCTAAAGCAATCAATAGAACCACTATTTGCACATAGATATTTCAGAGTAGATTAAATTAAGAATGCAATAACACCATCACATGTTGAAACAAAAAGGGTGAAGCACAGTGTTTTTGCAATTTCATTTAAATCAATATCATAACAACTTGGGACATCATGCTTATTGACAAAGGGTTTTATATATTAAGCGATGTGGGACCCGTTGGGCCCCGTCCCCCAATGCAATAATCCCTCACTCACCCGTTCCCCAAACATAACCCGTTGCCCCATGGCAATAATCCACCACTCACCCGTTGGGTCCCTGTCACATGGGAGGCCTGGTCCCCAAAGCAACCCTTCCCCAACGTAACATTCCACCACTCATCCATTCCCCCAACACAACCCGTTCCCCCAATGCAATATTCCACCACTCACACATAGCCCCCAACTTTGCAGGTCATTTAATGTGATGTAGGTGCCACCGACAAGGCCATCTTTTGTTATCCAAATCTAATAATTAAACTTTGCTGTGCTGGGTAAGGCTGGCAGATTTTTCCCCTTTGTTATCCAAATCTAAGCATTAAACTTTGTTGTGCTGGTGTGCTGGGTTAGGCTGGCAGATTCTTGCCTTGTAGGACATTTGCTGTGAAGGACTCAGTTCTGGTATAGAAACATTGTAGCCGGTTGGGCATTGTGACGTCATAATTGCCTAACTGCCAGTGCAGATTTGAAGAGATACAACATTTAAATGTCACTTTAAAACTGTTAAATCTACCCCACTACGTCCCTCTCCTTACAACAATGTAAAAACACTCTCATAGCTTGTGTATAGGCAGCAGAGATCCTATTGTGATGTCATTTTTGGTTTTCTGAATCTTTACGGCAGCTTATGTAAATGAGATCCCATTATGATTGGACGACTGTGAGATGCCATTGTGACATCATCACTGGAAGCTGCTGGAAGATTCTCCCTCTCAAAGGCAGTTATTATTTTCAAAGTTTGCTTTTGTTTTTAACTTTAAATAACAATAAATTTTGAAATATAACATAAAATCTGAAGGAAACTTGTAAGAACGACGACGTAGAAAAAGCTGAGTAATGTTTTGCAAAAGGTTTCACACCATAGTGTACAATTTTGGCGTAATTCCTTAAGATCGATTGCTCGTACGCACGCAGAAAGACAGACATCCAAACATGACAAGACTATTGCTATAATATATAGATATGCTTCAGTTCAATTTGAAATGCAGCAAAGGGATAAAAAAACAACTAATCTTATTAAATTCTGCATTCCTAGTAAAAAATAATTTCTCACATCTACTGGATGGAAAGAGAAAGATTTGCACAAGCGCCTCTCTCAGGATGGAGAAACCATCTCACAACCAACCTGCTTCAGCAACGTGGGTCATAGAGAAAGAAACAGCCCCTTTGGAACAATTTGTCAATGCCCGCCAAGTTGCCTATATGAGCTAGCATTGGCTGCATTTACTCATATCTCTCTAAACCATTAAAATCCATGCACTTGTCCAAATATCTTTTAAACATTGTAATTGCCTACACCAAATCCTCTGGCAACTGGTTCCACACATTCACCACCCTTTATGTGAAAATGTTGCCCCTCTGATCCCCTTTCCCCATTCATCTTCAATCAATGCACTCAAGTTTTAGACCGTCCAACCCTAGGGGAAAAAATGGGACCATTCACCTTATCTATGCTTCCCATGATGTTGTATCCGCCAAGTTCACCCCAAATCCTCCTTCACCGAAAGGAAGAAAGCCCCAACCTATCGAGTTTCTCATAACTCAAGCCCTCCCGTCCTGCTAATACATCTTTGACCAATCTCAGTTTTCAAAAGGGTCAGGAATGTCACTTTAACTATAATGGTGATTTATGTTATGATTCCATTATTAGTGCTGTAGATACTGCACTATTAGGACACCTACTTATTATGAAGAAGGTTCAGCAAAGAACAAAAAAACAAAAGTGCTGGTGGGTCAGAAGCATCTATAGAGGGGAGAGACAAATGACGATTCAGGTCTGGACCCTTCTTCCATTCCAAATTCCTCCACCACTTTGTTTCTTTTGTTCAAGATTCCAGTATATGCAGTCGCTTGTATCTCCAGTTTCAGCAAAGTAATCAATATAAAAACGTTTTTTAACAAAGTCATGTGTTAGATTCAATTACTGGGTAGTCCTCTGACATTTTGTGGAGTGTATGAGTAGAGATACTGAGAGACAAGGCATTTCAACAATTTGCCATATATTTTGCAATATAATTGCAGTGTCATATTTAATCCAATTAAAAAATGCATGTCATTGAAGCAGCAGTCTTATAAAGATGGGAAAGAGTTGGGAGACTGAAGGGAAGAAATTATAACATTGAGAATCAATCTGGATTAAGGCACAGTTGTCAATAATAGCGTGAAGGAAGTGACCTAAATGTAAATGCATATCAGAGCTTTGAAGGGCATGGGGAAGTTACAAACACTACTTTAGATGGATTGGAACACAAGAATGGGATGTTCAATATCAGGCTATTGGTGAACCAGGATGCAATGAAAGTCAAAGAAGGGTGAATGCATGAGACTTTACGTTAGACTTTACAGACACAGCATTGAAACAGGCCCTTCGGACCACCAAGTCCATGCCGACCAGTGATCATTCCTTACACTAGCACTATCTTATATTTTAGGGTTAATTTCCAATTTACAGAGGCCAATTAACCAACAAACCTGCTCGTCTTTGGAGTGAGGGTGCAAACCAGACCACCCGGAGAAAACCCACACGGACACAGGGAGAGCTTGCAAACTCTGTACAAACACCAATGGCCGTGATCAAACCTGGGTCTGTGGCGCTGTAAGGCAGCAACTCTACCACTGCGTCACTGTGGATCCCTTGGTCAAGTGTTTTCAACAACTTATTGCAGTCGTGAATAAACAAGAGTTTGGAGTGTTAAAATATTTCCTATGGCTAATAGGGACTTCATCCTGTTTAGACTTCTTGAGATTTCAAATCCTTGATTAATGCCAATTGCAGATGTCAGAAGAACTGGAAACTGACCAAGCTCGTGTGATGAATTATTGGTTGATAAATGATATGACACGTCTCATTATTCATCTGAAGTCAGTGACATGCAGAGTGCAAGTGAAGATGATCAAATAACCAAATGTATGGACATTTATTTTTGGTTGCAGGACCAGCGTTAACGAAACAAAATCCAGTTCACTCAAATTTCATACTGAATATATTTGGCAATATAATTGCAGTATCATATTTTGGCCTGGATTTTGCAGCCATTGACTCTGTACCCACAATTGTACCCCAACTGAACCAAGTCTGGGTAAAAGGAACCATCAAGCCCAACGTCCCAGGCCTACCAATAAGCAGCTGCAGATCCTTGAACAAAGCTATGGATAGACCTGGTCTATAATTCTAGACAACTTTGACAAGCAGAAAAGTCTTGCCCCCAGCTTTGCCAGCTGTCTGAAGAAGGGTCCCGACCCGAAACTTCACCTGTTCATTTTCCAGAGATGCTGCCTGACCTGCTGAGTTACTGCAGCATTTTGTGTCTATCTTTGCCAGCTGTCAGTTGTTTTAAGAATTCTGAATATCACTGACATCCAGCAACTTTAAAATAATTTAAAAAAATGAAACCTATAGTCATTATTATGTTAAATATAGAAAATAAATTAAGCAAAAGCAGCTTTAAAATATTAAACATAAATGTCAGGTGTTGGTGGTTTCTCAGCTTCTGTGGCAAAGGGGTATCAGTGACACAGATGATAGAACTGCTGCCTAGAGAGCCAGAGACACGGGTTAGAGCCCGACCTTGGGTGCGGTCTGTGTGGTGTTTGCACGTTCTCTCTGGGACCATCTGGGTCTCCTCCAGGTGCTCCTGCTTCCTCCTGCATCGCAAAGACGTGCAGGTTTGTCGGTTAATTGGCCTCTGTAAATTGCTCTTAGTTTGAGTGGATGAGAAAGTGGGATAATAAAGAACAAATGTGAATGGGTGATCGATCGCTGGCATGGACTCGGTGGGCTGAAGGGCCTGTTTCCATGCTGTGTCTTTCAATTCAATTAAGGGCTGAATAATCGGCAAGTGGGAGTTGGCAATGATTTGGCTGAAGACAATGACGTTTTAAACGAGTACAATGTTTTTAAATGTGGATGGCAGGCTTAGTCATGGAATATTAAATGAATTGGATCTCAGATGGACAAATAAAGGTTTCAGTGGCAGATGAGAGGTAGAAGGGATGGAGTAGAAAACATCCTGGTGATCAAATCAACAGATTTTGGAATAGGGACACAGCTCACAAACTCGAACTATGCAGAGATTGCATAAGGAGCATTTTGCAATGCACAAGAGGGTGACAACGGTACAATGACATGAATCAAGACCAAAATATGCATTCTTTCTGGAAAGTTAGTCAAAACTATAAACTATGAACATCTCCACTGGCAGCGTTCATCAGTCAGAACTAGATAACAATGACCTAATGCATGCAAGTAGATTGATCAGTTATCTTATCACTGATTTGAACATAAAGTAACATAAGGCACCATGTTGCTTGGCTGATGTTGAGGAAGGTTCTTCTGGTCAGATCTTTCCTATACAACTAGGCTCTCAACATACTGCACATTGTCCCCCACGGTGGGATGGCAACATTGCGCATCTCCTTCTGCACGCATGTTTGCCAGGAGGATCGGGTCAGAGAAACACTGGTCATTGAGATTCCTGAACAACTGTGCAATACATGACTGCTCTCTGTGTAGAAAGAAACTGCAGATGTTGGTATATACCGAAGATAGACACAAAGTGCTGGAGTAACTCAGCGAGTTAGGAAGCATGTCGGGAGAAAGAGGATGGGTGATTTCAGGTCAGGTCAGAGTCTGAAGAAGGGTTCCAACCAGAAGCGTCACCTTTTCTCCAGAGATGCTGCCTGACCCGCTGAGTTACTCCAGCACTTTGTATCTATCTTCTGTGCTATTTCCAGGGACACAAATAGAGGCAAACGCCCGCACGCGGCTCAAGGACTAACAACTTGGTGAAAAACAGCCTCTGTGTTGCCAAGGGCTTGGTGATCATCTGCTGCTTGATGGGGTGCTGCAGTCCAGGACCACTGAATCTTAGTGCAGCCTCTACATAAGCTTAATGGAGAAAACCCATAGCTTATGACCCTCCCACCATGCACACAGAGAGGCTGGAACCTGTGGCCAAGCAGGCCATCTGCGGGTCATGTGGCCAGGCAGAGGAGGGCTCTGCCCGAGCCGGCTGCCTGACCCTTCTCTGGGTTTACATCTGCGCCTGGGTGGTACTAGTAAGGGACTATGCGCTGTCCATGGGCGCCCTGGGGGATTTCCGGGACAGCTGAGCACCATGGGGCAAGGATTGCATCCTTGACAAGGATTGTATCAGGAGTGTAACATTTGAATATTTGTTTGAGATAATTGAGTGTTTTTGTATTATGGGTTTGTTTGGCATTGTACATATTATTGTATTAATTGATTACATTTATTCTTATTAAAAAATGATGCTGAAACCTCTATAAAAGCTCGTCCGATTGTATACTCGAGAAATGTATGCAAAGGAAATGTGATGCCATACTGCTGTGAAGTAAACAGTCGGTACAGCTACTACTGACAAAGGCCATGCAAGAATGCGCTGCATTTGATATTTGCAAACTATACGAGGAAAGCATTTTTTTTTTAAATGTCAATCAATTTCCAACTTAGTTCCGTTGACACACTAACGTCCAGTGATAAACAGAACAACTATAATGCAGAACAACACTGCAAATAAACCAAAAACCAGAGAACAGTTAGTATCTGCACAGACTGCATTCTCCATTTCATTCCGAGATACCCTGTACTATTATTTCTCACAAGGATGGGGTTATTTTTTAAGAAATACCGTAGGTCAGTGATTCCCAACATTTCTGAATGAAAGTCCCATTTACCCACACACACTTGGTGAAATGTGACCCCTCACATCCACTTCTTGATGCCGAACCCCAGCCCCTTTAATGAGTTGGGACTCTTCAAAAGACCACCAGTAACTCTAAAGTCGGTGTGATGAGTAAATATCGTTACCTTTGTGTGGAACATACCAGCTAAAGTGCCACAACATTATAAAAAAACCCATGTATCCTCTGCAGTCTTTAGAGCCCCTGCCACTCCCATTTATTGCAGGATGGGGGAAGGAGAAATAGAAAGAGATAGAATATCTTGCACATGAACTGGGAACCACTATTTTAGGCAATAGCAAGTTGAAAATGATGGGCCATCATTTAACCAGTAAAAAAATCTGTTTGAAAGGTGGGTTGAATGTGAGAGAGAGCTATGATTGAAAATATAGATAAACATATTTTTATAACCTCAGCTTTTGTTTTGTGCATTTACATGCATACCCAAGCTTGTTACTGTGGCCCACCCACATCCAAGGCTTCTTACTAGAACATAATTGGCAAAACTGTTCCAATCTTGGATGACATACCCTTCCACCCACCATATAAAACACAGTAGCTTGCTGTCCCATCTACATTGAATAGCATGCAAGAAAAGCTTTTCTCTGTACTTTGGTGCACGTGACAATAATAAACTAAACTAGAAATAATGTTCCCTTATCATATGGGAATTCCCTGGTGACAGCCAAACCACAGATAATTCATTTCATTCATTCATCATCGTTGAAAACATTAGCGACGCATTGGTGCTGGTATCCAACGGGAACGGTAACGGACGCACCACACATCTCTGTCCTCCAGTTCCTGCGGATTTCCGCTGCTGGAAGTATAGGATTTTGGTGTGTGTGCTTTATCATCATTCCTTACAATGTTATGTGCGACAGTGATCGCATCTTCTGCTGAAGTGTGGATGGCCGTTGGCTCGCTAGAAGATCATCCGCTCTTTGGCGGGTCTTGTTTTTGGTCCTGCTGGGGGTCCACAGCCCCCTCATCACCTGGCAAACCAGGTGGGGGAGACGGTTTAGCCGCTGACTATCAGACCATGGAGTAGGTAGCACGGGATTACATGGTACCCGTGGCAGACGAAACTCCCCCGACCTGACCATCACAGATAAAATAATACTTTTAAAATGCAATACCTTTCTTACTAAGTAAGGCTTTGCAGATCTAGACTGGGAAATTAAAATATGTTACTGCCTATACTGAAAGAACTGAGAGAAAAATCGGAAAGGTGTTAACCCTCTTTCCATGTTTCAATCTCAAATGGTCACATAATGAATTTAAACACTTCTGGTCATCTTATTACAAGTTGCTCTGCCTTGGTAAGATGCATTCATTTGCCCTGTTCTGTGTAATGAATAGTAGCTGGAGTAGCTCAGCAGGACAGGCAGCATATCTGGAGAGAAGGATGGGTGACGTTTCAGGTCACGACCCTTCTTCATATTATACTATTGGATTGCTATAAGCAAGAAGCAAAGCGTATTTGTCATCTTTTGGTGTCTGACAAACATAAACTTTTACAATCTGAAAATCAAACAGTGGTTTAGTTATAATGTCAGGCATGTTCCCGAGTCAATGCTACTTCCAATAATAGTGCATTAAATGAACCACTGTATTAGAACATAGGACAGTGCTGCACAAGAACAGAGCTTTTGGCCCACATTGTGTCGGCCAAACAAAATACCAAGATCATCCCTTATCTACCTGCACATAATCCATATCATTCCATTCCTTGCAATAGATACATATCACTCCATTCCTTGCAATAGCTATCCAAAAGTCTCTCATATGTCACTATTGTATCTGCCTCCACCATAACTCTGGCAGTGCGTTCCAGGCATCCACTTCCTTCTGCATAGAAGATTTGCCCTGTATATCTCTTTTAAACATTATCCCTCTCATTTTAAAGCTACACCCTCTAGTATTTGATTAATCTATCCTGGGGGAAAGGTTATGATTATCTATCCTATTTATGCCTCTCATAATTATATACACTTCTAACAAGTTTTCCCATATCCTCCAGCATTCCAGAGAAACAATCCAAGTCTGTCCAATATCCCCCTAATCCAGGTATTATTCTGCTAAACCTTTACTGCACTCTTTTGAAAGTCTTAACATCCTTTCTTTAATGGGCCACCAGAACTGCACACAATACTCCAAATGTTGCATAATCAAAGTCCTATAAAGCTGTGCCATGACTTCCTAACTCTTATACTCAATCCCCTCATTTATGAAAGCAAGCATACCATATACCTTCTTACTATTCTATCTACTTGCCACAATCGGGAAGTTATGAACGTACCCCAAGATCCCTCTGTGCATCAACACTGTTAGGGGTCATGCGATTAATTGTATACTTTCCCCTTACATTTGACCTCTCAAAGGGAGACACCTCACACTTGCTCAGATTATAGTCCATGTGCCATTTCTCCACCCATTTCTGTAGTTGATCCAGATCTTACGGTATACTTTAACAGCGTTCCTCACAGTTCACGACCCCAACAATCTTGATGTCATCTGTAAACTTACTAACCAATATATCTACGTCTAAAGAAAGACACAAAATGCTGGAGTAACTCAAAAGGACAGGCAGCATCTCTGAATAGAAGGAATGGGTGACACACATATATACACACACATATACAAAAGCACATCTTTCAAACACAGGGCTCTCGCTTAACTTTTTTTCCCTGTAGCCAACCGGGCAACCTAGGCAGCTTTTTAGGTTGCCAAATGACAGTTTAGGTGGTCATTTAAGACGGCTTGCATGACACGTGCGATAATGTGCTCGGACAAAGTGCGTAGTTACCAGTCAGAATTATGGTCAATGAAGCATTCACATAGTATTTCTGCTTCAAATAAAGTCACAAACTACACATATTCACCAATCAAGACATGATATATACCAGACTGACATGCAGCAAAATTACAATACAGTATCTCATCTCCTTTTACAAGTTGCAAAGAATGCAATTTCTATTATTTCTTTCCACTTCCAAACAAAATTCTGGTTGGATTATTCAGCGTATGATCAACCTCAATGAGACCAAGTGCAGGCTTAGCGATCGCTTCGCACAACACCTACACTCAGTTCGCAATAACCAACCTGATCTCCCGGTGGCTCAGCACTTGGACTCCCCCTCACTTTCCGAATCCGACATTTCTGTCCTAGGCCTCCTCCATGGCCAGAGTGAGGCCCACCGTAAATTGGAGGAGCAGCACCTCATATTTTGCTTGGGCAGTTTACACCACAGCGGTATGAAAATTGACCTCCAATTTCAGGTAGTCCCTGCTTTCTCCTCCACTTCACAGCTCTCCCTCAGCCCACTGTCTCCACCTCTTCCTTTCTTCTTCCCACAGCAGAGGTTCCAGCACCAATTCCTACGGAACTCCACTGGTCAGACCTCCAGCCTGAATATTACCCTTCCACCACAACCCTCTGTCTTCCATCAGTAAGCGTTTGGATTCCATGTGATCAAGTCATTGATGATTCCTTGCATCTTAATCTTCTGGATCTGCCTACCATGAGGGACTTTATCAAATGCTTTACTAAAATCCATGTAGACAACATCCATTGCTCTACCCTCATCGATCACCTTCATCTTTGTCTCAAAAATACCTTGTTCAAGTTAGTAATTGAACAGTAGTATTATATGACAAAAATAAATGGAATTGTTACCTTTTTGACAAAAATAATAGATTGGCAGATCACCCTGATTAGTTTCTTCCTTTTTTTTTCTTCTTTCCTATCTCAGATAGCACGACTACTTCAACCTCCGCCTCCTTCCGCCACAAGTTTTACTCTGTTTGGTTCATAGCTGAACTTTGACAAAAAGAGCGAAAAGTTGAGTTTTTGAGTCACAAAACGTAACTGGTTAATGAGTGTTCAGCCAAATGAAAATCCTTGGCACTCACACTCAATCACACAGCAATTTGATCCTGCTGCTTTTCCCTTTGAGAACCCCCCCCCCCAAACCATGACCCCCCCCCCCCCCCAGTTTAGGGGTAATATGAGGGGGAACAACACCAGAGACCAAAGAGATCAAACAGAACCACAGGCTGGGTGGCAAGAAGCAGTCGACAACAAATAGCAGGAAAGAGCAGAGTAAAAAGAGGCCCCGATCTTCTGGTAACAATAGAATATCCAATTACAAAGATCCTTTAAGTCCCTTAATAAAGAAGCTGCAAAGGTAAAGGGGTAATTCATACATGAAAGGAAGCAAGTCTATTTTTGACCAGTCTTTTCTGAGATATTCATGTGTAGCGCAGTGGTGTACGATCTTCCTGTGACCACGTGGGTTTTCTCCGGGTGCTCCGGTTTTTTCCCACACTCCAAAGATGTACAGGTTTCTAGACAAATTGGCTTGGTAAAAATTGTAAATTGTACCTTGTGTGTAGGATAGTGTTAGTGTGCAGAGATCGCTGGTCGGCAAGACAAAGTCACTTTCTCCAAAACTAAATCAGTATCTGCAAAATGAGGGACTCACCTGTGCATCTATTAGGTCCAATCTCACATGTTCAGTTCTCAATGATAATTTTTGTTGATAAACTTCACACAAGCCTTCAAGAATTCTCTCTCTCCGTCTGAAGTGATGAACCAGTACTGCTGCCTTGGTTCTCTCTACTGAAGGTATTTGTTTATTGCCAAGAGCAGCTGTCCATACTCTCACATGTTTACTGATATAGCAAGGGCAACATGAGATTTGATAGTTATGCATATTGCTTGCCACGCCAACTCAAGTGTTAAGAGTGTTCTTGGATGAGAGTGTTGGATATAAATAGGAGGATTTTCTTTTAATCGTAGCTGGGAATGCTAATTCCAATATTTGGCAGCAGAATGAATGGGAATATTCTGAAACTCTTAATTTCTTGCCACCCCTAACCAACACAAGGTTGAGAAGGCTGCATCCTCAAAAAAACAAGGGGCCAGTAGCAGAACATAGCGAGAAAACCTATGGCCAAAAATCCACAATTTCAACATTTGGTTTATTCATCGCATATGCAACTGCACAGTGAAATTCTTTTTGCGTATATTACACATGCTGCCGCCACTATTTTTGGTACCATTACTCAAAGTTCAAAGTGAGGTTGGCCTACAAAGTGCGTTGGCACTCGATGTACTGGCACTGTACACGTCTCAGGAAAGGATTGTATAATAGGAGACCTCATGGATGCCATTATTATGACCATCTTCAAGGAAGGAGTCAAATATAACTATGTAGAGGTTCTCCCTGTTCTCTGCCACAGGGACATTATCGTCAAGTACCCCTCAGCTGTCTCCTCCTACTGGCCAAGGAGTTCTTCGTAGAACGCAGGGGTATGGACGTGTTATTCTAGAGGCACAATGACTCAATCTTCACTGAACGGCAATAGCAAGAACAATTATGGGGGCAGAAGTAGCAGCTACATAGGACCTCCATGGCATTATAAACAACCCTCCTCAAATCCTTCTCCTTCATGCACTTGCATCATAATGGGATGCAATGCATGATAGCAACCAATACAGGATCTATCTCAGTGAAGACTGGTGCGCAACAAAGTTGTGCCATTGTCCCAACAATTTTGTTATTTATTCTCATTACAATGTTGCATGTCACGTTCAACAAACCTCTTGTGGGAATGGAGCTTATCTTCACAACTATCGTTAAATTGATGAATCCACGATGACTTCACTCTGGATCCAAGGTCATTCACGCATCAGTAGTAGAGTTATAGCATGCTCCAGTTATGCAAGCTTGAAGACTGAGTGCTAAGATCTTATGAACACATTCACTGAGGCATACGAGAGGATGGGTCATAAACTCAACAGCTGCTAAAGAAAGGTCCTCTACTAACTTACTCCTGCTGTTACAAAACTGTCTCCCAACAATAACATTTTATAGCAAGATCTTGGAAATGTGGACCACTTCCCAAGTATCAGGGGTGACTTCTTTGTGATGGCTGATATCAACGATTAAATTAATCTTATCTTTGAACACACCAACACGCCCTTTAATCAATTAAGAAAAAGGACACTTCAAGATCAGGACTTTAGACCTGTCAGAGAACTGATGGACTACAAGGCAGCAGAGATCTCCGTCCTCCCAGATACTTCTGAGATCTGTACAGCACCTCATATTCCACAGGTTCTCCGAACACACTTTTCTCCTGCCACACCTACCACCCATTTCCTTTGCCTAATCCTTCCATTCATCTCTCACCACTACACACTATGAGTCCCTCATTTCTCTTTTAACACACACTCCCCCCCCCCCCCCCCCCCCCCCCCCCCTTCCACCCCCTTCCACCCAAATCACTCCCTCTGGTTTTACATTTCACTCTTCCTCTTTCTTCCTCATCGAACATCCTTGTGTCTCCTTTATCACTTCCAGCCTATCTCAACCCATCTGCTAATCACCCTTCCTCATCTGTCTCCTCCTATCACTTGAGGGGCTTTGCCTCACTCCTTCCTCTCTTCTCAGCTTCGTCCCCTCTACTCCATCAGATTGAAGAAGGGTTGTCTGTCCATTTCTTGCCACAGATGCTGCCTGACCCATTGAGTCTCTCCAGCACTTTGTGTCATCTGTAGAACATGAATTTATGATGCGTGATCGAGCGTGTAGAGGGAAAATAGCCAGTATATAGAAGCATGAGGAAGGGATGAGACACGGGTTGGCAAGTGTCATGTGGGGGGGGGGGGGGGGGGGGGGGGAGAAAAAAGGGCTATGATGGGTGGATGGAATCAGGTGGAGGAGAAGGAAGGGGAGAAATATAGACTGGCAGGTGATAGGTAGAATCAGATAAGGGAGCATTGATGGGCAGATGGAACCTGATGAGGAAGGGATAGGAAATGTGAACCAAGTGAGAAAAAACCTAGGTAGAGATAGGTAGAGGCAGATGAACCAGTTGGAAAAAAGTAGTGGGCCTTGGAAATGAGAGGGGCAGGGGAGTAAAGGGTGAACAAAGGGAGATAGTGCCTGAACGGACTGGTGGGAGTGGGAAAGGTACATGGACAGGTACATGGATTGGAAAGGTTCAGACGATTATAGGCCACATGTGGGCAGGTGGGACTATGTAGATGAGGCATCTTGGTTGGCATGGGCAAGTTGAGCCAAAGGACCTGTATAACTCTAGGAAAGGAAAATCAGAGGAATGGGTTACTTGATATTGTAAAATTTAATCTTCATACCATTGAGCCACCCAAATGGAAAATGAGGTGCTTTTCTTCAAGTTTGCACTTGGCCTCACCATGCAATGTATAATGTGGGAATGGGAAGAGGAGTTGAAGTGACCTGCAAATGGAAACTCATTACGACCATCGTGGACAGAGTGCAGGTGCTCTGCAAAACGAGACAGATCTATGCTTGGGGATAGAGCCTTTTCTGTTGCTGCCCCGGCACTCTGGAACACCTTGCCGCTGCAGATCAGACAGGCCGCTTCACTGTCCATCTTTAAATCCTCCCTAAAAACTCACTTTTATTCACTGGCTTTCGACACTGGCTGAGACATTGTTCCTGTATTAGTGCTTTTAATGTCTTTTAATTTTTACTGTTTTTATAGTCCTGTCGTCTTAATGGTTTTAGTAGTTTGTAATAACTTTTTGTTGACTTCCCATGTACAGCACTTTGTGGTAACTGATGTTGTCTAAAAGCGCTTTATAAATAAAGTTATTATTATTATTATTAATATTGGTCTCATCAGGGGATGCTGGAGGAACACCAAACCTTTTTGTAGATGATCAGTGAAAGATAGATTGCTGGAGTAAGACCGTGGTTCTGGCAGCATGTCTGGTGAACATGAATAGGTGGTATTTCAGGTTGGGACTCTTCTTCAGACCACTTCAGTTTGTAGATGGTATTCATTGCAGGCATTATGTGCTTGCAGTGAAGGGAATAAATGTGACTGCCAGAGGATGGGCTGATTTGTGATGGAAGGTCGCAAGCTTCTTGATTATTGTGGGGCCTGTAGTCATTTACAGTCATAGAGTCTTACAATGTGGATTTAGTGAATGTAGACTGAACTCCCCTCTCCCCGCCGCACCCCTCCCCTCCCGCACCACTGCCCCCCCCCCCCCCCCCCCCCCCCGCACCTCTCCTCCTACCCTTCTCCCCTCCCCCCGCCATTCTTCCCTTACCCCCTATTCCTCACTTCTCCCCGCTCCACTCTCTTCTCCCCCTCTCCACTCCCCCCCCACCCCTCACATCCCCTTCTCCATCCCCCCTTCTCTGATGCCCCCATTTGTGGACCCAGTCTGTGACAGCTAGATCCCACTAATAGTACTGCACAAAGGCCACATCTTCTGTTTTAGTAACATTGACTATGGAATAACTGCAGACATTGGGAACAACACCCCCCACCCCCCCCCCCCCCCCCCCCCCCCCCTCCTTCTCCACCCCCTCGCCTGGCTTCAAAATGGGCGGTGGGTATTTAGACTCAGTGGTCGGAGCAGGCAGGTGGCACTGGTACATTGACAACATTGCCTGTACCCAGTTGAAAAGCCCACTGCCTCTGGGGGTTTGGAGAGAACATTGGAAGAGAGATCTGCCCTCTGGGACAACTCGTGGCCAACAGTTTAGTTCCCATGAGGTGCAGGCAGAACATTGGGGGTTCGTGTCCAACCCCTGGGGCCCCTGTGTCATATTTCAGAGATACAGTGCCCTTCGACCCACCAAGTCCGCACCGACCAGCAATCCCCACACACTTACACTATCCCACACACGCTAGGGACAATTTAGAACTTACACCAAACCCATCAACCTACAAACCTGTGTGCCTTTGGAGTGCGGGAGGAAACCCTACCCTAGCCCTAACCCTAACCCTAGCCCTAGCCCCAGCCTTGAACCTGACCGGACGTCACCTGCAGGACAGCTTACTTCATTGTGTATGTCGTACAACTACGAACGTCAGTCACCGACCCATCCCATAATACTACTTAATTCTAAACTTCCACAACTTTTCTTGACACCCTCACTTGTCTGACAACAAAGTTAAATCGCTACAGACACTTTTAAACGCAATGAAAATCTTCAGATAGTATTATTTTGGCTTAGCTTTTTGTTACATGCAACACAATTATGTCATTACTTTAAACTGGCTCAGTCCTTTGAGCAGATAGCCAAGGAAACAAAGCATCAATCAACAATAAGACACTTTACCAGTTTGCCAAATTCCATTCTTTCCAATTACCTTCCTCTTGTGTCCAAACATTCTGCTAGTAAACCGACTATTCATTTGTGCAGTGCACAAATACATTTTATCTCCATATTTACTCATTAAGTTGCATTTGACATTATGCAAGCCAGCCTCTCCCAGATTTTCTGCCTCCATTAATATAATTTTAATGTTGTTCTATGGATAAAGGGTAAAACACAAATATATCCTCACCAGTAGCGTGTTGTGGCCGCAGTGTCTACCATTTAAAAAGGGCACTGTTGTTATTACCAAAACATCATGACCTGCAGGTTCCCTTCCAAGTCACTCTGTCCAATCTTTATATTGTGGTTCCTTCATCATCAATGAGATTAAATCCTTGAAACCTACACACAAAAAAACTATTTGCAGAAAGATCCCTATCCGAAACATCCATATTCTCCAGAGATAGCACTCCACAAAGTGCTGGAGTAACTCAGCAGGTCAGGCAGCATCCCTGGAGGAAAAGGAAGGGCGATGTTTCAGATTGGAACCCTTCTTCATGCCCGGAGAGCAGTAGGAATCAGGAGATGCTGCCTGGCCTACGACACAAAATGCTGGAGAAGCTCAGCGAGACAGGCAGCATCTCTGGAAAAATAGATTACTTTTTGGGTCGAGACTCTTCTTCAGGCTGAGAGTGAATGCTGCCTGACCTGCTGATCTACTCCAGTACTTTGTATCATTTTTTTGGTACACCGCACGCATATGCAGTTCCTTGCGTCTACAACAAATCTATTGGAATGACTTTCCAACAATAATTGCTGCACTTGCTTGAGATGCCCATATTTTATTCAAAAAATATCAAAACTGGAAAATGCTTTGTATCTGAAATATTTCCTTCAAACCTGGCAAATATTTACCTCTCAATCAACATAACAGATGAAGTGCATGTTATTATACTGTTGTTAATATAGGAAGAGGGACCAGCCAGTTTCCTATTACAATATGAACCATGCTTTAATAGTTCAATAGCACCTCATTAGCTGTTGCAGCACTGTGGCAGGTTTTGACGTCAGAGAAGGAAAGTTATCTCTTAAAACAGGAAAACAATCTGTCATTTTCTTTACAATTTACACCGAGAAGCAGAGTAGGAAATTCCTTTCTACATAAAAGGTCACAATTCGTATGAGACTACTTTGGAGAGGAAGAGCAAAGACAATCAAGGTAACTCCCGCGTGTCAAGGCATCTGAATAGGCTATTCAATAATAAATCTTCCTGAGGGGGTCTGCTTGTAAAAACATTTCCTAAACCACATGTAGTAACCAACATTTGTGAATAACTACAGCACATTTTGCAAAATAATTACCGCAGTTAAAATGGGAACTGTTTGTAAAACTAGATAATCAAACTTTAAAACAAGATGATTTAGATTTACTGAAATCCTTGACTGAATTTGAAAGAGCATTACCGCTTTTCCAAAGTTTACATGGTAAACTCTATAATGAGCCTACTAAAATTAGAAAGAGCAAAACAATTGATAAATGGTGTTCACACATTCATTGTTGGAATCACTGCTCCCATCTGAATCAAAGCAATTTGATATTGGCTAATCGTATACTTCAAGGCCAGGAGATCACCTCAAAGTGGCACAATATAAGATCCTGACTAGTGGGTGCATGTTTACAGTTTTGGATGTTCTCCTTATGACCGTGTAGGTCTTCTCCGGGTGCACCGATTTTTTTCCCACATTCCAAACACGTGCAGGTTTAAAAGTTAATTAGCTTCTGTGAAAATTGTCACCTAGTGGGTGTAGGATAGTATTAATGTGCGGGGATCGCTGGTCGGCCGAAGGGCCTGTTTCCACACTGTATCTCAAAACTAAATTGTTAGTGTTGCTAACTTGCAGCTCCAAAGACCTGGGTTTGATCCTGACCTCCGATGCTATATGTGTGAAATTTGTATAATTTCCCTATTACGGCATGGCGTCCTCCTCCTTCACAGAAGAGTACTGCTTTACAATGCCAGAGACCCAGTATGATCCTGACTACGGGTGCTATCTGTCCAGGAGTTTGTACATTCTCCCCGTGGGTTTTTTCTTCCCACGCTCCAAAGACGTGCAGGTTTGCAGATTAATTGGCTTCTGTAAATTGTCCCTAGTGTGAAGAATAGCACTAGTCTATAGGTGATCGTTGATAGGCACAGACCTGGTGGGCCAAATGGCCTGTTTCCACACTGTAATCCTGACTAAATGTTGGGTGATAGGATAATTGGCTGCTGTTAAATTACTCCTTGTGGCAGGAGTACCAGGAAAGAGTTTGTGAGGATACAGTTAGGTGGATCAGCACAGACATGGTGGGTCAAACGAATGAATGAATAAACTGGTGGCAAGAAAAGGCCAGGATCAGCCAGGATTGGCTACATATGGCCTCAGGCAGGGTGGTGCCTGGTAACCCCATTGTTGGCTTGGGAAAATATGATCTCAAGAGGGATACAATGTGGAGAACTGTGGAATTAATAACATAACTAGGGTGGAGGATTGGTGTGTGTGTGAGGGTGTGTGTGTGTGTGTGTGTGTGTGTGTGTGTGTGTGTGTGTGTGTGTGTGTGTGTGTGTGTGTGTGTGTGTGTGTGTGTGTGTGTGTGTGTGTGTGTGTGGGGGGTGTGGGTGGGGGTGTGGGTGTGTGTGTGGGGGGGGGGGGGTGGTGGTGTATGTGGTGGGGGTGTGTGTGTGTGTGTGTGTGTGTGTGTGTGTGTGGGTGTGTGGTGTGTGTGTGTGTGTGTGTGTGTGTGTGTGTGTGTGTGTGTGTGTGTGTGTGTGTGTGTGTGTGTGTGTGTGTGTGTGATGCTGGGCCATTTCATGGGGCCTTGGGTCATAGATTCCTGCTGAACATTTTCAAAAGGGTACCCAGGAGTCATCCAGAATTCATCCTTGGGACTTCCTTACCTCAAGATGGCGGAAACAGTGTAGTCCTGATGCAGGGTTTCGACACAAAATGTTGGCAGTTCCTTTCCCTCACCACTGAGGCGGCTCGACCCGCTTAGTTCCTCCAGCTGATACCTGTTCTCTGGCGCATACAGCTCACCATAAGGTTCAGGCAGATACTGGTTTTGTTTTTGCGTCCGATGTCCTTGCCATGGAATGGGTTGTGTCTAACATCGGTGGGGAAATCAAATCCTTGTCCCCTCAGCCTGTGTTAAAACCAGGGTATAACTGTTTTAGGGTTCGATTTATTTATAATGTGAAACATTCAATCAGTCAGTCAATTTTAGTCAGTCTTGCAAAAATAGGCGCATTAAAAGCCAGAACCATTATCCCAGATGGATTACTTACTCAGTTCTCAAAGGCAGATAACATTTTTTGTTAAAAATCAGAATTTTACACCGTGTTTTTTTAAAAACATCATCTATAGTGATCACATCTTTGACTTATACTGTGCCAATATTAAGCAACGTGGACATGACAGAAGGGTACTTGCCCCTGATTTTCATATTCCCTAGCCTGCAATTCCAACCAGGTTCATAATGTAGAAATCACAGAGCATCAGATTCATGCATTGCACTGAATTTTTGTACCTAAAAAACATTTAAATATTACATTTAAATTTTAATATCTTAATTGCAGACCCAAAATTCTTTGCAAGAATTTGAACATAAAACGACTGCAATTCATGTTAACGAAATGTCATGAAAGTAAATGATTGTGCAAAAAGTGAAAAGATTGAGAACAATTCAGGTAAACGTACACATTGGTCATGCAATGCTTTGAGTCAGTGCCTGAAAGGAATTCAAGACATCTTTTCAGAGAGTGGTAAATTCACATCTGAAAATGTTTAACCATAGGTATTGGCTGTAGATTGTTAAAGAAGGAGAAGCCAGTACGTAAAGAATGCAAAGAGTGCAATGGTTTCAAATCTGTGGTGACATAGGGCAGGGAGAATGCAAGTGTTAAGAGGACAAATCTTGAAGCTGGAAGAGCAGCAGAATTTTTAGTGAGATGGAGATGGTGGAATGTGTAGTACAGGTGCACAACCTTTTATCCGGTGTTCCAGAAACCGAAAAGCTCCGAAAACCGGCCATTTTTTCCAGATGTCGTCTGCGCACCAAAGCTCGCGTTTGGCGCCAAACTTGACCCAAAACGACCCACGATCAACCCAGGTCTGTACTACTGTAGCGGCTGCCTCCTCCCTGGAGACCGGGAGACGCTTAAACATCTGTAAATCATTGCTTAAATGTTAGTCAGTTAGTTTGGAGGGCTTTTATGTGAAGGGGGGTGAAGGGGTAAACTTTAATTCTTAGTCCCCTACCTGGTCGGAGAGGCGGGGAGCGGTCAATGCCTTACCGGGTCGCCGTGCAGTAAGCTCCGCAGCGCTGTGGCCGGTGGGGCCGCGGGCGGCGCCAGTTGTAGCTCCGACCCCGGCAACTCTACCCCTGGCTGCGAGGCGCTCCAAATCCAGCGCGGCCCGCGGCCGGACGTCCCAGCTCCGCAAATGTCGGGAGTCGGCAGCGTCGCAGCGCTGGGAAACCAGCGGGGAGCGGGCAATGCCTTACCGGGTCGCCGTGCGGCAAGCTCCGGAGCGCTGTGGCCGCCGACACACAACATCGCGGAGCGTCGCTGGATTTAGAGCCGCGCAGCCAGGGGTAGAGTTGCCGGGGTTGGAGCTCCAACCGGCGCCGCCCGCGGCCGGACGGAGCCCCCAACTCCGCGGCTCCAAATCCAGCGACGCTCCGCGATGTTGTCTGTCGGCGGCCACAGCGTTCCGGAGCTTGCCGCACGGCGACCCGGTAAGGCATTGCCCGCTCCCCGCTGGTATCCCAGCGCTGCGACGCCGCCGACTCCCGACATTCCCGGAGCTGGGACGTCCGACCGCGGGCGGCGCTGGATTTGGAGCGCCTCGCAGCCAGGGGTAGAGTTGCCGGGGTCGGAGCTCCAACCGGCGCCGCCCGCGGCCGGACGGAGCCCCCAGCTCCGCGAGGTTGGGAGTCGCCGACCAGGTAGGGGACTAAGAATTAAAGTTTCCCCCTTCACCCCGACTCCACCACCACCACATAAAATCCCTCCAAACTAACTGACTAACATTTATGCAGTGAGTCTCCTGGTCACCCGGGAGGAGGCAGCAGCTCCAGACTTTTCAAGCCGCCCGTGCTACCTACCTAATCTACGCTAAAAATCTTCCATTCTGAAATCCGAAAATGTCCGAAATCCGACAAGTGTCTGGTCCCAAGGCTTTCGGATAAAAGGTTGTGCACCTGTATTAGAAGCCATTGGGACAGCAGTTACATAATCCCGGCTCTAGGTGATCATTGGGAGCGTTTAGCAGTGTATGATGGAAGAGCAGATACCAATATGGAGCTGTGCACTGAAGATACTTAAATATTCAATAACATTCTAAACAAATCCGTTTAAATCCTGTATTGTACTAAAACAGTATTGATTATACACAGACACTTCCAGGATAGCTGGTCCAAATAAAGCACACATTAGAGAGCAGGTAAGAGCGGATTGTATTATTTACACACATTTCGTTCCCACTGGTCAACTGAAATCAATGGAACCGAATGTGAATGTGTGAACATAACCAGTTGTCAATATTTATGCATGTTTTTAGCACTAATATCAGAGATGATTCCCCCCCGAGGTCTTCTTTTAATTCACTGTTAATTTTAAACTCTTACATAAACTTTCCTTTGCAAGTTGGCAGAATCTTATTGAGCTACAGTATCAGCGACTTTCTAATGTATTATTCAAGAAACCACACAATATTTCAAACCCGCACTACTTTAACCATAAAATTCTCGTTACTCGTGGGGGGATTCGGAAATTAACTGTGTGAAAGCTGAGAGTATTGTGGTATTGATGCATTTGACAGGTGGATATTTCTGGCGATAACTAATCCAGCATCATTCAGGAAGAACTACAACACCTCATGATAACTACCACCCAGGGCATTGCTTCCTGTTAGTCATTTGCTGCGATGAGTATCAAGAGCGAAGTATAATAGGCAATCAAGGTATAGCAGTCATTGAGTGCGGGATTTAATCGTGTTAACAAGCAGTGTCAACACTGTGCAAAATATCAGAATGAGAAAACGAGGGCACTATTCAAAATTCTAAGGATGTCCGAAATTATTTTGAAAGTGGAACTACTTCCTATTATATGAGCAAATATGACAAATCATTTTCACACAGTCAGCTATGACCACAGCATTATATAACCAATTGAATTTGTTATTGACTGGAAAAAAATATTAGCCAGGAAAGACCAAGACAATTCCTGGTCTTGTAGGCATTGTGCTGTGGGACATTTTATATCCACCCATAGAGACAGACGGAATTTCCCCCACCCTTCCTGAAGTCATCTGTTGCCAGCCCTGTTTTGTTCTGGCCTTCTCCATCTCTCAGTCTGAGGAAGGGTTTCAGACCCAAATGTCACATTCCTTTCCTCCAGAGATGCTGCCTGACCCACTGAGTTAAAGCCCTGTCCCACGGTACAAGTTCATCCCAAGAGCTCTCCCGAGTTAAAAAAAAATCAAACTCGTGGTAAGCACGGAGAATGAACGTAGCGGGTACGTCGGAGCTCGGGACATCTCTTAGCGCTAACGGCAGGTACTCGGGAAGACTCGAGAAGATTTTTCAACATGATGAAAAATGCCCACGAGAGCCCCGAGTACCGACGAGTGGCCATTACCATAAATCTTCGAGTTTGAATCAGGGCAAACTCGGGAGAACTCTTGGAATGAACTCTCACCGTGGGATAGGGGTTTAACTCCAGCATTTTGTGTCTGTCTTCAGAATGTGATGTCTCATCTTAATGAGTGCCTCGGCAACAAGACAGCACTTTCCCACCAATGGAGTGATGTGCTAGTTATGTGCTCAGATTCCAGTGTCGGGGGAAAAGGTACTGGCAGAAGTGGAAACCAATTGCTACTTACATTTTTCACATCTTGAGTTAAATGATGGAACTATAATCTAGATCAATTTAGAATCTGCTTGCCAGGAGAAAAGATGCATTAGGGAAAGGAAGGGGAACACTGTACTGTTGGTAACAGATTTGAATTTACTCTGGTAAATGCCCAGTGGATATCAACCCATTGGTGATAACCAATGAGTCAACAAGAAGAGTGGGAAGAGTTTTAATGAGATGAATAAAAATGACAGTTATGGTGTGTACAGTCTGATCAGCACATTGTGAGGATGGGATAGCATTAGAGTGTATGCAGAGATTTACAAAAGTGTTTGCGAAGGAACTGCAGATGCTCATTTACACAGAAGATAGACAAAAAATTCTGGAGTAACTCAGCAGGTCAGGCAGCATCTCTGGATAAAAGGAATAGGTGACGTTTTGGGTCGAGACTCTTCACCAGACTGAGCATCATGGAGGGGGAAACTAAAGATATGGAAGGTACAGAGCAAAGCAGAGCCTGCATCGATGACTCAAGAAAGGTGGTGCCCACAATGGTCCATTGTTGGCTGGGGAAGAGGTGATGATGAAAGGATACACATGGTGAAATTATCAAGACTAGGTTGGGGGAAGGATGGAGGGAGAGGGAATGCAAGGGTTACTTGATGTTAGAGAAATCAATATTCATGCCACTGGGTTGTAAGCTGCCCAAGTGAAATATGCGTGTGGCCTCACTCTGACAGTGGAGGACGCCCAGGAAGGAAAGGTCAGTATGGGAGTGGGAAGGGGAGTTAAATTGTTTGGCAACTAGGAGATCACGTCGACCCTGATGGACTGAGCGTAGCTGTTGTCAGGTTTAGCAAATTATGAGGAGACACTAACTGGGCTGGAATGTATTTCTTTGGATCAAAGGTATACAAAAAAATGGAGGTATATATAATTATGAGAGCCACATCAGTATGACCAGGAAAGACTTATACCCTTAGCGGAGATGTCAATAACTGATGCACATGGTTTGAAGATACAAGGAAGTGCAGATGCTAGAAAGAAATGCTGGAAGAACTCAGCAGGTCAGGCAACATCTGTGGAGGGAATGGATGGATGATGTTTTGGGTTGTGACCCTATTTCTGACATGGCCATGGATAGAAGTCAATGGAACAAAGCAAGAAGAATTGTGGAAAGGTCGGTGGGAAAGGTCAGTATTACTCACTGCTTGAAAGGATGATAGAGGAAGAAATTCTCACTACATTTTAAAAAAGGCAGAAGTGCAACAAGCCCTGCAACTGAATGGCCATGAGCTGGGAAGTGGGAGAAGTTTAGTTTAGTTTACAGATATAGTGTGGAAACTTGGCACACCAAGTCCAGGCTGACCAGTGATCACTCATATACTAGATATATTGCACCCACTCAGGACAATTTGCAGAAGCTAATCAATCTACTAACCTTCAGTCTTTGGGATGGAGCCAGAGCACCTGGAGAAAACCCATGGAGTCACAGGGCAAATGTACAAGCTTTGTACAGATAGCACCCATGGTCAGGATCAAACCCGGGTCTCAGATGCTATAAAGCACCAAATCTACTTCTTCTTCTTGCGTATGGCGTGCACTGCCTAAAGTTGTAGCACAACTTGTTCTATTTGATCTTATTTGATTGTGCACGCCAGGTTGATTGCACTCGTTGAAACAGGGCGGACCACGTGAAGGTTGCAATCTCTCACCCCAACAAATCTACTGACGTGCCAGCCTTAGATCATTTGTGTTTTGATTACGATGGACTCAGTGGACTCCCGTGCAGAAAATCTATTTAAATATATGAACTTTATTGATTGTGATATGTTCATGACATGGATGCAACTGGTATGATCAGTCAACTTGCCAAGGACATGAACGTTGGTGGGATCAGGGATATTTAAGGAGGTTACCCAAGGATAAACAAGGATATTGAGCAGCTGGTAAATTGAACAGAGCAGCGTCAGGTGGAATTTAATCCAGACATGCGAGATAATGCAGTTTACAGACAGGCCATACATAGTAAAAGGCAAGGATCTTAGGAGTGTTGGTGTATAGAGAAGTCTTGGGGTGCAAGTTCATAGTTCCCTGAAAATCAGCATCTAGGTGTATGGGGTAGAAAAGAAGACATTTGACATGCATTTCCTACATAGAACAAGACGTTGAGTTTAAGGGCTGGGACATCATGTTGCATCTATACAAAACAAAGCATTGAGTACAAGTGTCAGAAAGTCATGATGCAGCCTCATAAGACTTTAGTTAGGCCTTATTTGGTGTATTGGGTACAGTTCTCATTGCCCCATTACAGGAAGGATGCAAGGCTTTGAAAAGGGTGCAGAGGAGGTTTAACAGAATGATGCCCGGATTAGCTATAGGGAGAGATTGGATAGACAGATAATTTCCCCCAGAATGCAGAGTGGAGACCTAACAGAAATATATTAAAGTATGAGTGGTATAGATAAGGTAGAAAGTCACAACCTTTTTTTCTCAGTATGGAAATATCAAATACCAGAGGGCATAGCTTTAAGGTGAGAGGGGTGTATGGGGTTTAAAGGAGAGGGGCAAGTGTTTTGAATTTAATTGAATACTTTATTGTCCCAGTGAAATTCTTTGCTTGCACACCCAAAGTATGCAAATAGTCACCCTTAAAGGACATTGACAAAGTTGCTAATAACACCCCGCACCAGGTCCCCCTTTGTTCTTGAGTGTCTGAAATGCACTGCCAGGTGCGGTGGTGGAAGAAGATACGATGGCGGCCTTTTGGACATGGATATGCAGGAAATGGAGGGATATGGATTATGGCAGATAAGAGTTGGTCTTGGCATCATGTTTGACACAGATATTGTGGGCCCATGGGACTGTCCTTGGGTTGTACTGTTCTTTGGTTGGTTGTCCTTAGGTTGTACTGTTCTATGCTCTTTGGTTCTGCCATATTTGGAGAATTAGGCACAGTTCTGGGTGCAACGCTATAGGAAGGATGTGGTGGCATTAGCAAGAGAGCAGAAGAGATTTACCAAGTTGTTACCTGGAATACCCATCTTCAGACTGAAGGTGACATGGAGATGCATTAGCAGAAAAAAGTAGGAAACACTCACTCAGCAGGTCAGGCAGCATCTACGGAGAGAAAAACAGAGCTAATGTCTCAGGCCTGAGATCTATATTTTGACCAAAGGGCTTTGGGTTTGAAATATTAGTTCTATTTCTCTTATGTTGAATGTTCGCACCATTTTCTATGTTTAATTCTCATTAGCAGCAATTGCAATTTTCTTTTGTATTTTTATTTTCTTTGAAAATATATTAGGGCAGGCAAAAGAAGTATGATCAAGCAGACAGGAGGAACTGCAAATGTTGGAATTGTGAGCAGAACACGAAGAGCTGGAGGAACGCAACGAGTCAGGCAGTGTCTATGGAGGAAATGGACAAGGACCCTACTTCAGTCCGATCAGAAGGTGTTGGTTTTAAGGAACAAAGCAAGATGGAGAGGCCTGCGGAGGATAGACACAAAAGGCTGGAGTAACTCAGCAGGACAGGCAGCATCTCTGAATAGAAGGAATGGGTGATGTTTTGGGTCAAGACCCTTCTTCAGATTGAGTCAGGGGAGAGGGAGATGTGGAGATAAAGAAGTGTAAGGTGTGAAAACAAGAAAAGGAGATGGAGATCAAAGAATATGGAGAATAGATCATTGTTCGGTAGGAGAAGGTAACAACATAGCAAACAGTAATAAAATGTAATCGAGGACAGCCGGTTTCCAGAGAACTAGGAGGGGGGATGGAGAGAGAGGTAGAGCAAGGATCACGAAGTTAACGAAGTTAATATTCATACCACTGGGGTGTAAGCTGGGAACAGGCGGACATTAAGCCTGACAATTGGTAAGAATGCTGCGGGTTACACGAGAGGATGGAGAGAACAGAACTGGAATAGCCAGAGAAGACTGGAGAAGGGCTTGGCGTTGGTGGCGAAGGAGAGGGATTTAAATCCTGCATGAAGACTTTGCGTGTTGCTTATCCGGGTGGGAGTGGGGTTCAGTCAACACATGTTGATCGTTTAATCCTTTCCATCTGGGCTTTGCAGGCAGTCCCTTTGTTTTTAATGAGGCAGAAGCCCGTAACCTTCTTTGGACCCCGAGGGCTGAGACATCCGTCGAGAGGAGGGTTTCCTGTTCGCCTCTCTCCCCTACCCCTGAGTTAGAATGACAATAGTACCCGGTCCAGCGACCAGTTCTGCTACCAGGAAGGTACACAAGGATGCTAGTTGCTGGGCGGCATCGACAAATATTAATCGTGGGGGGGTAAAATCAGTCTGCAGTGTTTCTGGAGCCGGATACAGTGGATTAATACTGGTGCGATATGCCACATTAGTAGCCCACGCCTTCAGCAGGCAACCCTTGCACTTTGTCTCAAAGCCACAATAGAACCGCTCACGATACAATGAACAGTTCTCGTTCTGGGTAGAAGACACCGGGTAATTTGTTTAAGTAAAAGCAACGCCCCGTCATCATGTGCAATAATAACGATAACAGTAACAATGCCGAAACATTCCTCACAAATTAAACTGTTCTGGCCGAAATTAATGCAAAAAAAAGGGTTTCTTCAGATGCCGGGGAAGAAAGCAACACAATCCAGGGGCATTTCACACATGGAGAAGGATGTGTTGGAAGTGAAATGAAGCTCCTCGATTGTCCCAAGATGATTTCCCCATTATCACCGGCTTTTAAATACAACGCCAATGTAATATTGACTCAATGATTCTCCCTTTGCCAACGCACACATTTATAAGTTCAGCATGACTTTAACCAGTTATGTTTCCTGATTTTGCAATTGTTTACGAACATCCACTTGTACTCTTTACATAAAAGACAAAACTGCTTATTTTCTTAACAGCAACGGACCCAGAAATAAAAACAAGCCACAATAACTTCCCGCGTAAACACACAACTCAGTTTGAAACCATATAAACTGCGTTACAATACATTGGAGAATAAGACAATATGGATGTTTTTTAAATTGATAAACAGTTTAACAAAAAATTAAACCCACCTTGGAAATGCAATGTGAACCAAGTAAGAAAAACGGGAGCAACGGAGAATTGTAATTTCAGAGATATTTAACAGCAGATAGTGGAAATTTCCACCATGTGAACTCAGCATGCAAACAGTTTCAGGTTTCATGAATGACGGAACACGCCCTGTACTCGGGGATCCACCAATCGAAGCAAACTCTTTCAAGGCAGACCCTTCACAGAGACCCAGGCACACTTCCAATACGACCTGAACTAGTGTGACATTCTTAAAGGAGTTCGGTGCCCCCGAGTTCTGGCAAGTCATCCCGGCTCTGTTGGAAGATGCAACTCATTGCTTTGTAAAGAAATAATAATACAGAGAAATGCGGATACAAGGAATCCAGTCAGAAGAAGGGTCCCGTAAGATAGACACAAAGCGCTGGAGTCACTCAGCGTGTCGGGCAGCATCTCTGGAGAAAGGGAACAGGTGACGTTTCGAGTCGGAACCCTTCTTCAGACCTGAGTTTTATTTTATGCCTATCTTAAACCAGAATATCCTACATTGAAGAAGAAGGATCCCGACCATGTTCTCCAGATGTGCCCGCCCATGTTCTATCCATGTTCTCCAGATGTGCCCATGTTCTATCCATGTTCCCCAGATGTGCCCATATTCTATCCATGTTCCCCAGATGTGCCCATATTCTATCCATGTCCTCCAGATGTGCCCATGTTCTACAGATGTGCCCATGTTCTATCCATGTTCTCCAGATGTGCCCATATTCTATCCATGTTCTCCAGATGTGCCCAGGTTCTACAGATGTGCCCATGTTATATCCATGTTCTCCAGATGTGCCCATGTTCTATCCATGCTCTCCAGATATGCCACCTGCTCCGTTGAGTTACTCCAACACTCTGTGGCTTTGTTATATACCAACACACTTAGTATTTGGTATTGCCGCTATCTCTCATATTAAAAGGGTTTACCAATTCTTTTCCGCCTTACCAATTCTCTTGTAGGACCAAGGAACTGCAGACGGTGGTTTGCACAGAAGGACATGAAGTGCTGAAGTAACTCCGAGGATAGACACAAAATGCTGGAGTAACTCAGCGGGACAGGCAGCATCCCAGCGGTTCAGGCAGTATCTCTGGAGAATTTGTATGGGTGAGCTCTGAGTCGGGACCTGGTCGGCGGTCTCAAGACAGCACCCGTACTCAGAATCGAACTCGGGACTGTGGCGCTACTCGAACTATTTATTATCCAAACACTGCACTTGAAACCCAAACATACTCACTCTCGCAATGACTGCTCCAAAATGGCCACCCTACTGATCCCACTTTAGTCTGAAGCTAACAAGCCCTTATCTTTTTTTTAAATCTCCCATTCTGCTCCTCAGTTTCTTGGGAATTTCTGCATTAATAAGGCAAAATATTTGTGCAATGGGCTGTTGCAATGCTATAAACTCCACGGGCTGATTTTAATTTCTAAATTGTAGTAGTCAAAGGGCAAGCGATTATATCTGCCAATTCCAAATCTGCACTCAGTCTGCCTGGACCTACTTGATCTCCTGAATGCCAAAAACTTTAATTCCCCTTCACATTCCCACACTGACCTTCTGTCCTAGGCCTCCTCCATTCTCAGAGTGAGGCCAAATGCAAATTACAGGAGCAGCCTCATATTTCGCTTGGGCAGCTTACAGCCCAGTAGCACATATACATATTGATTTCTCTAACTTCAAGTAACCCTTGCATTCCCTCTCTCTACATCTCTCCCACACCAAAGTCGTATCAGCTTCAAAGTCATCTTGTTGAGTCACATTGTCCATACTCATTCTCATCTAGCACACAGCTAACAATGTGTAAGAAGGAACTGCAAATGCTGGTTTAAACCGAAGGTAGACACAAAAAGCTGGAGTAACTCAGCCAGGACAGGCAGCTTTTCTGGAGAGAAGGAATGGGTGATATTTTGGGTCACCTGAAATCTCTCCAGAGATGCTGCCTGTCCCGCTGAGTTACTCCAGCTTTTTGTGTCTATATACAGCTAACAATGGCCTGTTTCTTTTATCATTGTTACTTTTTTGCATATCTTTAATTCATTTGTTCTATAGTGCCCTTCATAATGTTTTGGGCAAAGACACATAATTTATTTATTTACCTCTGTACTCCACAATTTGAAATTTGTAATAGAAAAAAAAACACATGCGGTTAAAGTGCACATTGTCAGATTTTAATAAAGGCCATTTTTATCATTTTGGTTTCACCACATAGAAATTACAGCTGTGTTTACACACCTGAGCAATTACAAATACCTGTGAACCAATGTGAGAATTGTTTATGCCCTAAAATGGGGGGGACTATGTATAAACACAGCTGTAATTTCCACATGGTGAAACCAAAATGTATAAAAATACCCTTGAATAAAATCTGACAATGTGCGCTTTAACCACATGTGATTTCTTTTTCTCTATTACAAATCTCAAATTGTGGAGTACAGAGACAAAAAAATAAGTGATGGGCCTTTGTCCCAAACATTATGGAGGGCACTGTATATCTCTACATCACCGTCTTTATCTCTTGTTCACCTTTCTCCTGACTCTCAGTCTGAAGAAGTTTCTATCGAAGGTTTAGAGAGGTATGGGACTGGCTCAGATGGGGCATTGGGGTCAGCTTGGATAGGTTGAGCCAAAGAGCCTGCTTCCATGCTCTATGACTCTATTATCTTGAGAGTATCAGTTTGAGAATTTTTCAGTCTTCTGACTGTTAACAATTTCCTAAATTGATCACTCAATTAATCAAAAAGCATCCAGAAGCTGCAATCAGTAATCTCTATAAATGAAACCTGACATTACAATGTTCCTAGTTGTTTGGATATTGATTTAGCTTAGTTTACTTTAGTTTGGAGATACAGTTTGGAAAAACACCCTTCAGCCCACCGGGTCTGCACTGACCAGCAATCTCTGCACATTAACACTATCCTACACACACTGGGGACGATTTACAATTTTACTAAGCAAATTAGCCTATAAAACCTGTATGTCTTGGGAGTGTGGGAGGAAACTCGAGCATTCAAAATAATCCACCAATTTATTTTTATATGTATTAGCATTTTCATGCATTCCTAATCACAGTCTGACAACCTTAGGTCAGATTTGGAATTCTGAAGAGTTGACACTGAATCACTCTCCACACGTACTGCTTCACTTACCTACTGTGTTCTTCAGCATGTTTGTTTTTATTTTTTTTAATTAAGAACCCTTTTTCACAAATTATGTTTGACCACCAAACAAAAATAAAACTTTAAATAAATGTAAAATAAACCCATTATAGAAAAGCATATAATTCTTTTAATGGCACAATACATCTAAGACATACATCAAATACATCCAATACATCCAATACATCCAATACATCTAATACATCAAATACATCCAATACATCCAATACATCCAATACATCCAATACATCCATACATCTAATACATCCAATACACCCAATACATCCAATACATCCAATACATCTAATGGCACAATACAGAAATGATGTCAAGCAAGATTTGATGCTAAACCACATAAGTGAATTTTCAGTTGAGAGATACAGAGCAGAAACAGGCCCTTCAGCTCACCAAGTCCACACAGCATCCCTGCATATTAACCCTACCCTACACACACTAAGGACAATTTACACTTATACCAAGCCAATTAACCTACAAACCTGTAGGTCTTTGGAGTGTGGGAGGAAACCAAAGATCTTGGAGAAAACCCACACAGTCATGGGGAGAACGTACACACAGCACCCGTGGTCAGGCTCCAACCCGGTCTCTGGCTCTGCAAGCGCTGTAAGGCAGCAACTCCACCACTGTGCCACCATGCTGCCCTGCAAACCTTCATGCAAGTTAACATGATGTTGGTTTTACACAGTTGGTTATAAAATCACCAACACGGCATTATTGATAATCTGTGATCCGCACAAAAGCTGGAATTTGTGACCTGGGGGGGGGGGGGGGGGGGGGGGGGGGGGGGGGGAGTGAAGAGACTATGAGGGATAATAACTTTGGACATTGCAGTCTTCAGGGAGGAAGCAGCCGCTTCAGTCCAGGCTGCTGAAGAATGTACACCCGACGCCGATGATCCAGCTTCGCGGCAGAGGGCCTGAGAACATCGAGTTGGCTGAGGAGGCCACATATAGACCCCGACCTTGGGTGGACTATGAGGGGGAGAACTGGATATTTTTAGTGCCTTCCCTCACAGTGAATTCTGCTGTGGGGGGACGTTTCATGTTGATTTCTATAGTGTACTGTTCTGTGTCTTTTTTCTTTTTTTCTCTTTTTGTTTTGTATGGATTTATTGGCATTTGATCTGTTCAATTAATTTAATCAATCTCTGTAAAGCACTTTGGTTCAAATACTGGTTTTGTTGAAAAGTGCTATATAAATAAAGATTATTATTATTATTATTATAAGAAATTCAAAGTACAGTTATTGCCATTGTAGATGAATGGGTCCAGCGTTTATGGATGAAACAGACTGGATACGGATTAGGTTTTGGTGACAATAAACTAAACTAAACTAAGACAAGTTTCTGAAAATTGCAAGGCATTTTCCCAGGGAAAACTGGAACTAGAACCATTCATTGATACATGTTACATACACAGATCCACCACCGATTTTCCGGCATCCTTGGTACCAGAGCCTTGCCTGATTATCCGTTTTGTGAGTCCAAAAGAGGTCACGCAATAATAATTCAACAATACGCCTCTGACACTCTAATTAGACCCCTCCCATGTCTATAAAGCACCATGGACTGCTGGGAACCTAAATAATAATAGAAACAACAAACTCTTTCGGGACAGAGGCACACGTGCTAATAGAGCGAGCACCACATGCAATGTCATCAGTGGCCACAATGCGCACTCACAATTTTCTCTGGATTAAAGGAGATGTCAGACCATCAGTGGCCGGAAAATCTGTGGTGAACCTATGGAAAACATCAAACTGCCCTAAAATATCATGGAAGAGTCATTGTGAGCACAAATGTTAAACATTTGCAGCAGTTTCTGCTTTTGCTATCAACATCCATCATTCAACCATCAGGCAGAATCGGCATATTGAATACAATTCAGCACACATATGACCAAGTCAAAGCTTTAAAAGTTAGATTGTGCGTATTTCAAATAAACAATATTAAAATGGAGTATGTCAGATGTATGATCTGTAATTATCTGCATGATCCTTTCATCCTCTTGTGTGTGTGTGTACAACTTTGGAACTTGGCACTTAAGCCAAGAATATAGCAGCTGGCAGAAATCGGCTGTAATGTGTTAAAATGACTTAGATCAATAGCTCTTTTGCTCCTTTCCAATTCCCTCAGCATTTATTTACAAGGATAAATGAGTGGAAAATGCTTCCAAGTGCATGACATAAACATTTGTTACAGTATTCCTTACTTCAAATAACACATAGACATCAATGGAATGGATTCAGGGAAGTCTGAAGAGGGTCTTGACCTGAAACGTCACCCATTCCTTCTCTCCAGAGATGCTGCCAGTCCGGCTGAGTTACTCCAACTTTTTGTGTCTATCAGGGAAGACTTAAATGTATTTAAGAATTTTTTGTGGAATTCTTTGCCACAGAAGGCTGTGGAGGCCAAGTCAATGGATATTTTTAAAAAGTAGAGATAGATAGGTTCTTCATTAGTGTGGGTGCCAGGGGTTATGGGGAGATGGCAGGAGAATGGGGTTAGGAGGGAGAGATAGATCAGCCAGGATTGAATGGTGGAGTAGACTTGATGGGCTGAATGGTCTAATTCTGCTCCTATCAGTTATTAGTCCTATATGTGTGGTCATATGAAGATTATTTATAGGGATCACGACGTCGGGAAGATCAAAATTCTAAATAGTTATTTTCTTTGTCAAAAAATAATAAATAGCTGTGTTTTGATGGATTATTTGTGATGATTTATAATTGTAGGAACATTCTGTTCTAATATGATTTCACATCCAAAGGCTAGTCAAAGGCTAACTTCATTGTTAATAAATCATTATTGTTATGTACAAAAAACCAGCAGCCAATTTAAAAAGAGCAAGGCCTGATATTAAGTAAGGAGGAGACAACTGAATTTAATAATGTTTGATAACCTTTTATTCAAATTGGTGCCGGGTGATTTTGACCATCCATCTTGGCAGGCAGAAGAAGCCTTGATTTTTATTCTGCCGCGCAATAATTAGTCTTTGATTTGATTCCCCTGTTATCTCTCCAATGTGGAGAATTGAGGGCACATTCCAAGGCATGGGCAGATCCTCCAGCACTTCTCTCGTTAATTATATTGTTTACAGTGCACTATGTTTACGCATTCTGTTGTGCTGTAGCAAGTAAGAATTTCATTGTTCTATCTGGGACATATGTCAATAAAACATTCTTGACTTGAATACTAATGAGCAAAACATCACTAAACACCATTCATGAACAAGAAAGCTTGTTGCTAACTAACGGCAGCCTGAAGAAGGGTCCCAACATGAAACTTCACCCATCCTTTTTGTCCTTTTTGTCCAGAGATGCTGCCTGACCTGCTAAGTTACTCCAGCTCTTTGTGTCTGTCTCACTCAGACCAAAGCTTCTTATGCCCCTGTCCCACTTAGGAAACCTGAACGAAAACCTCTGGAGACTTTGCGCCCCACCCAAGGTTTCCGTGCGGTTCCCGGAGGTTTTTTTTTGTCAATCTCCCTACCTGCTTCCACTACCTGCAACCTCCGGCAACCACCTGCAACCTCCGGGAACCGCACGGAAACCTTGGGTGGGCCGCAAAGTCTCCAGAGGTTTCCGTTCACGTTTCCTAAGTGGGACAGGGGCATTAACCATTCAGTTCAACCCATGGTTTGGCAAAGAATTGTCTCCAGGACTTTCTATATGGTCGTCCTTAAATTAATGTAAGCTTAGTTTATTGCATTTTTGTTGTTTATTGTGCAGTATTATTTATTAATAGCATTACTGTTGCTGTAGTTACCGTTATATTATAACTAATTGTATTATTATTGTTGTATAGGATTTTTGTGAGTCAGTCTCACTCCACATTAACTTTTATTTAACCCAGAAATTGTTTTGGGGACTTATTTTGTGTAGCACAGGAAGTTCCCTGGAGGATATGTAGAGACGGTATATTGAGTTACCAGCTACCGTGATTGCCCATGAATAAAGTACAGAAACCAACAGTAGCCCGATTATTACCCACAGCCCTGAGTGACTGGAGTAATTCAACACCAAAAACTAGGGTTACACTAACATGACAAGGTGACATAAACAATAATTATATTTCTTCATAATGGAATCAATTAAACATTCCATTATAAAGAAATAACAGTGGGGACACAACAGTACATCAATATGAAAGGTTTCGAGGAATATGGACCAAACACGGGCAGGTGAAACTAGTATAGATGGGGCATCTTGGTCAGTGTGGGCAAATTAGGCTGAAGCGGCTATTTCTCTGCTACATAACTATGATTGGAAAGGGAGAAGATAGAATGACCAAGGTGCAAACAGTCCTTGATTATGTTGGTTGCCTTCCCGAGGCTGCATGGAGATGGAGTTGATGGGGAGTGGAGAGGCTGGTTTGTGATAATCCAGCTCCCTCAGGAAATTGGTGGTGCCGGATGGGCAGAATTCCTGGACTGATGAATGTTATTTTTTATTAATTCCTCAACACACTTTCAATTCATTCTTTTTGGATGTTAGACAGTAGTAAAATAAATGTTCCAATTACTTTCCAGGTGGGAACAGTGGCACAGTGGTAGAGTTGCTGCCTTCCAGCGCCAGAGACCCGGGTTTGATGCTGACTACAGGTACTGTCGGAATGGAGTTAATTTGTAGGTTAATTGGGTTTGGTAAAAAATTGTAAATTGTCCCTAGTGTGAAAAATAGTACGTGTATGGGCTGATCACTAGTCGGCGTGGACTTGGTGAACTGAAGGGCCTGTTTCCATGCTGTATCTCTAATGTCTAAAGGTGAGATTGAATGTAGCATAGGAAACAGGGCCCAAATGTGTTGAAAGATAGACGAGGATATACGGCCCCGATGAGTTTAAAGGGAGTTTGGGAATTGAAATGCTGGTATATTTAAAGCAGTCATAGAAAATGGGGTCCCAGTGTGTTTTTTGAGGTAAGGAGAAACAGGACCTCAGCATGTTTAATTGGAGCAGGATTTTGGTGAGCATTCCAAAACCCACAAGGAAAATTAGTACAATTACAGTTCAATTCAGTTAACTGCCCATTCTATATAAAATGTTTAAAGATTTACAGAAAGAAATGAAAAGAAAGCAGAGTTGCAAAACATTGTTAGTCTCAAATTTATTTTTTCTTCTTTGAGACCCAATTCTGTTTTTCTTTAGGATCAGTTGCACCCATTCGTGAAGTAAAAAGTAATTAGTTGTACTTTTAGACAACCCATCTGCAATAAGTTGCCTTAAAACTAGAGTTAAGCCCCTGTCCCACTTAGGAAACCTGAACGGAAACCTCTTGAGACTTTGTGCCCCACCCAAGGTTTCTGTGCGGTTCCCGGAGGTTCCCAGAGGTTTTTGTCAGTCTCCCTACCTGCTTCTACTACCTGCAACCTCCGGCAACCACCTGCAACCTCCGTGAATCGCACGGAAACCTTGGGTGGGGCGCAAAGTCTCCAGAGGTTTCTGTTCAGGTTTCCTAAGTGGGACAGGGGCATAAGTCAAATGCAAGCACCCTCAAGGATGTACCAGCACTTCAAATACATCTTTTGTATAAGTCATGAGCATGTATTTATATTCTTCACAGTTTAAAGGTTAATATTCAATATCTTACAGGTTTGTTTTTTACCCCATCAATAAATTTAAAGGTAGCCAAATATTTTATAAAGTCTTTCAGTCATTAATGTTATTTCTTTCCAGATGCTGCCTTTAATTTCACCAATTTACTTTCTCGAATTTATTGACTGCTTGGGTATGGTCCAGAGACATACATTGGCATTTTGCCTACGCTCATGTGGTATTTTGATGTCCCATGTGCACCAATTGAGTTTAATCAAGTCCACGGAGTGGTGGATATTTAAAGAAAAAACTAAAAAACTAACTGCTGGGGAAACTAAGTGAGTCGGGCAGTGTCTGTGGAGGGATATAGACAGAAGACCTTTTGGACCGGGACCATTAATGTAGGCTGATGTAGAGGGGAGATAGCTGATAGAAAGAGATGATGGGAAGAGTTGACAAGTGAGATCCAGTAGAGGAGGGGGTAGTTGGCAAATGAACTCAGTGGGGGAAATAAGGGTAGAGAAGGTCAAAGCGGGTGGAGGTAATGTGTAAGAAGGAACTGCAGATGCTGGTTTAAACTGAAGATAGACACAAAAAGCTGGAGTAACTCTGTGGGATGGCAGCATCCCTGGAGAGAAGGAATGGGTGACGTTTTGGGTCGAGAACCGTCAGACTGGTTAGGGATAAGGGACATGAGAGATAGATGGTGATGTGGAGAGATAAAGGCCAATGGATGCAAGTTATGCAAAAAAGTAATGATGATAAAGGAAACAGGCCACTTTAGGCTGTTTGTAGGGTGAAAATGAGAAGCTAGTCCGACTTGGGTGGGGGAGGGATAGACAGAGAGGGAATGTTGGGGCTACCTTAAGTGAGAGAAATCAATTATCATACCCAGCTACCCAAGCAAAATCTGAGATGCTGTTCCTCCAATTTGCATTTAGCCTCACTCTGACAATGGAGGGGATCGGGGACAGAATGGTCTGTGTAGAAATAGGAAGGAGAACTAAAGTGTCCAGCAAACAGGATATCAGGTTGGTTTATGTAGGCATAGGCTGAGCGAAGGTGTCCCGTGAAATGATCGCCCAGTCTGCGTTTGATCTCGCCGATGCATAAGAGTCCACATCTTGAACAACGGATACAGTGGATGAGGTTTGAGGAGGTGCACGTGAACCTCTGCCTAACCTGAAAGGACTGTCGGGGTCCCTGGACAGAGTCGAGGGAGGAGGAGGTATAGGGACAGGTGTTGCATCTTCTGCGGTTGCAGGGGAAGGTAACTGGGGAGGGGGTTGTTTGGGTGGGAAGGGATGAGTTATCAAGGAGTTGCGGAGGGAATGATCTCTGCGGAAGGCGGAAAGGGTTGGAGATGGAAAATTGTGGCTAGTGGTGGGATCCCTTTGGAGTGGGAGGAAATATCAGAGGATTATGTGTTGTACCCCATAGATGTACAGATTTATAGCATAATTGGCTTTGTTAAAAAAAATATTGTAAATTGTCCCTAATATGTAAGATAGTACTAGTGTACAGGGATTGCTGGTCGGTGCAGACTCGGTGGGACGAAGGGCCTGTTTCCGCACTGTAGGCCCTAAACTAAACTAATTAAAGGAACTACAGATGCTGGTTTAAACCGAAGATAGACATAAAAAGCTGGAATAAGGTGTGGGCTGTGTTATTCTCTGCCCCTGTTGGATTCGATTGCAATGGGTTGGTGGGGAATGGAGAGGTGGTGGGGTTAGAAGGCTGTGGGGAGTGGGTTGTTACTAGGCTGGTTGTTGACTGCAAAGAAATTAGAACAAGGAAAACATCGTCACACTGACTTGATGTCAATATGAATTGAAAGCTGAAGAGACCTTCTGAATTTGGCTGGATGTACCATGCTATAAAAAGATTTGAACACGCTGTCACCTTAACAGGCCTGCAAACAGCTGAGTGCATGCTTAAAGTGGTTTCTAATTCATGTTGAAATATGTCATAACCATGAAGTACTCTATGATATATCGATGGTATCATATTTTTCAGTACATAAGTAATAGCGAGTATATAAACATATTCTTATGAAAGTGTTTCAAATGTTGCTCCCTCTGTCTGTATATGGGCGATCTTATCATCGTTGAACTGTGAACAACATGGATCAGTAGTGTGCTGCTCTCAGTGAAATGGCTGTCTTTCAATTTTGTAAATAACTCACTTTTTTACAATTAATATAGATAAGCACCAGATTTAGATACCAATAAAGCAGAAGAGAATGCCCACCATAAGTATATAAAATCACATCAAGCTTAAACTAAAATTGAATTCATGCAGATAATGGAAGATGACAATGCTGGATAATACAGGGTGACTGGTTATAATAGCAATACTGCTTTATATGGAAAAGTTCATGCATGGAATTGGAGGTGCAACTTGTTAGTATGATTTCAATGACTAGAGTTTGGAAGGATGAGGGCCTGTGGAAGTGGAGAGGATGTTTCCACTAGTGGGAAAATCTAGGACCAAAAGCCATAGCCTTAGAATAAAAAGATGTACGGTATCTATAGAAAGGAGATGAGGATGAATTTATTTAGTCAGTGGGTGGTGAATTTATGGAATCCATTGCCACTATAGAGGCCAAGTCCATGGATATTTTTAAGGCGGAAATTGACAGACTCTTGATTAGTACAGGTGTCACGGGTTATGGTGAGAAGGCCGGAGAATGGGGTTGAGAGGGAAAGATAGATCAGCCCTGATTGAATGGCAGATAAACTTGATGGACCAAATGGCCTAATCCTGCTCCTTCAATATCTGAACGTATGAACCACCTAGTGGTAACTGCAATCTTTATTGCCTCAGTTAATAATATGGAGATCAGGACTCACAGGATGTTTTAATTGTATAATCGCCCTCCCACTTACCTACAGCCCGTCTCTTCCAGAACAATATTATTGTATGCTTGTTGTGGGGCTGCAGAGAGACTGCCTTTAGAGTTATAAAGTTATACAGCCTTGAAACAAGGTCTTTGATTCAACTCATCTATGCTGACCTATCCATTTGCCAGCATAAGGCCCACATAACTTTAAAACATTCCTATCCATGTGCCTGTCTAAATGTGCCTTAAACATCATAATTGTCCCCACGTCTATAGCTTCCTCTGGCAGCATGTTCCATATACCCACCATTCACTGTGTAAAATGGTTGCTCCTCATGTCCTTTTAAATTCCCAATTGTCCCAGTTTGGCCTGCATTTGGCCCATATCTCTCCGAATCCTTCCGTGCCGCTCATTGGTTCAAATGTTCTGTGAAAGTTGTGTGGCTTCATCCGGTATCTTGTTGCATATATGGACTACCCCCTTTTGCTCTTGAAGTCACTCTGAAATCCTTCTGCTCTCACCTTACATCAATTCCCGCTTGCCGATTCCTTTTTCTCAGATCCAATCTTCTCATCATTCCCATTGCTCTAAAGTTTAAGGTGAGGGAGGAAAGATTTAATAGGAACCTGAGGGGTAACTTTTTCACACAAAAGGGTGATGGGATGAGCTGCCGGGGAGGTAGTTGATGCATGGACTATCGCAATGTTTAAGAAACATTTAGATAGGTACATGGATAGGACCGGTTTAGAGGGACACCAGCCAAATGCAGGCAGGTGGGACCAGTGTAGATGAGACATGTTGGTCAGTGTGGGGAAGTTGGGCCTGTTTCCATGCTGTATGACTCTACATTGATTCTCTTTATCTCCTTTGGTTTGGGCTGCAAGTGTGGGCTTCACCAGCCCTTGCTTCTCAACATGATCCCAGCCTTCTGTTGTTCTCCTTTCAGAAAACCAAGAACTCCCTGTTGTCCAGGTGACGATGATTGAACAGGGAGAGAGGAACTGCAAAAGAATTGCATCACTCAATCTAACAATCGCAGTCACCACTCACAACCTGATACTTTTCCCCTTCTAGAAGTCAACATGGAGATGGGGTGACTCATTGAAATCTGACGCTCACTGCCACCACCCCAGAAACGGATACCTTGTGTACTCTAGTGGTCAGCCTCGAGGTATGATCTGCGTGCAGTAAATAAATCATTGAACATGAGTGGTCTGTAGGCAGGGCAAAGTGAAAGATTGGCCCAGGTGCCTTCTCTTCAGAGCCGTCCAGAGAGCACATGTGACAAATTAAGGCTGAAGGCCTTGCAGAATGGAACTGGTGCACATGCCTGTCAACTGGACTAGTTAAAGACCAATGATTCAATGGTGTTTTATTGTCACATGTGGCAAATGCACGCACACAGTGAAATTATTTTCTTACAAACAGTCCAGTAGAGTATTGCCTCCAGCCAGTGCTTCTACGCAGCGGCGGTGGAAAGCATCTTGTCCGGGAACATTACCATCTGGTTTGGGAATTGCTCTGCCAAGGACAAGAAGGCTATGCAGAGAGTAGTGCGTTCGGCCGAACGCACTATGGGAACTTCACTCACCCCCCTGCAGGAACTATACAACAGGAGGTGCAACTCCAGAGCAAACAAAATCATGAGAGACCCCTTCCACCCCTGCAACGGACTGTTCCAGCTGCTACGGTCAGGCAAACGCCTCCGTTGCCATGCGGTGAGAACGGAGAGGTTGAGAAGGAGTTTCTTCCCAGAGGCAATTCGGACCGTAAACACCTATCTCACCAGGGACTAACTCTACAGAAAGTTTTTCCTTCCATTATTTATTATGTAAAAGAATATGTATGTTATGATTGTGTTTATAATTTGTTTGGTTGTTTTGTTGTTTGTCTTTTGCACAAAAGTCCGCGAGCATTGCCACTTTCATTTCACTGCACATGTCGTATGTGTATGTGACAAATAAACTTGACTTGACTTGACTTGAGCCATCGCCTTCCTTGGTCAAGAGCAATCGACGTCCTCTCCTCACCTATCCACCTTTGTGCCCTGGGGGACATTGTGGGCATGGGGAGAGGGAAACGTGCACGGTGTCTGGACCCCTTCCTCTCTCGTAGGGAAGAGCTTCTGAGTGTCAAGAGGCAAGAGTGTTGTATATGTCCCAGACAGAACAATGAAATTGAAACTTACAGCAGCACAACATATATAAAACACAGTACTCTTTAACAATATAATAAATGAGAAAAAAAGTTCAGTCTAGTGTGCATATATATATATATATATTTTTGCACTATTATTTTGTTTTTATAATATACTAGACCAAGTGCAGACCCGTTGGGTCTGTTCCCCCAACGTGTGGTGGGGAGGCGGCACGCAGCGTCACACAACTAACTATCACCCCCCCCGGCACTCACGCTAATTACCCCCTTGATATTATATTAATATTATTACTTTGCTCCTTTTACCCAATAACCACCCTATCTACTGACGCATAGCCCCCAACTTGCAGTCACATCTAGAGAGGGGCGGGGGGCGGGCAGGGGTAGAGAGTGAGGGCAGAGAGAGAAGGGGCAGAGACAGAGACACAGAGAGAGGGACAAGAGGGATAGGGGGGTGGAGAGGAGGATAAGAGGGAGGATGGGTGAGGGGGGAAAGGTGGGGGGGGAGGGGAGGAGAGAGAGAGGGGGGAGAGAGGGAGAGTGAGGGGGAGAGTGAGGGGGTGCTGAGAGGGGGGGGAGGTGGGGGGGGGGGGGTGGGAGGGAAGAGGGTAAGGGGTGTGGAGGGGGAGGGGGGTGAGAGAGAGTGGGGGAGCAGGGAGGGTGGAGGGAAGGGGGTAGGGGTGTGTGGAGGGGAGGGGGGTTTAGGGGAGGAATGGTGGGGGAGGGGAGGGGGGGGAGGAAAGGAGAGGGGGGGGGAGGAGAATGGGGAGAGGAGGGGGGGGGGAGGAGAGGAGAGGGAGGAGGGAGAGGGGGAGGGGGAGGGGGGGGAGAGAGAGGGGGGAGAGGGGGGAGGGGAGGGGGGGGAGGAAGGGAGGGGAGGGGAGAAGGGAGGGGGGGGGGGAGGGGGGAAGGGGGGGGGGGGGGGGGGGGACGAAAAGGGGATGGGAGAACCTAAAAAACATTTTAGAACCAAAAAAGGTACATTCTGCAAGCATTGTAGAACCAAAAGAGATACTTTTTGCAAACATTTTAGAACCAATAAACACTTTTTGCAAACATTTTAGAACCAATAGACACATTCTGCAAGCTTTAGAACCACTAAGGACACTTACATTTGAGCAGACATGTGTTCAGTTTTATTCACAGCTCAGAGAAACATGACCCTCTGCCTTCCTCCAGCTTGCAGACACTGATTGAGGCACACCACTTCCTGGTTTTATAGTCCCTCCCCTCTGCCGCCAGCAGGGGCAGCAGAGAGAATGGGGAATTTTGTAAATTCATTAATATCTCTGTCATTTTTCATCGACGGGAAAAATCCTCAGCACATATAAGGCGGAGGAGGGCTCTGAGCAAGGTGGCCAAAAATGACGGCCGTAGGTGGCGGCGTTCTCTCGGAAATCGCAGCACAGATGGCCAAAACCAGTCAAGAACAGACTTTTAGTAATATAGATAGCTCAGAGCTTATTTGGAGGCTGTAGTGTTTAATATCCTAATGGCTGTAGTTTCCAGTAGTCTAAAGACTACTAGAAACTCAATCTTGAGGATGCCAGTGCTTTGTTTGCCCGCCCAGGGCAAAAGAGGTGACTTTTACTCACAGCGATCTCCAAAAAGCAGCAGTGTGCTGTTAATAATTCTATTCAGTTCCTCAATACATCCATGATACAAACCAGGAGAGGGTCATATGCAATGGAAATCCTATTCCTATTCGCAGGAGAAGCAGTTCTTAACTCTGGCTGCAAGGTGAAGCAGATTTCTGTCACCATATCTACTCAGACATGCCATGTACAAAGTTATGTTTTACAGCTAAAAATGTATTTTTGTTACTCCAAACTAAAAAAATACTAAAGGCTGTTTGTTACATTGTTTAATAGAGTTATTGTAAATGTCGATCGAAGCAATCGCTTGTCAATTTCTTTGTCCTTCGCAGTGTGACTTGTAGCCTGTGTACTTAAAGAGACAGCGGTGTCTGATTACTCAATCAGACTGTTACAGTCTATTACAGTCCATCTGCTAAAACCAAACTCCGTTATAAAGAGGTCTATAATGCAAGGATTTACTGTATAACCAACTTCAGTTCCAATCAGTCTAAAATCATCATTGTCAAAAACGCAACTTTGTAATGTTAGTTTGAAAACTGCACATCTCAATACTGAACCACTATCTTCATGTTGAGATGAAGCACTGTCTTCCTATGCTAGATGAATGCTGAGATCCAATTCTGAAGTCCTGGCATCATATCAGAGTTATAATCATTGACACATGGAGTTGTTTAACACAAAAACAGGACCTTTGGTCCACCATGTCCATGTTGACCTTTTTGTCCACCTACACTGATCCCATTTGCTAACTCTAGGTCCACATCCTTGTATATAGTATCTTGCCTATTTAAGTGCTGTATAAACATCTAGTAAATGTAATGATTATTCCCGACCCCATCTCCTCCTCTTGGCTGCCAATTACAGATATCAACTACTCTGTATAAAAGACTTACCCTCAGATCTCATTAAAAATCCCACTTCTCGCCATTGGCCTGCAAAGTATTGTTTTATTTATATCCATAATATGGGAAAAATCAGGCTCTTTACCCCATCTACCCTACCTGTGCCCATTATAATTTTATATAACTCTGTCAGATCATTCCGACTGTACTCCAATGAAAATTAATCCAGTCTATCCATCAATTCAGGTGATATCCTTGTGATTTTTCCCTGCATTCTCCCCAGAATAACCATATCCTTCCGATAGTGTGGTGACCAGAACAGCACACTATACTTCAAATGCGCTCTAACCAGTCCATCATGTTCTATGCCCCAACCAATGAAGGCAAACATGCCATATGTCTGCTTCATCAATCTATGTTCCCACTTTCAGAAAACCAAGACCTCTGAGGTCCCTTTGTTCCGCAACATATCTCATATGCTACCATTAATGCATATGGCCTATACCTATTTGACTTCCCAAAACGTATCACCTGACCTGTCGGGATTAAATTATATCTGCCAACACTTCATCCAACCTTTCATCTGATCTATATTCTGCTGTGGCCTTCAGCAACCTTCCTGGCTATTCACAACACTGCCAACTTATGTGTCAGCTGCAAATGTTTGTGTCAGTTGCAAAATTTCACATCCTGCATTCATTTGTCATGCGTGTGTGCGTGTGCATGTATGTATATGCACACACACACACACACACACACACACACACACACACACACACACACACACACACACACACACACACACACACACACACACACACTCACACACACACACTCACACACACACACGCACACACACACACATATATCATGTATACACACACATATATATACGCATACGTATATGCAAACATATATCCACATATACACACACACAGATCGTTGTTTGTGATATACAGTATATATATCTGGTTGTGTATGTGTTGTATATATATATATGTGCATGGAAATGCACAAGAAATTCTAGCCAATAACTGACAATTATTTTCAAAGTTTAGACTATTTGAGCAATACACCAGCTAATATCCTTCTAAATGTTACAGGTGTAATTCAGCCTAAAAATGCTTGAGTAAAAACTGTGTGAAATTCCAGTCAATTGGTGTCCATAGTTGGCTATTTTGATGGGAAAAACCAATATCTATTTTTCTGTTACAACTTTTAGACTCGCTACGGATTGTAATTATTTTTGTGCAGTGTATATTTCACTAGTCACTAGAACTAAAACTATAACGTGACGTTTCCATTAAACCAAATGTGAAATGAACAACCTTTTATGGTCAGTAGCTCTGTATTATGAACGTGAGATTTGCCAGAAACTGCAGGATTGGAATGTTGGAAGAAAACTACCAAGCTCAAGTTTGAACCCATATCAGAATTCACTGAAGGGGTGAAGAAGGGCCTCGACCCGAAACGTCGCCTATTCCTTTTCTCCAGAGATGCTACTTTACCTGGATATTTTTAAGGCAGAAATAGATTCTTGATTAGTACGGGTGTCAGGGGTTATAGGCAGGTGAATGTGGTTGGGAGGGAGAGATAGATCAGCCATGATTGAATGGTGGAGCAAACTTGATGGGCCGAATGGCCTAATTCTCCTCCTATCACCTATGACCTTATGACCTGCTGAGTTACCCCAGCTTTTTGTGTCTTATCTTCAGAATTCACCGAGCCTCTTTAACCAAGTTAAAACAATGTAATGACATGCCTCACAGCCATTTGCACTTCCTTTGTGAAACAGAATTTAGATTCAATCTGCAATGGTGCCATCTCATGTCATTGAAGCTTTTTGCTTTTTGTGCTAAGTAGGTAATGCAGGTCATGGCAAACTCATAGCCTAAGTTGTTCAAGCAATTGGAAGGAAGAGGTGAGAGACAAAGATTAAAATTGAATGCAAATGTGGAAGGGATCATGATGGAATTATCAAAATTAATAATAGTTTGGATATTAAAAAGATACTGGTTATAAATATTACAAACATATTTAAATAATGGCAAGAACATATCAGAGGGCCCTCATACCTAGTGTTCTCTCATTACATATGAGGACACCACTTGATCCATCAATTCCATGAAGGCTCTCAGATTAATCTTATTCTCCCATTTATTTCCCTCTAACCTATTCTCGCTCTCATGTACAAGTCCACCTGATTCTCGCATCACCTTTAGTACTTCAAGGATAACTTAAATAGCTAATTAACCTATCATTAACAACCATCAATCTGCTAACCTATTAACCATGCTTGTTCATTCTCAGCCAAATTGTGTAAATAAAAGATAAACAATAATGTGTCCAGCACCAACCCCTGTGGGACACACGGCGAGTCATAGGCCTACAGTCCAAAAAGCAATCGTCCAGCTTCACCACTTTCTACCATCAAGCCAATTAGGTATCCAATTCGTTAGCTTTCCCTGGATCACATGTGATTTATCCTTCCAGTTGAGCGAACCATGAGAGAGAATAGGACACAGGGAAATGTGGGGGAATGAGATTAATCTGAACGTTTCCACAGAATTGATGGGCCAAATGGTCTCCATGTATGTAATGAAAGGACATAGGAAATGAGGTAGGACACCTGTGTTCTTACCATTGTTTAAATGTGTTTGTGCTATTTATAGCTGGTATCTATTTAATATCCAAACTATTATTAATCTTGATTACTATATCATGGTCACTTCCACAATGACATTCCATTTCAATCTTTATTAAGCCAAGGTCCTTGGCAAAAGCATCTCCTAAAGTTTGTATAGACAACAGTCCATTGCCTTGGCCCTCATCAGCCTTTTCCAAAAACAATATTGTAAGATATTATTCCTCAAATACGTGACAACTATCCTTAATCAGTTCTCATCTACCTAAATACTTGGCTCATGATATGAGGCATTGTGGTGTATTTGGTGATGAGATTTGATAATGTTTGCAGTGAATTTGATCACACGTGAGATCAGGGTGAGCAATGAGGCTGGAAAACCTAACCCTAAATCAATTTGGCACATTACATGGCTTTGCTGGTATGCACAGCAACAATAAATAATTTGACCATTGAGTCACTTCCTTAGTGGATGTCGGTATTGAGGTCTAAAGTCAATACAACTAAGGAGAAGTGACTAAAAAATCCATTAGACAAACAGAGGAAGCAACTCTCCTCAAACAAATAAAGGAAAAACGATGTAATTAAAAGGCATTGATTGAATGCATTTACAGTAATTATGCATAAATCGAAAACTAAAGTTGATTGAAAGAGAAGGCAAAATCTTTATTGTAGAAAGCTATTTTAATGAAACAAATGATTTTTGCAGCGGCTCACCACAAGGTTTACCACAAAGCTACATGCAATAGCGGGTATTAGCCACAAGGATAAGTTGGACAATGTTGGATTTTTTTCTCTGGAGGAACGGAGGTTGAAACCTGATGGAGGTTTATAAAATATGGGAGACAGAGATGGGATAGACAGTCATAATCTATTTTCCCCAGGGTAGAAATGTCAAATATTGGAGAACATAACTTTAAGATGAGAGGGGCTAAGTTTAAAGGAGATGTGCACGGCATGTTTTCTCACACAGAGGGTGATGGTCACCTGGAACAAGCGGAACAAGGTGGTGGTGGAGGCAGTACAATAGTGGCATCTAAGAGGCTTTTAGATTGGCTGATCAATATGCAGGGAATGGAGGGATATCGATCACGTGCAGTCAGGGGCAGATTAAGGCTCACTGGTGCCCTAAGCACGTGCTTAGTCTGCTTGGGTTACACAGAAAAGCTGGAGAAACTCAGCGGGTGCAGCAGCATCTATGGAGCGAAGGAAATAGGCAACGTTTCGGGCCGAAACCCTTCTTCAATGCTTAGTCTGCTTAATGGTTAATCCGCTCCTGCGTGCAGTCTGAGGAGACTGTTTATCTTGGCATCATGTTCGGCACGGACATTATGGGCCAATGGGTCAGTTCCCGCACTGTACTTTTCTAAGTTTAATGTTCTAGTTGGCAATCTTGACATAATGAGAATCCATGAGAGATCAGATATCATGGTTTCTTCATATATTTAAATTGAGTTTAGTTTGGAGATACTGCGTGGAAACAGGTCCTTTAGCCGACTGAGTCCGCGCCGACCAACGATCCCCGCATACTAACACTAGGGACAAGTTATGATTTTACCATGCCAACTAGTCTACAAACCTGTATGTCTTTGGAGTGTGGGTGGAAACCGGAGACACCGGAGAAAACCCACACAGGTCACGGGGAGAACGTACAAACTCCATTCAGACAGCACCCGTCGTCAGGATTGAGCAAGGGTCTCCGTCACCATGCCTCCTTGTGATCACTTGGAGTGTAAAGATCTTCAGAGTACAATCTTTAACAGCACAGACAAATTATCAGAAATCATCTTGTGTGGCCTCAGTTCTCAGCACACCTGAAGCATGAGGGGCTGTTGTGGGGAACACTGAAACTTTAAGCAATTCTGCTATACCATGGGCAATCTTTACCAAAGGTCAGTAATAAAGAGAGATTTACTGCTTCGTAAACATTTTGGTGTGGTCTTAGAGGAATTGAAATTGAAAAGCTGCAAAGTAGCTGGGAACCAAAAGGTGTGGAACTGGTGCTTAAAATAGAAGAACATTTCTGATGGTGGATTGGTTGCTCTCTTTATATCCTGTTCCATTTTCTCTTCTGTTCAACCAACACCAGCTGCTGATTTGTTGCCATCGCTTTTAAATTCAACCTTTTTTCATGTGAGAGCGGAGAAATCACTGGAGTTGTTGCTGATCACTCTCACATTAGTTTAGTTTCCAGATACAGCGCGGAAACAGACCCTTAAGCCCACCGAGTCTGCACCGATCAGTGATTTTTGTGTATGGCGTGCACCGCCTAAAGTTGTCGATCAATTGGCATGAAAAACACTACATCTATTTGTGCACGTTGGGTGGATTGCATTAGTTGAAACAAGGTGGACCACATGAAGGTTGCAATCTCCTATCCCGTGTACACTAGCACTATCCTACACACTAGGGACAATTTGCAATCTTAACCAAAGCCAATTATAAAACCTGTACGTCTTTGGAGTGTGGGTGGAAGCCAGAACACCTGGGGAAGAATGTACAAAGTCTGTACAGACAACACCCGTAGTCAGGATCGAACCCGGGTCCCTGGCACTGTAAGGCAGCCACTCAACCCTTTTGCTACCGTGCCACCCCTTCTGTAGTCTCACCAATTTCTCAGCCAGCACTAGAATAGCAACAGCCCCAATAGGTTTCCTCAATCATCTCTGCTCTGGATGACTGGGTAGTGGATGGAATTCTATATATAAGATGTACGGACAAGGAACAAGGAACTGCAGATGCTAGTTTACCAAGGAAAGACACACAATGCTGGAGTAACTCAGCAGATCATGCAGCATCCCTGGAAAACATGGGTAGGTGGCATTAAGTAGAAATAAAGAACTGCAGATGCTGGTTTATACCAAAGATAGACACAGAGTGCTGGAGTAACGCAGCAGGCCAGGCAGCATCTCTGGAGAAAAAGGAGGAGTTACGTTTTCGTCGGGCTCCTTCTTCAGACTGAAAGTAAGGGGTGGGTGGGAAGGGAGAGTTAGAAGCGAGAAAGGCTTTGTAACCGGACCTTTTTCTCTAGAGATGCTTCCTGACCTGGTGAGTTACTCTAGCACTTTGTGTTTAACTTTGATCCTATATAAGAATGTAAATAAACATTTGTGCTGTCAGTTCTCATTCTCCTAACAAACAAATATTCACAAACCAAAATCCTAATACCATAATGTTATCACCAAGATAAGAATTGAATATTCTTGAACATAAAACAAATAGTTCGGTGCACCGTCAGTATATTAATTGAATTATCTGTGAAATCACTGCTGCCATCTATTGATGCTGATGCATACTGTATATCTTTGAATATTAAAGAAAGCAGTGAATGAATATTAAAAAAACATGCCGATAGGCAATCTCCCAATTTAGACTCAACTCAGTCTGAAGAAGGGTCTCGACCCAAGATGTCACCCATTCCTTCTATCCAGAGATGCTGCCTGCCCTGCTGAGTTACTCCAGCATTTTGTGTCTATCTTCAGTGTAAACCTGCACCTGCAGATCCATCCTACGCAATCTCCCAATTTATCTGGTTTTGGACAGAATGCTCTTTGCATTGAATGAAACACACCGATTCCCTGTGTGAAGATGTGTGTGTGATGAGATTTTTAACAGAAGGAGTGGGTGGGTTGGTGGTGAATGTAGTGAATTAGGCAGATTGGGTATGCATAGATCTGCAGAGCAGAGTTAAGTTTCCAGCAATTTTTTTTCCGTCAGGTTGCTTTAGATAACCCCTCCCCAGTCTTTTATTGTTGATTTTCTTTTCTGCATACCTCAGTCAATGAACAAGGCCATTCAAGTAAGATGCTGCAGAAGGAAAGTAGCAAAGTGACCAGCTTCCCATTTAATTAACCAGCCAACGGAAATATAACAATGCACAACCTTTTTGAAAAAAGGATTGGAAATAATTGGCACCAAGATTCTTAAACCATTAAATAATCAAAAGTCAGCACCAAATCTTAGCTTAACTTAGATATACAGCATGGAAATGGGCCCTTCGGCACAAGGGTCCATGCTGACCATCGATCACCCGTACATTCGTTCTATCCTACACACTGGGGATAACTTACAGAGGCCAATTAATCTACAAACCTGCACATCTTTGGGATATGGGAGGAAACAGGATCAGCTGGAGAAAACCCACACAGTCACAAGGAGATCGTGCAAGCTCCGCAAAGACTGCACCTGGAGTCAGGATTGAACCTGTGTCTCTGGTGCTGTGAGGGTGCAGCTCTGCTGCTGTGCCACTGTGTTGCTTAGTGTTGGATAAAACAGAATAAACAAGGATAAACCTTGACCTGGATTGCCTCAATGTCAAATGAGGTATGTGGATCGGATAAAGTGATTATGTTCAATTTATTGTGTAATAGAGAGTTTATCAGAGTACAACCTTGAGTTCTAAGTGAATGAACTCCATTTTAAAGCTAAGCAATTCAGGAGACATGTGCATGAAATGCTGCACAGCATTTTGAAATAACATTTTCAGATAACATGCTCTTGAAAAGCATATGTATCCTGTATTTTAAAAGTCCACTGAGCCTGTTACAGTTACTTTTCAGTACAGCTGCTTTACGTTACAGTGGTAGGCACTTTAGAAAATGGACATCAACTTAATTGTGACTTAAAATTATAACCAACCCATACATATACAATCAAATGCAGCTGTGCAGTGCATCATCTTTAAAAATAATTTTTAAACAGTTTTCAAAGGAATTAAAACCTGAAATTGTTTTAATAAGTTCATGTTCTAGGAGTAGAATTAGGCCATTTGGCCTATTGTCTATTCCACCATCCAATCATGGCTGATCTATCTATCGCTCTCAACCCCATTCTCCTGCCTTCTTACTAATCAAAAATTTGTCAATATCCAACTTAAAAACATCCATTGACTTGGCCTCCACAGCCATCTGTGGTAATGAATTCCACAGCTTCACCACCCTCTGACTAAGGAAATACCTCCTCGTCTCCTTTCTGAAGGTACGTCCTTTTATTCTGAGGCTATGGCCTCTGGTCCTAGACTCATTAGTGGAAACATCCTTTCCATATTCACTCTATCCAGGTCTTTCACTATTCGGTAAGTTTCAATGATGTCACCCCTCATCATTCTAAACTCCAGCAAATGTAGGCCCAGTGCCTTCAAACTCAGTCCCTGCAATCCAATCATATCTGGCATCATTCTCGTTTTGCAACCTTGGCAGTGATTTTATTTTTTGATTAATATATGTTAGTGAGATTTTTAGTTTTTTGTCTTAATAACGAGTTTTAACAATCGGACTAGAGCGTACTAGAGCAGGCCCAACTTGTCTACACTGACCAACAGGCCCCATCTACACTAGGCCCTATTGTCTGTGTTTGCCTCATATCCCTCTAAACCTATCTTATCTATGTACCTGTCCAACATTTTTTTGGACTAATTTCTTAGAACAACAAAGGTCGAAAAGTGATATAATAGTGGTGTATAAGAATATACACCGGCCGCTGTCACTCTACTAACAACGTGGTGTATGCCAATCACCCAGGAACTTATTATATTTTTTTATTCAAATCGTTTGCTAAAGCTAAATGCATTTCGTTGTCTCTGTACTGTACACTGACAATGATAAAAACAGAAATGTCATTCTACTCTTGAATGCTCTGTCATTCAATATTGTGGCTTATCTTTTATCCTATTGACACTTTGCTACACTAACTTTATCTCAATTGATTATACTGCGATCCAAAATCTAGCCATTTCTTTCTTGAATATTACATAGAACAGTAAGCACAGGGACAGGCCCTTCGGTCCACAATGTCTGTGTCAAACATGATGCCAAGTTAAAGTAATACTATCTGCTTGCTCCAGATGCATATCCCTCTATTCTTTGCATATTCATGTGCCTATCTAAAAGAATATTGGGAGCAGACCATACAAAAATGTTGAATGGGTGACATGTTGGGGAAGAAGTGGATGGTAACAGTCAGTGCAGTTGCTGAACTTTATTACCAGAATTATTCAGCAATGTTATGCATGAGTATTAACTTTCCAATGCTCTTGCTAATAAATGATCCTGACCATGGGTGCTGTCTGTGTGGAGTTTGCACATGCTCCCTGTGACTACATGGGTGTCCTCCAGGTGCTCCAGTTTCCTCCCACATCCCGTGATGTGTGGGTTTGTAGGTTAATTGGCCTCTGTAAAATTGCCCCTAATGTGTATGGAGTGGATGCAAAAGTGGGATAACACAGAACTAGTGTGAACAGGTGAGCTATGGCCGGCATGGACTCAGTGGGCTGAGGGCCTGTTTCCATGTGTCTAGAAACTAAACCAAACTAAACTAAAATAATGGATAAAGCTTGAATGCAAGATAAAGTATTATTTGTAACAATTACTGATATGGGACTTCCAATACAGTGATGCTGAGGCCTTTTTTATCCATGGCATGTTGTAAGGAGTATTGAATCTAATACAGGGACTTTTCTTATAAAGACCAGTTTAAATGAATTCCAGCAGGTCCAAAATACTTCAGAACTCTTTACAGCATCGAATTCTGTTTAATGGTGTGTCCGGCTGAAGCAGGGAAACGTCAATGTTCAATTTTAATTTGTAGAAATTCCACAGTAAGTGCTTTGCTCAGCAGGGAACGATCACAAGTGCCTCATTTCCTTTATTATGAATGTTAGAAGTTTTCATAAGTATTCCAACACAAGTGAGGTATTGTGTTCGAATATTCACATCAATTTTGAATACTTACAATTGAGTGTTTCTAAGAAGCACTTAAATCAATTATTAATAAAAGAGCTGATTACTTAAATATTTTGGTGAGGGATTCTTGGCAAAATTTACTTTGAAAGCACTAATGTAGCCATTTCATTCTTTGACCCTGCAAATATTCCTTTCTGGTGAACATACCCACTTTGGCAATTAGCAAGGGGAAGTAGGAATCTTCCCTGATTATACCGTTGTACCGACACACAATAATTCCCAAAACTATCCAGGGGGAATGTTTCACTTTATGAATAAAATTGTTTGAGAATGAAATTCACTGCCTGCAAGGTCAGTAGCAACAGATCCAATAATACATTTCAAAAGGAAGTTGTAGGACTTTGGGGTAGAGAGCATGGGTGTGAAACTATCGATTGTAGGGTAGTTGGGAACATTCTGCCACATTTTATCCTTTACTGTCTAAAATATTTTGGGGCTAATTTTACCCTGTATGAAAACTTTGTACAGGGATATAACCTATTGCGTGTTTTCAATGGCAGATGGATTTTAACTGCCTTACTGGATTGCTATTCAACTGGATATAGTAAAAATAGAAAAGCTGAAGAAAATTGGAAGGCTAGATAACATTGGTGCAAAGGAGAATAGCTAATGCTTCAGGTCTGACCAAGTTCCAGGCCTGCTCGTTATTCATAATGAGCTCCTGGTTTTTACAGCATTACAACGGGGCCACAGCACAAGAACAGGCAATTTTCTGTAAGCTGCCCAAGCTGCAAGTTGCAAGCTGTGTTGGCAAGTTACAACCCAGCAGAATTAATATTGATTTCTCTAACTTCAAGTAACCCTTGCTTTCCCTCTCTCTCCGTCCCTCCACACCCTAGTTCTCTGACTAGTTTCACTGTCCTCCTGGTTAATTTGACTGATATTTTACTGATTCTATGCCACGTTGTCACCTTCCCCTCAGATAACAATGTACAATTCTAAATTTCCTAGTTCATCTGCTTTGATTTCTTGTTTTCACACCTTACCCTACCATATCTCTAGTCCCCCCTCTCCTGACTCTCAGTCTGAAGAAGGGTCTTGACCCGAAACATCACCCATTCCTTCTCTCCAGAGATGCTGCCTGTCCCGCTGACTTACCCCAGCATTTTGTGTCGATCTTCAGTGTAAACCAGCATCTGCAGTTCCTTCCAACAAATTCCTTGGGATGTTTCCAACCATGATAGATTTTTCCGAAACCTTTTCTTGCTTTTCACAAGATCTTCTCCCATCAAACATTATTCACTATTTTAACATTCTCAGTCAAGTTTTGCTGTGACCTTTTGAGAAAGAAACAAAGTGCTGGAAGAGCTCAGCAGGTCAGGCAACACTTTGTTTATTGCTCAAGTCTTGTCTGTCTCCATTTTGCTGAAACCTTTGTTTTTCTGAATAAAGTACAGTTTTTCTTGGTAATTTTGATCTTATAGTTGTGGTGCCATGGCTGTGTATCTTTATTATTGTCTCTCTATTTATTGTATACACACACAACAATGCACAGTGCTGAATTCAAGATTTGATCATTTCATATAACTGCCCTTCATCCCTCTGGAACTGAATATCGGTGGTTAGTTTCTTCTGTGACTTGATTGACCTGCATTAGCACCTTTTGTAATTTGTGCAGATATGCTTTAAGGTTCCTTTGTTCTTCAGTGCCATTGAGTCTCCATTAGCCAAGCAATAAATAACCCTGAGCAAAACGCAAAGTGCTGGAAGGGTTCAGTGGGTCAAGGCAGTATCTGTGGAGTCTCTTCCCTCCATAGATGCTGCCTGACCTAATGAGTTCCTCCAGCACTTTGTGTTTTGCTCAAGATTCCAGCTTCTGCATGAAATAACTTGTATTCATAAAACATCTTTCATAACTTCAGGGTGTCCCAAAATGTTTCATAAACACTTGGCAGTAAATTTGGACACTCCATTTGTTCTTTGTATTATGGCCTGGTCTGAGGGAGAGATGAAATAGAGGAACAGAACCTCAGCATATCTTAAAGTGTGTCCCCTCCATCATGTGTAGGATAGAACTGCAGATGCTGGTTTAAATCAAAGATAGACACAAAATGCTGGAGTAACTCAGTGGGACAGTTAGCATCTCTGGAGTGACGGAATGGGTGACGTTTCAGGTCGAGTCGGGCCTGAAGAAGGGTCTCGACCCGAAACGCCACCCATTCCTTCTCTCCAGAGATGCTGACTGTCCCACTGAGTTACTCCAGCATTTTGTGTCTATCGCCCACATCATGGTCATAAGTCTCACAACAAACAGAGCAGTTCATATGTACGGTTTGCAATGTTTAATATCCATAAAAATGTTGTTGCAAACCATTTGTATGCAGTTCACAATCTTAAAGCGCCAGTCACAGTCCATTTTCCCAGAACAGGGGAATCAAAAACAAGAGGGCATCGATAAGGTGAGAGGGGAAAGGTTTAATAGGAACCTGAGGGGAAACCTGGTTCACACAGAGGGAGGTGGGTATATGGAAAGAGCTGACAGAGGGTGCAGTTGAGGCAGGTACAATAACAACATTTAAAGGACATTTGGACAGGTACATGGGGAGGGAAGGTGGAACGGGATATGGGTCAAACACAGGCAAATGGCACTAGCTCAGATGTGGCAACTTGTTCGGCACAGAGGAGTTAGGCAGAAGGGGGTATTTCTGTGCTGGGTGGCTCTATGACTCTTTGAACAGCCATCCATCATAAAATTGTTGCAGCAAATAAAAAGTATGCAATGTTTCTTGCTCTCATTAGCACAATGAATACTTGTCAAGATTGGTGTTTAAGTCAAGATAATGACTGCACTAGAAACCTTTACTGAACAATGTTTTAATGAGGGATTTATGTTTGGCAACTGAGTTTTAATTAAATCCATATCATATGTTGCCTGGGTTTCAACAACTAAGTTACAGAGATAGGTTGAATGTTAGGTTTTTATTCTCTGGAGTGCAGAAGGTTAAGGGGGAACTTGATAGAGGTCTTTAAAATGATGAGAGGGATAGACAGAGTTGATGTGGACAAGCTTTTCCCTTTGAGAATAGGGAAGATTCAAACAAGAGGACATGACTTCAGAATGAAGGGACCAAAGTTTAGGGGTAACATGAGGGGGAACTTCTTTACTCAGAGAGTGGTAGCGGTGTGGAATGAGCTTCCAGTGGAAGTGGTGGAGGCAGGTTCGTTGGTATCATTTAAAAATAAATTGGATAGGCATATGGATGAGAAGGGAATGGAGGGTTATGGTATGAGTGCAGGCAGGTGGGACTAAGGGAAAAAAAAAAGTTGTTCGGCACGGACTTGTAGGGCCGAGATGGCCTGTTTCCGTGCTGTAATTGTTATATGGTTATATGGTTATATGTCATAGAAACATAGAAACATAGAAATTATGTGCAGGTGTAGGCCATTCGGCCCTTCGAGCCTGCACCGCCATTCAATATGATCATGGCTGATCATCCAACTCAGTATCCCGTACCTGCTTCTCTCCATACCCCCTGATCCCCTTAGCCACAAGGGCCACATCTAACTCCCTCTTAAATATAGCCAATGAACTGGCCTCAACTACCCTCTGTGGCAGAGAGTTCCACAGATTCACCACTCTCTATGTGAAAAAAGTTCTTCTCATCTCGGTTTTAAAGGATTTCCCCCTTATCCTTAAGCTGTGACCCCTTGTCCTGGACTTCCCTAACATCGGGAACAATCTCCCTGCATCTAGCCTGTCCAACCCCTTAAGAATTTTGTAAGTTTCTATAAGATCCCCTCTCAATCTCCTAAATTCTAGAGAGTATAAACCAAGTCTATCCAGTCTTCCAATGGAACACTCTATTCATAACATGTATTTACCATATTGTGATGTTTCAAATACTCTGTGATTTTAATGTCGTGAGTCACAGAAGCATTTTGCAAACTTTCTTTATTTTGAATCATATCAAATTGCCTTCCAATGCAATGCAAAAGAATTAATGCTTGCATCAAAGAAAAGAGAAAATGTGTAAGAAAACAGTTTCAGGGCATTTGTAATTATAATTGCTGTTCCAGGATTACTTGAATTAACTAAATCGCAATAATATGTTGGTTTCAATGCCAATTTAAATAAGAAGTGAAGAAAATTAAAAAGGCAATGCCAATAAAGTTGCATGTAATGCTTCACAAATTTTATTTATACATAGCTGAGTGGCAGCAACAATTCTAAAAGTTAATCTCTATTCCATTGTACTGAATTCATTAAAAGGAAAGCATTGCATTGACAACAAACCTTTCTTAAACTTTCTCACTTTCTTCCTTCCCTCGCCCCGTCCTCCCCCCCCTCCCCCTCCACGTCCCCCCCCCCCCCCCCTCCCCCCCTCTTCCCACTGCCCCCCCCCCCCCCCCCCCCCCCCCCCCCCTCTCTTCCCTCTCCCCCCCCCCCCCCCCCCCCCCCCTCCCCTCCCTCTCCTCTCTCCCTCTCCTCTCTCCACATGTACTGAATACAGTAATTTAGTTGTTAAGGGGTTGGTCTGGGCAAATCCTGCCACAGAGGTTAAATATGGATGTAGGGATAGTGAAGAATAAAGCTATAGACTAAGAAGTAGCAAGAAAAGCCATATTCTTTCCTCTGACCTGCCAGAAAACAAAAACCATGAAACATCTGGTCTTGTTTTACATTTGCTTCATGGCTGGTTCAATCAGAAAAGCCACATTTCCAAGTAATATGTGCTGTAGTAGATGCCTGATAAAATTATGAAGTAAATTTCAATGCTCTGATAAGCCAAGTTCCAAGTTAATAGCCCATGCCTCACGCAAGAGATAATATCTCAGCTCTCCAGTGCAGAGCTTTTAACTAAGCATGCACTTTGTAGTTGTTTTGCCTTTACTTAAAACCAGCCAAAAGCAATTTACTTTGAAGCCATCCTTCAACACTGAGTCAAGAGTACCTTATCCAGCTGTATCTCTAACCTTCATGTCAACCAATTATAGACGGCAGGAAATACATTTGAACAGAAGAAAAATATTACCGAGCAGGAGTAAACTGTCCACGAACAAAACGGAGGAGAGTGAAATTTAAATACATAACACAATGATTGGATACCAGCAAATGCTCCATGTAGTTCCAGAGCTAATAATATTTTGTTTATTTTGCTTTTAGTTTGGGTACCATGTTACCATGTTACCATAAAATGTGAAACAACTAATTTTGTCACTTTGGTGAAATGAGAATGCTTACCGATCAAGTACTTTCAATATTTCCAAAGAGTTTTATGTGAAACTTGATTGTTTACAACTCTGAACAAGGATATATGTAGGAAGGATCTGCAGATGCTAGTTTACACCAAAGACAGACACAAAATGCTGGAGTAGCTCAGCGGGTCAGGCGGCATCGCGGGAGTAAAGGAATAGGTGATGTTTTGGGTCAAGGCCCTTCTTCACACTGAGAGTCAGTGGAGAGGGAAATTAGAGGTATGAAAGGGATTTGCTCTGCCTCTCAGTCTGAAAAAGGTTTCCGACCCGAAACGTCACCTATTCCTTTTCTCCAGAGATGCTGCCTGCTCAGTTGTGTTACTTCAGGAGAGGGGAGCCAGTCAATTCAATTTCGATTTCTGGATGCTATTCAATTTTCTTCTTTAGAAAAGATTCTAGTATTAATTTAGTTTGTTACAGCACGGAAACAGTTCCTTTAGCCCATTGAGTCCGCGCTGACCAGCTATCCCCATGCACTAACACTATCCTACACACACTAGGGATAATTTACAATTTTACCAAGCCAGTTAGCCTACAAACCTGTACATCTTGGAGAATGGGAGGAAACTTGAGCTCCAGAAGAAAACTCACGCAGGTCATGGAATAAACATACAAACTCCGAACTGACAGCACCTGTTGTCAGGATCGAACCCGGGTCTCTGGCGCTGTAAGGCAGCAAATCTACCAATGTGCCACCATGTCATCCTTATTGTTTCCTACCATATTAACCCTGTAATAAATTCCCAACGTATGGAATGTTGCAATGACTTGTCAATATGGGTCCTGATCTTTGTTAATCTGTGAATTTGTTTATTTTTTATACTTGACCTCCTCTGCAACATCCTGAGTTCCGAATGAAAACCTTTTCTTTCTTAAAAGTTTTAATTTTTGCCTGAATTGGGAAATGATTTACACCCGTATGTGGGAAGTCTTTGTAAATTGGGCGCAACCTAATGAAGTGCATATTAAAGGATGTTTCCGTGTGGTTTGAGGAAATAGTAAGGAGACCCGTCATAAACATTGTTTGCTTTTACCTCCTCTCACTCAATGCTTCACTTCATTAAATTCCCAGCTGATAAAACAAGGAAAACAATTAAAAACTTCCTGAATATAATTAGCCATCTGTTCACTCCTATTTCTGCATCCAATTATATACTATAATACCACCCCCGCACAACACTCGTCAAATCCAGTACAATTCGTTCAGAGTTTTTCGACTAACAGTTATAATGAGATCTGACCTGAAGAAAAAAAAATTAAGATAAGCCATTTTTGAAGACCATATGGTATAGATCTATTACTTATTACATTCCCTTCGTGTGCAGCTCTCTCAAATTGGGCCCTTCAATGGAAAATTGATCTCTTACATTGATTCATCCAAGTGATTTTTAACTAAGTTTTAATAAAGTCAAGAATATAATTTGTTTCTCAGTAAGAATGCATTTCTGAGTGTGATTAAGCTGGAATGGGTGTAGAGAACATTTCCAAGGATGTGGCCAGGACTCATGGGCCTGAGCTATAGAGAGAGGTTGAGCAGGCTAGGACTTTATTCCTTAGAACTCAGGAGGATGATGGGTGATCTTCTTGAGGTGTATAAGATCATGAGAGATCATAGATAGGGTAAATGCACAGTCTTTTATCTAGAGTACGGGAATTAAGAGCCAAAGGACATGGGTTTAAGGTAAAGGGGAAAGATTTAATAGGAACCCTAGGGGCAACTTATTTACACAAAGGGTGGTAGATATATGGAACAAGCTGCCAGAGGAGGTAGTGGAAGAAGAACTACCACAGTGTTTAACAAACATTTGGACAGGTACGGTAGATGGGCAAGGTTCAGAGGGATATGGGCCAAATGCAGACAGGTGGTACTAGTGTAGATGGTGCATGTTGGTTGGCATGGGCAACTTTGGCCGAAGGTCCTGTTTCCACGTTGTATGACTGACTCTATCAAGAAAGTAAATCTTCTGGCCTGGAATTTCCTGGTATCTGCAGGGACATGTTAATGTCTGCAGCAAACTAATGATCGCTTGTTGCTTGGAGATTCATCGGCACATGATACTGAATCAGCCTCATAGCAAAGATAGGTCTTTCCTTCACATTGTGCCAGTGCAGACTCTAATGGGTAACTGCTGAGCTGAGCTTCTCAAATTAATAAGGGGTGACACCGTAGCACAGCGGTAGAGTTGTTGCCCTACAGAGCCAGAGACCTGGGTTTGATCCTGACTATGGGCGCTGTCCATACGGAATTTGTATATTCTCCCTGAGACCACGTAGGTTTTCTCCGGGTGCTCTGGTTTCCTCCCATATTCTAAAGATGTACAGGTTTGTAGATTAATTAGCTTTGGTACAATTGTAAATTGTCCCTAGTATGTAGGATAGTATTAGTTTACAAGGTGATCACTGGTTTGGCATGGATTAGGTGGGCCGAAGGGTCAGTTTCTGCATTGTATCTCTAAAGTGTGAAGCCAGGATTTTCACTCATTCTCCCTAAAGCGCAACTAGGTTCTTTCCTCATGCATTCAATTAGGTGAAAGCTAATTTACCATTTACAATTTACCATTGCCACTGTTTGGAGGGGATAGTGGTGCATCTCTGACTCTAGCACACACGAGAGCCATTGTTGATCTTTGCTAATATATTTCCAATCTCCCGCCCCACCTTTGATTTTAACTGTTAAATGTTGGATTCATGGACCAAATACATCCTCCAACTCTAAAGCTGTAATAGATGATAAATCACCATCTTTATAAGATGGAGTTCAAATTAAGGATGCAGAGCCTCAGAATAAACCTAATGAACTGCTTATTAGGATGGGTTTTGGCCCGAAACATCACCCATTCCTTCAATCCAGAGATGCTGCTTGTCCTGCTGAGTTACTCCAGCCTTTTCAAAGGACAAAGGACATTTATTGTCACATACACCAATTGGTGCAGTGAAATTTGAGTTACCATGCAGCACACAAATAAGATAAACACAACACTTTAGAATTTAACATAAAACATAAAAAACATCCCCCCACACTCCAAAGATGTACAGATTAGAAGGCTAATTGGTTTCTGTAAATTGTCCCTGGTATGTAGGGTAGTTAGTGTGCAGGGATGACTTGGTAGGTCGAAGCGCCTGTTTCTGCACAGAGTCTCTTCACTATAAAACTAGTAATTGCACATCATCAAATAGTTTAATTCAGTTTGATGTTTTAATTTGATTGAATTCCGTATAAATGCAAGTATATATTAGTAAACAAAGGCATAAAAAATGTATTATCCGGTAATTTACTAGTTTATATCAAAACTATTTAATAAAAGTGGAAACAAAGACCTGCAGATGCTGTTTAATACACAAAAGGATACAAAGTGCTGGAGTAACTCAGCAGGTCAAGCAGCATCTCTGGAGAACGTGGATAGGTGACGTTTCAGGTTGAGACCCTTCTTCAGACTGGCATTCATTAAATGCCTCTTCAAAAGAAAGGTTATCCTCAGACTCCAAATTGCTAATTGAATATTTTCCCTAAGATAGATGAAACATAGTGAAGTTTTCTTAAAACTAATGCTTCGGGAAACAATTGGATTATTTGTACACTTCACAGAGAAAGATTATAACAATTTTTCAGGATAATTACTCTTTGCAAGATATGAAATTCTAGGACACCTGTTTTGAACACAAGGAAAAGGCAGTGTATAGCACAAAGCTGTTGCTTGAATGCTGTGGGATTTTCCACTGCACTTTATTGGCTTTAGGTCATTTAGGAAAACGGTTACACTGCCCAAATAGTTGTAGCATCAATGCACACATTTTAAAAAAAAAGTGCTTTCCACTTTAATCTTATTGCTCATGCCTTCACAAGTCCATTTACAGAATAAATGAAACTTTGCTGACTGTTAGAATTTGTGTTGCTTTCCTCTGTTCACAGTGTAAGGCACTCGGGCCTGTCAATCTAGAAATAACAAAATAGAGGGAACTCCTAATTCACAGTGTATTTTTTTTAAAGAAAGTGCCTGGGAACAGCAAAGGTTATGCAAACACCGATATAAAAAAAGAATAACATCCAAATGCCTCTGACAAAACATGTAACCTACTGAAAGGGAACTAAACTTACTGATTACACTTACTGACAACAGCCTCCCAGAGCTAATTATAATTGTAGATTGGAGTTGTCAGTTATTACACTTACTAGCCTTCAATGATTGGAATAGAAATGGGAATACTTTATTGTCACATGTTACTAGGCACAGTTGAAATCTTTGCTTGCATACACAACAAATAGTGGCCACTTACAGCACTGACAAGGTTACAAAGCACGCCGGCTATTTTTGTTCTCACCCCCCCCACAGAGGTTCCCCAACGCCAGATCGAGTCCCTGCCGACCATCGATCACATGTTTACGCTAGTTCTATGTTATCCCACTTCATATCCACGAAGGCCAATCACTTACAATCCCGCACCCTTTTGGAATTTGTGAGGAAACCGGAGCACCCAGAGGAAACCCACATGGTCACGGGGAGAATGTGCAAATTCCACTGAGAAAGTGCCCGGGGTCAGGATCAATCCTGGGTCTCTGTCACTGTGAAACAGTGGCTCTATCAACAGATCACTATGAACATATTTAGGATAATAACCTCCAAATCCTCAATTAGCATGAAAACAAATTAATACCCATTGTCAATCCACGCTGGTTACCCTCAATTAGGTTCAGCATAATTTAAAACAAGAACACATGCAAATCTGCGAAACTGTGAACTTAGTTTACACACATGGGCTTTTATCGCTCACAACCCCTTACGTCGGTTGAATGTGAAGAGTTCAATGAGCTGAAACTCCTCATCCAGGAGGTACTTGGTGGCACCTAGCAAAGTGTTAGAGAACATAGGCCTTAAATAACCCTGAAAGTCAAAGGTAGTTCAAAATTAAGAAGATCGATGAGTAGAATTAAAAACAGGATTTTTTTGATATAGGAGAAAAGTAGTGAATAAAAACGTACGAATAAATAAGAAAACATTAAATGGATGAAAAACAATGTGTTCCGCTGTTGTAATTCCCCATTGAAGTGAACCTCATGTACAAAATTTGTACGTTCTCCCTGCGACTACAAGGGTTTTCTCCGAGTGCTCTGATTTCCTTCCATATACCAAAGATGTGCAGGTTTGTAGGTAAATTGGCCATTGTAAATTGCCCCTATTGTGTAGGTGTAGTGATTCTTGATTGCGTGGACATGGTGGGCTGAAGGGCCTGTTTCCACGTTGTATCTCTCAAAAAATGGAATAGCATCCTTGATTCTACACCAGATTTGACCAGCTTGAAATTAGAACACAGTCCCGCAGCACAGCAAGGTGAAAGTTATGCAAGAAATGAAACAAAAGATCGCACAAAGAGTGGTAAGAGATACAAATTCACTGGCTGAATGGAGGTCAGAGGGGAAATTATTCTGATCCAAGCAAGGTATTTAGATTCTTAAATTAAAACCAAAAAATGGATAGGTGACGTTTCAGGTCAACTATAAAAAATGATTTAGAGAATGGCTTCCAAATCGTATTTATGCAAGAGTTGATCACGGGTTTATTGGGTTGATATAGCAGGAGTGTTTGAAGGCTCTGGGGCTTTGTATTCAATTGAGTTTAGAAGTATGTGGTGGAGGGAGGGGGGGGTCTTACCTGATAATGAAAAGCCGAGATAGAGTGCATGTGGAGAGGATATTTCTAGTAGAGAGAGAGTCTAAGACCAGAGGCCACAACCTCAGAATAAAAGGATGTACCTTCAGAATGGAGGCGAGGAGGAATTTATTTAGCCAGAGGGTGTCAAATCTGTGGAATTTATTGCCACAGACGACTAGGAAGGCCTTGTTATTGGGTATTTTGAAAGCAGATAATGATAGATTCTTGATTAGCAAAGGCATCAAAGGCGTCAAAGCTTAGGGGGAGAAGGCAGGAAATTGAGAGGGAATAATAGATCAGCCATGATCAAATGGAAGAGTAGGCTCGATGGGCTGAATGGCCTAATTCTGCTCCTGGGTCTTATGGTGATAAAAGTTGCCCGCTTGTCTTGTAGACTACATTCACTCCAGTGGGAAGCTAGTTGGAGGTGAAATGATACCAGTTTGCATTTAGTTGGATCCGTTGTGAAGGATTTTCCCTCCTGACTGATGTTGTAGTGAGATTACTACACAAGGCCCGGTAAACATTAGGAAGACTACTCAATCGTTATAACAGTTGTTGAATCTGAGTAATGTCTGAACAAGTTTTACATTTTCAGCTATGTTTCTACAGCTAGCAAATTGAATTAATTAGGCATTTTAAACGATCAACACTTTCTTTCTCTATTGTAGCTTAAATTTAGAAGTGGAGTTCAATGTATGCACAGAGTTGTTTATCCACAATAGAGAAATCAAAAACTAGAGGACATAGGGCCAGCACAGTGGTGGATTTACTGCCTTAAAGTGCCAGAGACCTGGTTTGATCCTGACCACAGGTGCTGTCTGTACGGAGTTTGTACGTTCTCCCTGTGATCACGTGGGTTTCCTCCGTGTGCTCCAATTTCCTCGCACACTTCAAAGACGTGCAGGTTTGTAGGTTAATTAGCTTTTGTTAACTGTATATTGTTCCTAGTGTGTGTAGGATAGTGCTAGCGTACGTAGTGATCGCTGGTCAGCATGGACTTGATGGGCTGAAGGGCCTGTTTCCACGTTGTATCTCTGAAGTCTAAAGTCTTAAAGGACATAAGTTTAAGATGAGGGACAAAATTTAGTAGAAACTTGAGGAGCAACTTTTTCCACTCAGATAGGTATATGGAACAAGCTGTCAGAGGAGATAGTTGAGGCAGATACTATAACAGCATTTAAAAGTCACTTGGACAGGTACATGGATAGGAAAGTTTAGAGGGATGTGGGCCAATGGGACTAGATTAGATGGGCATCTTAGTAGACATGGACAAGTTGAGCCAATGGGCCTGTTTCCATGCTGTATGACCCTATGACTCTGTATGAATGTATTGTGAAGAATCTGCACCTTTTAAATTGAGTAATGGGCGATTTTTGCCCCTTATGCTTTGTACCAGTCAGGCCACACTCCAATTGAATTCAAGGATTGAACTTCCTCATTCATTGAATTGTTCACTCATCATATGTGCTAAACATTTGGATTTCAAGTGAATATATTTGTTGATATTAATTTATTTTCAAATGTGAGTTTTATTCTTATTGGTGTTTGAATTCTTTGACAATTGACATGCATTCGATCAAAATAATTGACAAATTGACTGATTCTTGATTAATAGGGATGTCAGGAGTTATGGGGGGAAGGCTGGAGAATGGGGTTGAGAGGGGAAGATAGACCTGCCAAGATTGAATGAAGGATTAGGTTCGATGGGCCAAATTTCCCAATTCTGCTCCTAAGACTTATGAACTCATACATTCATGCTGTTATAAAAATATCGCTATATTATATAAGTTTCGCTCTACAAGGAGAAGCAAGAGTATTTTTTGGGTTGAAGGTCATACTGTGAAACATTGTACTTGGTTGGATAATTGGCTGCTTGAAGGCACAAATTTTACTACCAGCTCTGGTAATTGAGAGGGATTTCCCATCCATCATAATTATTAGCCAAGAATGTCAAGAGATTTGTGATAACATGATTTTTTTCTTATATTAATCAGAATATTTGAAAGCCATGCTTCATTGTGGCAGATTAATGATCAATTTTATCAACATAATGCAGTACAGATTTAATTGGTGGGACATGAGAAGTACAGTGTATGGGCTCGTTATTCTCTCTGCACTTTGTTTTGTATCCCATCAAGCTGGAAAGGGTGCAGAGAGAATTTAGGTTTCAAATGTTTCAAAGGTTTCAAAGGTCTTTTGTTGTCACATGTGCCAATTATGTAAAGTGATAGGCGAATTACCATACATCCATACAAAAAAACAAAAGCAACAAGACACACAACTACATAAATGTTAACATAAACATCCACCACAGCGGATTCCCCACATTCCTCACTGTGATCAAAAGCAAAAAAGTCCAATTTTTCTTCCTCTTTATTCTCCCGCAGTCGGGGCAGTCGAACCATCCGTCAGAGCGGTCGAAGCACCCGCGTTGGGGCGGTCGAAGCTCCAGCAGCTTGGAGTTCCTGACGTCTGTCGGTCAGAGACTGCAAGCTCTGTGATGTTAAGTCTGCAAGCACCCACGGTTGGAGCTCCTAGGTCAATCCCTGACAAAGGGATCGCGGGCTCCATGATGTTAATGTCCCGTAGGTTCCCCGCGGTGGAGCTCTCAAAAGTCGGTCTCCAGCAAAGGCTGATGTTAGGCCACAGTGCGGACAGAGATACGATACGAAAAAAATAATAACCAAGAATGTCAAGAGACATCTGTCGAGGTAAGAGATTAGAAAAGGTTTCCCCCAACCTCCCCCCACCACTCCCCACATAAAACAAGCTAAAAACATGCATTTAACACATAATATTAAAACACAAAGAAGGAAGGGACAGACAGACTGTTGGCAAGGCAGCCAATGCTGGCACCGCCTGGATTTACGAGGATTTTGCCTGGACTCGAGGGTGTGTGCTACAGGGACAGGTTGAGCAGGCTAGGACTCTATTCCTTGGAGCGCAGGAGAATGAAGGGTGACCTTTGTAGATGTGTACAAAATCATGGGAGGAATAGATAGGGTAAATGCACAGAGTAGGTGCTCAGAGTAGGTGAATTGAGAACCAGGAGACAGGTTTAAGGTGAGGGGGAAAGATTTAATAGGAACTTGAGGGGTAACTTTTTCACACAAAGGGTGATGGGTGAATGGAATGAGCTAACAGAGGAGGTAGTTGAAGCAGGTACCATTGCAACACTTAAGAACCATTTAGACAGGTACATGGATTGGACAGGTTTAGAGGGATATGTGCAACCGCAGGCAGGTGGGACAAGTGCAGCTGGGACATGTTGATCGGTATGGGCATGTTGGGCTGGAGGGCCTGTGTCCACACTGTATGACTCTATGACCATAACACCAGCAGAAGATGATATGCAGGATAAGGTAGGACACACAGACTCGTTCTTGAGTACACTGGAATGAGTTCTCGAGGCAGAACTCATTATCTCCATGTAGCAGTTTTAACACTACTGATCAGATATGGATACCTTAGCAGCTTCACTGGTAATATATGTATGGACACGTGTTTTTAAAATCTCCTTGAAAGACTAAAAATAACAAATAAACTTCTTCTGTCTGAAACAAAATACTTTGATCCATGAGGCATGTGCAGTTCTTATTTGATGACTTTCTGTGAAGATTCATACTGCTGACAACTTTAGGCTGATTGCCGATTTAGAAAATGTTAGCTGCTCAAAATACTATTTAAAACCCCTTGTAGTTACTCAGAACCAGAGGACAATAAAAACGATGTTGCTCTCAAGTTCAAGTGTTCAAGTGTTCGTGAGTTTATTGCCATGTGTCCCCGATAGGACATTTAAATTCTTGCTTTGCTTCAGCACACGGAACATAGTAGGCATTTACTACAAAACAGATCAATGTGTCCATATACTATAATATAAATATATACACACATGAATAAATAAAATAATGGTGCAAATAACAGATAATTGGTTATTAATAATCAAAGTTTTGTCCTATATCACTCCTCCTGTCATCTTCACACCTTTTCAACACCACTTATTATTTCTGGGATATATTACAACAAATAGTTTTAAAACAAAAAAACGGGTGGTAGAGATGCTGCCTCAGAGCGACAGAGAACTGAGTTTGGTCTCAACCACGGGTGCTGTTTGTGCGGAGTTTTCACGTTATTTACTGTGACTGCATGGGTTTCTACTCAGTGCTCTGGTTTCCTCCCTCATCCCAAAATTGTGCGGGTTTGTAGGTTGATTGGCTGCTGTAAATTGCCCCTGGTGTGTAGGTTATGGATGGAAAAGTGGGAGAAAGTGGAACTTGTGCAAACAGGTGATCAATAGTTGGATGAACTTGATGGGTCGAATGGCCTGTTTCCAGTATCTAAGCTAGCTTTATCTGTGCCATACATAGAAAATAGGTGCAGGAGGAGGCAATTTGGTCCTTCGAGCCTGCACCACCATTCATTGTGATCATGGCTGATCATCCCCAATCAGTAATCCGTGCCTGCCTTCTCCCCATATCCCTTGATTCCGCTAGCCCCTAGAGCTCTATCTAACTCTATTTCAAATTCATCCAGTGAAATGTGCTCTACTGCCTTCTGTGGCAGAGAATTCCACAAATTCAAAACTCTCTGGGTGAAAAAGCTTGTTCTCATCTCAATTTCTTGCCACAATAGCAAGGATGTCCTTCCTCAAATTAGACCAAAACTGCACACAATACTCCAGATGTGGTCTCACCAGGGCCATGTATAACTGCAGAAGGACCTCTCTACTCCTGTACTAAATTCCTCTTGTTATGAAGACCAACATACCATTAGCTTTCTTCACTGCCTGCTGTACCAGCATGTTTACTTTCAGTGACTGGCACACAAGGACACCCAGGTCTCGTTTCATTTCCCTTTTTCCGAATCTAACACCATTGAGATAATAATCTGTGTCCTTGTTTTTGCCACCAATGTGGATAACCTCACATTTATCTACATTATACTGCATCTGCCATGCATCTGCCCACTCGCTTAACCTGTCCAAGTCACCCTGCAACCTCCCAGCATCCTCTTCGCAGTTCACACTGTCACCCAGCTTTGTGTCATCTGCAAATTTGCTAGTGTTACTTTTGATCCCCTCATCTAAATCATTAATATATATTGTAAATAGTTCTGGCCCCAGCACTGAGCCTTGCGGCACTCCACTTGCCACTGCCTGCCATTCTGACCGGTACCTGTTTATTGCTACTCTTTGTTTCTGTCTGCCAACCAATTCTCTATCTATGTCAATACCCTACCCCCAATACCATGTGCTCTAATTTTAGCCACTGATCTTCTGTGTGGGACCTTATCAAAGGCTTTCTGAAAGTCCAGATACACTACATCCACTGGCCCTCCATCTATTTTACTTATCTTCTCTCTTCTGCCTGTGTGTGTAGGTTTGCACGTGCGCACTTGTGTCTCTGTGGACATGTTTGGAGGAGATATCGTGCACCAATTAGCCCGATATAAATGTGAGGTAAAATTGAATCAATTATTACAGATCTGGTGATCTGGTACACGGATAATTAGAAAATCGAAATGCATTTAGGATTTAAGAAAGGGAAGTGGTATTTGAAAAATCCCTTGGAATATTTTACGAGTGTAATAGGTCTTTGTAGATAAGAGTGGGCCAGTGAATTTACAAAATAAATTCCATTAGTTGTCATCTAAGATATGTATATATATATTAATTGTATCCCTATGACTGGATGTTGTAAAGCCTGCATTGAGGATTGATTAGTAGACAGCAAGCTGAAACTGGGAACAAAAGGGTAATAATTGCTTCCATTTTCCCTCCCACTGATGTCAGAATCAATAGTGCACATTCCCTTTTCATCACTCTTTACTTTCTTGAATGATTGGGATTTGTTTGTCACCTTTCAAACCAAGATGGCAAGGAAAGAAAATTAATGTGAGAATAAAAGTGTAATTTTGGGATCTGCAGTAATAAGTGTCACTGTGCATTTGTATGAGTTCCCATTAGTGTGTGTGTGTGTGTGTGTGTGTGTGTGTGTGTGTGTGTGTGTGTGTGTGTGTGTGTGTGCTTGTGCGTGTGCGTGTGCGTGTGTGTGTGTGTGTGCGCATGGGTGTGCATGTGCACATGTTAATGTGTGCGTGTGTGTACATGTCACATGTGCGTGCTTGTGTGCGCGTGTGTTGTGTGTTGTGTACGTGTGTGGGCATGTGCATATGCCTGTGTGTGCCTGTGTGTGTCTGCGTGTGTGTGTGTGAGCATGTGTGTGTACGTGTGTGTACGTGTCACATGTGCGTGCACAAGTACCCGTGTGTTGTGTACGTGTGTGGGCATGTGCATATGCCTGTGTGTGTCTGCGTCTGTGTGTGTGTGTGTACTTGGCCATTTATGTAAGAGAGAGAAAGGAAGGAAGAGACACAGTGGGAAAGAATGAAAATCCCCTCTGCTCCATCTTAAAGATTCTTCTTTTTCTGTAGCTCCACACCACCCTCTCTCAGCACACGTGCCCATGTCCTTGTCCTCCTCCCTTTCTCTTCCTGCTCTGACTTCCTCACATCCTCCAATATATCCTCTTCCTTCAGCCCTTTTGTCCATTTTCCATGTGTATTGTGGGGGTTTTCTCCAGGTGCTCCAGTTTCCTCCCACATTCCATAGACATGCAGGCTTGGAGGATAGTACTAGTGTATGAGGGATCGCTGGTCGGCAGGGACTCAGTTGGCTGAAGGGCCTGTTTCTGTGCTGTATATCGAAAGTCTAAAGTAAAGTCTGCATGCTTGGCTCATTCCAACTTGCTCCATCCGCACCCCTGGTCTCGGTCCTAGCCACCTTCCATCTGCCTATGTGGGAGTGGAACAAGATTTAGGTTTGATGGGAGCATTTTCTGGTCTGTGGGCCTTGCAGTGAGGAGCATCGCTCGACATGGTTGCAGCAGTCCAGTACAATGTCTGATGTCGTGCAAAAGCTTCCGATTCAGGTTGCCGGCGCTGCCACTGTGATCATCCATGGGGATTTGTGAAGGACATGAAACATACATCTTGACAGCAACCACATTGCCAAGCGAGCGGCGTCCTGTGGCCTGAGGAGACATGGGACTATATTTAAACTGTCCGCCTTAACCTAGTACTGGTCAAGGCTTAAGTTACAAATAATGACTCCTCACCACTATTCAAGGATGGCCCATGCTTGGGAAATATAGGGGCTTTGCATTATACCCATCAAAAGAAAGACCTAAGACTTTTGAAGGAGAGATGACTGAACCTCTCCAAAAACAAAGAGAGACTACAGACAGGCAAATTAATTTTGCTTATCCCTGTTTCCGTGTGGCCTTTTTAGGAAAAGATATTTTTGCATAAAATTAGAATTCTCTCTCGACAGGTGAAGTTCTTATCCCTGTCCTAGAACACCAGGGCTGATTGTACCAGCAACCCTGACATCACCAAAGCACCAGCAGAGAGAGACAAGTATAAAAAGACAGTTCTGTCGTAGTTCCAGATAATTACATTTATAATGTCAATTTAAAAGATGAAGAGAGTGCACAACTATTAAATTAGGACTGAATGATACATCTGATGCCCCAGTCACTTCCTCTAGCTTCATTGTAGCTTTTAACCATTTAGACAGCAGTCCTTTTTTTTGTTCGCCAAGCTTAATCCTTGTGATAAGTGGCACGGCGGTAGAGTTGCTGCCTCAAAACGCTATAGACCAGAGTTTGATCTTGACTAAGGTGCTGTCTTTGCGGAATTTGTACTTTCTCCCTGTGACCTCGTGTGTTTTCTCCAGGTGATCCAGTTTCCTCCCTCAGATGTGCAGGTTTGTAGGTTAATTCTCCCTAGTAGGATGGGATAGCATAGAACTAATGTAAGGGTGATTGATGGTCAGTGTGCTTGGTGGGCCGAAGGGCCTGTTTCCATGCTGTATCTCTAAAAACATATCCCTTGAATTGTTCCATCATTAATTCGTGCAAATATAATGTAATTGAATGCTACATAAACATGTTTTTACATGTGTTTTCACACGATACGTGAATGTACAGCCATCATTTACTCTTCAGGATGTAAAAATGCTGTTGATTATTTATCCTGTAAACCATTTTACAAATGCTTTAGCGGTATTTTGGGGGAAATATTTTTGTTCCTATCCACTCCACCTCAGCTAAATTACACCTGGAGTTTCATAATCTCTGTGTGGTTATCGCCTAAACTAACATTCCTACTTTTGACTGCACATTTTGTTAAAACAGGGCAGCCTTGAAAAATATAATGATTAATTTAAAACAAACACTGCTCAAATCTTTTGCAATTGATTTCAATGTGTTTCATTTTACAAAGCACTTCAGGAGATTAAATATATATAAAGCATATATTTGATGAAGAGAGCCAAAATCAATTGATGGACACCCATTAAAAGTTCTTAACTGAACCACCAGGGGGTGGGGCGCCGCACAATGGCAGCCTCGCCAACAGTCTGTCTGTCTTTTTGCCTTTTTTGATATTTTTAGTGGGTTTAAAAGTTTGTGTTAATGTTCTCTGGTTTGTTTTATGTGGGGGGAGGAGGAGAGGGTCAGGGGAAATTTTTTTCAATCTCTTACCTTGCCAGAGACGCGATTGTTTTCCGAATCGTATCTCTGCGGCCTAACATCATGGAGCCTGAGGCCTTGCTCAGGACTGACTTTGATCCCCACCAGACGTGGACTTACCATCGGAGCCGATCCCTTGCCTGGGATCAACGCTCCAACAGTGGCCTGCGGATTTCAACATCGAGGAGCTCGCAGTCTCGGGTAGAGGGGGAGCTGAGATTCCTCCCTGATGCAGGAGTTTGATCGCCCTGACGCGAGGGCCCAAATGCCGCCGGCTACGGGATGTCAAGATCGCCCCATCAATGGAAGGCTCGAGGCCCCCGAACAAAGAAGGGTAGCGATTGAACATTTTTCACAGTGAGGAATGTGAAGGAGTCAATATGGTGGATGTTTATGTTAAAATGTATTTGTCTGTTCGTTGCTTTTTTTTGGTATGGTAAATGAAATTCCTCATATGTACCAAAACATACTTGGCTAAAAAAGTATTATTATGATTATGTTCATGTCTTAGTAGAAATAGGCCATTCAGCCCATTCAGCCCATTAAGTCTTCTCTGCCATTCATTCATTGCTGATGTATCTTTCCCTCTCAACCCCATTCTCCTGCCTTCTCCCCATAATCATTGACACCCTTACTAATCAAGAATCTGTCATTCTCCATCTAAACAATATTCAATGATCTGATCGCCACAGCTGTCTGCAGCACAGATTCACCACCCTCTGACTAAAGAAATTCCTCCTCATCTCCTTTCTATAGGTACGTCCTATTATTCTGAGCCTGTGCCCTAGACTCTCCCACTAGTGGAAACATCCTCTCCACATCTAGGCCTTTCGCTATTCATTAAGTTTCAAAAAGGTCCCCCCACATCCTTCTAAACTCGAGAGAGTGCAGGCCCAGTGCCTACTATTATTAGTCAAAGTGCCCTACATCAACAGATGCATCAAGTGAGGTGTTGTTAAATATCTTTAGTGTATGGGGGAAAAATATATAATGATATTCCAGAGATATCACTTTCAACTTCTATCTGCTGTAATGCATTATTGAAAGAAGATTAGAATTAGATTGATCAATAGTTGTTCCTCAAACAAGTTTAGAAAGTCATCTGTCCAATAGTTCATTATTTTTTAATTGGATCTTTCAGAAATTGGTTGCACCTCTTAAGTGGAATAGTGTCTGTAATGGAAAATTATTTAGTTCAGTTTAGTTTAGAGATACAGCATAGAAAAAGTCTGAAGAAGGGTTTCGGCCCGAAACGTTGCCTATCTCCTTCGCTCCATAGATGCTGCTGCACCCGCTGAGTTTCTCCAGCATTTTTGTGTACCTATAGAAAAAGGCACTGCAGCTCACCAAGTCCACTCCGAACAACAATCCCTCCATAATTCTATCCTACACACTTGAGACAATGTACAGAAGCCGATTATCCCACAAACCTGTATGTCTTTGGAATGTGGAAGGAAACTGGAGTACCCTGAGAAGAATATACAAACTCTATACAGACAGCAGCAGTGGTTAGTATTGAACCTGGGTCTCTGGCACTGTAAGGCTTCTCTGGCAGTGTAAGGCAGGGATGAAAATTCAGCAAATGGCAAATGTACATTTGTGAGCGTGAACAAGATGTCACTAAAATGCATGCTGTTCTTTCTTTGCGAGAGTTATCATTGCTAGATTATAGTAACAGGCATCTTGTTTTTGATATTAATCCATTTGAAATATTGCTAACTTTTACAAGTGTGCTCTCTCTGAGAGGTGTATCACCAGCAGGCGTGAACAAAGTGAGTCTGCCAGAGTTTCATGTGAGCAGTTCTTTCATAACTTGAACCATTTGCTGGATTGTTTGCTCAATGGATCCAGAAATTAAGACCTCACTGCTGTTAGTGGGCAACTTCCCATCCACCAAGCCAAAAACCCAAATGCACTGCAATGAGTCATCCAACCTGTTGGGGGTGCCAGAGTGTGCTTGTCTGGGTGCAGAACAGATTCCGCTCCTGATTGATAGCCAGCACAATGGCACTCCTACACAGTCGCTCCAGAGGTGCTAGTTCGATCCTGACCTCCGCTGCTGTGTAGAATTTGCATGTTCACCTTACGACCGTGTATGTTTCTCCCAGTGGCATCCAGTTTCCTCCCACATCCAAAATATGTTTCAGTTTCAGTTTGGGTTATTGTCACTTGTTCTGAGGTACAGTGATTAGATTAATCGGCAATAGTAGGTTGGTCCCAGCGTGTTAGAAATTGGGCAGTAACAGATAGGGATGTGGGAACTCAGATTTAGACTTAAGACTTGAGAGATACAGCGCGGAAAAAGGCCTTTCGGCCGACCGAGCCTGCACCGACCAGCCATCACCCCATACATGAGCACTACTCTACACACTCGGGACAATTTTATAATTTTACCGAAGGCAATTAACCCTGAAACCCATATGTCTTTGGTGTGTGGGGTGAAACCGGAGCACCTGGTGAAAACCCATGTGGTCACGGGGAGAACGTTCAAACTCTCTGCAGACAACACCTGTAGTCAGGATTGAACCTGGGTCTCTGGTCTGCAATGACTTGCTACTTTTAACAAACGCAATTAATTTAATGAAAGCAATATATATGTCATACAAAATAGTAAGATTAAACGAGAACTTACCAGTTTGAAGTTGGATCTGTATTTTATGAGGAGTTACGATGAGGGATTACGTGAAGAACCCCGCCAGGACGCATGTGTGTCATTCTTCAAAGCAGCGGTTTGAAATCACAGATAACTGTAATGACTAAACATAGTAAGATTAGAGAAGAGATACCAGTTAAGTATATGATCAGGGTGGGAGCGGAGGGCACGTAATCCCTCATCGTAACTCCTCATAAAATACAGATCAAACTTCAAACTGGTAAGTTCTCGTTTAATCTTACTATTTTACTTCGGAGTCACGTGAGTGACTACGTGAAGATTTTAAAGCTCTGTGATTTCATGCCGTGGAAACGAGTCCACGCATCACGTCTGCCTTGACTGTGGTAGGAATTGTGTTAACATAATTTGGACATGAATTCGACATTGAAATCATAAAATTTTTTAACACAAATTTATAACCCCTTTTTATGGGTTTAAATTAAGTTACAGAACTTAAATTGTTTCTGCAAACGTTCCAGGTTTATTATAAAATAATTGGAATGTTTTCATCTCCAGACCATCCTGCTGCCTTGAGGATTTGGTCCATTGGTACATTCAACTGTATCGCTGCTGATGTAGCTGCAGCCCTGGTGGAAAGAGATTTTTAAAATTAGTATCCACCCCAGCCTGTGTTAGCACCTGTTTCAGTCATCTTGAGATGGTCTGGACCGTCATTCTTGGTGTGGTTGCTAGTGACTGACCAAAATGTGCCTTTTCATTGCCTCTTAGGATATTTGTTTTCTCCATGTATAACGACGATGTCTTATTATACACAGACGGTCATCTGTTGGGTATGACCTAATTGTATATTGAGGCCTGCTGATCCCTTTTCTGTTCTGCTTACTAACTCATAAATATGAAACGTAATATTTTCTGTTGAGGAAGTCATGTTGCCCAGTCTAGTTTTTGCAGTGATAGTATCCTCTGTGCCGTGACCAATACCATTAGCATGACTGTTTTAATGTCAGTCTGTGTAGGGACAGAACTGTTGCTGGAGACCAATTCCTGAGCATCTTCACCTACCTCCATAGTTACCAGTGGCAGGTTTACTTTTTGTAGATACATCAAATACGTTCTACGCTGGGTCTGCCACTGATGTTCTTCCTGTAGGTAAGTGGCTGATATCCAAATATTTCTCTGGATTGACACCATGGCCAATTTGGCCAGATTGTCACTGGATTTTTTCTGTTTGGTGCACTGGCGTTGGAGGTCCCCCCCATGATTCCAATCAGAAATACCGGCCATTTGGTGGGCCATGGTGTCTGCCCTAAAAAGACTCCATGTTTTTCTCTACCGGTCCTTCGAGCTTTCATGATGTCCAGTTCTTTAGCTGGGATGGTATGCTGCGTGGGGGGTGGCTGCTGCACTGGCATCGTTGGCCGTAGTGGGTTGGATGGTACAAGGCCAGTAGGTTCTCTTCCATTTTAGCTTGATGCGCCCCTTGCACACTTGTCTTTTCTTCTTTTGACCCCTCTTGTTTTGGTCAGTCCAGAACTGACCCAGCAGTCAATGCTCCCCTCTGATGAGGTAGAAGCACTGTGCAGGTTATTGCAATTCAAGAGGTACTGCTGTGGGTTTATCATAGGGCCCACAGTGACCCGACTCCATCTCCCGGAGTCTGTGACGTTGGAGCAAAGCTCCATACACCGCTTCTTCCGGCTCCAGCGCTCTCGGGCGCGCTGGCCGCCCGCGGTTGTTCAAAGTCGGACTTCTCTGAGTCCACGACCTTGTTAGTTTTGTGTCTAGCCTTTCCGCCCGGCCGCGTGGATCTGGCCGGTGCGAGCAGGCGACATGTATAGTGACAATAAATGGCATATCATATCATATCATAAATATGCACAGCTGATCTCACTAAACGGGTGATCTAAGTGCCGCTGCTGGCTGCCCGCTGCTCCACGGTCCTCCTTCTCCAGCACTTTAGTCCTTACGATTTCCTTGAAGTAACCTTTGGAAATTAATTGTTAAGGATATGGATCTGGTGTGGAGGACCATCTGGCATGAATAGCTGATCCCATGGTCTAGCCCACCAGCTTTGTCGCAGCCGCTTCAGTTGGCTTTCTGCATTTTCCTGCAATCACGAACATGGTAAAACTACAAAAAACTCTGACCGCAGCTCTTACCTGTAGGTCCAGGTTAAATTCAGTTGCTACAGGTATATTGTAGGGAACGTCGTTCCACCCTTCGTCTGCTGCACGTCTATTGACTTGTCAAAAAGGCCAACGGCCCCTCATTTTGAATAGTCCTCCTTTCACCAGTTCTGCTGGTGGGTGCGTGGGGGTGCTGTCGTTGGCCGTAGTGGATTCCAGTAGGTTCTCTTGTTCCTGCACCCCCTGCACTCTTGTCTTTTCTTCTGCGGACCCCTCTTCCAGGTCAGCCCAGAACTGATCCGCAGTACTCCCCCTGGAGGTAGAAGCACTGTGCAGCCCTTCAAGAGGTACTGCTGTGTGTTCTGGCTGGCGCAGAACCAAAAGTCGGCACAGCTCTTCCCATTACGGGAGATTAACGTGCCTTTGGTTGCTGCTGCCGGCTGCCTGCGACTCCGCGGTCTTCCCCAGCCAGCTTCCTTGCAGCCCTTGTGGACATTCCTTTGTCCAGCTTCCCCTCCTGTAAAGACCCAACGCGGGGAAACATTAGTTTTGCTTCCCTCTCCCGCCCACCGGGTGTCGGACGGGCTGGGAAGATCATCAAAGTCGGGAGCGAAAGTCGGGCACAGCTCAGGTCACGTCCCATTACGGGAAAAGCTTCTAAACGTGCCTTTCGGTTGCTGCGGATTTCTCTGGGTCCCCCTTTGCAATCATTGTGGACACCTGTACTTTGTCTCAGCTTCCCTCCTGTGGAAAAAACCCAGCGCGGGAAAACATTAGATTTTGCTTCCCTCTCCCGCCCAGCCGGGCCCGGTGCGGGAGCGAGTCGGGAGCGAAAGTCGGGCACAGCTGTTCCCATTACGGGAGTTTAGCGTGCCTTAGGCTGCTGCTCCCACCCGCCGGTTGCCCGCAACTCTTCCCATTACGGGAGATTAACGTGCCTTTGGCTGCTGCTCCTCCGCCGGTTCTCCCCCGCCAGCTTTCCCGCAGCCTTCATGGATCCGGTCCATGTCTCCACCTAAAAGGTGAGTGGAAGGAACGCAGAGTCTTCTTACCTGCTGTTCCCGACTTTCAAATTCTGGAACGCAGAGTCTCCTTACCTGCTGTTCCTGGTTTTCAAATTTTTTCCGCCAAGGGAACGTCGTTCCCCCTGCTGTGACTTATTGCAATGCGTGTAGCGATATGACACGCATGCGTCCTGGCGGGGTTCTTCACGTAGTCACTCACGTGACTCCGAAGTAAAACTTACATTCAATTGTCATTGCTTCAGATTGATTCCGAAAATGAATTACCAACTTGACAAGATTTGTTTGCGGTTATAGTTTCAAATATAGAATCCTAGGAATCATTTATGTGGAACAAGAGTTAAACGTGGATATGATTTTTTTAAATTGCCCTAAGCCATACTGTGATTTATCATAGAGTTATCAACATTGTCTTGCGCATTTGCTGTAAAAGGAGAATTAATAACTATTCTGACAGCTACCAACAATTTCATTTCCAATTCTTGTCTGGCCATAAGGGTTTTATTTTTGTGATTTTGACGAGAATATTCACCAATGCTGTTGAACATCTTGTCAGTGCTAGAGAAGCTATTGGAGAGGATTATTACGGATATAATGTACTTACATTTGGAAGAATGGGCTAATTGGCGTCAGGCAGCATTACTTTGTCATGTCATGTCTTACAAACCTGTTTGAGGTTTTTGAAGAGGTGGTGAAGGCAAATGGTCATATGTGATAGTCGCTGAATTACGAAATTCGGCCCATCAAGTTTACTCTGCTATTTAATAATGGGTGATCTATTTCTGACTCCTAACCCCATTCTCCTGCCTTCTCCTCATAACTCCTGACGTCCGAAGGTGATTTATGAAGTAGGGTGGTGGATGTTGTCTATATGTACTTTAGTAATGCATTTGACATGGTCCTTTATGGTGGACTGATCCAGAAGATTATGATGCAGTTATGGGCCTGTCTCACTTAGGCAATTTTCCAACGGACTGCCGGTGACTGTCAAGTTGCTGGCAGTCGCCTGAAAAACCGCGAAATAGAATGGCGACTGTCAGAGTGCAACACGCACACATGCACGCACACGCACGCACACACACTTCACAAAGCTGGGGGCCATGGCAATTGGGGGAGCGCTGTCTAAAAAATTCCCACGGTGCAAAGCCAAGGTGATATAGTCACACACCGCGATGAACAGGAAGGTTGGTGCTGTAATTAAGACAGCTAATGCACAGTGTAGGTAAGTCCTTTAGAAGAGGGGGGAGAAGGAGGGAGAAGGGGGAGAAGGTGTGGGGACAACTTTTAAGAAGCCAGAGATACATGGCTGTGAAGCTCAGCGGACATTAACATTACCGGTCGGTTCCTTGGTTCTGAAAACTACTGCTTGCCTGTTTTTCCCCCCAATGAGCCAATGAAATTCAATGAAGTCAGCACCGGTTCCAACCTCCGAGAACCTTTGATCTGCTGGCAACCCACGAGGACATCTTTGCGACCCACCTCCGGCTCGAGAATTCACGCTACTCTCCATGGCGACTTCATTCTAGTTGCCGCTAGTTTTTCAACATGTTGAACAATTTTCGGTGACTAATACTTCCCAAAATGTGGGAACTCCTCACGGCCATGAAGGCAACTAACCGGCAACCACCCGCAAACATGTGGAGACTGCAAAGTCTCCTGCAGTTGCCTAAAACGTTGCCTAAGTGGGACAGGCCCATGAGTAGTTTAGATTCAGAACTGACTAAGCCATAGAAGACATGGTGGAAATGTGTTATTCTGGCTGCAGGTCTGTGACCAGTGGTGTTCCACAGGGATTGGTGATGGGACCCCTGTTATTTGTGAAGTTCAAATAAATTACTTCTGCAAAACTGTAGAAAGGTCAGTCAGTAGGTTTGCAGAAGACTCTACAATTGGTGGAATTGCAGACAGTGAAGATAGCAGTCAAATTATATTGCAGAATATAGATCAGTTACAGATATTGTGGTGGATGGGGGCGGCAGTGGGATGCTGGTTTCCTGAGGAAATTAAGGTGTAGGAGCACTTACACAAACAACAGTCTTTGTTCGGTTACTCTGACCTTGTCTACAGCTTTGTTGTTGCACCTGGGTTCACTTTGCTTTCTAACCATTCAAACTTGGCATTGATCGAGTCTGCAATGGGCAAAGCATTCACATGCAAATGAAGTTGAACAAGCGATTTGATAGTCATTAAGCTTTCTGATTTAATTCATATCAATGCTGAATCATTTCAAAGTGACTGCATCCTGCAGAAGAAAAGTAACCTCATATGTTTTTGATTGCAACTGTGTAAAAATACAGGTGTGGTAGAAAAACTGAAGGGCCTGTCCCACTTGGCCGTCATTTGCGTCTCATTTATGCGTCATATGTAAAATAGGTTGACGCGTCGTTACGCGTGAAGTTGCGCGCAAATCACGCGTCATCATGCCGTCTGGTTCGCGTGGCGTCATTAGAATACCCTGCGGCGCTCGGCGATGCATGGTGACGCACAGTGACATAACCATGCATCACCACGCGATACACGTGAGACGTCGGGACGTCAGCGTGCGACGCTAATGCGTCAGCATGTGTATCCAATGTGTCAGCGTGTGTACGCGATAAGTCACGCAGGCGCCGTGTGAGGATTTCATGTTTCACGAAATCCTGGAGCGCCGCGTGATACCGCGCGCAACTCCATACTCCACGACCCTCCATTCGCCCGTCCCGCCCTACCCACACGCTACCCGTGCGTCACAACGCGACGACCACATTTTTGGAGGTCGCCTAAATGGCGCGCAAATGACGGCCAAGTGGGACAGGCCCTTGAAGCTTTGGTTTCAGGCAAAATGTGTGAAAAGAAACTGCAGATGTTGGTTTACACCAAAGATACACATCAAATGCTGGTGAGGCTCTCACCAGGGTCTCTTCTATACCCCGTAACTCCGCTCTCACTCCCCATCCCCCCACTCGTAACAAGGGCAGACACCCCTTTGTCCTCACCTTCCCCCTACCAGCCGTCACATACAACAAATAATCCTCTGACATTTTCGCCACACTTTTTCTCACAGAGAGTGGTGAGTCTGTGGAAATCTCTGCCTCAGAGGGCAGTGGAGGCGGGTTCTCTGGATGCTTTCAAGAGAGAGCTAGATAGGGCTCTTAAAAATAGCGGAGTCAGGGGAAATGAGGAGAAGGCAGGAATGGGGGTACTGATTGGGGATGATCAGCCATGATCACATTGAATGGTGGTGCTGGCTCGAAGGGCCAAATGGCCTACTGCACCTATTGTCTATTTCCACCCAAACTCCTGCCATTTTCCCTTGCAACTGCAGGAAATGCTACACTTGTCGCTTTACCTCACCCCTAACTCCATTCAAGGACCCAAGCAGTCTTTCCAGGTTCGGCAGAGGTTCACCTTCACCTCCTTCAACCTCATCTATTGAATCCGCTGCTCCAGATGTCAGCTGCTCAACATCGGTGAGACCAAGTGTAGGCTTGGCGATCGCTTCGCCCAACACCTCCACTCGGTTCGCACTAACCAACCTGATCTCCCGGTGGTTCAGCACTTCAACTCCCCCTCTCATTCCGAATCCGAACTTTCTATCCTGGGCCTCCTCCATGGCCAGAGTGAGGCCCATCGTAAATTGGAGGAGCAGCACCTCATATTTCGCTTGGGCAGTTTACACTCCAGCGGTATGAACATTGACATCTCTAATTTCAGGTCGTCCCTGCTTTCTCCCCCCCTTCCCAACTCTCCCTCAGCCCACTGTCTCCATCTCTTCCTTTCTTCTTCCCCCCCCCCCCCCCCCCCCCCCTCTTCCTTTCTTCTTCCCCCCCCCCCCCCCCAACCCTCACATCAGTCTGAAGAACCTTTTTCAGGAGTCTGAATCCTGGAACTCTCTGCCACAGAGGGTAGTTGAGGCCAGTTCATTGGCTATATTTCAGAGGGAGTTAGATGTGGCCCTTGTGGCTAAGTGGGATCTCGGGTACGGGATACTGATGCTATCAGCCATGATCATATTGAATGGCCAGGCTCGAGGGCCGAATTACTCCTGCAGTAAGCATTTTTGTGCTACCTTCGATTTGCTACCACAACCGCTGATTTCTCCAGCATTTTTGTCTTCCTTCGATTTTCCAATCTGCAGTTCCTTCTTGAACACCAAATGCTGGAGTAACGCAGCTGCTGAGTTACAGCAGCATTTACTGTCTAGCTTTGGTTTCAGTGTCAATATAATTTAAACAGTGCAAAATAATGCAACATGCAAAGCGGAGAGTAAATTTTTAATTGTGCTAACAAATTATATATTTTTTCTTTCTGTTCCTGGAATCCTCCAGGAATGTACCCTGTGCATAGTAACACAGATGAGTGATATATGCACTGTCCTCGGTAGACAAAAATGCTGGAGGCATGGAGCGAAGGAAATAGGTGACGTTTCGGGTCAAGACCCTTCTCCCACTGCCCTCGGGCACTTTTATTGTAGTGGCAAGCTTCGATGTGGTTTTCATTCTTTGGAGATAGACCTTCACTTAGCTGCATAATTGATGCAAGTACTTGCTAACGGCTTTATTGCCACCAATGGTGTTTTCTCCTCTGGCAGCGTTTGACATATATTGGCACTGCTAATAACATCAGAGGAGTATAAATATTCCAAGGAAACCTTTATGCCAAAAAAGCTTCATGTGCTGATAGAATATATGGTGAATAGTTATTCTTCAATTATAGAGTCATAGAATCATACAGCATGGAAACAGGCCCTCAGCCCAACCTAACCACACTGACCATCATGTCCCATCTACACATGTCCCACCTGCCTGCATTTGGAACATGTCCCTCCAAACCTGTTCTATCCCTGTACCTGTCTAAATGTTTCTTAAACATTGCGATACTACCTGCCTGGATTACCTCCTCCGGCAGCTTGTTCCTCACACCCACCATCCTTTGTGTGAAAAAGTTACCCCTTGGGTTCCCATTAAATAATCTCCCCTCCCTCCCCCCACCTTAAACTTTGTAATCTGTTCTTGATTTCCGTACTCTAGGCAAGAGACTCTGTCTTTACCTATTCTATTATTCTCATGAGATCACCCGTTATCTTCCTGCGCTCCAAGGAATAGAGTCCTAGCCTACTCAACCGTTCCCTATAGTTCAGTGCCTCGAGTCTTGGCAACATCCTCCTAAACCTTTCTGCTACATGCATCGCTTGCTTGATATCTTTGGCTTTCCCCACTGTGCCCATGTATTTTTACTGCACAATCTAATGCACCAGCACATTATCATTTGTAGAATTCTCACGTTATATAAAATAAGGCAGGATACAGAGAGCAGAATATAGTTCTCAGCATTGCTGGAGAACTGCTGGGGAAACTCAGTGAGTCAGGTATTATCTGTGGAGTGAAAGGGAAAGGTGGCGTAATGGGTGGCGTAATGGGTCAGGAGTCTTCTTCAGAATCTGATGATGGGTACTAACCTACCCATCCCCCCCCCCCTCCCCCACCCCCCTCCACAGATGCTGCCTGACCCGCTGAGTTCCTTCAGCAGTTTGTTTTTTTAGTTAAGATACATTTAAGTGACTTGAAGCTTGTGGAAGGTTAAAAAATATTATAGAAGATATACTGATATTTCTGTTGAAGAACAAAAATACGCCTCTAGCTAAGTCACTTATAGCTAGAGGTCCTAGACTTGACTCCACACTATTTGTTGATTTCAGTTGGCATTGGTATACAACAATTGGTTTTAATATCACTGTGAAAGGGAACTGAGAACTAATCTGTGCTTGGTTTAGCCAGCTCTTGGTCAATGAGTCATATTGGAAAGAAGGCCAGTGTGAAAGATAGAAGCGATCAAGAGTAGACTTAACTGTGATGCAGGGACGTGCGGTCAGGGGAGGCAGGGGAGGCAGAGCCTCACCTGTCATACTCCCAATGAAAACAGCTGTTAAGAAAAGTAAATAAAAATAATGATAAAATAAAATAAGTATAAAGATTTTTCCACTGATCTGTTATAAATGTCATTTCTATATGAATCTAATCATTTTTTATAATCAAAATTGCCAAATTTGCACAGCTCCGCTGCAAATACAGGGAGAGATGAGAGGTAAGGCAGCGGTGAGCTGAGCCTCCCCTCTGATTGCGCAACCCCTCAGAAACTGAATGGAGCGCGGGCAATAAACCTGTGCCTGTTACTATCTCTCTGTATGTCACCAATGTAATGTTTGTAAACCCTTTCATTACATGTCCTCACCGTCCATAGTCCAGGTAACTTATTTCACATACAAATATATTCAATTTGTGCTCACTGGTCTCGTCATAAAACTGCAATGAAAAAGCACCAGGGGAGGCAGCGAACACGTCTGCCTCACAAGGGGGCGTGCCTTGATCCCAGTGGAGGAAGAGCGTACGTCAATTACGCAGGCTCAGCCCACGTAATTGTCGCTACTACACCCTCCCTCCACGTTAGCTAGCTTCAGCAGCGGCGGCGCAGCACTGCATTCCACCGCAGGTGGCACTGACCAAAGATCATAGAGCGGAGCAAGATACGCCACTCGGCACTTTGTCGGCACATTAGAAAGTTATTAAAAATATATACCTGTTAAAAATAGATCTATACTTATCACAATAATAAAGTCATTAAATTTTGTACTTCTGTCCATTTTTGTTTTTGTTCTTGTAAGGCAGGAGTCTCCAAAATATGGCCCGCGCGCGGGTCACATCAACCCATCATGAGATTTTTCAAGCTCAGATTCGAGTCGGGGTACACGGCGGCCCGGGCTACTCTTAGTGTTGTTACCAGTTAGATCCCTCAACTTGTCAGAGCCGAGACATCACTGGGCTGCCATGAAGAAGGGTGCAATGGTGCGAAGGGGGGTTCGGCGGCGGTCAGAATGGGACAGCTGCGGGTTATAACGTGCCATCGTTACTCTCTCTCTCTCTCTCTCTCTCTCTCTCTCTCTCTCTCTCTCTCTCTCCCCTCTCTCTCTCTCTCTCTCCCCTTCTCTCTCTCTCTCCTCTCTCTCTCTCTCTCTCTCTCCCTCTCTCTCTCTCTCTCTCTCTCCCTCCCTCCCTCCCAGCCGTGGCTCCACTCAAAGATCTTATAGCGGATCTTTGGCTCCACTCCTCTCTCTCCTTGGGGAGACGCGGAGATCAATACAGGGAGGGCCGGGCCACTGATACCAGCCAGTGCCTCCCCAGCCATTGACCTCACCGCACGTCACTGCTGTAATGCTTGTTCTCAATTTTGCAGGAACAAACACTTAAGATTAAACATGAACAGCCATTCACTTTTGAGGTACCTGAGGGTCTCAGATACTAAATGTTATTCCCTTTATCACGTATCTTTACACTATGGATGGCAATTGTAATCCTAACTACTCTTTCCGCTGACTAGTTATCACTCAACAAAAGCTTTTCACTGTAATTTGGGGCATGTGACAATAAACTAAATTAAAAACAAAACTAGTAAACTCTAGCACGAGCCAGTAACTTATGAAAAGAAGGAGACAACTGGAATAGAGAAAGCACTGAGGGTATTAACTGTGCATTGATTAAGATCATTTAATTTAGGAATTGAGAAGGCAAACTCAGTGGAGCATGAACTCAATAAATGTAATAAATTGCAGAAAGCACGAAAATGACTGGAAAGCTGTTTTGTAGCAAAAATGTAACTGCTTCATTAATGAGCCTTCAAGCAGAGGAAACTTTCACCACTGCCTTGCTGACCTGTGCATGACTGCAGCTCCACATCACCTGGCTGACTAACACTGCCACTGAAGTATGCTCAACATGGGTTTTACAAAAACAATAAATTGGAAGAAAGCCCTCAATTTCCCCAGGCCAGCCAGGAGCAGGTAATCAGCACAGTCTTTCCAACCTTGCCTTTATTCCAAGAAAAAATATAAAAGGATTTTCTGCTTTGGTGCGCTCAATTAAATAGTGCTAACCCAGTCAAATTAATCAATTAGGTTTAATAAAGGAAAATCATTAGTTGGAGGTGATAATCTCCGGATATATTAAAACACTCAACCATACAATTAGCACAGATGGAAGCACATGATTAAAATTATTGGAAATTATTTTCAAGCACAAATACAGAAGGAACAAAGGCAATTTTATGGGTATTAACACAAAGTGATGCATTCTGCCCTGCTGTATCAATTCCACTTGAAAAATTTGCAAACAAAAACCATTCCATTACATAAGAAATGTTATGTAATGCCTCTTTTCCTCCAATTAGTTTTCCTTTATGATGTTGCTTTGGAGGGAAAAAATACTTTCTGTCATGCACATTGTTCCTCTGGGACAAGTAACGAGTGCAATTAGCAGCAATTATGTCAAAATTGTTAGAGAAGTGTGAAGTTTGGAAAATAATTAGAAAATTAGAGAACAAATGGTGACATTAAAAGTTTGTCCTTTGTTAGACACAAAGTGCTGGAGTAACTCAGTGGGTCAGGCAAACTCTCTGGAGAAAAAGGTTAGGTGACGTTTTGGATTCAAGACCATTCTTCAGTCCAGAACCAAAACGTCACCCATCATTTTTCTCTAGAGATGCTGTCTAATACGCTGAGTTACTCCAGCACATTTTGTCTATCTTCGGTGTGTGCCAGCAACTGCAGTTCCTTTCTACAGCATTTTCCTTTGTGTTAGGAAGACAGTCATATGGCAGAACAGTGCATTGCACTGCATAATGTCACCACCACCTCTTCATCACCATCACCCCAACACCTAATACATCCCCACACTCCATGATGAGAATCACTTCCAGGGCCTGCTACTTATTTCCTGTCACTGCCAAATGCTGTACTTTACTCTAGAAGTTCAACAACTCAGGAGAAGGTGTCAGGTTACAATCAAATTCACTTCAAATCTCCGATTCACCTCTATCCCATTGCGGACATTGGACTTATGGAACCACTGTGTTAGAGAGACCCAGTCACATGGGTTCAACATGGACTACGGATGCTGTCTGTGCAGAGTTTGCACATTCTCTCTGACCGCGTGGGTTTTCTCCGAGTGCTCTGGTTTCCTCCCATTTTCCAAAGACATGCTGGTTTGTAGGTTGTGGCTTCTGTAAATTGACCCTAGTGTTTATGATGCAAAAGTGGGATAACATAGAATTAGATTGTGAGTGATTAATAGTCTGTGTGGACTCGGAGGGCTGAAGGATCTGTTTCCAAGCTGTATCTCTAAACTCTAAAATGCTGTGAACTATATTTTGAACTCTGTATCTTCTGCTTTCAATAGTCAGTTTTATTCTGCACATATAAGTGCAGTGAAATGAACTTTCCAGCAACGGTACAATTACAAAAGAACACACAATACGCCCGTGTGGCTAAAGGGATCAGGGGGTATGGAGAGAAGGCAGGTACAGGATACTGAGTTGGATGATCAGCCATGATCATATTGAATGGCGGTGCAGGCTCGAAGGGCCGAATGGCCTACTCCTGCACCTATTTTCTATGTAATACACAATAAGATTTAACACAAACATCCACCACAGCATTCTTCACTGTGGTGGACGGCACAAAATACAGTCAGTCCTCCTCCATTGTTCATCCGTGGTCGGGGCCATAAACCTCCGCAGTTGCCGCTACGGGCGGCCGGATGTACAGGCTCTCTCGTCGGGACGGTCGAACACACTCCGCGGCATGGAGGTCAAGAATCGGCGCTTTCTTACCGGAGATTGCAGCTTCAGGATGTTGAAGCCTTTGCTCCACCTATTGTACTTGAGTTTGACTTGACTGTGTATGTGTAGTATTATTTGATATGTCTGGATAGCACGCAAAATAAAGATTTTCCACTATATCTCGGTACATGTGACAATAATAAACCTAAACCTAAACTTGCCTAAACATTTCAGGCCCAAGGGTTTTAGTAACGCTGTCAAACGATCTATAAATTGGATGAACACTCACAATTTCACCCAGCCTTTTATTTTTAATTACTTTGCTATCATGCACTCTCTGCTTTTCCACTAATTGGATGTCATTACAAATTGTGATTTTAATGTAAATTCTCGCAAAGGAAAACTGTATGAATGGGGAGTGATGATGGTACGACAAAGTGGCAACCTTCACCCTACATCCTCAACTCTAGGGTACACAAAATTGCTGGAGAAACTCAGCGGGTGCAGCAGCATCTATGGAGCGAAGGAAATAGGCGACGTTTCGGGCCGAAACCCTTCCTCAGACTGATGGGGGGTGGGGGGGAGAAGGAAGGAAAAAGTGAGGAGGAGGAGCCCAAGGGCGGGGGGATGGGAGGAGACAGCTCGGCGGTTAAGGAAGGGGAGGAGACAGCAAGGGCTAGCAAAAATGGGAGAATTCAACGTTCATGCCATCAGGACGCAAGCTGCCCAGGCGGAATATGAGATGCTGTTCCTCCAATTTCCGGTGTTGCTCACTCTGGCAATGGAGGAGACCCAGGACAGAGAGGTCTGATTGAGAATGGGAGGGGGAGTTGAAATGCTGAGCCACCGGGAGTTCAGGTAGGTTATTGCGGACTGAGCGGAGGTGTTCGGCGAAACGATCACCCAACCTCCGCTTAGTCTCCCCGATGTAAATCAGCTGACATCTAGAGCAGCGGATGCAGTAGATGAGGTTGGAGGAGATACAGGTGAACCTTTGTCGCACCTGGAACGACTGCTTGGGACCTTGTCGAGGGGGGAGGTGAAGGGACAGGTGTTGCATTTCTTGCGGTTGCAACGGAAAGTGCCCGGGGAGGGGGTGGTACAGGAGGGAAGGGAAGAGTTGACAAGGGAGTTGCGGAGGGAGCGGTCTTTGCAGAAGGCAGACATAGGGGGAGATGGGAAGATGTGGTGAGTGGTGGGGTCACGTTGGAGGTGGCGGAAATGGCGGAGGATTATGTGTTGTATTTGCCGGCTGGTGGGGTGAAAGGTGAGGACCAGGGGGACTCTGCCCTTGTTGCGAGTGCGGGGATGGGGAGAGAGAGCAGTGTTGCGGGGTATGGATGAGACCCTGGTGCGAACCTCACCTATGGTGGCGGAGGGGAATCCCCGTTCCCTGAAGAACGAGGACATTTCCGATGCCCTGGTATGGAATGTCTCATCCTGGGAACAGATGCGGCGTAGGCGGAGGAATTGGGAGTAGGGGATGGAGTCTTTACAGGGGGCAGGGTGGGAAGACGTGTAATCCAGATGAGGTTTTGTTCCTAGTAAATGTGACTACCTTGTCCCTCATAGACTTCATGTGCTTGACCTAAGGTAGGAGCTAGAACCAGGAAACAGGAGTTAGGGCTGCAGTAGCACAATGGCCTTGCAGCGCCAGGAACCCTGGTTCAATTCCGACCATGCGTGCTGTCTGTACGGAGTTTGTACATTCTCCACGTGACCGCGTGGGTTTTCTGTGGGTTCTCCAATTTCCCCCCACACTCCAAAGACGTATAGGTTTGTAGGTAAATAGGGATTGGTTTGTTGTGAAAATAAATTTGTTCCCATTGTGTGTGTATGTTAGTGTATGGGGTGATAGCTAGTCAGCGCGGACATGGTGGGCCGAAGGGCCTGTTTCCACTCTGTATCTCCAAAGTATAAAGAGTGTAAGTCCTGAATATTGGAGGTGAGTGAATTTTCTCTGGCAAATGAATGCTGGCGGCAGGTCAACAAATGCCTTAAAGTAATTGATAGTGATGATCTTGGAACATTTAAGCATCTGCTTAGTGTGCTACAAGCTGGAGGTCCAGTGACTTGCAATGTTTTTCTCTGGAGATGTGAGTAATAATTGATACAAAATATTTGATGCGTTCCAAGCTAACATTTTCCTTCCAACTACCTATGAATTATTACAGTCTGATGCTGCCAGTCTGATATTCATCAAGAAGATTACCAAAGTGGCGGAGGAACTGTGGCACAGCTGGTGGAGTTGTTGCCTCATAGCACCAGTAAATCAAGGTTCAATCTAGGGAAGTTAACACAGAGCATAGAACAGTGTAGCACTGGAACAGACCCTTCACCCACAATGTTTGTGCCGAACATGATTCTAAGATAAACAAATCTCTTCTGCCTGCACATCATCCACATTCCTCTATTTTGTGTACATCTGCATGCCTATCTAAAAGCCTCTTAAACACCACTATCGTATCTGCCTTCACCACCACTCCTGGCAGGCACCTATCATCCTCTGTGTAAAATAAATTGCCCTGCACACCCCCTTTAAACTTTGCCCTCTCTCCTTAAATCTATGCCTTCTAGTCTTTGACTTTTTCATCCTGGGAAAAGGTTCTGACTGTCTATCCTATCTATGCCTTCCATAATTTTATATACTTCTATCAGGTCTGCACTTAACCTTTGGTGTTCTAGAGAAAACAATTCAAGATTGCCCAACCTCTCCTTGCAATGGGAATGCGAACGTATAAGGCCCAGGGAATATTAGTGGGGGGATGTGATTGTTCTGTGAACAGGATTAGGCTCAATGGCCTCCTTCTATGTCATGGGAAATGATATAAAGTGTGTAAACAGGCCCCTCGGCCCGACTTGTCCATACTGTTCAACATGCCCCATATACACTTGTCCCACCTACCTGTGTTTTGCTCGTATCCCTCTAAACCTTTCCTATCCATATACCTGTCCAAATGCCTGTTAAATGTTATTAATGTACCTGCCTCAACTACCAGCTCTGGCAACTCGTTCCACCCTTTGTGTAAAAATAAATTGTCCCTCAGGTTCTTGTTAAATCTTTCTCCCTTCACCTTAAACCTTTGTCCTCTGGTTCTTGATTCTCTTACTCTGATAAAAGACTCTGTGAATTTACCCAATCTATTCCTCCCATGATTTTATACACATCTATAAGATGACACCTCATCCTCCTAATATGAAAATAGAGTAAAACATGCATAATCACAATAAAGGATGGGTATATTTAGGATGTGTAGGAAGGAACTGCAGATGCTAGGTTACACTGAGATACTTACAAAATGCTGGAGTAACTCTGCGGGTCAAGCAGCATCCCTCGAGAAAAGGAATAGGTGACGTTTCAGGTCGAGTCTGAAAAAGGGTCTCCAGAGAACTTTCTCCAGAGATGCTGCCTGATCCGTTTAGTTACTCCAGCATATTGTGTCTATGCGTATATTTATGACGATTTGGATAAGACATTAAAGAAAAGCCCCAAATGCTCCCCCAGGTGGCTATAGGGCAATAATTTCAAGAGGAATAGAAGAGGTACTTCCATGTCCTGTCCAAAAAAATGACATCTGATAAATAGTCCTAAAGCTAACCTTTACAGCATTGCTGTTTATGAGAGCTCTCTAATTAGCAGCTACAATTTCCTATGTTACAATTCAAAAAGAATTCAATAACTATAAACTGCTTTTAGGGGCTTGAAAAGGAAAACAGCCTTGTGTGATTCCTTGTTAAAATCAGTGAAGCACACCTGGCCCTTCAAGCCTGCTCTTCCTTTCAAGACGTTCATGGTTGTTCTTTTACCTCAGCATTAATTTTCTGCATTAACCCCACAAGCCTTAATTTCCTTAGAATCTTCAGAAATGTACTCATCTCTGTTTTGAATGGACTTCCGAGTATAAAATTATGAGAGGCACAGATAGACTGGAATGTCTACTTTAAAGAAGTTCTTCTCTCCCTGACTGAAAAAAGGGTCCTGACCCGAAACGTCGTCTATCCGTGATGCTGCCTGGACCACTGAGTTCTCCCAGCACTTTGGTTTCAGTTACTGATGGCAGATTGTTGCGGAACAGGGATCCATGAGACACCAGAAATGAAGGAGGGCAGAGAATATGGAAGAGCTGGAGGTGATTGCAAAACGTAGAGAGGGTGAGGCCATGGGTTGATTTGAAAACAAGACAGAGAATTTTAAACGGAGGTTAATAAAATAATAGAATCCAGAAAGAATACCTGTACTGTTTTGAACTGACCACTAGGGGAAGCTAAAGTCCTCTTTAAACATCCTCCTCTTGTGCAATTTATTTCTGGTTTTCCAACTCAAGTATCCTTTAACCAAGATTGGCATATCAAATATGTTTTGCTGAATAAAGTACAACGTTGAATAATAATATTACAACTTTTGTGTGGAAGCTACTTGGTTACCATTAACCCCCTAATTTGACAATTTGAGCAATTGCTATTGATAACCATGCGTCTAATATTCTGTGCCTTGATCACAAGCTAATATTTTTTATTCAAGAAGCCTACAAAATAAATCAAACTAATGAAATATAAATTAGGATTGGGAGGAAACAACAGAAATTAGTGGTGGTACATGAGATTCGGGATGTTGTCCTGGGCTGCTGGATGTTCAGCTATGCTTTTTAGGATTATATTTGTGGTGGCATTTACTAGATAAGAATATTAGTTTAGTTTAGTTTAGAGATACGGCGTGGAAAAAAAATCCTTCGGCTCACCGAGTCCGTGCTGACCAGCGATCCCCGCACACTTACACTATCCTACACGCACACCAGGAACAATTTACAATTTTACTGAAGCCAATTAATATACAAACCAGGACATCTTTGGAGTGTGGGAGGAAACCGGAGCACCCGGGGAAAGCCCACGCAGGTCACGGGGAGAACTCACATACTCCATACAGACAGCACCCGTAGTTAGGATCAAACCCAGGTCTATGGCGCTGCAAGGCAGCAACTCTACAGCTGCTCCACTGTGCCACCCACATATGTCGAAATAACAGTCACTGCAACATCTTGTACAACTGTAACATAACATTCCAACTTCTATATTCAATACCTTGACTGATGAAGGCCAATGTTCCGAAAGCCTCCTTGACCACCATATCTGTGACACCACTTTCAAGGAATTACACAAGTGAAGTGAAATTCTATAACTGCCATGGTGGGATTTGAACACATATTTCTGGATTGTCAATCCAGTCTTCTAGATTTTTAGTCTGATAAATTAATCACTCAACCACTCAACCACCGCCATACCTGTTTGAACCTTCAACAAACACTGGTTGGGTCACAGTTGGAGCATAGCGGTGGAAGATTGCAACCTTCACGTGGTCCGCCCTGTTTCAACGAATGCAATCAACCCGGTGTGCACAATCAAATAAGATCAAATAGATCAAGTTGTCCTATAACTTTAGACTGTGCACGCCATACGCAAGAAGAAGAAGAAGAAGAAGTTGGAACACAGTGCCACCTTTGGTCACCACACATTGGAAGAGATGTGAATGTCATGTAGAAAGTGAAGTGAAAGAAGTATATTAAATTTATGAGCATCACGGTGGCGCAGCAGTAGAGTTGCTGCCTTACAGCGAATGCAGCGCCAGAGACCCGGGTTCGATCCTGACTACGGGTACTGGCTGTGTGGAGTTTGTACGTTCTCCCTGTGACCTGTGTGGTTTTTTACGAGATCTTCAGTTTCCTCCCACACTTCAAAGGTATATGTAGCTTAATTGGCTTGGTAAATGTAAACAATGTCCCTAGTGGGTATAGGATAGTGTTAATGTGCGGGGATTGCTGGTTGGCGCGACCCAGTGGCCATGTTTACGCACTGTATTTCTAAACTAAACTAAGCATAGTTAGTGTAGACAGTCACAACCTTTTTCCCCCAGGGTAAAGATGTCAAAGTCTGGAGGGCATAGCTTTAGGTCAGGGGCAGGGTGGAGTTGAAAGGAGATGTGCAGGGCATTTATTTCTTCAGAGGGTGGTTGGTGCATGGACTATGCTTCCAGGGTTGGTAGTGAAAGCAGATATGATCACTATCATTTAAACATCACTATGTGGTAATGGTAACATGAAAATATGGGACATGGGGGGACAAGGATTACGTGAAAGTAGAGAGATTAGTTTAACGGCTTAAATTAGGTTACTTCAACTAGAATTTTCAACTGCTGAAACTAGGTTTGATCTCCTTGGTACAAAAGAATTTTATGAAATTTGATAGAGCTAGTCATGAAGGTATATGTAAGAGAGAAGGATGTTGTTCCATCCGAGTAGCAAATGGTTGAAAGAACAGTGGACTCTAATTCTGAAGAAGGGTTTCGGCCCGAAACGTTGCCTATTTCCTTCGCTCCATAGATGCTGCTGCACCCGCTGAGTTTCTCCAGCTTTTCTGTGTAACCTTCGATTCTCCAGCATCTGCAGTCCCCTCTTTAACACAGTGGACTCTAATTTTGTGGGTGAGACATACAAAGTGGATGTGGAAAAATGATTTACCCTCAGAGCAGTCTCTCTTCCAGCAAGGTGGGAACTGGTTCATTCAGTGGGAGTTCGAAATAACATACAGGTGTTTGGGGAAACAGAAGGTAAATGAGATTGATCGGTTCATTAAACTTTTATCAGTCTCAGATTTGAAACAAATCCTGATTTCACATCAATTGTTATTTGAGGAAAATGTTCCCATATGATGTTACACTCTGTATGTGGAAGTGGTTCCTAATTTCATGCCTGAAAGGTCACGCTCCAATTTTACGATCTTATCATTTTCTTTCATTATCTTGCGATATCGATCAATAAGGCCATTAAACTGCTATCTGTCAAGGAATACATGGTCGCTCAGGAACGACTGGTGAATCATGAAGTGTGTAAGTAGTCATTTATAAACCCTAAAGGAGACATGAACACGGGATCAGGCTTTTCAGTTTCATATTTTGTACAGGCTAGAGAATCAGTAGGTTATATAATGGAAATAGGCTTTCAGTTTTATGATTGAGTGCCAATAATCACCCATTAACACTAATCCTACCTTCATCCCATTTCATTCCCTGCCAACACACCTTCCCCCTCCCTGCAAGCTGTACTAACCACCAGGAGCAATTTACATATGTAAAACATAGAACAGTACAGCACAGGAACAGGGCTAGTGTCAACCATGATGTCAAATTAAACAACTCACTTTTGCCTGCACATGATCCATAGCCCTCCAGTACTTGCAAATTCATGTGCCCATTTGAAAGCCTCTTAAATGCCACCATTGCATTTGCATCCTGGCAGTGCATTCAAGGCACTCACCAGTCTCTGTGTAAACGATGGCCAGTTAACCTAATTACTGGTTATCTTAAGGGCTGGGGAAGGAACCAGGAAGACGCTGGAAGCACAAATGATCACGGGGAGAACATGCAAACTCCACACAAACAGCGCTGGAGGCGAGGATTGAAGTTGTATCACGGGAACAGGGAGCCAACAACTTGACTCGCTACACTACCATGGCACCGTGAAACTGGATAAACTTCACGAGCATGTGAAACATGAAGGGATCATTCCTGTACAATAAAACTCTGATATTCTGCTAGCCAGTTGTTTGGAAGTCCCAATGATGCAGCATCTAGTTTTCGGGTGCAGATTCCCATGCTCCATTTATGTTCACTGGGGGTCCCAGTTCCCACATTCCTGTTGGACTCACCAGTTCAATGGAATATTCATTATACCATTATTCTATTAAACAATTAACCAATGAATCAATCAATAAATAAATCAATCATCAATTTGCAGATAACACAAAGCTGGGTGGCAGTGTGAACTGTGAGGAGGATGCTAGGAGGGTGCAGGGTGACTTGGACAGGTTGAGTGAGTGGGCAGATGCATGGCAGATGCAGTATAATGTAGATAAATGTAAGGCTATGCACTTTGATGGCAAGAACAAGGAGGCAGATTGTCATCTCAATGGTGTCAGATTAGGAAAAAGGTAAGTGCAACGAGACCTGGATGTCCTTGTACACCAGTCACTGAAAGTAAATATGCAGGTACAGCAGGCAGTGAAGAAAGCTAATGGCATGTTGGCCTTCATAATGAGAGGATTTGGGTAAAGGAGTAAAGAGGTCTATCTGCCGTACAGGGCCCTGGTGAGACTACATCTTGAGTGTTGTGTGCAGTTTTGGTCACCTAATTTGAGGAAGGACATCCTAGCCATTGAGGCACTGCAGCGTAGGTTCACGAGGTTAATACCCAGGATGACGGGACTGTCATATGAGGAAAGATTGGGAAGACTGGGCTTGTATTCACTGGAATTTAGAAGGATGAGAAGGTTTCTTATAGAAACTTATAAAAGGACTGGAAACTAGATGCAGGAAATTTTTTCCCAATGTTGGGGGAGTCCAGAACCGTGAACTAAACTAGGGCCACTGTCTAAGAATAAAGGGGAGGCCATCTAAAACTGAGATAAGAAAAAACTTTTTCACCCAGAAAGTTGTGAATTTGTGGAATTCTCTGACACAGAAGCCAGTGGAGGCCATTTCACTGGATGCATTTAAAAAAGAGTTAGATTGAGCTCTTGGGACTAGCGGACACAAGGAGTATGGGGAGAAGGCAGGCACGGGTTACTGATTGTGGACGATCAGCCATGATCACAATGAATGGTGGTGCTGGCTCGAAGGGCCAAATGGCCTCCTCCTGCACCCATTTTCTATGTTTCTGTTTCTAAAACTTTGTTAGAGTTTAATTGGAATAATATGCAATTGTCCAGAAAATAAGCCAGTGTGGCACCAATTCTGATGGCATTAGTCAGGAGATCTCAAGTTTTACTGGAAGAGGCTGTTTGCACGTTAAGGCTTGCCATGCAAGTGGGAGGCTTTTGAAAGTGAGGTAAGAAGAGTTAGTGCCAGCTTGTTGCAGTTAGAGTGAATTGCAATGTTGGCACGATTGAGGAACCCAGGTTGATATGGTCTGAAGAAGGGTCATGTTCCGGAACATCACCCATTTCTTCTATCCAGAGATGCTGTTTGTCCTGCATTTTGTGTCTATCTTTGATAGATAATAAGGCTCAGCTAAGGAAAAAGAAGGAGGTTTTTGTCGGATAGCTGGGATCAAGTGAATCCCTTGGTGAGTACACAGATTGTAAGAATTCTAATAAGAAGGAAATTAGGAGGGCAAAAAGAAACCATGAGATGTCCTGGCAAATAAGATAAAGGAGAATCCTTGAAGAATCTATGCATATTATCTCATTTAAACTTACCGAATAGTGAAAGGTCTGGATAGAGTGTTTGTGGAGAGGATGTTTCCACTAGTAGGAGGGTTTATAGCTTCAGAATAGAAGGATGTGCCTTTAGAAAGTAAATGAGGAGGAATTTAGTCAGAGGGTGTTGAATCTGTGGAATTCATTGCCAGAGATGGTTGTGGAGGCAAAGTCATTGGATATTCTTAAGGCGGAGATTGACAGATTCTTGATTAGTAAGGGTGTCAGGGGTTGTGGGGAGAAGGCAGGAGAGTGGGATTGGGAGGGAAAGATAAATCAGCCATGATTGAATGGCGGAATAGACTTGATGGGGTGAATGGCCTACTTAAGACTAAAAGAATGACTAGGCATATAGCTGATCCACTTAAGGATCAGTGTCGTATTCTATAGTGAACTACAGGAGATGGGCAAGATCTTCTTCCCTGAAATTAATGAATTCAGGAGACTTGAATAATGATATCCTAGAGCATAATGCCATTATGAAGGAGGAACCTTTGGAAATTTTGAAATGCGCAAAAGTGGATAAAGTCCCAAGGCCTGACCAGATGAATCATAGGATGCATGTGAGAAGCAGGGGAGGGGATTGATGAGATTTATTTTTTGTTGCACGTTTTCCATTATACCAGCGTAATTACTTTTACAGCTGACCAGACCTCCAGATGTGGCCTTATCGATGCATTGTACTGCTACAACATGAGACAATGTCTCCTTTTCCTGATACACTGCCCGATGAAGACAAGCATGCCAAATGTCTTCTTTACCATCCTGCTAACCTGTGTCACCACTTTCATGCCTGCGCACCTTGGTCTCTTTGTTCACCAACGCACATCAAGGTTCTGTCATTTACTGTGCTGGTCCTGCCCTGGTTTGCCTTACCAAACTGCAATACCTTGCATTTGTCTAAATTATACTCCATCTGCCATTTCTCAGCCCATTAATACAGTTGATCAACATCCCCTTGCAATCTCATATAACCTGCAGTGTCAACAAATTCACCAATTTTAGTGTCATCCACAAACTTCCTTGCCATGCTCTGACATTCTCATCTAAATCATTAATATAAATAACAAACAATGGTGGATCCAGCACTGATTCCTGTGTCACATCACATGTTACAAGCCTCCAGTCTAAAAAAAAAACATCCTTCTACCATCAACCTCGGTCTGCTATCTTCAAGCCAAATTTGTATCCATTTGGTTAGCTTCCATATATCCCATGTGATCTAACTTTATTGTTTAATAAGTTATTTGCCTTGAATCCATCCAACACATATGCCGCCTTCGTCGTGAGAATTTGCAACATTCTGATGAAAGAGGTTTCTCTTGAGATCAATCCAAGATCTCTTCTTCTGAGATTGCGATCCATATCCCAAATCATTGTTTGCGAGATTTTGAATAGATTCTGATGTATTTTAAATGAAAGGACCTTCAATTACAAAATAAAGGATCAATTTACAGTACGTACAGTTAGTCAGCAGTTAATATCTAAACCAAATTTGTTAACTGCAAATATGAGGCAAGATCAAATTTTCAACATGACGGAATATATTGATTTTGCAAGCACGTTCAAAGCAAGTAGGTAAATCTGAAATGCATTCTGAGTGGGACAAGTGTTGCATGTTCAAAGGAAGGTAGTATGGAGAGCTATGCATATGTATTGCCATCATACTTTAAGGGGATTTAGTAGCCAAGATGCCATACATCAATATCGAAATGAAAGGAGCATAAATAACAAAAAATGATTGGGAATTCAGTAGAAGCTTTGGTCCTTTTAAGTAGAGTATGGAATTTGTTACACAAGGTGAATAATAAAGATGCCCTCGAGGCAAAACTAGTTTTAAGCCCAAGGGAATAAAGAATTGCAGGTTACATAGTTGGGTAAAGAAGGCTTGAAGAGATTTGTGAGGATGAAAAGCACATGGTTTATCTAGATAGAGTGATACAGTGTGGAAACAGGCCCTTCGGCCCAACTTTCCCACACCAGTCAACATGTCCCAGCTACACTAGTCCTACCTGCCTGCGTTTGATCCACATCCCTCCAAACCTGTCCCATCTATGTACCTGTCTAACTGTTTCTTAAATGTTGGTATGGTCCCAACCTCAACTACCTCCTCTGGCAGTTTGTTCCATACACCCACCACCCTTTGTGTGAAAAAGTTACCTCTCAGATTCCTATTAAATCTTTTCCTCCTCACCTTAAACCTATATCATCTGGTCGTTGATTCACCTACTCTGGGCAAGGGAATCTGTATATCTACCCGATCTATTCCTCATCAGATGATGTGTGTGTTGCTCACCTGTTATAAATTCAATGCAATACTATGCGCTTAAACTTACCAAAAACATAAAAGTGGCGCAACTATAACACTAAACCTTTTAGTAACTACTTCCATCAAACTATGATATATCTTATGTTTTAGTTAACAAGGAGTCATCTATTACAAATCATGAAATACAATCTTTAAAGCATACTTAAATCCATTTAAATGAAACACAAATATGTACATTTAGGATCAACATGAGAGTTTTTAATCAAAGAGTGGCTATTAGATTCCAAACGGAATATTAATTAATTGTTACAAAAACCCACTTACAGAAGATAGACACAAAATGCTGGAGTATCTCAGCGGGATAGGCAGCATCTCTGAAGAGAAGGAATGGGTGATGTTTCAGGTCTCACCCATTCCTTCTCTCCAGAGATGCAGCCTGTCCCACTGAATTACTCCAGCATTTTGTGTCAACATTCGATTTCAAAGGTTAAAAGGTTCAAAGGTACATTTATTGTCACATACACCTTTGGTGTAGTGAAATTCGAGTTGCCATTGCAGCACATTAATAAGAATACAACATAACATTATAAAGAAATTTGACATAAAACATAAAAACATCTCCCCACAATGGCTCCCACTGTGAGGGAAGGCACAAAGTCCAGTCCCCATCCCCATGTCCACCCATAGTTGGGCCTTTTGAGGCCTCCGCAGTCGCCGCTACGGGGCCCGATGTTTCAGGCCCTTCTCGCCGGGTGATGGTGCTCCGGCTTCGGGAGAACCCGCTCAGCGGCTTGGGATGCCTGGAACGGCCGCTTCCTTACCGGAGACCGCGGCTTCCGAAGCCGACAGGCCGCCCTGGATGGAGCTCCACCACTGGTGATCATGGCGAGAGATCCCAGGCTCCCGATGTTAAAGTCAACGCTGCCGCCCGTGGCTGGTGGCTCCACAGTCCCACAGCATCGCGGTGTTTCATCGGCGGACTCAGCATTCCGGAGCTCCAGCGCGGCGACCCGGGCAAGGCATCTCCCGCTCCGCTCTGCGATAGTGCTCCAGCGCTGTTCCGCCGCCGAAGCCGTGGGTCTGGCCGGTCCCCTCAGGAAAGGCCGCTCCAGACCCGATGGTAGGCCGCGAGGATGGGTCGAAGACGCTGCTCGGAGGAAAGCCACCTCTCCGTCCAGGTAGGGACTAGGAAAAGCAGTTTTCCCCCTTCCCACCGCCCCCATCCCCCACATAAAAAGACTAGTCCTCCAAAAACAAAACAATATTTAACATAATAAAAATTAAAAAAAGAAGCGAAAAGGCGGACAGCTGCAGGCCAGGCAACCATATCCAACTGGACGGTTTAAACCAGCATCTGCAGTTCTTTCCCACACATTGAATCCACTTACAGATATAAATTATGAATAAGCACCAATTTTAAAATATAGAGGAAATACTAATGGTTATGGAGGGTAATCATGACCTTTTATCTTGTGTAACACATTGGTATACTGCAAATAAATTAATTTTGCTAAGAGGCTTACTGATAATCACTGTGGGAAACATTTCATGTCATCACCATTGCTGCTTAGAAGTTAATTGGTCTACTTAGTAAGATCTTTCCCAAGTAATTATTCACAGCTATTAATGGTCCCAACCTCTGGTGGAACAATTTACTCATGGAGGATTTGATTGAAAGAATTAGGAATTCCCAATTCCTTCAAGTGTGGCTTCTCAACTAAATGAGGCAGATGTAAAATGTGTTTAACTGCGACGACCCAGCAAACCATCGCTGAATCTCAACCGCAGGCCCGGCTCTCCAGGAAAAGGTGAGCCGATGAGGCCAGCCCCTGCTCGTGCCGTGGACCAGGAATCGGAGAGGAGGAGGTTGGAAACAGCGACGACAGCCTGGTAAGAGGAACCAGAGCGGTCTTACCTCCGGACCCTCGAGGTCAGCTTACAATGAATACCCTGCTGAAAATGTAAATGAGTACATAAAGGGGCTGTCCCACTGTGACTAATCTACAAGTTTAGACGAGTTTGCCCTTGACTCAAACTCGCAGCATGGTCGAGACGAAAGATCCTATAGCAAGCAATATAGACCACTCCTTCTAAATGCAATGGGCTGACGTGTAGTACGCAACGGAGCGTAACGTGGGCCTTTTTTTCATCCATTTCAGTAACCCGACCCGACTCGCAGTGTAATCAGCGTTGCGGGGGAACAGTTTGTGTTAATAAATTATAATTCTGAAAATGAGGGAGAAGATTTTTCCCAAATAACTTTTATTTTTACGAGAATGTTTCCGTAACCGGCTTCCGTCTCCGCACTAGTATCCTATGGGATCTTTGGTGCGGAGACGGAAGCCGGTTATGAAGATGTGGCCGAAATTTACCCATGAATCTGCCCATGACCGTACTACGTCTTTTCGTCGAATGATCTACCGTGCTCGCTATAGGATCTTTGGTCGACACAAGGTCATATGAGGTCACTGGAACTCTCCTTCATACTCGAGGGAAGTTCTCACATACTCGCAGCCTAAGCTAGGTCGCGGAAAATCTTTCAGCATGTTGAAAAAATTTCCGCAAATAACATTTAATCGGCATGGTTCTTTTTAACTCGTAGTGGAGTGGGGATGCTATTTAGTTACAGGCAGTCATGGGCAGCCGTAGGCAATTTCCTTTGCTGACCGGGCATTTTGAATGGCTCATTGGAATTTTCAGGACCCAGGAAAACTGGGTAGGTAAAATGCCCGCTAAACCTTATTATTATTAAACTTCTTAAAAGTGTCTCCGCTCCTTCTCTCCCCTTCTCTCCCTCCCCCCCTCCTCTCAGTGGTCTCGAAAGCTTACCGTACACTGTGCAGCCGTATTTCCTTCCTCTTCATCGCAGGTCTGAATTTCAGACAGCGCTCCGCTGCTTTCCCTAGCCCCCACCTTTGTGTGTGTGTGTGTGTGTGTGTGTGTGTGTGTGTGTGTGTGTGTGTGTGTGTGTGTGTGTGTGTGTGTGTGTGTGTGTGTGTGTGTGTGTGTGTGTGTGTGTGTGTGTGTGTGTGTGTGTGTGTGTGTGTGTGTGTGTGTGTGTGTGTGTGTGTGTGTGTGTGGGTCGAGCCAGCTCATGGTTTCAACGCGGACAGTCGTTCCAGCTCAAGGTTTACCTGGCGAGTGCCCTCGAGCTTGAAGGTCGAAGACACTCTTCTTAACACAGATTAGGTCGCCGCAGTGGGACAGCCAATTTACTCTCAATATTGAGGCCTTTATTACATTAACATAGCTCTGGACTCAGTTATTAAAACTGCTTACACTCTACTATTGTTTGCTCATTTCATTCTTTTATGATTGTCAAGTCATAGAGCCAAACAGCAGTGAAAAAGGCTCATCAGCCCAGCTTATCCATACCGACCAAGATACCCATCTAAGCTTATCCTGTTGGAGTCAAAGAAACACAAATGTCAGAAATCCATTGTAAAGGATATTCCTCCGTATCCACCACATACAGGCGTCAGAGGTTATGGGGAGAAGTCAGGAGAATGAAGTTAGGAGAGAGAGATAGATCAGCCATGATGGAATGGCGGAGTAGACTTGATGGGCCGAATGGCCTAATTCTAGTCCTATTACTTATGACCTTATGACTTATGACCTCATGATCTATCCTGCTGAACATTTCTGGCATGTCTTCATGTACTTCAGAATGCTACCTTCTGCATAATTGTGCATTTAAATGTATATCCTAAGCTTCTCCCGGCAGGCTGGTAATTGGATTTCCTCGCCTAATTGCAATGTATGTACAAGCAAATAGTTACTGAAAATAATCTCTCTGCTTTTTAACCGCATATTGATATTGGGAGATTTAATTCATCATATTGAGCCCACTGTCCTAGTTTACACGTCTCTCTCCCAAGAATCTGGATACAGCCCTCTTCACTCTTCACGGGAGAACAATATGGAAGGCACTCTTCGACAGGGTATTCTTTTGGCCATAGCCACGGAGTGAGAAGCAAAAGAATCTTGTCTAGGAAGGAACTGCAGATGCTGGTTTAAACCGAAGATAGGCACAAAATGCTGGAGTAACTCAGCAGGACAGGCAGCATCTCGGGAGAGAAGGAATGGGTGCCGTTTCGGGTTGAGACCTTTCTTCAGGCTGTCAGAGGAGAGGGAAATACAGAGATAAGGAAGTGTAAGGTGTGAAAACGAGACAAAGGGGATGAAGATAAAGAAAAATGTAGAATAGATCATTGTTAGCAAGGAGAATGTAACAGCAAAGCAAACGGAAAGGAAACGTTACATTTCCTCGATGAAATTTTATCTCTGGAGAACAGATATGCTCCCCTGCTGCAGGATCCTGGATCCCCGTCTGACGACCTGGATAATTTTTCATCTGCTCACAATGGGGTAGGAGCTGAAAGTAACTCAGAAAGTAAAAGGCTACAGAAAAAGCTAAAGACTGGGCCTGAGACTCTGATTGTGGGTGACTCTGCTGTTAAAGATATGAGAAGCTTTTGCAGTAAGAACACCAACGTTTTATGCTTCCCCAAGAACATGGTAACTGACATGAGAGAAAAAATCATGGATATCGTGACTGAGCACCCAACGGTGAAATACATCATATCGCACATAGGGTCAAATGATGTTGTGAAACTGCAGTCTGAAGTACTGAAGCAAGACTTTATTGATCTGCTAAACACAGTCAGCTGTCTGAACATTGAAGTGTCCATCAGTGGGCCACTGCTGCCGGTCGGAAAAGGAGTCGAGAAATTTTCAAGACTTTTGAGTCTTAACACATGGCTTTCAACTGCATGTGCCCTCCTTTCAGTTACTTTTATTGACAATTTCAACTTTTTCTGGGATCGCAGACATCTTTTTAAAGCAGATGGACTATGCCTAAACAGGCTGGGAATACAACTTTTCATGTCAAACCTATTTTATCTCCTGCGTCACCCATCTGTTCCCTCTGCCAAGGACAGGAGACGGGAGGTATCAAAACATCAAGACGCCAAAACAAAACTCCCTGAAAGGGAGCCTGTTCAGCCCCCGCCTGAAGAGACCTTTGGCCATGACAGACATCAGCGCAGAGAGGAAGAGTCCCCACCTCCCACCTTACCAACAAATTCACCTCCCTCCCCTCCCCAAACCCCATCCAGGTCACCCTTCTCTATACCCACCCTTTCCCCCTCTTCCCCTCTCTTGGAGTTCACTGACCAAATGAAACAGCTGGTCACTGCTGGAACCAAATTCACACCCGCCCTACTCCCAGGTTCTGTCCCTCAAATGCCCCACTGCCCCCTCTCCCACCATTGGCTCTAAGTCCTCATCGAGTTCTGGCAAAATCGCCAAAGGAACGACCTGTACCACCCCCCACCTCTGCAACAAGGGCAGAATCATCCTCTGTCTCCACAGCCTGATAACAGTACAGCACATTCCGTTACTTGTGTACAAAATACAGCTGGGCTCAGGCTACAGGACAGATTGCACTCATGACTTTTTCCAGGATAAGTCGGGGCCCAACACGCTCGTAGCTTGCTCAGTTCCAGTCTTAATAAGTAAACAAAACAAGACGCACTCAACTCGTTCTGCTAATTTATCGAATTTAGCGCCCATTCCTCATCAGCCACAGCCAGCAGATAATGATTTTAACACACTAAACCTAGCTTTATTAAATGTCAGGACTTTGGCAGGAAAAACATTTTTAATCAATGATTTTATTATCAGGCACGATCTTGATTGTCTGTTCTTAACTGAAACCTGGTTAGATCAAAATAACAGTGCTGCTGTTCTTATTGAATCAACTCCTCCCAACTTCAGTTTTATAAGTGAGGCCAGAGTGCATAAGAAAGGAGGAGGAGTGGCTGTTCTGTTTAATGATTCCCTCCAATGCAAGCAGATATCTTATGGAAACTTTGCCTCCTTTGAATATGTGGCTGTTAAGTTGAACTCTTCTTCCTGAGTTATGTTCCTAAATGTTTACAGGCCACCTAAATACTGTGCAGCCTTTTTTGACAAATTTTCTGAACTACTGTCTACAATCTGTATTGACTTTGACTGTGTAGTTATTGTTGGTGATTTTAACATTCATGTTGACAAACTCCATGACAAAGGGATTAAAGAACTGTATTGTGTCCATTGATAACTATGGACTGATTCAGCATGTGATGGAGCCCACACACAACAAAGGTCACACTCTGGACTTAGTCATGTCCAAGGGTGTTAGCATTTCTAAGGTTGTTGTGATTGATGCTGCCCTCTCTGATCATTCCTGTGTTTTCTTTGAGTGCTATCTCTGTGCAGACTAATGTTCAAAGAAAAGTAATCACAAAACGGTACATAACAGAAAACACCTGTGGAACATTTATTCAGGCTTTCTCCTCCACGCCCACTCTCCCTTGGGTCTCAGTAAATGAGCTTGTCGATAATTTCAATGTGAAAATTACAAATATTATTGATGCCATTGCACCCACTAAGGTGAAAGTGGTCCCTGGCAAAAAGAAGTCTCCATGGAGAAACGCCACGTTGGTAAAAATTGAAAAAAGAGAGTGTCGGAAAGCTGAACGTAGGTGGCGGAAAACAAATCTCCAGGTTCACTATTACATCTATAAAGAAAGACTTCGAATCTACAACTTGGAACTGAGAAATGCAAGGCAATCCTTCTTCTCTGACATCATTGCCAAAAACAATAATAATGCACGGGCCTTGTTTACTACTGTCGACAGGCTAACAAACCCTCCTGTGTCAGTAGCCCCTGAACTGCTTTCCACAAGGGCCTGGAATGAATTTGCCTCCTTCTTCACCGACAAAATTCAGAAAATTAGGCAAGCAGTCAGTGCCTCCACATCAGGTGCAGGACATGTGTTGTCCATGTGTCCACTTATAATCAATTCAAATACCATGACACAATTTTATGTTATTAACCATAAAACCTTGGAGGACATTATACAACATTTGAAATCCTCCTCCTGCTGCCTCGATATTCTACCAACAGGCCTTTTCAAAGGTGTATCAAACTGCATGACCTCAGACCTTCTACAGATTGTAAACACGTCCCTTCTCTCAGGCATCTTCCCACAGGCCCTGAAAACTGCTGTTATCAAGCCTCTCTTAAAAAAGAAAAACTTAGACACTTCACCACTGAACAATTATAGACCAATATCAAACCTCCCATTTCTCAGTAAAATCATTGAAAAAGCTGTTTTTAAGCAGCTGAACAATTTCATGTTAATGAACAGCTGTTTTGATGTCTTCCAGTCAGGATTTAGACCACACCACAGCACCGAGACGGCTCTTGTTAAGGTCTTCAATGACATTCACTTAAACACAGACAATGGCAAAATTTCAGTCTTAGTATTACTAGATCTCAGTGCTGCATTCGACACAGTCGATCACAACATATTACTAGACCGTTTGGAAAACTGGGTGGGACTTTCGGGCACAGCATTAAAATGGTTTGAATCCTACTTGAAGGACAGGGACTACTTTGTGTCTATAGGTAATTACACATCTGAGCGTGCAAAAATTACATGTGGAGTTCCCCAGGGCTCCATTCTGGGGCCTCTTCTGTTTAACATCTACATGCTTCCACTGGCTCAGATCATGAAAAACATCAAAATATGTTACCATAGTTACGCAGACGACACACAAATCTATATAACAATATCACCAGGAGACTATAGTCCAATACAAGCACTGAGTAGATGCATTGAGCAAATCAACGATTGGATGAACCAGAATTTTCTCCAATTAAACAAAAAAAAAACTGAAATAATTGTTTTTGGAGTCAAGGAAGAACGATTAAAAGTTAGCGCCCAGCTTCAAATGGTAATGCTAAAAACAACAAACCAAGTCAGAAACTTAGGAGTAGTCATGGACTCAGACCTGAACTTCAACAGCCACATAAAAACAGTCATAAAGTCAGCCTACTATCACCTAAAGAATATATCAAGGATTAAAGGACTTGTGTCTCAGCAGGATTTCGAAAAACTTGTCCATGCATTTATCTTCAGCAGACTCGACTACTGTAACAGTGTCGATCAGGCAGCTGCAGTTAATTCAGAACGCTTCTGCTCGAGTCCTCACTAAGACCAAAAAAGTAGATCACATTACTCCAGTTCTGAGGTCTTTACACTGGCTTCCTGTCTTTCAACTCTCAGCTCTTTTAAATCTAGACTGAAGACCTTTCTGTTTGCCGCTGCCTTTCAGTAAACAATACAATTTATTAATTACCTATACTGCACTGTAACTTCTAATCCTGGTTTTATTCTATTTTAAATATTTTATTTGATTGCTTTTAATTTTGTAATTATTTTATCTGAATAATCTAATAATCGTTTTACATCTAAATGTCATTTCATATGTGTTTCTTTCCAATGCTTATAATGTTTTATGTAAAGCACTTTGAATTACATTGTTGTTGAAAGGTACTATACAAATAAACTTGCCTTGCCTTGCCTTGCCCCTGTTTGCTTTGTTTTTTCCTTCTCCTAGCTGACAATTATCTATCCTACATGTTCTATGACCTTCATCCCCTTTATCTTGTTTTCACACCTTATCTCTGTATCTCCCTATCCCTTGAAAGTCAGAAAAAGGTCTCGACCTGAAACGTCACCCATTCCTTTTATCCAGAGATGCTGCCTGTCCCCTATGAGTTACTCCAGCATTTTGTGTCTATCGAAGGAATCTTGTTGATTGCTAGAATGCTTAGGGTAAGGTGAATGTATATCACTCAGGCAGGATCAGCAGAGAGAGAAATGTCTTTGCAATGAACTTGATGACAAAATCACAATGTCATATCAGGTCAGTGACAGATTTCTTGCAGCCATGTCTATTTACAATAAATGTTAAAAGAATTAGTAAAGTGCCAATCAAACAGTTTGATACCATCACTCATTATTAGCTGTATTATTTTGAACATGCAATTCAGGTGATGTTATTCTGATAATGTGCACCTATATTTTACAATACTCAGAGGCTCTGGAAATCACAAATCACAAATAAAGCTAATACGACATAAGCTTGCATAGCTTACAACCCAATGGTGTGAACATTGAATTTTAAAATTTTAGGTGACCTCTACAAACACCCCCACCCCTTCACCCCCAACCTTCCTCCCTCACTCCGTTCCCCTGAATCCTGGCCAAACTTGCACCGGTTTCCTCCGCACACCCCCCCCCCCCCCCCCCCCACTCCAATCCAACGCCATTCATAATTCACAACTTTGGCTAACACTTTATTTTGGCTAACACCTGTTTCTTTCATTTCTGTCCTCTGTCCAATAATGTGCCTATAAAAAAAACCCTCTCCTGTCTTCACCTATTACTGGCCATGCTTTGCCTTGCCATCCTCTCTTCCAGCTTTCTTTCCCTCTACCCCCCTCCCCCCGCAATCAGTCCAAAGAAGGGTCGTGACCTGAAAGGTCATCTATCCATGTTCTCCAAAGAAGCTGCCTGACCCGCAGAATTACTCCAGCACTCTGTGAAATGACACCTATCCATGTTCTCCAGGGAAGCTGCCTGACCCACTGCTCCAGCACTTTGATGAAAATACTTTTGTTTTCATTGATACCTAATGATAAACAATCAAGGCCTTTCAACTCTTAGTTTGGTGATTCTATATTAACAACTTGTTAAAAACGGAATGCATTTAAAAGGATCACATGTCCTATTTCATACATGCAGAAGATATCAAGAATCGGGTCTTTCCTTTTAGCCAGATAAAAGACTGAGACACTTGATGTCACAGGTCTGTTGAAAGCACACTGCCACACTGTTGCTCAGGAACAAAATAGATGGCTTCTAACAGGCCTGGTCTCATCACTTAATTAATTTAGACGGAGATGTCATTGTTAATTAGAATGAAAAAAATATTATATTGCATATGTGGGCCATTTTTCAATTTAATTAACACATACAGAATATTTGTCTGGCTGGGATCAGTACTATTGGAGCCGCAGTTGATTGTATAATGGAAAGTAGGGAAGTCATTACAGGATGGATACAAAATGCTATTATTGTGACATGTTTAATCAATTTTGTTCAATCATGGGGACAACGATTCAAGAAAATTGCAGACCTGATTTTATTTTTAGAAAGTGGGAGCTATTAATACATTGTATGGGCCGATGACAAGGTTGATTATAGCGGCTTGTTTAGATGAATAGATGAATACTTTTCTTCACTCAACTAAATAAATTCTTCAATGGAATGCTGTAGCTATACAAATATACAATCAAATACTAAATGCTCAAAGTTGTATTCGGCTATTTCATTTTTAATATTATTACTATTTGAATTGGAAGTAATTTTTTTCACTCGTAAAATGTCCTATTTACAGATTTGTCCATTTGCACGTTCAGATTTCATGATAATCTTCAGTAAATAAGGGACGAGGGTTAGGGGTGAGGATTGGAACATTGGAAAGTAATTGCGACAGGGTGCAGGGCTGGGGTATGATTGACTTCAGCACCGTGGGGAGGGATGGGTTTGGGTAGATTAGGATAGGAGTGGGCACTGAATAACTAACCACCTCTCCTTCAATAAAAAAATGTTTAATGACAAAAGCAGGCAGGTGGGACTAGTGTAGATGGGACTAGTGCAGATGGCCAGTGTGAGCAGGTTGGGCAGAAGGGTCTGTTTCCACACTGTATGACGCTATGACTCTAGTCTCTATGACTGTTGCTTTCTGTGAACTTCAATTTCTGTTGAAACATGAAACATTCTTTAGGTGAGGAGCGAGGGGTTGGGGGGGGGGGGGGGGTGTGAATTTAATAGGAACCTGAGGGGCACACAGATAGGCATAAAGTATTGAATACTTTCAGTGGGTCAGGCAGCATCTCTGTAGAAATAGGATGGGTGACATTTCGGGTTGGGGACCCTTCTTCAGACCCAGTCCCGACATGAAATGTCACCCATCCTGTTTCTCCAGAGATGCTCCCAGACCCGTTGAGTTACTCCAGCATGCTGAGCCTATCTTTGGTATAAACCAGCATCTGCAAATTCCTCCCTACACAAACGACTTGGAGGACCTGTGTCTAACCTATTATCTATAAAGTTCAAAGTGAACTAGAAATACCAATAAACCCAGACTCCAGGGCACAGATGCTGAAGATTGCCGGGTGAGGAGAAGGATGATGGTTCGCTGGACGGTCTGGATGGAGGCAAGGGCTGGAGGCTCAGCAGCAGCCTAGGGCCCACCTGGGTCGGGCTGCGCTCCAGGACACAAGCTTACGGACCGGACTGGACTTTGTTAAGATAGCGCCAAATCCTGGCATGCGGTCTCAGTTGACTATTTATGTACACTTTGTAGCCAATAAATGTACACTTTGTAGCCAGTGGCCAATAAATAAGCCAACTGAAAGGAAACTAATGCACCTGGACAAGCCTCACATGGCTACATGGAGTACGTGCAAATTTCAGTCAGAAAGCACCAGGATTGAACCCGACTTGCTGGAGCTGTGATAATCATTCTTCTAGATGCACAGATTTTGTGAAAAACCTATCCATCTTTAGACTTTAGTCTTTAGAGATACACGCGGCAACAGGCCCTTCGGCCCACTGTGACCGCATCAACCATCAATCACCCCATACAGTAGCATTATCCTACTAAGGACACACTAGAAGCCAATTAACCTACAAACCTGTACGTCTTTGGAATGTGGGAGGAAATTGGAGCACCCGGAGAAAAACCCAGGGAGATGTACAAACTCCATACAGACAGCACCCGTGGTCAGGAGCGAACCTAGGTATTTGGCTCTGCATGGCAGCAACTCTACTGTTGCACCACTGCCACTGCATTTTTTCTGGAGTTATCATGCTGCATTTATTGTGAGAGATTGTTTTCAGTATTCTGGATTGTCTAAATAGACTATTAATGAGGAATGATAGAATGAGTAAAGTGATTCTGTTAGCTTTACAGTTGACTATTTGTACCCTTCCCTGTTGTAAACATGGTTTGTGGAGGCATTGTTGGGGCGATGAGCATGCTTGACTACTGCAATGTGACATATTATTTTGAGCCGAGATATTAATTGTTCCTCAAAGGGAATAGCACGGTGATGCAGTGGTAGAGTTGCTGCCTTGCAGCACCAGTGACCCAGGTTCGATCCTGGCTGCAGGTGCTGTCTGTGCGGAGTTTGTACATTTTCCCCGTGACATGCGTAGGTTTTCTCCGGGATCTCTGGTTTCCTCCCACATTCCACATGATTGTAGATTACTTACCTTGGTATCAATGTAAAATTGTCCTGAGTGTGTATGATAGTGTTAATGTGGGGGGATCACTGTTCGGCACGGTCTCATGGACCGAAGGGCCTGTTTCCGCGTTGTATCTCTAAACTAAAAGGTCCAGATGGGTGATTGATACTGAAAGGAAACCTGAATACTTCAGTAAATGTTAAAATAAATTATAATTTTCTGTAAACAAGTCCAGGTTAACACGATGTGGTGAGACCCAGAACAGACTAACCCTTTGTTGTTGCCAAGATTTCAACCTCACGAGAGATTGTCAGCAGTAAAAAACCAGGTCAGGCAACCAGATGTGACAGATTTGTTGCGTTTTCCCCACAGCCATCGCTGCATAAACTAGGAATGTTTTTATCAGATTATGACACCTTCTCACAAACAAAGCTCATCTTGTCAGAAAGCCTAAAATGTCCTGAAGTCATTTAAGCAGGCAAAGGTGTTTTCCCCTCACATTTTTCCCAACGTTACATCCGGCAAAAATAAACCCCAAGGATGAACAGAGCAGATTTGTGAATGTCTTGTTGGGGGAATTCAAGCCTGGTTATTTTTGGAGGTGGTGTGGCCCTGCGAGAGCTCTCCACTGACAAGCCATCTGTTCCCTTGTGTGAGATGCAGCAAACATGTCTGTTCCTAGCACTACTTGTGAAACAAATTCATTGAGGCCAGCTAGTTGCTGAGTTCTGCCGACATTTGTTGTTTTAAAAAGAAGTGACAGGAAATATTCTGTTGTAGCGGCACCTGCTAGCGCACGCAGAGATCGGTCGCGGCGTTCGGAAGCCACGGACTCGGGAAGGGCTGCTTGTTTTGCGCGGTTTTTGCTTGCGTGCGTTAGTTCAGCGCTGGCCACCGTTGTGACCAGACGTGTCTAGAGAACCTGTACACTGGAAACCGAACTTCTGAATAAAGATCTGTTGGAAACCCCAGTTACTTTTACACTAAGTCAATTAACCTACAAACCTGTACGCCTTTGGAGTGCGGGAGGAAACTGAAGATCTCGGAGGAAATCTACACAGGTCTAGGGGGAAAACATACAAACTCCATACAGGCAAGCAGCCTGGGTCAAGATCAAACCCGGGTCCCTGAAGCTGTGGGGCAGCAACTCTACCGCAGCACCACCGTGCCACCTTTGTTTCCATGCCAGAACTGTTTTTGATCACTATAATTGAACTTTAATACACTAATTCTTCTGGGAATACCTGTAGAACGATATTCTGATTGCACTCTTTAAATTACTGAGGTTATGAAAGTGGTTGCGGCAGAGGATGCTATTTAGTTTTTTTTATTTTCATCATCAATTGATTAAAATATATTTTGCCGGACAAGTAGCAATTAAATTCGATCCAGTTACTCCTACCATTTTAAACTGAACCCTTACAATAGTTTCTGTGTTTCAGTTTTGCATTAAATCTGTGCAGCAGCACATTTTTTGCCTATAGATCAGTGCGATTATTGCCATACATAAACCCAATCCCTGAACAAGTATCACATGCATAGAAACAGCCCACTGAGTCCATATGCAATAGTCGTCAGATTTTGGTGCAATTTTACACAGTCCAAGCTGTAGAAGGCCATAAGGGCCCGTGGCAGCCATCACCTCGTTGGGTTCGCCAGTGAGCTGTCCTCCCCTCTCCGTGCCTTCAGCCTTCATGTCCCAGGGGAGCGGCCTACCGCAGCTGACCTTGAAGGTTTGGAAGGGTGGACCCATGGTTCTCCTCCCGGCCCTTTGTCCAGCGTCTTCCGGCATTGCCGACTCTTCTGGTACCCTGTCCTTCTGGTTCCCTGTCAGGAGCGAGTGAGAGATGAGCCTTGGACCCATTCCTGGTGGGCTCCCCCGGTTCCACAGCCGGCCGCCAGTCTGGATTTGGCAACCGCCGCATGGTCCTCCGAGAGCTTCCGCCGTGTGACCCTGTGTCCGTTATCGCTGGTGGTTCCTCAGGTCTTCGGGGCTGAGCGGGGCCGAGTTCTGCGATGGTTTCCCTCGACTGACCGCGGCCCGCTGGTCTTATGCTATCAGCATTGCGGCCCACTTGTTTCACCTCTAACATCACCTACAACATTGTTTGAGCAAGCCAAGCCTGCAACATCACCAGGTCAACAGGCCTTTATGGCCAAGTTAAGAACCCTGCATTTATAACAACTTAGACTTGAATCATGAAAAATAATGGCAACACATGGCGACTCTTGTATACTATCTCATTAAACTCTTCCTAAACACTTGTACTTAACTAGATAGCGCTTCTGTGTAGTAATACTTTTACTTAACTGTATGCAAAAAAGGGATGTTAATGTGCCTTGGTACATGTGGCAATAACATACCACTGAACAAATTAAACCAGCAGCCCATCTTAATTTTTATTAGTCACTGTGTGGAACGGTGGAGAGCAATCAGTTGCTACTCGTACTCGAGAAGTGAGAAGAATATCTGAAATAAATAAATATTTTAAAAAAAAATTGCAAACAGGTTAGCAAACATATATGTGTTCAAGAAGGAACTGCAGATGCTGGAAAATCGAAGGTGCACAAAAATGCTGGAGAAACTCAGCGGGTGCAGCAGCATCTATGGAGCGAAGGAAATAGGTGACGTTTCGGGCCGAAACTTCACCTATTTCCTTCGCTCCATAGATGCTGCTGCACCCGCTGAGTTTCTCCAGCATTTTTGTGTAGCAAACATATATAATCCCTCTGTGAGTCCTAACCCATTAGCTTTCAGGATTGTGCATTCCTGGGACTTTGATTTCTCTTTGCACATTCCAATAATTCTTCTCAATTCTTCTCTATAAATAAGAAAGAAATCTGTGTCAGCAGGGCAGGCAGCACCAGTGGAAAGAGATACAGGGTTAACATTTCAGGTTGAAGATGTTTCAATAACTCTGCTTGGCCTGTTGAGAGAAAGCGTGAGGGAGAGAGAGTGAGAGGGAGATAGTGGGGGAGAGAGAGTGGGAGAGAGAGTGAGAGAGTAGGTGAGAGAATGTGGGAGACCTAGTGATGGGGAGATATTAATGGACAGAGAGGGAGAGAGAGAGTGAGGGAGAGAGATGGGGGAGAGAGAGTGAGGGAAAGAGAGTGCGGGAGAGAGATTGGGAGAGATAATGGCAGAGACAGTGAGGGGGACAGTGTGGGAGAGATAGTGAGAGAGAGAGAGAGAGAGGGACAGAGAGGGAGAGAGGGAGGGAGACATGGCAGAATGAAAGAGTGAGTAGAGAGCAAGAGATGGGGAAAAGGGAGGCATGGGGAAAGGGAGAGAATGAGAGGGAAAGGAGAGGGGGAAAGAGAGAGAGAAAAAAATGAGAGATAGAGAGGAGGAGAGGGGGAGGGGAGGGAGAGTGGTGGGAGATGGAGAGAAACACAAATAAAACCATGTAAAAACTGTAAAATGCAGTTGGGGAAATTCTGTAGAAAATGTCATATAGATCAAACAATGTTAGCAGAAGGAAAAACGGAATGACCCTTGCAGTTGTGTAACCTAAGCTGAACGGAGCAGAGAGAAAGGGTTGATGACCAGTGACAGAGAAAGGGTGCCACTAGAGTACTGGAACCTGATGTGATGTTTGTACCAGTAAACAGCTGTCACAATGAGAGCAGCATCTGTCAGGCTCTCCTCTGAAGTTGCACAGGGCCTGGGTCCATATATCCAACATGTTGTGTAGGAAGGAAGATAGACACAAAATGCAGGAGCAACTCAGCGGGACAGGCAGCAACTCAACGGGACAGGCAGACCCGAAACGTCACCCATTCCTTCTCTCCAGTGATGCAGCCTGTCCCTGCTCAGTTACTGCAGTATTTTTTGTCTATCTCTAAAATGCTCTTTTTTTTTTTTTTTTTTTTTTTAATCAAAAAATTTATTCAATTATTAAAAAATAATATTTACACTACAATAAAACAAGCCAGAACCCACCACCATAAATACAATACAAACATATATCCATAATAAACTATTATACAATTATGATACAATCCTTATTGAGGATACATTCAACACCCAGCGGTCCCAGAACTCCCTCAGGGTGCCCACACACAGGGCGTATTCCCTTTCTAATCCCACCCGGGCATGGACGTAACCCCGGAAAAGGGGCAGGCAGCCGGCTCGGGTAGAGCCCTCCGCCGTCTGGCGCCGTGACTCGCAGATGGCCAGCTTGGCCAGGCCCAGGAGCAACCCAATCAGGACATCTTCAGCCCTACCCTCTCCCCTACGCACAGGGTGTCCAAAGATGAGGATGGTGGGTGAAAAATGCAGCCAGAAGGAGCAGCCCCTTTAGATATTCAAACAGTGGCTGCAGCCTCACGCACTCCATATACACGTGGTACACAGACTCTTCAAGCCCGCAAAAGTGGCAGGCGGCTGGCGAGTCTGTGAGCCGCGAGAGAAACAGGTCGCAGGGAACACCTCGGTGCAAAACCCTCCACCCCAGGTCCCCAATGTAGAGGGGGAGAATCCCTGCATAGAGGGACCCCCACCGGGGTCTAAAATGCTCTTGGTAGGGAATTATATGGGTGCACTGCAAAACAGAGTTAAGGGCACTTCTTGGAGTTGGCATCAACAATATCTAGTCCTGGTGATGGTCAGTGGCTGTTTGGGGCTGCAGGGGATTGAACATTTCCGAATAAGCGTTTGAAAGCATTGGTGGCAGTGTTGTGTGTTGACAGTCTGAACTAATTCCCTTACCAGCTTTGAGATTCACTCTTATGTATTACCGTAATTATTTAGGGCAGATTTTGAAGGGATGATTAGATCTGAGGGAAGGAATGAGCTGAGAGCACTGATTGTGTACGAAGGAACTGCAAATGTTGGTTTAATCCATTGATAGACACAAAAAGCTGGAGCAACTCAGCGGGATATGCAGCATCTCAGGAGAGAAGGAATTGGTGAAGATTCGGGTCGAGTCCCTATTTATCCCCCTACTGCCTGACCAAAGTGATGAATGATTTAACAGGAATGTCCATGCTTTTTTAATGTGATATTCCTGTTCTAATTCATCCTCTGCAGAATAATCAACTGTAATATTATTAATTTCCCTGTGGTGGCAGAATGGAACCACAAAGCATTGTAACACTTGGTCCAATGAAATCTCACTCCATCTTAGAAATATCAAAAAAAGACGCAAAGTGCTGGAGTAACTCAATGGGACGGGCAGCATCCCTGGAGAACATGAATAGATGACGTTTTGGGTCGGGACCCTTCTTCAGGCTGATTGTGGTGGTGGGGGGGATGGGAGTTGGGGAGAGCGCTGGAAGAGAGATGAGGGTGGGACAAAGTCTGGCAAGTGAATGGTGGTATGACGTTGGTGATCACACCGACACTCGTACTAGGGTGAAGTCACGTGATATATTTTATGTACACTGATAAGGTCAAGCATAGAATAGGCGACTGTTTCACCAAACCGATTTTTAATCTGTGGTGGCCCGTGATTGAACCAACTACTATTGGAAAAGATGCTGCCCACCCCACCTCCATATTTGGTCCCATACTACAATCCTTTCAAAAACAGATTCCATCATCTGCAGCCTCTGGTTTAGTTTAGTTTAGAGATATAATGCGGAAACAGACCCTTCAGCTCACTGAGACCATGGCGACCATACACACTAGACACAATTTACAGAAGCCAATTAACCTACAAGCCTGTACGTCTTTGGAGTGTGGGAGTAAACTGGAGCACCAGGGAAAGCCCACTCAGTGACAGGGACAATGTACAAACTCTGTACAGACAGGACCTGTAGTCAGGAACGAACCCGGGTCTCTGGCGCTGTGGGGCAGCAACTCTACCGCTGCGCCACCATGCACCCCGGTTACCTCCACCTATCACGTGCCACTGGAATTATCTCCACCCCTCTGCCTCCCATCTGACTCCATCCACCAATCTACCTCTCTTCACTGGCATTCAACTACCATGTCCCTGCTCTTGCCCCATCACTCCTCTTTATACTGGCTGCATCCCCTCCACACTTTCATTCCTAAGGCAGGGTCTCAATCTGAAATGATGACTGCCCATTTCTTTCCGCAGATACTGCCAGACCTGTTGAGTTACTCCAGCAGTTTTTCTCTGGATTCCAGCATCTGCAGTCTGTTTAATCTCCCTCTCAACAGCCATGACCTTGTCCACCTCTATCAGATCTCCTCTCAATCTTCTTTGTTCCAAGAAGAAGAGCCCCTGATTCTCCAGTGTAACCTCTAGCTAAACTCCATCCCTCCTGGTACCATGGTGGTAAATCTTTTCTGCACCCTCTCTTGGACCTTTTGCTGCAGCAATTTTTCTCTGGGAACTGTGTTTTTTTTCTTTGTCATGTTGAAGTAATTGCCTGTCATAGCCATCTGCTCCATTGCATGATTTTAAACATTCTCCTGTATTTCTCTGCTCGAGATTTTGCCACATTCTTATAAATCGTATTGCGCTTTAAAAAATGTCTCTTCTGTTTGAATGCCAGCCATGTTTCACTGCAAGTTATGAAACCTGCTTGACAAATGTAGCTATTGATCAATGATTATACTCTGCCTGAACTTTTATTTAAAGTTACGATGCTGGTTGACATTACACATTTCCCAAACTCACAGCCTGTTGCAGACGGTGGTGCTGGATGGGGTGATATATGAGGGGATGAAGTTGGTGATGATTCGTGATGAGCTCTGCAACATGTGTTGCAAACTCAGGTTGTGCAGTTACTGAGGAGGGGAGAGTTCACCTCCATACAATGGATCGAAAGGAAGAAATAACTGGTATTTACATCAAATATTTAACAACCTCAAGTCAAACCATAGCAAGTACAGCCAACAAACTACTTCCCGTAGGAACAAGGAACTAGAGGATGCTGGTTAGTACACAAAAGGACACGAAGTGCTGGAGTAACTCAGCTGGTCAAGTAGCATCTCTGGGGAATATGAATAGGCAGATTGTCAGGTGGAGACCCTTCTTCTGTCCCTTTTTCCTGTGACCGCGTTGGTCTTCTCAGGATGCTCTGGTTTCCTCCCAAATCCCAAAGACATGCAGGTTTGTAATTCTGAAAAATTGCCCCTAGTGTGTAGGGAGTGTATGTGTAAGTGGGATAGAACTAGTGTGAACAGGTGATTGACTTGGTGGGCCGAAGGGTCTTTTCCCATACTGTTTCTTTCCATTCAATGCCAATTTGTGCATGCTGGAATGGCTGAGAACAAGTGTTAATCTGTTGTAGACAAGAAACTAAATAATCCCTGGAAAACATGGATTGGCAACATTTCAGGCTGAAGATGGGTCCCAACCTAAAAGGTTACCTATCCTCATTATAGAGATGCTGCCTGACCTGCAGGGTTCCCCCAGCATATTGTATCTTAATCTTTTGCAGCCTGGTGTCTCAGGTTCCAATAAAAGATAACTAGCCTGAAACATTAAGCCTGCAAGTGCTGCCCAACCTGCACAGCAATATCACCTTTTTCCATTTTAGTTACCGCCTTGTTATATTTTTCTCCATTGAGTTAATCACAAAGTACTGGAGAACACACACAGTACTGGAAAACACAAAGCACTGGAGAAACTCAATTGGTCAGGCAGCATCCATGGAGGGAACTTGTAAGGTTGGACCTTTCGGGAGTTGAATCTTTGCTCGAGATTCCAGCATCCATTGTGTGTTATGTCTCCATCCTTCTGAATTAACAATTAGATACAGATTATGCTTCTGTGTTGATAATATTAAGACTAATTCTCTGCAGACTAGACTATTACAATACAAAGAGAAAAAGTAGCCAAAATAATAGTAAGATTAAACGAGAACTTACCAGTTTGAAGTTTGATCTTTATTTTATGAGGAGTTACGATGAGGGATTACGTGAAGACCCCGCCAGCACACATGCGCAACATTATTCAAAGCAGCGGTGTGGAATCACAGTAATAGTAATTGAAATAAACATAGTAAGATAAGAAGAACTAATATACCAGTTGACCTTTATAATAGTGGGCGGGAGCGGAGGGCACATAATCCCTCACCGTAACTCCTCATAAAATAAAGATCAAACTTCAAATTGGTAAGTTCTCGTTTAATCTTACTATTTTACTTCAGAGTCACGTGAGTGACTACATGAAGATTTTAAAGCTCTGTGATTTCAAGCCGTGGAACAGTCCATGCTTCACTCACTGCCGAAGTCATTCAAGGGAGGAAGTATGTTATTGTATTCAGACATGCATCCAATTCAGGCAATAACAATTTATTTTAACAAAATAATCCCCCCTAGGGCTAAATATATTACAGAAATCAAACTTGATTCTGCAACACCGCAGGTTTGGTTATTGGCTTATTATAAAGAATTGGAAGATCGTTCTCTAGACCATCCTGCTGTTGCCAGGATATGGTCCATAGGCACTTCCTTGTCTCTAGCTGCCGGTGTTGCTGTTGCCCTTGTGAATAGAAACTTAAGATGTCAGTATCCACCCCAGCAGCTCCCAAACCTGTCTGAGCCATCCAGCGATGGTTAGTGCTGATACCCATCCATTAGGCTGTTTATGGCTGCCCATAGTGCCAATTTACTTCCTCTTAAGTTTTAGTAGTTTTAAGGTATAATAGAAGGTGTGTCATTACACATAGTCAGGTGTCAGTTGGGTATAACTGGAATTCCAAATTTGGTCCTGATGTTCCTGGTCTATCTAGTTTAACAAGCTCTAATATGCGAAGTTATCTTTTCTGGAGATGCCATCATTTATCCCAGTCTCAGTTTATGTAGAAACTGGACCCCTAGAGCTGAGACCAGTACTATCAGCATAGTGTTTTTGAATGCCAGTCCCCCCCCCCAGGGACAGGGACATTGCTGGTGCCCCTAGCAATGTTAGTACAACACTAACGTCCCAGGATTTGTGTTATAAATAATCTTCATAAGTTTGGCAACTAGAGGGTGAGATCCCATGGAGAGTTGTCGTGGTGCCTGCCACCAGCAAGCTGACAGGGCACAGTGTAATATTTCCCCTGTTAGTACAGGTCGTACACCTTTGTGTTCTGGAAGGAACCAGATCCACCTACCTCCCTGGTTGCCGGTGGTACGTCCCTTTCTTCAATTTCTGCCTCTTCTGCGGAAGAGGCACCGGAGCGTGAGGTTGGCACGTTTTCCACGATGGCCACTCTGGGCCTTGGCCTAAAAAAGGGTCTTCGTGGTGCTGCGCGGCCCTCATGCTTTCACCAACGTCCTGGTGTTGATACCTGCTGGTGGATGCATAGGGGTGCTGTCGTTGCTGATGACGCTGTTATGACCCCAAAGGCTTTGAACTCTTCATCGAGCTTTTTAACTTGTTTAAACAAGTTTCCCCCCTGGTTGTGTTGCAGCTGTTTCGCACAACCTTGCAAATTTGGGGTTTAGTGTAGGTTTACTGTGCTCTCGCAAGTAATTGATTTCATAGTGGGTATTGCGGAGCAATGTTAATCCTGCTGTCATCTCTGTACCATCATCTGGGCGAGCAACCAATTATATGCCCGCTGTCAGAAGTTTTAAAATCTTCTGTAGTTTGACCTCCTAAGTTTTTGTGCCAGTCCCACTGTACCCCCAGATCGCATTGTTTGCTGCAGGCATTTTTAACGAAGTAGTTCACAGGAGGCCTATACTTCTACGTAATTTCGTTGCCTGTTCCTGCAGAGGATGGAAGTACAGGTAGTCGATGCTGGCCGCCAGCTTGGTCTGTAATGGTACTTTTTGTTGATCCGTAATTTTGGTGATCAGTCCCAGTAGCTCCTTAGGATTCTGCACCCCTTGCACACTGTCGTTTTCTTCAGCCACGTCCCCTTCTTCAAGACGAGCCCAGTTCTGGTCCACAACGCTCTCCTCTGTTGAGGGAGATGCATTGTTTTACAGCCCTCGATAAGTTGCTGTTGTGGGAGTGCGAAGAGTCCCATAGTGAACTTGCTCCATCTCTCGGAGCAAGTCACGGGCGGACCTCTGCTGCACTCGGGCAGCGCGCCCCTTCGGTTGGACTCAGATGAGTATGATCAGCTGGGCTGAATCCTGCTGGGCTTTGCCTCCAGCCTGCTGCGCTGCTTTGAGCTGTACGACTCATGGCGCTAGATTCAGCTTGGAGTCGGTAAGTGGAACTTAGTACCCACTCCACTGGGCAGTGCGTCCTCCTGGCTGGTCTCCCTGAGTCTAACGGCCGGACCGACTCCTGTTGTGCCAGCCTGCAGCCCGCTGTTTCCAGGTATACAGCCCGCTGTTTCCAGGTGCTGGGCTCAGCTTGCTGCGGTCGTACCCGGCTGCCGGAACCTTCCTAGTTCCCCGCAGCCTGCGGGCCTGGAGCCGCTGGTTTCCCATGGCTGTCGGCTGCCGGAACCTTCCTGGTTCCCCACAGTCTGCGGTCCAGGTGTCCGTTTTTTCTTCCCCTTGTCCAACGTGCTGTAACATAAAGCACAGCAAGGGGAAGAATACAACTTCAATATCATTTCCCTTACCTTGTAAGTCCGTTTCAATTTCGCCGCGGTAGCGCTCCACCCCCGCCCGTCGTTGTTGCACTGTGTGAGACGCTATGTCGCGCACGAGTGCTGGCGGGGTCTTCACGTAGTCACTCACGTGACTCCGAAGTAAAATGACAGGTAAGATATAGCCAGGTATAGAACAAAGAACATAGAACATAGAGCAGTACAGCACACGGACAAGTCCTTTGGCCAACAATGTCAAGACCATCTCTTATCTAGCTGCACATAATCCATATATTTCCATTCCCTGCATATCCATGTGCTTATTGAAACATTTCTTAAATGCCACTGTCAAATGATACAAACAAAAATTAAGTGTGAGTGGCGGAATTCAATACTGAGTCCAGAAGGCTGTCAGAAGAAAACTGAGGCTTGCATTGAGTCTTGCTGTACAGGGGGTATAGGAGGTTAGAGACTGATAGGCCAGAGTGTGATGGGGAAATAAAGTGGGAGGCAACTGGAAGTCGTGGATCATTCCTGCAGACAGAAACCATTGAGGTTTCATGCTAATGACCTTTCATCAGTATCGCTGAATTCTACTGCAAGAATTTTGGTAAGAATTATAGACACAGCCCAGACCATCAGGCAAATCAACCTCTCTTCCATTGACTTCCTCTACACTTCATGCTGCCTCAGCAAGGCCACCAGCAGAATCAAGGGCCAGTCTCACCCCAGCCACTCCCTCTTCTCCCCTCTGCCATCAGGCAAGAGTCACAAATGTACGAAAATGCATATCTCCAGATTCATGGACAGTTTCATCCCAGCTGTTATCAGGCAACTGAACCATACTATCGCCAACTGGAGAGCGGTTCTGACCTCCCATCCACGTCATTTGAAACCCAACGGACTATCTTCAATCAAACTTTATCTCACACTCTACGTAATTCCCTCTATCCTGTATCTGTACACTGTGCATGGCTTGATTGTAATCATGTATAGTCTTTCCGCTGACTGGATAGCATACGACAAAACAAAAGCTTTTTGATGTAGCTCGGTACACGTGACGATAAACTAAATTAAACTAAACTAAACTAAACTAACTGATCTGCTGAGATTGTTCAGCATTCACAGTTTTCTATCTTCTGTTATTCTTGTTCATCGGTGGTAGATTGAACAACTGATGTAAAAATCCATCATCTCCCACATCATATCCTTCCCGCATTGTCCACTGGAGCTTGTAAACCTCTGTCTCATATTAAGGAGAGTGCCACTGATGGGGCTCAGCTTTCTGGTAACATCAGCCCATTGTGCTCATACTGCACTGTGTTACTTAAAATGAAAGGCCACTTGAGTCTGAAGTGGCCGACAAGCCCTATGAATAATTGCGACCCAATTCAGTGCATTTACAGTTACAAATTAGAGTTTACAGTTACAAATTTGCAACCTTAAAGGATGACAAACCTCAAAGATGTATTGCTTAGCCTGAGATGTTAAGAATTGATGTTGTTATTATTTCAACGTCAGATATAAAATATCGGAGGTAAAAATTGTTAGCACAAATTCAACAGGCACTGACGAATTCTGAAAGCAGAGCACATTAAAATTGGATGGCTAATAGCAGGTCTGTGTGATTGTTAGTGCCTGGTCCTTAGCAACCTCATACAAATCGTGGACTAAACCTGTTACCAATGGCTACAACAGCCAGAACCAACACACTGGCAACAGGTCACGTTAAATGAGGCAAACCAAACGTGCGTGGTCACCTGCATCATTTTTTAAGGGGATGTTTTAAAATTTGGATGTGGAGTGTTTATTTCTGTTTGCTTTCGTAGCCTGCTTTTTAGTGCTCAAGTGCAGTTAGGAAAGATCATACTGTGGTCTGTGTAACATCCTTAACCCACAGTGTGCTCTCTTCCCATTCCCCAACAGGAGATGACATGATTACTTCAGTAATTACTGATAATATTGTGATCCATTTATTTTAATTTGTTTTGATGCTAATTGTACTGGGTGGACTAATTTCTAGTTGTCAACATTTTAAGCAGTGCACTCTACAAACTTTTCCATTTGAACTAGTGGGAAGGAGCAGAGTCATGCACAGTGCATTCAATTTGCTGGCTTTTAGCTCAAGAGAGTTAAGAGTGTTTTAATGTGCTATGGCCTGAAAGGGAATAATGAAATTCTTACATGCAGCAGCACAACAGATATATAAACAGATAGGTAAACACCCCGACTGTCATGTGCAAGAAGGAACTGCAGATGCTGGTTTAAACCGAAGATAGACACAAAAAGCTGGAGTAACTCAGCGGGACAGGCAGCATCTCTGGAGAGAAGGAATGGTGATGTTTCAGGTCTGAAGAAGGGTCTCGACCCGAAATGTCACCCATTCCTTCTCTCCAAAGATGCTGCCTGTCCCGCTGAGTTACTCCAGCTCTTTGTGGCCAACCCCGACAATCTTTTCAGGTGAGGTAGTGATTCACTTGCACCTCCTCCAACCTTATCTACTGTATCCGCTGTTCCAGGTGTAGACTCCTGTATATCGGCAAGACCAAGTGCAGGCTCGGCGATCGTTTTGCTGAATACCTCCGCTCCATCTGCCTAAACCTACCTGATCTCCCGGTTGCTCAACACTTTAACTCCCCCTCCCATTCCCACACTGACCTTCCTGTCCTGGGCCTCCTACATTGCCAAAGTGAGGCCCAGCGCAAATTGGAGGAACAGCACCTCATATTTCGTTCGGGCAGGTGACACCCCAGCAGTATGGACATTGACTTCTCTAACTTCAAGTAGCCCATGCTTTCCCTCTCTCTCCATCCCCTCCTCCTTCCCAATTCTCCAACCAGTTTTACCGTCTCCGACCACATTCTACCTCAGTTTGCTTTGTTGTTACCTTCTCCCAACTAACAATGATCTATTCTACATCTTCCTTGATCTCCATTCCTGTTGTCATTTTTTCACACCTTACACTTCCTTATCTATGCACATCCTTATCTATGCACCGTCCACTCCCTTGACATCAGTCTGAAGAAGGGTCTCAACCCAAAAGGTCACCCATTCCTTCTCTCCAGAGATGCTGCCTGTCCCGCTGAGTCACTCCAGCATTTTGTGTCTATTTTGGCGAATGCAAGAACGGCAACCAAGTTTTATTAACTTATTTATTTGTAAAATAACTTCTTGGTTCACAGGTCCTTACACACATGTCTGGCTACAACAGCAGCCCCTCCCGAGTCACGTGACCGCGGCTTCCGAACGCCGGTTTCAATCCCTGCGTGCGCCAGAAGGCGCCGCTACACTATCTTCAATTTAAGCATAGTACTCTGTAAACACCATATTAAACTATTTTAAAACTTCAGTATATATAAAACAATAATAGTGCAAGGACAAAAACTATTCCCCTAGTCTATGTTTTCAGGATCCTATTCCTTTTTGCTGATTGAAGTGAGAATGTGGCCAGGGTGGTGTGGGTCTCTGATGATGCTGGCTGCCTTTTGAGGCATCGACTCCTGTGGATCCCTTCAATGGTGGGGAGGTCAGTACCCGTGATGGACTGGGAAGTGTTCACCACTTTTTGCAGTCTTTTTCATTCCTGGGCATTTGAGTTTAGTTCAGTTTACACAGATACAGCATGGAAACAGACCCTTTGGCGCACCGCGTCCCCGCCGACCAGCGATCCCCACATATTAATCCTACACACTATCCTACACACACCAGGGACAATTTACATTTATAGATAGCCAAATAACCTACAGACCTGTACGTCTGGAGTGTAGGAGGAAATCGAAGATCTCAGAGAAAACCGATGCAATAGACAATAGACAATAGGTGCAGGAGTAGGCCATTCGGCCCTTCGAGACAGCATCGCCATTCAATGTGATCATGGCTGATCATCCCCAATCAGTACCCCGCTCCTGCCTTCTCCCCATATCCCCTGACTGCTATTTTTCAGAGCGCTATCTAGCTCTCTTGAAAGTATCCAGAGAACCGGCCTCCACCATCCTCTGAGGCAGAGAATTCCACAGACACAACTCTCTGTGAGAAAAAGTGTTTCCTCATCTCCGTTCTAAAAGGCTTACCTCTTATTCTTAAACTGTGGCCCCTGGTTCTGGACTCCCCCAACATCGGGAACATTTTTCCTGCCTCTAGCATGTCCAAACCCTTAACAATTTTATATGTTTCAATAAGATCCCCTCTCAACCTTCTAAACTCCAGAGTGTACAAGCCCAGCCGTTCAATTCTCTCTGCATATGACAGTCCCGCCATCCCGGGAATTAACCTTGTAAATCTACGCTGCACTCCCTCAATAACAAGTATGTCCTTCTTCAAATTAGGGGACCAAAACTGCACACAATACTCCAGGTGTGGTTTCACTAGGGCTCTATACAACCGCAGAAGGACCTCTTTGCTCCTATACTCGACGACTCTTGTTATAAAGGCCAACATGCCATTCGCTTTCTTCACTGCCTGCTGTACCTGCATGCTTACTTTCATAAACTGATGAACAAGGACCCCCAGATCCCGTTGTACTTCCCCTTTTCTCAACTTGACGCCATTTAGATAGCAGTCACGGGGTGAATGTACAAAGCGCTGTAAGGCGCTTGCCGAACCAGAGCGCGATATTTCCATATTCTTAATGTATGTGGCTACTTTGCATATACTATGCCCAAGGCCAAATGCTGACTATATTTTTTGATGAGTATTAGGAACATCCACTCCCCCAGTGTATGTATCCTTGTGAATGAAACTGGATAAAGATAAATTATTTTAGAATTCCTGTTAAATTGTTCAGCCAAATCCACTGGATTGCTTCTTTAACTATTGCAATGCTAATAGGTTATATTAATGATCAACGTTGTGGTTATATTTGGGAAATACTGAGCAATGTATCAATACCATCAAGGTCATGTTTCAGAAAGGAATAAGACTTTAAGTTCAGGTATTGCTTTAGTTTCTGATGTTACAAAAGTGACTTACTTACTTCATTGATCGTAAAGTTCTTTGGGATACACAAGGCTAGAATGAATGCTCTCCTTTCCTTTCAGGCAATTTCTTTATAATTTTAGATATTTTATCTTTTGATTGTTGATATCTATTTGGTGTTTAAACTTGAGAGTTAGGATTACAAAGTTGATGACACTCCTGGTGTCAATGAAAATGACCCGGGTTTTCCATCAATATCTCTGACACCATTTTGACCATATCCCATCAACCATAATGAGGAACATCGAAGACGACACTCCTTGTTGTTCTGTTTTTCTTAACATGCAACAAGAAACCTTCTTTAATTCTGAAACGTCCTACGTGTCATTGACTTCATATAGAACAACACAGTACATGTGTCTAAGACAGCTGAAAACTATTGTCCATTAAAAATCACCAGTGTAAAACACAAAGTTCTGGAGGAACTCAGCAGGTTAGGCAAGTTGTGAAGAGAAATGGATGGATGATGTATCAGGTCGAGACTCTTCCTCAGACTGACGGATTTGGACCTTTAATGAGTCTGAAGGAGGAGCCTGATCCAAATGCCATCTGCCCATTCCCTCCACAGATGCTGCCTGACCCACTGAGCTATTCCAGCCACTTTGTGTTTCACTCAAGATTCTAGCATGGTGTCTCCATGCACGAGTGTAGTCTGGTGCTAACTGTTAAATTCATGTCAAATTATTGGTCCCATTTTGATTTATCAACTTACAAGTGAAGTTGAAATGGGGGAGCATTGCTTTATTTGGCTTCAGGCTGTATCTGTCTTTTCAAATTTAACGCAAATATTCTCTGTGGCTGATATCAGAGACTGACCTATTCCTACCTACATCTCATGCTTATATGTTCCGGATGACAGATAACAATCATAGAGTCATAGAGTCAGAAAATACAGTGTGGAAACAAGACCTTCGGCCCAACCTGCCCACACCGGCCAACATGTCCCACCCACACTTGCCCGTGTCTGGCCCATATCACTCTAAACTTGCCCTATCCATGTACCTGTCTAATTGTTTATTAAATGAAGCTTCTTAAAATCAGCCTGAATTGTGTGAATATTTCATCGCCTTTGGCATCATTCGCAACATGGTAACACCATATTTTCTCTCAGCTGACCTTCTTGAATGTGAATGCAACAGGCAAATTGTTGACTTGAACAATCAGGAAGTGTGCTCTAAGCAAGATTATGCAGCTGCTGAGGATGGAATCATACATAATCACTTCTCATAAGGAAAAATGGGCCCCACTGTCAGATGATTACTTGTGATGCTGTGAAATAGATTAGATTAGAGGCCATGATGAGCAGCCTTCCAGGAACAAATAGTGAAAGCAGTCCCTTCAAAAGTCTCATCCACTGACAGACAGGCAGATTCCAATGCGATTTTTCAATAACACAAAAAAAGGAATGACTGTATTAAAAGATTCATCTCCATATATATTTTAAATCGTACTTACCAGTCCTGTAACCTCATGGTAAATATCTAAGAAGGCTTCTAAAATTAAATGTATTACTTCAATATATGGGTAATTGGTTGTGGTTTTGTGGCAATACGTAAAATAATCTACAGATCTGTCCATGATCTTTGTTCTTTTGTATGATGAGAAGGGAATGTGCATTCGTATTGGTTGCTACAAGCATTCTTTAGACTTTAGAGAAACAGCACAGAAACAGGCCCTTCGGCCCACCGAGTCTGCGCCGACCAATGATCACCCTAAACATTAATACTATCCTACACTATCTTACCATTTTATTTTTACCGAAGCCATTTAACCTACAAACCTGTACGTCTTTGGAGTGTGGGAGGAAACCCACACGGTCACAGTGGGAATGTACAAACTTCATACAGGCAGCACCCATGGTCAGGATCAAGCCTGGGTCTCTGGTGTTGTAAAAGGCAGCAACTCTGTCGCTGCGCCTCTGTGCCAGTCTCTCTTTGAACAATTCACTTCAGTAACACTTGCCGTGTTATTTCCTCCTGACCCTCTGGTTTGCCATTCTGTGTATGTAATCTGTTGATTTCCCCAAATTGTAGACTGTCCATTTCCTTCTTTAGATGCACGACCTTCTGATTTGCTCCAAATTGCAGCATCTGTAGTCTCTTGTGACTCTCTTTAATTTTGGTTAATTTAGTTTAGAGATACGGCGCAGAAATAGACCCTTCGGCCCACCGAGTCAGCGCCAACCGCAGAGGCCAATTAACCTACAAACCTGTACGTCTTTGGAGTGTGGGAGGAAACCAGAGCACCCAGAAAAAAAACCACGCAGTCACAGGGAGAATGTACAAGCCCGTACAGACAGCACCCGTAGTCAGGATTGAACCTGGGTCTCTGGTGCTGTAAGGCACCAACTCTACCGCTGTACCCTTCATCTTCAGTCCTTGTGTATAATGAGTTAATTTTGTCTTCCCAATGAGTGAGGTTCCTTGCTGGTAGAATCGTCTCACAATAGGTCTCACAGGCACTGGATTTGCAAGCCTTCTCTCTGTGGCTATTACAGGTAGGGTTGTATAATTACTCATTCCTAGCTGACATGGAGAGGGTGGCAATTATCATCTGCATTCTCAAACTCTTTCAGTTCTGCTTAGCTAGCGATGCATGGAAAGAATAATATAATAATTATATTGGGTCATATATTAGCTTGATTTTGTCATCAGCTAAATTTTTAATCTAATTATTCATCCTAATTTTTTTTAGTTGTAGAAGAGCAGAATGAGAATGATGTTTAGTTTAGAGATACAGTGTGGAAACTTTGTCCCTTTGGCTCACCGACTGCGCTGACCGACGATCACCAGTACACTAGTTCTATCCTATACATTAGGGCCAATTTACAGAAGCCAATTAGCCTACAAACTTACATGCCTTTGGAATGTGGGAAGAAATGTGGGAGATGTGGGAGCACCCGGAGGAAACCCTTGGGTCACGGGGAGAAGGTACGAGCTCCACACAGACAGCATCCGTAGTCAGGATCGAACCCAGGTTTCTAGCGCTGGAAGGCAGCTCCTCTACCGTTGCATCAGAGAAACATAGAAACATAGAAAATAGGTGCAGGAGTAGGCCATTCGGCCCTTCGAGCCTGCACCACCATTCAATATGATCATGGCTGATCATCCAACTCAGTATCCTGTACCTGCCTTCTCTCCATACCCCCTGATCTCTTTAGCCACAAGGGCCACATCTAACTCCCTCTTAAATATAGCCAATGAACTGGCCTCAACTACCTTCTGTGGCAGGGAGTTCCAGAGATTCACCACTCTGTGTGAAAAATGTTTTTCTCATCTCGGTCCTAAAGGATTTCCCCTTTATCCTTAATCTGTGACCTCTTGTCCTGGACTTCCCCAATATCGGGAACAATCTTCCTGCATCTAGCCTGCCCAACCCCTTAAGAATTTTGTAAGTTTCTATAAGATCCCCCCTCAATCTTCTAAATTCTAGCGAGTACAAGCTGAGTCTATCCAGTCTTTCTTCATATGAAAGTCCTGACATCCCAGGAATCAGTCTGGTGAACCTTCTCTGTGGTGCAGATGTGATGAGGTTTGTGCGTAATTGGTATTTTAACATACAATAGGGCCACTGTGAATGTTGGTAGTTTTAAGGTTCAAGAAAGAAGACAGGAAGGACATGAATGGAACTAAGATGGTTGGGTTACATCAGGTACAGAAATAAAAATATACAAAATGGAATAATTGAGTTGACAGAAAAATGGGACAGTAAACAAAATAGGCAGAAAAAAAATCAATCTTTATTATTTAAAAATATCTAGCTACAATTTATTACTTGCAGAAAGGAGAGTTATAGAATCGTAGAATTGTCTCGGACAGAAACATTTCCCTTTATCCACCTTACTGACATATTTTCCTATCTACACTAATCCAATTTGCTTCATATTCTATTTTGCCTTGCCTCCTCAAATGCCATTCTAAATGTTTCTTAAACACAGTGATTGTAAGTGATTCCACTGTCTCCTCTGGCAGCATGTTCTGGATATCAACCACTCTACATTTAAACAAGCTTTCTCTGCAAATCCCCTTTAACACATCTTACACTCATTTTAACCTATAACCTATGTATGGTTTTAATATCCCTGCTTTGTGAAAACAATTCGGCGGTGGCGCAGTGGTAGAGTTGCTGGCTCACAGCGCCAGAGACGCAGGTTCAATTCCGACTACGTGTGTTAACTGTACGGGGTTTGTACATCCACCCTGTGACTTGCATGGGCTTTCTCCGGGAACACCGGTTTCCTTCTACACTCCAAGGACGGACAGGTTTGAAGGCAAATTGGCTTGTTAAAATAGTAAGTTGTCCCTAGTGTGTGTAGGGTAGTGTAATGTGCGGGGATCGCTCGTTTGTGTGGACTCAGTGGGTCGAATGGCCTGTTTCTACGCTTTATCTCTACACCAAACTAAAATACAGATTATCTACTTTATTTACGCATCTTATAACATTATACACTCATTCAGGTCACCCTTCTGCCTCCTTCACTCCAGCGGAAACAAACCCAGCCTATCCAATCTCTCCCCATAACCAAAATCTACCTATCCAGGCAATATCATGGTGAACATCCTCTGCATTCTTTCCAGAGCAAGATACATCTTGTCTATGCTGCACTGACAAGAACTTCACACAAGATATTCTTCATCACCCTATCTACTTATATTGCCATTTTCAGGGAACAATGGACTTGAACCCCAAAGTCCTTCTGTTCACTAACAGCCCTTAGCACTCTCCTACCTACTGTATTTGTCCTTCCCTTAATTGCCAATGTGCATCACATCAAACTTATCAGGATTAATATTAATCTTCCAATATTAGATTATATTAGATTAGATTAGATCCTTTATTTGTCCTTCAGACCTTTCAGACCTTGCCTGCAGTCATACATATAATAATAAGCAACAAAACACACAATAAACACAAATTAACATCCACCACTGTGAGTTCACTAGGCACCTCCTCACTGTGATGGAGGCAAAAGTCTTAAAGTCACTGTCTCTTCCCCTCCTTATTCTGCGCTGAGGCGATCCAGGCCTCCGATGTTGTTACCCCACCGGGCGATGGTAAGTCAAGTCCCGCGGCTCAACGGAGCTCCGCGAACGGGCCGGTTCAAGCTCAGATGACATGTCCTGGGCCCAGCGGATAGAGGTGATCACAAAGAAGGATCAAAAAAGTTTAAAGAGATTCCGCATGTCACTGAATATTCCAACAGATTTTCAGTTTAGTTTATTGTCACATGTTTTGTTGCGTGCCAACCAGTCAGCGGAAAGACAATACATGATTACATTCGAGCCTTTCACAGTGTACAGATACATGATAAGGAAATAATGTTTAGTACAAGATACAGTAAAGTTCACAAGTCACAAGCTATAGGGGTAGAATATTGCCCATCGAGTCTACTCCGCCATACAATCATGGCGAAGCTCTGCCTCCTAATCCCATTTTCCTGCCTTCTCCCCATAGCCCTTGACACCTGTTCTAATCAAGAATATGTCTATCACAGCCTTAAAAATATACACTGAAGGCCTCCATAGCCCTCTGTGGCAATGAGTTCCACAGATTAATTACCCTCTGACTAAAGAGGTTCCTCCTCACCTCCTTTCTAAAAGAGTGCCCTTTAATTCTGAGGCTATGACATCTGGCCAGACTCTCCAGCCAATGGAAACATCCTTTCCACATCCACTCTCTGTGTCTTTCATTATTCTGTGTTTCAATGAGGTTCCCCCTCATCCTTCTAAATGCAGCGAGTCGAGGCCCAGTGCTGTCAAACGCTCATCATATGCTAACCCACGCATTCCTGGAATCATTTTTGTAAATCTCCTCTGGACCCTTTACAGAGCCAGCTAATCCTTCCACAGATAGGAAGCCCACATTAGCTCACAGTACTCCAATTGTGGACTGACCAGCGTTACATCTCTGTTTTTGTATCCCAGTCCTCTTCATATAAATGCTAGCGTTGTATTTGCCTTCCTTACCAGTAAAGTCCAATCAAAGATAGTCCGAGGGTCACCAATGAGGTAGATAATAGTCCAGGACTGCTCTCTAGTTGGTGGTAAGATGTTTCAGTTGTCTGATAACACCTAGTTGCGGAAGGATAGTTCAGTTGCCTAAGATTTTAGCCGATGCACTGTAGAGAGTATCCTAACTGGTTGCATCATGACCTGGTTTGGCAATGAACAGGAACACAAGAGGGTGCAGACAGTGGTGGACTCAGTCCAACAGGTTGGTGAGTGCCTGAAACGTGCTACCAAAGTTGGTGGTGGAGGCTGAGACAACAGAAACTTTTGTACAGGAGGCACAGGAACGTGCAGGGAATGGAGGGACATGGATTATGTGCAGGCAGGTAAGAGTTGGCCTTGGCATCATGTTCGGCCCAGACATTGTGGGACAAAGTGCCTGTTCCTGTGCTGTGCTGTTCTATGTTCTGTGATGAATTGTCATTGAGCTATGATTATTACATCAGTTTTCCCTCTTATCACAAATCCAACATAAATTGGTACTTCTATTCATTTCAGATTTCCACTGTTACCAGTGCTTCCTGTTTCCAGTTCCAGTGTTGTTCTTCTCTCTCTCCTCTATCTCATCCATCTCCTTCACATATATCCTCCTGTCAGATCAGCTTCAGCATCTCTGGTCAGCAGCCAGCACAAATATTGTGCCCACCAAGCTCTCTAACTTATTTAAACGTATAAAGGCAGCAATAATTCATTCAGCCCATCTGTCTCTATCAGTTCCCATGGATCAATCCCATTCCCTTTCTCATTTCACTGACCCCTTACAACTTATTCTCTCTGCCGCCGGCCCATCAAACCCGTTTTGAGTTTTTTGCTTTTAGCCTGTGCCAAGTCATACTTCAGAATAACTAATCAATCTACAGTGTACCTTTGGGATGTGGGAGGAAACCATAGCACCCAGAGGTGTAACATATAAACTCCACGCCAGAGATCAGGATTGAACGCGGGTCACTGGAACTATGCGGAAACATTCTGCACCTCTGCAACTTTTGTCTTGCATCACATCATCGACATTTCCTGACCTGCTGACTATTATCATCCCTTCACCTTCTCTGCAGTTTAAAACATCTTTAACTTTGAACCTGTTTATTGAAACTGATGTCGTTTACAGAGTTTATGGATACAGCGTGAAAACACACACTTTGGGCCCACTGAGTCCATGCTGACCATCGATCACTCATTCATACAAGTTCTATGATATCTCACTTTTGCATCCACTCCCTAGGCATTTGGCCATTTTTTTTTTAAAGAGGTCAAGTGACCTGCCAACCACAGTCTTTGGGATGTGGGAGCAAACTAAAATACCGGGAGGATACCCACACAGTCACAGGGAGAATGTGCAAACTCCATACAATAGACAATAGACAATAGGTGCAGGAGTAGGCCATTCGGCCCTTCGAGCCAGCACCGCCATTCAATGTGATCATGGCTGATCATCCACAATCTGTACTCCATTCCTGCCTTCTCCACATATCCCCCGACTCCACTATTTTTAAGAGCCCTATCTAGCTCTCTCTTGAAAGCATCCAGAGAACCTGCCTCCACCACCCTCTGAGGCAGAGAATTCCACAAACTCACCACTCTCTGTGAGAAAAAGTGTTTCCTCGTATCCGTTCTAAATGGCTTACTCCTTATTCTTAAACTGTGGCCCCTGGTTCTGGACTCCCCCAACATCTGGAACATGTTTCCTGCCTCTAGCGTGTCCAAGCCCTTAACAATCGTATATGTTTCAATGAGATCTCCTCTCATCCTTCTAAACTCCAGAGTGTAGAAGCCTAGATGCACCGTAGAGAGTGCTCCATTCTCTCAGCATATGACAGCTCCGCCATCCCGGGAATTAACCTTGTAAACCTATGCTGCACTCCCTCAATAGCAAGAATGTCCTTCCTCAAATTAGGGGACCAAATCTGCACACAATACTCCAGGTGTGGTCTCACTAGGGCTCTGTACAACTGCAGAAGGACCTCTTAGCTCCTATATTCGATTCCTCTTGTTATAAAGGCTAACATGCCATTCGCTTTCTTCACTGCCTGCTGTACCTGCATGCTTACTTTCATAGACTGATGTACCAGGACCCCCCAGATCCCGTTGTACTTCCCCTTTTCACAACTTCACGCCATCTGCCTTCCTGTTTTTGCTACCAAAGTGGATAACCTCACATTTATCCACATTAAACTTCACCTGCCATGCATCTGCCCACTCCCCCAACCTGTCCAAGTCACCCTGCATTCTCATAGCATCCACCTCACAGTTCACACTGCCACCCAGCTTTGTGTCATCTACAAATTTGCTAATGTTACTTTGAATCCCTTCATCCAAATCATTGATGTATATTGTAAATAGCTGCGGTACCAGCACCGAGCCTTGCAGTACCCCATTAGTCACTGCCTGCCATTCTGAAAGGGACCCGTTAATCCCTACTCTTTGCTTCCTGTCTGCCAACCACTTCTCTATCCATGTCAGCACTCTACCCCCAATACCATGTGCCCTAATTTTGCCCACTAATCTCTTATGTGGGACCTTATAAAATGCTTTCTGAAAGTCCAGGTAAACTACATCCACTGGCTCTCCCTTGTCCATTTTCCTAGTTACATCTTCAAAAGATTCCAGAAGATTAGTCAAGCATGATTTCCCCTTCGTAAATCCATGCTGACTTGGACCGATCTTGTTACTGCTATCCAAATGCTCGGCTATCTCATCTTTTATAATTGACTCCGGCATCTTCCCCACCACCGATGTCAGGCTAACTGGTCTATAATTCCCTGTTTTTCTCTCCCGCCTTTCTTACAAAGTGGGATAACATTAGCTACCCTCCAATCCACAGGAACTGATCCTGAGTCTATAGAACATTGGGAAATTATCACCAATGCATCCACGATTTTTAGAGCCACTTCCTTAAGTACCCTGGGATGCAGACCATCAGGCCCTGGGGATTTATCAGCCTTCAGTCCCATCAGTCCATCCAACACCATTTCCTCGGTTACAGACAGCATCCGAGGTCAGGATCAAACCTGGGTCTCTGGCACTGTGAAACAGCTGCTCTACCATCTAGGCAATGTGCCATCTGAGTCTTTGAACTGAAGTATTAAAGGGCCTGTCCCACTTACGCGACTTTTTCGGCGACTGCCGGCACCCATCATAGGTCGTTACAGGTCGCCGAAAATGTTCATCATGTTGAAAATCCAGCAGCGACCAGAACAAGGTACGACTCTTTGGGCGACAACTCACGACCATACAGGCTTCACCCCACAATATGTCGCCAGGGTGTCGCCTGTATGGTCGTGAGTGGTATCCTAGTCGCCCAAAGAGTCGTAGAGTTTTTCTGGTCGCCGCTGAATTTTTAACATGTTGAAAATGTTCGGCGACCTATGACGGGCGCTGGCAGTCGCTGAAAAAGTTGTGTAAGAGGGACAGGCCCTTAACAGTTTCTAGCTCCACAGAACATGTCTAACGGGATGAGTATTACCAGAACTTTGTCGTTTTTGGATTTCTAATATTTATAGATTTATTTTTGCACCTGGCCTGTTCCTGTGCCATATGTACCTTATCTTTGTTTTAAATAAAGCCAGGCTTCAATTTATTGCAAATTCATTATTATGTTCATCGATGTAGATGGAGGTGAATTTCAAGGATCAAAACAACATAAAGTTTTAATTTATAAAGTATTTAAATTCCACTTCAAAGGCAGAAGCTGAAGAAGAGAGTTGATCATCAGGTGTCCAAAACTGTGGAATCTAGATTATATTTAAGTAATGAGAGATGTAGTTTGCTTTGTAAAAACACACTGGAATGTACCATTGGCAGGAGGGTATATAACTAGTGTAGAGCCAAATCATTTGCAAAAGAACTGGAGAAGAGATGAATTGTTTCATTGTTACACACAGCTAGTTATTACAATCTAGAACACACTGCTTGAAAACTCAATGGAACCTGCAACGTGAAAATAAGACCTTGATAGAAACCTTTGGCCCAAGACAGCTTAGGTTGTTTCTTTAAAAAGAATTGCCAAAGGCCTGATGTTTTGAGTGGTTTTACTGTTTATAGAGGTTTGTGTTTGTCCATTAATTGCGTAGCATTGAGATGAGCGATTTCATGCAATGGAAGCAAATTGTTCTGACAGGCAATGCCCCAAGAAATGATCAGAATTGCTGAATTAGATCAGGTTAACTAGATGATGCTGAGAAAGACAAAGGGAAATTAATATGGATGCTGGAAATCTGAAATTAAATACAGGAGATGTGGCAAGTGGAGTTAATTAACAAACATTTGAACAGGAAAATTGGCTGAACATTTCCGGCCAAACCATGCATTCATCAATCCTCGAGCTTGGTAATTATTTTATGGTCGTTTATTTGGTCTTAACATTAAGTAACAAAAATAGCCATGTAAAAACCAACATAAAATACAGATGACCAATAATATATAAATTAATCTGATCACTATCTGTTTATGTATGCACGTTAGTTTAAGAGATTCACTGGTATACATAGAAATTGACCAGAAACAGCTTTCACTCCAGTCATTAACCAAGTTCTATGACTGAATGAGAAACATCATAGGTCTTTAAAAAAAATGGGGTTTTGGGCTTTCGGACAGTTATCATAAAGAACCTTCAACATGAAATGTCAATTCTCTTGTTCCACGGATGCTACCAAACTAGCTAAGTGTTTTTGGTATTATCATTTATTTTTTAAATTTTATACTCAGTAGCATTTTGCTTGGATTCATTTCCTGCAATTATGCTTTTGGCTTTGCCTGTTAAATTATGTAGCCTTCCATTCTCTACCAGTTTTTTAGGAGACCTTGACACCATCATAGATGAAACATTTGATTAATGTTATCTCAAATGATCTGATCGTTACCTTTTTTATTTATGCTTATTAGATTAAAAGAGGCTCTACGATAGCACAGTGGAAGAGTTGCGGACTTACAGCGCCAGAGACCCGGGTTTGATCCTGACTATGGGTGATGTCTGTACCGAGTTTGTATGTTACCCACGTGACTGCGTGAGTTTTTTCTGGGTACTCCGTTTTTCTCCCACACTCCAAAGACGCACAGGTTTTTAGGTTAATGGCTTTGGGTTTAAAAAAATGTAAATTGCCCTAGTGTATAAGTTAGTGCTAGCGTACGGGGATCACTGGTCGGCGTGGCCGTGGACTCAGTGGGGCGAAGGTTACACAAAAAAGCTGGAGAAACTCAACGGGTGCAGCAGCATCAATGGAGCGAAGGAAATAGGCAACGTTTCGGGCCGAAACCCTTCTTCAGGGCGAAGGGCCTGTTTTTCTAAACAAAACTGAAAAGATCTGCTGATAAGTGAGGGATTTGACTAGAAACAATTTGTTTTTACTCCGGAAATTAAATAAGTTCTATGACTGTCTGTGCAACATTATAGCTCCCTAAAAAAAATGCTTTGTCCTTTTAGCTTCAGACATTTCATTGAATGAATGATGCTTGGGATTCTTACTGAATGATGGGGGAAGAGTGCAGATATACACAGTTCCCAAAAGAAAGTAAACATTTCTCAGTAATTATAAATCAAAGACATCTCATTAAACATAACATCCTGGCAGATTTGGCACAACTTCAGTAAGTACAGGAATTCTTATAGCTTATTGAGGATAACAATTTAGCGGTCAGAGGAATAGAAATATCTGGACATATTCAGCTAAGTAGGTCAGTCTATATACTTTCACTGCTGTGGGACTAATAATAACCAAAGGGTCATTTTATTTTTGAAGACTGCTTGTCAGTTACCAATCTTCAACAAAGAATAAAAATTACCAAGTCAAGAACAGAGGGATACAATTAATAAGATTGCAGATTTTTATGTTGGTGTTGAAAATGGAGTAACTAGAAGTGGTCAGTCACTATGAAGGATCTATTTTGGAATGTTTCCACGTGGCCATCATGGATCATACATTTTAAAAACCCTCAAACTAATCCAGTGAAGGACTAAATTCTCTGTGGCCAAGGAGAGAATGTGATCCCTGACCAGACTGGGTTGTTGGAAGTGACTGAAAGTAACAATAATCCAGGTAAGGACAGGAAGGGAAGACCAACACAAGGCCATATACTTATAGGATGATAGATTAATGTGGGAGAAGGTTTATTAGGGGATTTATTATTAGCATAGACCTGCCAGGTAGATTGGCCTGCACATATGCATTAAATGCTGTGGTATATTTGTAAAATGAGTGTACTTCCACTTAAACATGTTGGTATCTGATTTGTAAGTTTAGTAAGCCTTAATATGTCTGTTGGTAAAAGGACATTTGTGTAATAAAACTCTCCCATTCCTCCATGTAGATCCCCCCTGTTATCCATTCCAGAACTAGGGTGGCATGGTGGCACAGCAGTTGAGTTGTTGTCTTAGAGCCAGAGTACTGGGTTAGATCCTATGGGTGCTGTCTGTATGGAGTGTGTACCTTCTCTGTGTCACTGCGTGGGTTTTCTCTGGGTGCTCTGGTTTCCACCCACACTCCAAAGATTTACAGGTTTGTAGGTTAATTGACATTGGTAAAAGTTATAAATTGTCCCTAGTGTGCAGGACCGTGCTAGTGTTCTGGTCTGCTGGTAGTGATTGCTGGTCTGTGTGGACTCGATGGGCCAAAGGGCTTTTCCTGTGCTTTATCTCTAAAGTCTACTGGTGAGTGAATCTGCTTATGAGTTGTATGTCAAATCCTGATAATATCATAAGGGTCTGACTGTGTTTCATGGTCAAGCAAAACACAAGATGCTGGAGGAACTCAGCAGGTCTGTGGAAGGAACGGACAGGCAACTTTTCAGGTTGGGACCCTTCTATTGGTGTTTCTTACTACCTGTCTTGAGGAGGAAACAGTCACAAGCTCCTTCATCATTCTTGCCTAGTGTGCAACAAAACTGGAAACCGAAGCGGCCTGGGTGGGGCTGGTAAAATGTTTTACTTGCTTCTCCATAGAACTAAAAGGAAAGATGGCTGAGGTTAGGGGAGAACGGGGAAAAATATCAATGCGTAGGTATGAACTGCAGATGCTGGTTTAAACCGAAGATAAACACAAAAAGCTGGAGTAACTAAACAGATCAGGCAACATCTCTGGAGAAAAGGAATAGGTGACGTTTCAGGTCCTCTGCTACAATCAACATTGCCCAGTCTGATCATTCAAAATTACCACAGTTCCCAAGGTATTTGACAGATGTACTAACTCTTGATAATGAGATGATTCCTGCTGATTGCATTTAATGTTTTGGGGACAATATTTGTTGCATAGGATGTATTTTCCAGTGGCATTGAACCTCACTCTGTGTTATCTGGGCCTTTGGTTAAAAGTAGACCTTGTGTTTGCAATCACTCTGCTAATTCTTCTGATACACCCAACTAGCTGGAAAATGCTTCAGTAAATCTCGAGGTTATGAAAGAGTCCTTATACTCTTTTTCGTGTCAGACTCTGGTAAATATTTCAGAGGAAAATAAATAGGCTTCCATTTGGAAAATTCAGGATAGCTTAAGTTATTCTGAAATGAAAAAGAGTAAAAATCCAAATTGTTTGGTGAAAATTAATTTTTACTTCTGATATTTCACACCATCAATTCCGTCTTCACAAAGTAATGAATTTCAGCATGAGCTAAATGTAAAAAATAGCATATTCTGCAAAGATTTTACTTTCTAAATATTCATTTGGATCTATTTAACACGGCATTTTAAAAGGCACATCGAGTTATTGGAAATTTAAAAAAATTATAATTTGAAAAATTATGGAGCCATGTCAAGTATTTTCTTATTGTAAATCCCTCTGTAAATATTGATCACTTTTGCGATCCAATATTTTGATGTGTATGTTACAGCAGTCTCTGCTATGTCATTAGCTGAGTGCAAGGGCTTAATATTAATCTTCTGCTCTTGTCCTGTGCATGTTATTTACAGAACATAAATGATGTTCTATCTATCCCAGTAAAAACGGAGACTGGAACTCAATTATATCTACAGAAGGATAAAGTAGACAAATTTCGAGAAGCTCCTATACATAATTTTGCCTATTTTTGTATTTCTAACAACATGTGTCTATTTTAAATCTACAGCTTTGAGAACTGGATATTACAAACCGACAATAAATATCAAAGGGAATTGTAGATATCATATACATTTTACAATAATATCTCTAGGATTATGGTAACAAAGATAAATATCTCCTACAGTAAATTGATACTACAAAATACTGCATTTACAGACTGGTATATTTTTTTCTGAAATACATCAGTACAAACTAGTAATTAAACAAGTTCACATTCGAAGTAAACACTTTAGTTCCTGACTATACATATTTATGTTTGGAATAGTTTGTAAAATTAAATTTAAGTTGTGTAATGTGAAAAAACCAATGATAGAATTGTATTTGTATTAGCATGTTTGGTTGTACTTCCTCATCTGAAGTTAGACAGAACTGCCTGTACCTGGTACCACAACACTGTGTGTTGGTTAGAAGCATGGCAAGTATGCTTGAGGAAGCCGAAATAAACAGACACATCAGAATTCCTTTTAAACCCTTCCCTGGACAGTTTCTGTTGCTAAAGATGAACTGATAAAACTCACATCCCATTGATATTGCCTAATGCCAGCATTTGTGAAGACCGATCGATAGAATGGCATTTGCCAGCTATGAATCCAGTATTTTAGTGATGTGTTTTCTAGATAATTCCATCAGTTGGCAGCCATTAGTGTTCTCATTGATGAATTGTTACTATTAATGACGGCAATCTTTATTTACTCCATTGTAACATGAATAGAACTGGTTCTTTGTAGTTAAATAGAAACATAGAAAATAGGTGCAGGAGGAGGCTATTTGGCCCTTCGAGCCAGCAACGCCATTCATTGTGATCATGGCTGATCATACCCAATCAATAACCCGTGTCTGCCTTCTCCCCATATCCCTTGATTCCACTAGCCCCTAGAGCTCTATCTAACTCTCTCTTAAATCCATCCACTATGGCAGGGAATTCCACAAATTCACAACTCTCTGAGTGAAAAGGTTTTTTCTCGCCTCAGTCCTAAATGGCCTCCTCTTTATTCTAAGACTGTGGCCAGGTCTGCTAGGTCTGAAAGCTCTAGGTAGAAACTTGATCAATAGGTGAATGAATGACATTATTTTATGCCCATAGCGTTCATCTTAGTAATATGGGCACCAATTGTAAAGCTTTGTATAGAACTTTAATTTACAATACAAAATTAGGCAGGAAATGTGTGTGGACATAGCAACTGGGAAATTAAAGATTCTGTATGTCTATGGAGCGGGCTAGAAGTCTATTCCTTGCAGCGCAGGGAGGTAAGGGGTGATCTTATAGAGGTGGACAAAATCATGAGAGGAATATGTTGGGTCGATGCACTGAGTCTCTTGCCCAGAGTAGGGAAATCCAGACCAAACATAGGTTTAAGGTGAGCTGGGAAATATTTAATAGGAACCTGAGGGATAACCTTTTCACATAAAGGTTGGCGGGTATATGGAACCAGCTGCTGGAGGAGGTAGTTAAGGCAGGTATTATCGTAACGTTTAAGAAACATTTAGGCAGGGACGTGGATACACAGGTTTAGAGGGATATGGGCCAAACGCAGGCAGGTGGAACTGGGTAGAACAGGTGGAACATGTTGGTCAGAGTGGGCAAGTTGGACCGAAGGGCCTGTTTCCACGCTGTATGACTGACTCCATAACAAACTGATCCGAGTAACAGCCTGTCTTTGGGATTAAGAAATGTAATTCTGACACAAGGTATATGAAAAGAAAAGTATGGAGCAAGATTGTAGTCAATGCACGGCTGATCTATCATTTTACATAGCTTCCTTGGTTATTAAAGTTAGCATTGCATATTATGTGTCGGTGCACATGACATTCAATAACGAGGCATTGTTTTTCTCTTGGTTTATAAGGATTTAGCAAAATCCCCAGGCGTGCTTCGAGAAGGCCGATTTCAGTTTAACCTTATACTTGCAAGCATGCGGCATGGTCACGGCTTGTATAAAGGTTCATCGCATAAGTGCGCCAAGCTGTTTTTGTTTGGATATTACTTGAGATAAAGTAAAGTGAAATATGCAAAATCCAGTTGCTAGAATTGCACTCGCCTTCTCTGGATCTTCCGCTGCTCCAGACATTGAACTAGTTTGCAAAAAAATCCTCTCCATGACGACACGACGGCCCAGGACAGGTACAAATTCTCTGCACTCCTGCTCTCGTCTCTCATAAGGCAGGGAGATGTACCCGATATCCCAATGTCTCTGGGTGATGGGTCATCTCAACGTGTCTAATGGCCAGCAATGTATCTCTGGCTGAAACGCATCCACGGAGCTAGGATTACGAGACGGTGAGGTGATCAGAGAACACGGAGCTGATGGAGTCGGCGTCCGCCTTGCCTCTGTTGGCCTTCAGGATCTTCTCGGCCACTGCGTGGCTGGTGGGGAGCAGCTTCATCTTCCCGTTCTGCCCCTTGAACGGCTCCTTGATGGGTTCCAGGAAGACCACCCGCTTGCAAGTGTTGGCTTTCCTGTCGGCGCCAGCATCATGCGAAGGGGTGGCGCTGAGGATGGAGGAGTGGGCGCTGTTTTCCTTCGGCTTTCGGTGCCTGTGTTTGGACTTGCACCAGCAGCGGCAGGGGGTCAGGTACAGGTAGACCAAGACCAAAATGATGCTGGCCAGGCAGGCGGACAAGGTGGTGAAGGCCGTGTTGAAGGTGTGCGATCGGTGCTTGCTCTGCGTGAAGTTGTGCACCTTCAGTGTCACCTCCACCGTCTCGTTTAGCATGCGCCTGCTGTTAATGGCAACGCAAGTGTAGACCCCCGCATCTTCAACCTGCGCCTCCTGGATTTCCAGACTGCCGTTCAACAACACATGCGGCCCCTGCCTTTGAACGCCAGATTGCAGCGTTTCATTCTCGGGTGTGACCCACAGCACGTTGGTGTTCTCGTCCAGGATTTTGCTATCACAGTTGATCACCACCCTCTCCCCTAAATGCGCCTCGTAGAACATCCCCAACGCGTGGAACGAGCCATTCACCGCACTGTTAGAGCAATTCAAAAGATCGTCGTGGATCAGCAAAACACTGACACTTCTCTTAGCGCCCAGCTGAAAATAACATCTGTAATCTTCTTTGAAGTCCACCGCCGATCTAAACTGCCTCTTATACCAGTAGGTGACCATCGTGTAGAAAGAGCAATCGCAGGTAAATGGATTGGCATGCAGGTACAAGCCACTCTGCTGCTTGACTGGCAGCGCAGTTAGCTGCAGCACTGGGACAGAAGTCAGTTTATTGAAGGACAGGTCCACGAGTTCCAAGTGTGGCAGTCTAGACCAGCCTTTGTACAGCTCTAGCGGGAAGCGTGAGATCAGATTCTGACTCAGGTAGAGTTTATGAAGTTTGTGCAAACCCTCGAACGCCCCAACGCTGACCTGGGCGACCTGGTTGTTGTACAGCAGCAGCACCTCCAGGGAATTTAACCCTTGAAAGGACGAGTTGCCCAAACTTTTCAGCTTGTTGGAGGACAGGTCGAGATACCTCAGTTGAGGGGTGGACCAAAATGCCCTCTTGGAGAGCAAGCCGATGTTGTTGTGATTGAGGATGAGGGTTTTGAGTCTGTCCAACATGGTCGGCGCCCAGTTAGAGCCAAGAAGGCTGATGCTATTGTAGCTCACGTCCAAACTGGTCGCGACTTTGTACAGAGTCCTGGGCACAGTGGTCAGATTTTTATTGGTGCACGTAATGATGTCGCTGGCACAGATGCAGACCGAGGGGCAGATGACGGACGCGTTGCCCGCCACGCTGGCGCAGAGCAAGAGCAGGGCGAATCTTTGGGTGGCGGAGGTGAAACCACCGAAGCCGGATGACAAGGCTGGCTGGCGGGAGCACGTCATGGCCGAGTACCAAGCTCCTTTCAATGGGCCGTGCAGTCGGATGCCCAGGAAATCTATCCCACTGGTCCGGGTGTGCCACCGGGGAAAGACAAACATCACCAGCTTCATCCCAGGGACAACAAACTGAAACAATCGAGCAAAGGAAAATTAGTAGAGCATCTATTGTTTTAACGAATATTCAGAGAGTGAACAACAACAGGGTCATTTCATCAAATGTATTCAAATAATTAATAGTTCATAATGTGTTCTAATACCTGAAATCAACCTTCCACACGACACAGACAGATCAATAATCTATGCATGAAGCCTTTTATATTTTATCAGTATACTTTAGCTCTAAAAATGTCACATTGTTTCCCACTCCAGTCAAATTCTAACTCACTAAAGATAGTTAAAGTAACTAATTTTATTAATAATTTTATGATTAAGAAGAATTTATTTTATGTTGCATGTAAGTGACGAATTGAAAAAACATGAAAACAGTCATGGATTCATACAAAGTAATGGTGAAAGTGGAGAGTGGGAGACAAAATTACCTTCAGTCTGCAGAGTGAGAGAGGTTTGTGCGAGATCGGGGTGATGGGTGATTGCAGATCAGAGACATTTAAGGTCTAGTGCGTTGATCATTTCTCCCGGTGATGTGGCGAGCTGGACCCCCATGTCCTGAACTTCCGAAGTAGAGTAGAGCGTCCTCGGTTCCCGTCTCTCCTGTGATCCATTTTACAGCAAATTGTCGAACGCGGCACCAGCGAGACAAGTGACGAGGCTGCAAGTGGCGGCTGCCACTCTTCTGTTTACCGCTGAACACAGTGGGCTGGGAGCCTGTCAACGATTACAGATGCAGATGGAAAAGTGGGTGGTGGGGAGGAGAGGGGGAGGGGGAGAGTGGGAGGAGTCGAGTGGCAGAAAGTACTGTAGTTTCATCCCCTTCCCGAGCACCGTCTCTCCATGCTGAAAGCGGCTCGATGTCCCCGTTGAAAGCTGTAGCGACGTGTGGGCTTTGGGCAAGCGCCTTTAGACACAGGGAACGTTCGCTCACACAAGCAGCAGCGTGTGAATCACAGGAGGTTGTGTCTATCGTGGATCAGAGTAAGAGGCTAATTAACATGCTACGTGCTATCCCTCGGTCACATCACAGCAACCGTCTCTTGTTGCTAAGATTCCGAACTGCCATCCGCAGGAAGTGTTATAGGTTACAATAAATGAAAGGTATTCGGGGATAGAGAGATAGACCGCATCATTAACGACGAATAACTTAATTGGCATGTTCCAGGCATGGGGAAAAAAAGGACGTAGGCTAGTTTACAAATATTGGGTTTCGGTCTTCTGCAAGTCCATATCGAGATAAACAATGTGCCTATTGTAACAATCTGCGCACTGTTAATACCGTATCTGGCAGCGGGGCTGCTCAATTAGACACCGGCATATAACATAAAGGGAAGTGCAAACGGAACAAACAAAGTCCTTTCTTTTCACCGAATTTGTAAGTTGCTCAAATATTTAGGGCTCTTTCCATATCGTTTCGATATTCAGTTATTACAGCCATTTTTCGATTGCATAAGCAAAGTGTGTGTTTGAAGCGATTAACACTACTATTCTGTACATGTTGTGAAATAACTATACATTTCATACCTTTTGTTTTGTTTCTATCTAATTTCCTGATTTAAAAAAAAACAATGCTCGTTAATTTTTGGAGGACTATTATAGAAAAGTCTGAGGAAGGGTCCTGACCCTAGACTATCCTTGTTCTCCAGAGATGCTGTCTGATCCACTGAGTTACTCCAGCACTTTGTGTCCTTCTGTATTATAGACATCATCTCTATGTCCTTTGAGGCACCTGCCAATGCTGTCTGTAGGGATGAAAACGTGAAAAACTTTTCTTTTGCAAATGCTTCTGCAACACTTCCCATTCCTTGACCATTCTAGATTGCAAAGGGGTTGTTAATATACATTTTCTAGTCTACGTAACATTTTTTAGGTTGCGTATTCACAATGGGGGAAGCTGGTTTTGCAAGGGTCTTTCATTGCTCCCTTCATATTTAGCAAAAGCTCAAAGACAGTTGTTGAAACAGTCATCAAGAGTTTTATCCATTTATATTGATCCATTGCACTACAAGCGACCAAGGAGATTTTATTTCCCTGAATTGTGATTAAGTTACTTGGAGGCAACCCCAAATGGAACAAATGTGGACGGGCGAGGAGAGGGGCCGGGGCGTCCCAGGAAGGAGATGGGTGGAGGTCCCGCAACAACCTTGGACTTGCTTGGAACAGGCACCGCTCACAGAACTACTTTAAAAATGATGCCAAGACATGGGGCCTCTTGCATGCGGGCTCAGTAGACTATTTTTGCACACTTGCTAATCCAGGGTGGGAGGGTATGCCAATATTTTACTAGACTGTTTAAATGAAAAATAATTTAACTTTGTTAGCATTCCGCACATGTTACAATAAAAGCATGATTGAACCATTGATCAGTGGCCAAAGAGGTTAATTTTAATTTTGGCTGGAGAATTTAAATTCAGATAATTGATTACCTTTGGAATAAATAAGCTAAAATCAGTAATGATGATAATGTCACCTGATTTACTGATGTCTATTGGAGATGGAAACCAACCATCCTCACATGGTCTGGATTATATGTGACTCCTGGCCTATCAAAGTGGTTGGTACATACATTCCTAAGTTATAGGAGCACAATTAGGCCATTTGGCTCATTGAGTCTTCTCCGCCATTCATGGCTGATCTATTTTTCCTCTGAACCCCATTCTCCTGCATCCGCCCCATAACCTTTGACACCCTTGCTAAGCAAGACCCTATCAACCTCTGCTTTAAAGATACACAATGGCTTGGGCTCTATACCCATCTATGCAATAAATTCCACAGATTCATCACCATCTGGCTAAAGAGATTCCGACTGCTCCATTCTAAAGGTACGTCCTTTTATTCTGAGGCTGTGGCCTCTGGTTCTAGACTCTCCCATTACTGGAACCATCCTCTCCACATCTACTCTATCTGCGCCTTTCATTTAGAGAAAAATATCACTCTTTGGTTAGGTTTCAAATGCCAGTGAAATTTACAATCTTATAAAGAGTCAGTGATCCTGTTTCCCCTTTATTTAAAAAAAATTGACGTTGGCCCAATGGCTTATCTAGAACTTAGCTGAGTCACCGACAACAAAGGATCCAGCTTCAGCTTCTTAGGTACAGCAGTGTGGCATTCTGATAAGATTCAGCAGCTGTGGGCTAGTGACGATAAATTCTGATCACCATCCAGCAATGTCTGCCAGAATTGTATGTGCTCGGGAAGAAAAATAGAAACATTCTAGAAATGGTTCTGCACCCTCACAATCCTCTTCAGCACTCCAAATAAAGGAGTGTCCTAGAACTAAACTGGGCCTAAACCGGGTGGCGCAGTGGTGCAGCGGTATAGACGCAGGTTCGATCCCGACTGCAGGTGCTGTCTGCATGGAGTTTGTACATTCTCCATGTTACTTCGCAGGTTTTCTCCGGGTGTTCCGGTTTTCCCCCCACACTCCAAAGATATACATGTTTGTAAGTTAATTGGCTTCAGTATAAATTATAAGTTGTCCCTAGTGTGTGGTGTGTGTTAATATAATGGGGTTCGCTGGTTGGGGCAGAAAGGCCTGTTTCCATTCTGTATCTCTAAACTAAACTAAATTAAACAAAACTTTATTGAAGGGGTCAATGTATTTTGTTCGCTACAAAGTTGACAGAGCGGCATTCTCTGAAATAAGGAAGATATGCAACATCCATTGGTAAGTTACCTTGGTTATCTCGAGCCTTCAAGATATTTCTAAATTGGATCTGAGTGGGGTATGGCAGATACATTCCCAATGCATAGATGGCAAATCAAATCTTACAGAGTCATGACATCATGAATCATGACAGCACAGAAACCCTTCAACCCTCTATGTATGCACCATCAAGCATCCATTTACATTAATTTTAAAGTAATCACATTTTCTATTCTGCACACATTCCCATCAAAGTCCCCACAGAATTATGCATCATTTCCACACCTGGGGAAATTTACCATGGCCAATCATCCTACCGAACCAAATGGCTTTGGGATAAAAAGAACAGGTTACGTTTTGGGTGGGAACACTTCTTCAGACAGAAAAAGTCTAAAGTAGGGTTTCAACCGGAAATGCCATCTTTTTCTCCAGAGATGCTGCCTGATCTGCTGAGTTATTCCAGCATTTTGTGTCTGTCTTTGGTATAAACCAGCATCTGCAGTTTCTTCCTATACATGGCTTTGGGATATGGGAAGAAATCAGGAGGACCTGGAGGAAACTCATGTGATCACAAGGATAAAGTCCAAACTCCACAGACAGCATCAGAGCTAGGATTGAAGTTGGGTATCTGCAACTGTGAGCCAATAGTTCCAGCAGCCTGTGAGTTGAATAGCCCTGCTCAGTTAATGGGTCATATCGTCATAACCTGCTTTGAATACCCATACGGCCCATTCTTAGTCACGTGTGTGACCAAAAAAGGTGAACAATTGTGGAATCCATCTCTTCTAATTCTGAAAGCATTACAGATATATTGCTTTGTACTGCATATATGGATTTTTTTTCCAGTTTATCAAGTGAATTTTTTATATGTTATGCTGACAACGTTTATTTAGGGTAAGAGGTCAAAAATGACTGGTCACGTGTGTGACACCACACAGAAGCATTTTACAAACACTGTGAATTTTAAATAGCTACAATGTTCATATCTTTAGCAGACATGAATTATAATTCTGTAGGTAGGAACACAGCAATGGATAAGATTAATGTATTACCATGTGATGACATGTGGTCACGTGTGTGATATTTTGGTTCACTTTCCAAAGAATGGGCCGTATGATGGAGATATTTTGGAGATAATCCAGGGGGTGCAGGATGCCTTGTGAACATTAACTCAATTTATAAACATAGGCAAAAGAAGCAAGCAGTTGTATCTAATGGTTCGATGAACAGTAACGGAGAATGGGGATTGAAGGGAATGGACCAAAGAACTGGGGGAAGATAGGAGACCTTTCATATACTGGAAGTAGATTCAATACCAATTAATAAAGGGAATGGACAATGAGCAAGAGAATAGGATTCTTGCATAGACCTTTCAAAGTGAGAGTGTTGGCATGATTGGGTCAATTGGCCTTTTTTCTATGCTACAGGAATTTGTGCTTATCAGTGTTTTGCTGGTATTATATGATTATAATCCACGGATTAGTGAGTAGAGATAGCCTGATCACACCAACCATCTCAGCAATGGATGTGGAGCTTTGTGGGATAAGGTTGATGGGAAGCTTTCTGCAGGTTGTCAATTTTGTTGTTCGACACTATCAACGAAGATACAACAGAAAAAAAACCCTGAAAGTGCTGCCAGTTACTATGGCAATAATGTGCTTTCAGAGCATCCAACAAACACTACATCAGATAAATTGGACTTGCAGCCCTATCATTCATATTCAAACCAAAAGCACATTTAATGAAACAGTGCTAAACGGCAAACCAATTATGCCCAATTTGTACAAATGTAAAATAATTGTGAGGTATTGTTTTGGGCAGTGTGGCTAAGTAAGAGGAAACTACTATGACTTGAGAGAATATTTCATGACTTGCGATTACTTAGCTGTGACCCAAGGCCACTTCAATGTGTTCCAGAAAACATCGAATATCCCACATCAAAACTTTAAAAATTCAGCACCCAGATACTGACCAATACTTATTCCACCTTGCAACTGGTTATTGTTGCATTTTTTGCCCGTCGGAGCTTGCTGTGCATTAATGACCTCATGCATTTTGTACGTTTCAATAAGGTGGCACAATGACGCAGTCCGTAGAGTCATTGCCATGCAATGCTGTAGACCCTTTTAAACTTTAGAGATACAGCACAGAAACAGGCCCTTTGGCCCGCTGAGTCCGCGCCAACTCACGATCACCCCATAGATTAACACAATCCTACACATGTGGGAGGAAACCTGAGCAACTGGAGAAAACCCACACAATCACAAGGAGAACGTACAAACTCCACAGTATGGCAGCAGCTCTACTGGTACGTCACACTGCCGCCCTGGTTTCAATCCCAAGCTTGGGTTCTAGTCTGTGTGGAGTTTGCACATCCTCCAGTTTCCACGTGTGGGCCCTACAGGTGCTCCGATCCCTTCCCGCAGCCCAAAGGCATGCAGCTTGGTAGCCACTCTAAATGTCTCCTGGTCTGCCTGTGAGTGGTAAAATCTGGCGAGATTTAATGAAAACACTGGGGAATAAAAACATGGGATTAATGTGCGATTGCTGCAAATGGATTGGTATGGTCTTGGCGGCTAAAGGACGTGTCCATGCTGTATCACACTATGCCTCTGAGGGGGCAATTGCTGAACATCTTGGTTGATGAATTTGCTAATTTGGCAAAGGTATATATAGTAGATTGGTGCATGGCCATGTGTCAACAGTGTGGAGAATTACTGATTCTGTCAGATACAATTGGTCTAATCAGGTGAATGTAAATCACCCTTTGTGGCCAAGAATAATTGAGAAACAGTTCTTGAATAAAAATATATAATAATCACCTTGTTTTTCCTTGTGTAGGAAGGAATTGCTGATGCGGGTTTAAACTGAACACTTTGGCCACCGACCACTGGAAGATTTGAGAGAAAATGTTCCTTGAGAAATTGGATTCAGGAGACAGCCAAACACACAGTCTTCCTGTAACATCTTTATCTCGTTAGCAGCTTAATGGGATTGCCCTTGTTTGGTTTCACTCCACATTCTCTGGAAGTAACAGAACCAGCTTCTCTGGAATCCATTTCAAACACAAAATACTATTGTTGCTGGAAAGATGGAATAAAAAGAATAAATGCTTCAAACATTCAGCAGGCCAGGCAGTATCCATGTGGAGAGAAACAGTTAATGTTGCAAGTCTTTCACTTGAACTTCTGAACGTCAGTCTCCAGATGAGTTTTGGGATGGGAAGCAGGTTTGACATTGTTAGACAACAAAAACAAACAAATGTAAAAAAGAGAAAGCTATGGGCAATCGTATGTGTGCACAAGGAAAAAGTAGCTGCTCTGCATCAAGATCAAGTTGCATATTGGGTGGAAATCTCAACAACGCACAAGACAAATGTCGTCAAGCTGGAAAGGATGTTGAGAAGATTTACGAGGATCTTGCCAGGACTTGAGGGCCTGAGCTACAGGGGGAGTTTGAGCAGGCTGGGCCTCTATTCCCTGGAATGCAAGAGGATGAGAGGTGATCTTATAGAGGTGTACAAAATCATAAGAGGAATATGGGTCAAATGCAGGCAAGTTGGGCTGAAGTTGACTCTATGTCACTGACTCTGATGGATGCTCTGGAAGCTGCAGTGATGGAGCAATCTCAGATCATGGGAGAAGTGATCATCCAAGCCAAAGAAATAGTCACTACAACTTCAGTCAGATCCATTAAAACCTTAGTGCTTTCTCAACACATTTCTGCCAGTCCTCAGCAATGATCCACACTTACTGTGCCGTCCAGCATGCAGCCATGACCCCTTGTCTCTGTGCCAAACACTGCTCACCTTAGACCACCTAACACCATCGTTCACTGTCACCTTGTGATAACCGAGGCGCAAGGAGATTCAATGCTGCAAATGTGCCTTGAGAAATAGAGTTCCATTCCAGACACCCTGCACTACATTGCAGAGGACTCATGTTTAATGCAACATGCACAGCAGAGGGGAGTGCAGGGGTTCCATACAACAGTGCACAATGTCAGAGAGGACAGAGGTTTACTAAGATATTGTATTCACCATTGGGAAAGGCAGGGATTCATTGAGAGTCCCTGTACAGCAGTGTACAAGTGCAGTGCAGAAGGATCGTCAGGGTTTCAATCCAGGTTAAGTTTAGTTCATTGTCACGTGAAATGCTTTTGCTGAATGTTAACCAGTCAACGGAAAGACTATACATGATTACAATCGAGCCATTCACAGTGTACAGATACATGTTAAAGGGAATAACATGAATAACATTTAGTGCAAGATAACTTGTAGTAATGTCCGATCAAAGATAGCCCGAGTGTCTCCAATGACATAGATAGTAGCTCAGGACTGCTTTCTAGTGGGTTATGGGATAATAATAATAATAATAATAATAATAATAATAATTTTATTTATAGAGCACTTTAAAAACAAACATAGCTGCAACAAAGTGCTGTACATCACTAATCATTGACAAAAAAGTTAAGACACACCAAAAATAACAATCAAAAGAAATAGTAGGAAAAGACATGTAAAATAAAGAAACATCAAAAACACCACAAACAGAAGCAAAGCCTCAGGCATGGTCAAAAGCCAGGGAGTACAAATGCGTTTTAACTGATGGTTCAGTTGCCTGACAACAGCAGGGAATGAGCTGCCCCGGACAGTCCCTGAACTGTGGTTCACAGCACCACAATGAGTAGTTTCAAAGTACAGGAAGGTACGTACCCTGAGAGTGTTCAGACTGGTGGACCAAGAGCACCATAACAAATCGTTATTCTGCAGGGAAGTGGTAGCTGGGGTAGCAGAGTATTATTAATTCTGTTTGAATGGACAGTCGTGATCTTGTTGATATCCCAATAGCCACAACTCTTTTACTCTGATCAATACTCCTCTTGGAGTACTTGATAAGATCTGAGTAGAGACTGACAAAGCTTTCTTTCTTGGCAGTGATGCCGACAAAGATGAAACATTGTTGTTGGTCAGTCAGAGGAAACATTTACTGAAAGATACAGTTTTAGTGGCTGAATCATACCCAACAAATGTAAAGGCAAGTACTCCAGGATATGTGGATATTAGAGAGATGCAAGCTGACAGCTAGATCAGTTGTGTACTAGATTGGCGTCCACAAAGATAAAAGAGAAGGTGCCAACATACTGTGTATGTCAGAAGTACAGACATATACAACATAAAGAGGTGTTGCTATTGGGATACCAACTAGATCATGACTGCATGCCTATCAAAATATTTCTTGAACTTTGCAATAGTCCCTACCCCAACTGCCTCCTATGGCAGCTCATTCCATGCACCCACCACCCTTTGTGTGAAAAAGTTAACCCTCTGGTTCCTATTCCATTTTTCCAACCTCACCTTAGACCTATGTCCTCTGGTTCTTGATTCCCCGACTCTGGGCAAGCGATTCTGTGCATCTATCTAATCTATTCCTCTACAATTGTGTACACTTCTATGAGGAAGTGCACATTCCTGTGACCACGGTGAAACAAAGGACCTTTTTCCTTTCTGTATTTTTCCATGACTCTATGACCAAATTAGAATTAGTGATTAATTAAATGAAGATAAGGGCATTTAACATTTAAATAGCTAATTTAAATGAACTCTTGGCTGTACAGAAGCTTAAATTTCATATTATAATTTCATGTACATTTGACATGATGAATTAATAGTATTCAGTGAAAATGAGAGCAAATTTAATTTTGATTTCAAAATTGTTTTACATGTATAACGTAAGCCAGAATGTCATTATGCATAAACGTATGGTTCAACATTGAAACTGACCAAGGGTTCATGAACATGTGAAAAAATATTCAGGTAAGATTTTGTATTTTTTAGAAGTACTTAAGAGTGGCAGGGACGCACAATGCTACTGTTTCTGTATTTACAGCGCCAGAAACCGGGTTCAATGCTGACCTCGGTGCTGTCTGTACTGAGTTTGCACGTTCTCCCTATGATCGCATGGGTGACCTCTGGGTGCTCCAGTTTGCTCTCACACTCTCAAGCCATACAGGTTTGTAGGTTAATTGCCTTCAGTAAAAATTGTAAAAATTGTCCTGGTGTGAAGGATAGCGCTAGTGTATGTGGATGGCTGGTCGATATGGCCTTGGTGGGCCAAAGAGCTTGTTTCCATGCTGGATCTCTAAACTAAACTAATCTCAGCTCTGTGAGTGTGGTTTCTAGCTGCATAGCTCCTGACTGGGTAGCTGCAGTTGTTTATGCTGTGAAGGCTGAGTGATGGGAATGGGCATGCAACTCCAACAGTGTCTGAGCGGGGGAATCTAAGGTGCATTCCAAGGCCAGTGCTGGAGCAGTGCGGTGTTCCCCCAGGACCCACCTCACCTCCTCAACGAAAGTAGAATACCTTACCTGCAAACAAATATCCCCAAAACTGGACCATCAGAGCAAAATGCAGACCCAAGGAACTACTGATGCAGGCTTACCATAAAGGACACAAAGAGCTGAAGTACCTCAGCCGGTCAGAGAGTCATACACTGTGGAAACAGGCCTTTCAGCCCAACTTGTCCACTCCGACCAACATACCCATCCACACTAGTCCTACCTGCCTGCCTTTGGCCCATATGGCTCCAATCCTACCCTATCCATGTATCTGTCTAAATGTTTCTTAATCATCGCAATAGTACCTGCTCTAACTACCTCCTCCAGCAGATCATTCCATACACCCACTGTCCTTTGTGTAAAAAAGCTATCCTCTGGTTTCCATTGCCCTCTCACCTTAAACCTATGTCCTCTGGTTCTCAATTCCCCTACTCTGGGCTAGGGACTCTGCATTGACCTGATATATTCCTCTCGTGATTTTTTACACCTCTATTAAGATCACCCCTCATTCTCTCAGGTCAGGTAGCATGTATAGGTGATGTTTCAGGTCTTGACCCTTCAGATTGAGACCGAAGAAGGGTCCCGACCCGAAATCTCGTTCTCCATAGTTCATGTTCTCCAGACATGCTGCCCGCTGAGTTACTCTGGCACTTTGCATCATTCTTCAGAGCAAAATGGATCTTTATATTCAGTGAAAGATTTCTACACAATGGGCCAGTAGAGGACTGCCAGTTAAAGTGTACTCCCGCGGATTTTCTTCCAACTAGTAAGGATTGCTTTCTTGGCCAAGGCCCACACTGTTTCCCAGTTGTATAAATACACTCCGATATTGCAACAGAAACAATGGGCATGTGTTGCCTGGCAGCTGACAGTACTGCTGGCAGTCCAGTAATGGCACCAGTAATTACTTTGCAGAGACACCTTGCACAGCCGCATTATGAGCACAGAAGCAGGACATTCATCTCTCCTTTGTGTGCCGTGCCTGCTCAGAAAAGCCGACTGAGTTTAATTAAGGGACAAGAGAACTGCAGGAGCAACAAGCAAACCACTGCGGGAACTCAAAGCTTCTAGCAGCTGCTGCGCAGATGCTGTCGGACCCACTGAGTTCCTCCAGCTGTTTGTTTCGCGATTACATTTAATGATTGCTTTTATGCTTCCATGCGAGCAAAAAAAGGTGGAAATAAAAATACTTTGCAAATTCAGGCATCATCTCAGTGCGCTGTTTCACTACTTACATGGGAAATGTAACTGGTCGGCTACGTGAGTTCTGTGCCCACAAGAGCAGGTCATAGACTGAGCATTCAGGGGTGAGTAATTCATCACTTGACTCCACACATGCCTTTCCACTGATGTCGATACTGTGATGGAATACTGTCTACTTGCCAGGATTGACCCATATCCAACAATGCCAAAGCAACTGGAGCAATCCAGCTTGATCAGCACCCGAAGCAAAGGCTCCCTCCGCCAGCAACACCCTCGGGCTGTGGTTTGAACTGGGTCTTGGATGCTTTGCAGCAACTCTTTTTCGACTGGCTAGAAGATCAAGGGCAGCAGAGTTTAGTCTAGTTTAGATTTGCAGCATGGAAGTAGGCCCTTCAGCTCATCAAGTCCACGTCGACCATTGATCACCTATATACTAGTTCTATGTTATCCCACTTTTCACATCCTGCAGGCAAGGGGCAATTTACAGAAGCTAATTTAACCTCCAACCCTGCATGTCTTTGGGTTGTGGGAGGAAACCGGAGGACCCGGAGAAAACCCACGCGTTCACAGAGAGAACGTACAAACCCCGCAAAGAATTTTCTCCCCACCCTAACTTCATTCCCACTGCATCTTAATACTGGAGATCTCTACCCAACAGCATTGTGGATGTACTTTCATCTGATCGTCTGCACTTGATTAAGCAGATAGCTCACCACCATGTTTTGAAGGATATCGAGGGATAAACAATGCAAATGGACCTTGTGCATAATACCAGTATTTCAGGAAGAACAAAATACTTGACTACTTGCCAGTCTGTTCAAAATTTAATTTGTTTTCTTGTGTAATGTTTGTAAAAGGAGCCAGTTGATGATTTTGACGTTTCCTTTGCAAATTGGCTTCTCTTTTCGCAGTACAAGTTAAACAATGTTGTAATTTGCATGGTCGGTTCTTTACAGTAATTTAAAAGTCTGGTCATGTTTTACTTTTGGAAAATGCGGTCAAGCTTTATATCAATCAAAATTTGAATTCACTAAGTCACAGAACAAATCTTTTGTCTCCCTTTAATTGATAGATTTATAAAAAAACAAAAGGATTGATGCTACACAGAGATATTAAAATGTGACGCCTTAATGACCTGCAAAAAATTCATCTTCTTTCTCTGAATCATAATCAATTGTTCTTGAAACCAGCGATGATTAACCTGATTGGCAGCATCTTCACATTGCTGCATTTTTCAGTATAAAGTTAATAACTGCATCCAAATAATTTTCCTCTTTCATCTTTGATAATGGCCAAACCGTTAGTGTGTACGCAGTTTCATAAACACTTTGCTACACATGCCATTTCTTAACCATTTCTTTGTTACATATCATAGAGCTACCAGCAATCTATAATTGAGGCAATAGGTAAGATTCTAAATTCAGCTACTTGCTCCATTCTTACCACATCTTTACACTTTACAAACTTCTAATTGCAACCTCAAGATTTAAAAACAAATCCATTTATTTCATGGGTCTTAAGAATGTATCAGTGCATTAGTTGGGCTGGTGTATTAGTCACTACCTCCTCTGAGAGCTTCAAAATTTAAATCCTTTTCTTGCCTTTAAAATTCTATTACATTTTTCAATTTGCTTTAGGTTACCAACAGCAATGTATTAATTCAATTTTGGAAACTGTCTATACCTAGAAGAATTTTAGAGACACGGCGTGGAAACAGGCCCTTCAGCCCACCAAGTCCATGCCGACCAGCGATCACCCCACACACTAGCATTATCCTACACACTAGGAATAATTTACATTTTTTTCTAAAGCTCATTATCCTACAAACCTGTATGTCTTTGGGAGGAAAGTGGGAGGAAACCGGGGCACTCGGAGAAAATCCATGCAGCCACAGGAAAAACATACAAACTCCAGACAGACAGTGTCCATAGTTAGGATCCAGACTGGTGCTTTAAGGCAGAAACTCCACCATTGTGCCACTGTGCCACCTCAACATAGAAGTATGTTAATATGTTGTTTTACTTTGCAAACCCTTTGCCTCAAATGAAGTATGAATAAGGTATGAATATGAAAATTCAGACACTAGCAAGTAGTGCTTTGAAAATTTCATATTGAATTCTAACAAACCTGTTATTAAATGAACACACCAGTATATTATTTTCTTGCTGTATATTAGCCTTCTTTATCCCTTTTTACCAAAAATACCAACAAGTTAACTAAAACAGGTGAGGCAGCATCTATGGAGCGAAGGAATAGGTGACGTTTCGGGTCGAGACCCTGCTTCAGACACCTTCGATTTTTCCAATTTCTGCAGTTCCTTCTTAAACAAGTTAACTAATACAAGTTCAAAGTGTAACTTTATAATAGCTGTTTTGCATTGTTTTCTTTATGGCTGTGTAATGATACTTAATGCTCTCATGAATCGCAATTTATCACCAACATTTCATGACCAAAATATTATTTTTTTTTTACAAATAGTTAAACATTTTAAACTTTGATTTATTTGAGTGTTAGCATTAGGGATTATTTATTCTATCCAAATCTGATCAATATCCATAATTTGCCAAAGTGATTTTAGAATCAATTCTAATCAATCAGGGACATTTCTGCCAGACAAATTGGTGATGGTGCCAATTGGTTGCTCACAATATTGTTGAGTGAGTATCAGGCAATGGCAGATCTGAATTCCTACTGCAAGGTGTATGGCAGACCTACCCTGATTTTATGATGCTTCTTAAGGCTATCATGGGCCCTACAGTTAATAACTGGTTGCACGCCATGCCTAGAGGAATCGACCCTTGTGGCTCAATACCTAAGCCATATCTTGGCAGCCCGGTTGGAATAAAGATAGTTTGGGAGGCCGAATGGTAGATTTGGGTTTAACTAACATGCTGCTTGCAGTCAACTGGACTTTGAGAGACTGGAATCCCTTTCAATTAACAAAGATGCCAGGCTGATGATTGAGAAAGCAAACATCACTATGTGGTTATATTTAGTCAGCCCGCAATCCATGTGCCAATCTTCCCTCCTGTTTCACCCTGTCAGTCAGAACATACAGTAGATGAAGACCTTTTGCCAAAGGTAAGATGCTCACCATTCATGTAGAGAACCAGTTTTAATGAGTAGACTCAATCGTAAAGCAACCTGCATCACATATTGAGGGACAATGATGATTGCATGCTCCCAGAGGCCACCATTCAAGACAGGAGAATCACACAAAATGCTGGATTTACTCAGCGGGCCAGGCTGCATCCCTGGAGAACACAGATAGGTTGTCAAGGGGTGTAGACACAAAATGCTGGAGTAACTCATCGGGACAGGCAGCATCTCTGGAGAGAAGGAATGGGTGATGTTTTGGGTCGAGATCCTTCTTCAAAGGTTGTGTTGAGGGAGTGTGTGGCTGAGGAGCAAGCGAGATAATCTGATGGTGGGTATATTTGGAATCTTGGATGGTTCTCTGTAAAGATGCAAAAGAGAAGAGCTCTCTCAGTGTACATAGACTCTTGTTCAACTCCGATCTCCGCCATTCTCTTCTGGCAAGTGTTTCCTGTAGTCTTCCTTGTTCCTTCACTTCATTTTTCCTCTCGTAAAGCAATTTCATAGGATCAGCTATGTCTGGAGCTAAACTAGTTTAGTTTAGAGATACAGCGCGGAAACAGGCTCTTCAGTCCACGGAGTCCATGCCAACCACCGATCGCCCCGTACACTAACACTATCCTGCACACACTAGGGAGAATTTACAATGTTATTATAGCTAATTAGCCTAAAAACATGGTTGTCTTTGGAGTGTGGGAGAAAACAGGTGCATCTGGAGAAAACCCACACAGGTAGAACGTACAAACTCCGCATAGACAGCACCCGTAGTCAGGATCAAACACGGGTATTTGGCGCTGTGTGGCAGCAACTCTACCGCTGCATCACCATTCCGCTCTTGTGAGGGAAAGGCAGCAAAAGGTCACTATCTGGTTGAATATCTGGAAAATGAGCTTTCTTGTCCTCTAACCATTTCATTTATTTTCTAATTCTAGATGGATGAAAAGATTAATATCCACATCATTTCACCTCGCTGAGTTGGATTAAAATACAGTTTCCATTAATCCTGAAAATTCCTCACTTATTGATGACTGAACTCTTTGGCAAAGGTTAATCAGTATTAAAGTACTCAAATATGGTTAACAATTGCAAGAACAATGAATGAAGCATTTAGGTACATCTTGTTACATTTTGTCAGACCTGTTGTAAAGACATGTTAAGAGCTTGTCTTGTAAGAGAATAGACTTTTTATGAATGTATAGCGACCAACTGTATATATTGATTCATATCTTTGAAACAGTTTCCATTTGCACAGACGTACTTAAGCCCCCGTCCCACTTTCACGACCTAATTCCAGACCTCTGCCGAGTTTCCCCTTGACCCATACTCGCAGCATGGTCGTCACAAGGTCGTAGGAGGTCGTAGGCAGGTCGTGAAAAATGTTCCCAATGTTGGGCGAGTCCAGAACCAGGGGCCACAGTCCTAGAATAAAGGGGAGGTCATTTAAGACTGAGGTGAGAAAAAACTTTTTCACCCAGAGAGTTGTGATTTTATGGAATTCCCTGCCACAGAGGGCAGTGGAGGCCAAGTCACTGGATGGATTTAAGAGAGAGTTAGATAGAGCTCTAGGGGCTAGTTGAGTCAAGGGATATCGGGAGAAGGCAGGCACGGGTTATTGATAGGGGACGATCAGCCATGATCACAATGAATGGCGGTGCTGCCTCGAAGGGCCGAATGGCCTCCTGCACCTATTTTCTATGTTTCTATGTGATGTCAGTCGTAGGTACTCGTGGCATCAAGTAGGTCGGGCGTTTTTTTCAACATGATAAAAAATGTCCACGAGTAAAAAAGGTCGTGAATTAGGTTGTGAAAGTGGGACAGGCCCTTTAAGAAGCTGATTTTAGTCAGAGATATTTATTCATTTATGTTTCCGTGCAAGACAAACATTGAAGCTGATGTATTAGATATAGCAGCAATATTTTCTATGTTGGAGACATGGAAATAACTCTGTATTATTTGATGGTCTGATCTTATGTAACTAAATTGCAATTTGCTTCATCAATTTTTAGAAAGTGATGCATTATCTAATAGTTTCCATTTCAATTAATAACACAGGAATAAAAAACACTGCTATGAAAGTTAGTTTGTTAATTTTGAAATTAACAAACACAATATCCAGAGGTGGATTAGCACAGGACTCAAGGTGGAAGAATAAATCATTGATTATTAATGTAATTCTTGCATTGGTAAATTACAGTGAAGAGGTCCCACAGGTACTAGATCAATAACTCTCCATCAAAGCTGAAAATGATTTAAATAGCCACAAGGCCATGAATTGTATCTGCTCCAAACAGCCGGAGATGAAATGCTTGTCATTTTATCATAGTCTTCCTTGTACATGGTAGTAACCTGAATCCAGTGATGAGTCACAGAGTTATACGGGACCAAAACAGGCCCTTCGGCCCAAATCCGTGCTGACTAGGATGTCTATCTGAGCTAGTCCCATTTTCCTGCGTTTGGCCCATATCTCTATAATATTTCCTATCCCAAATACCTGTCCAAATTTTCTTTAGATGTTGTAATTGTATCTGCCACTACAGATTTGTCTGCATTCATTCTATATGCATACCACCATCTGTTAAAAAAGCTGCCCCTCAGATGATTTTTATCAATTTACCTTAAACTAATGCCTTGTTTTAGAGTCCCCTACTCTGGGAAAAAGGTTGTGACCAACCACTTGATCTATAACCCTCATGATTCAATATAACTAAAAAGTCCACCCCTCAAATCCTATAAGCGCCAGGACAAATGGGTTCCAGCCTATCCACCCTCTCCTTATAAGTTTAAGCTGCACGTATTTTAATGCAAGGGGCCTGACGGGTATGGCAGATGAGGTTAGGGCATGGATAGGTATGAGCGACTGGGACATTGTAGCCATGACTGAAACCTGGTTAAGGGAGGGGCAGGACTGGCAGCCTAATGTTCCAGGGTACAGAATCTTCAGGCGAGACAGGGATGAGGGAAAAAGAGGATTGTTGGTTAAGGAGAATGTCACGGCTGTATTCAGAGGTGACATTACAGACGTTTGTCTAGTGAGGCTATATGGGTGGAGCTGAAGAGCAAGAAAGGGATGATCACCTTGTTGGGGTGTACTGCAGACCCCCGAATAGTCAACGGGAATTAAAAGAACAAATGTGCCAGGAGATTGCAGACAGCTGCAGGTCAAAAAAGGTTGTTGTAATAGGGGATTTTAACTCTCCCAATATAGACTGGGAAAAACATAGTGTGAAAGGTTCAGATGGTGTGCAATTCCTCAAAAGTGTTCAGCAGTATGTGGAAGCCCCCACACGTGAGAGGGCAACACTGGATCTGGTATTGGGAAATTGGGAAGGGCAAGTTAATGAAGTGTGCGTGGAGGATCCTTTTGGGACCAATGACCACAGTTCGATTAGGTTTAATATAGTTATGGATAGGGACGGAGAGGGTCCACATGTTAAAATGCTCAACTGGGGTAAGGCCAACTTTGAGGGTATGAGAGAAGGTCTCGCTCAAGTTGACTGGAGCAGGTTATTACAAGGGAAAGGAACATCAGCCAAGTCGGATGTATTTAAAAGTGCACTGAAGAAAGTTCAGGATGTGTACATCCTCATTAGAGTGAAGGGCAAAGCAGGCAAACGTAAGGAAATTTGGCTTACGAAGAAAATTGAGATGCTAGACAAAAACAAGAAGGATTCAGGTATAGGCAGCTGGGATCAAGCATCCCTGGAGAAGTTCCTGGAACTAAGGAGTAAACTAAAAAAGGAAATCAGAAGGGCAAAAAGGGGCCAGGAGATAGCTCTGGCGGGTAGCATTAAGGACAATCCCAAAAGATTTTATAAATACACAAGGGGGAAAAGGGTAACTAGAGAGAGTGGGAACTCTCAGGAATCTAAGCGGTCAACTTTTTTCACACAGAGAGTGGTGAATCTCTGGAACTCTCTGCCGCAGAGGGTAGTCGAGGCCAGTTCATTGGCTATATTTAAGAGGGAGTTAGATGTGGCTCTTGTGGCTAAGGGGATCAGAGGGTATGGAGAGAAAGCAGGTACGGGATACTGAGTTGGATGATCAGCCACGATCATATTGAATGGCGGTGCAGGCTCGAAGGGCCGAATGGCCTACTCCTGCACCTAATTTCTATGTTTCTATGTTTCTATGTTTCAACTCTGTGTGGAGCCACAGGAGATGAGCAAGACCCTAAATGAGTAATTCTCTTTATTTACCGAGGAGAAAGACAGGACGGAGGAAATTGGAGCAGTCACTGGAAATGTCTTGAGAGCAGTCAGGGTTATTGTCTAAAAAGTACTGAAGTTACTGTTGTGTTTGAAGATAGACAAATCTCTGGGGCCTGAACTGATGTATCCGAGGACATTGTGGGAAACTAGAGAGGAAATTGCGGGAGCTCTGGTTGAAATTTACGAGATGTCCTTAAATACAGGAGAGGTGCCGGAATACTGGAAGGTTGCAAATGTTGTACCTCTTTTCAAGAACAGCTGCAGGGAAAATGCTGGGAACTATAGGCTGATGAGCTTAACATCTGTAGTCGGTAAGTTCCTGGAGAGTATGCTGAGGGATAGGTTATGCAGGCATTTGGATGGGTAAGGGCTGATTAGGGATAGTCAGCATGGTTTGGTATGTGGGAGGTCATGTCTCACAAATCTGATTGATTTATTTGAGGAAGTGACCGAAAAGGTTGATGAGGGCAGAGCTGCAGATGTTGTGTACATGGACATCAGTAAGGTGTTCGACAAGGTTCCACATAGTAGGCTGCTCTGGAAGGTTAGATCGCATGGGATCCAAGGAGAGATAGCTGAATGGATAGCAAATTGGCCCCATGGAAGGAAGCAGAGGGTAATGGTGGAAGGTTGCTTCTCGGACTGGAGGCCTGTGACTAGTGGTGTGACTCAGGGTTCGGTGCTGGGCCCGTTACTGTTTGTCATCTACATCAATGATTTGGATGAGAACATACAGGGCAAGGTTAGCAAGTTTGCTGATGTTACAAAATTTAGTGGTTTTGCAGATAGTGAAGATGGTTGTGAACGATTGCAGCAGGGTCTGAATCAATTGGCCAGGTGGGCGGAGGAATGGTTGATGGAATTTAATACAGAGAAATGTGAGGTGTTGCATTTCGGGACGTTGCAAGACCAACAGAGTAAATGGTAGGCCTCTGGGAAGTGTTGTAGAGCAGAGGGATATGGATAGGACAGGTTTGGAGGGATATGGACTAAGCACAGGCAAGTGGGACTAGTGTAGCTGGGACATTGTTGGCCGGTGTGGACGAGTTGGGCCGAGGGACCTGTTTCCACAATATCACTCTGTGACTCAAAATCAAATCCTTTTTTGCTTCTTTCCAGATGAATGAATCCCTCCTATAGCTGGGCAACCAGAACTGCAAACAATCTTCCAAGAGTGGTCTCATAAATGACGTGCAGAATAGAAAATATTCTCTTGTGAAACAAAAGTGGTTACTTATATAAAACTGAATTTCGCACAAAAAAAACGTATGCTATCCTTTTCTTACTTTGGTAAAAATCATGAAAATACATTCTATTCCTAGTCATTAGCCTCAAAATTCAAATGGTAAATTGTTCATCTTACGCAGTTTGCATTTGTTTTTCCAAAATGTTTTTGTGCCTTCTACCACAGTGATGAATGCTGTGGTGGATGTTTATGTTACATGTTGTGTCCTGTTTATGCATTTTATTATTTTGTTAACCCATCTTTATGCCTTGTATGGAACTGATTTTTAAATTGTGTAAAGCACTTTGGGGTCAATGAAAATTGACTATAAATGTGCTATATAAATAAACTTATTATTATTATAATTATTATTTATAAAATTTCCAAAGTAACCGGATAGTAAAAAAAACCCCAAAGAAACATTGAAAATAGGTGCAGGAGTAGGCCATTTGGCCCTTCGAGCCTGCACCGCCATTCAATATGATCATGGCTGATCATCCAAAATCAGTACCCTGTTCTTGTTTTTTCCCATTATCCCATGATTACTTTTGCTCTAAGAGCTAAATCTAACTCTCTCTTGAAAACATCCAGCTAATTGGCCTCCACTGCTTTCTGTGGCCGAGAATTCCACAGATTTACAACTGTCTGGGTAAAAATGTTTTTCCTCATCTCAGTCCTATATGACCTACCCCTTGTTCTTTGTCGACATTCCTCGACTTACACAATAGGCAGCTTAAGTAAGCTCGTGCTTAACTTACATAAACAATTCTGTGCTTGGTTCAAGAGCGGAACTCGCTATCAAAACATGGAGGGGACGGGGGACACAATTTTTTGGCGGCCACGTGCGCATGTGCACACTCACACACACATGCACGAGGCTTCGGAGGCTCAATCCAGCGCTAAAAGCGGAGATTTTAAAATCGGGATCACAAAAACTTTGGGGGGGATGTCCCCCACCTCTCAAAACATGGGGGGGCCTTTCCCCTCAGCTCAACCACCCCCCCCCCCCAACTTTGTAATTTTCACAACACTGTACGATTCACTCATTTACAATCGGAAACAAGCGGCAAGGTGCGTACCTAGAAGGCCGTGCACTGCAGAAAGTGCCCCAAAGGCGGGACAAAACTCAAGCCTGCAAAGGTGGCGGTGCTTACCCAGAAGGCTGTGCGCCACAGACAGTGCCCAGAAGCAGCCAGGTGTGGCTGAAACAGTTAATGCGCTCAGCGGGCCAGGCAGCATCTCTGAAGAACATGGACAGGCAACGTTTCAGGTCGAGACCCTTCTTCAGACTCAGTTAATTATTTCGGGCAGGGGATGGGGATGGTCACTCCGACTTAGGTAAAATTTGACTTACACAAAGGTTCACGGAACATAACCCTTACAAAAGTCAGGGAGTGCTTGCATTATCCCACATTTTCAATCCAACAAAGGTTAAGTATGGATCAGAAAAAGCAAAAGCTTTTTCACCACATGGGACTGTCTGATTAATTCAAATTTTTGTTGACATTTAAAACAAAACGTTTCCATTAGTATCAGTCAGCTGTGCTTTTATGACTTGAAATATCACAAGCACCGAGATAGTGCCACCCACATCCTTTCAAGGCGTAAAGAAAATAATGCCAAACAGATTTATATTTGGATGGCAAGGCGGTGCAGCAGTTCGTGAGACTAGGTAACAGCTACAGGAATCCAGGTTCAATCCTAACCTCGGGTACTTGTGATATGGAGTTGACATGATCCCCTTACAACCATGATCATGGAATTGTAGAATGGTTCATTGTTGGATCATCATCTGCTTTGATCAGTAATGTTCACACCTTACTTTCACTTTGTACACTTCCATATCTCCAGTTTCCTTCTCCCCGACACTCAGTCTGAAGAAGGGTCTCAATCCGAAACGTCACCCATTCTTTCTCTCCAGGGATGCTGTCTGTCCCGCTGAGTTACTCCAGCATTTTGTGTCTACCTTTGGTGTAAACCAGCTTCTGCAGTTCCTTCCTAAACACTACTACTTACAACCTTGCTGCTTTATGCTGGATGATGTCCCAAAGCTGGTAAAATAATTGGCTACTCTAGATTAGCCCTCAGTGTTAGGCAGTGACAAAGGGATCAAAGGGTGAGTTGACACTTATGAAAAAGATAATAATTTGCAGATCAACTGTGAAATATAGGCAGGGAGAATAAGATGTGCTCAGCTGGGAGGCAGCTTGGACCCATGTCATGGCAAGTAGATAACATTTGTGGATGGAAAATCTAGAGGGTTTTTTCCCCCTCTGTGGAGACAAAGAACTGCAGATCAAGGGTAACTCAGCGGGTCAGGCAGATTCGCTGGAGAATATGGATAGATGATGTTTCAGGTCTCGCCCCGAAACATCAACAATGCATGTTCTTCAGAAATGTTGCCTGACCTGTTGAGTTACTCCAGCACTTTTATGTCCTTTTATTCCCTTAAACAGTCAGAAATGATCAAATTGGAAATGTTCTAGGATGCAGAAACAATAACTCTTGGAGAACTCCTGAAATCATAGAAATTTGCAACATTAACAACACTAACAATGGCAATTCCATTGTCATATTCAAGCAAACCAAGGAGCAGTTATCCCATCCAATCCCTCTCAGGTAGGTTAGAGCACATAATTCAGATTCAAGTACTTAAATGCAGTGCAGATACCACCTCCAGCACTTTGACAGGTGCTGAGATTCAGACATCTATCTTCCTCAGGGTTAAACCATTTTAGTTTAGAGATACAGCATGGAAACAGGCCCTCCAGCCCACCGATCACATAGAATCATTGATCAAATGTTCACACTTTCACATCCACTCCTTAAACACCAAGGTCAATTTACAGAGGTAAATTAACCTACAAACCTGCACGTCTTTTTAGGGTGTGGGAGGAAACTGAAGCACTCAGAGGAAACCCACAGTCACAGAGAGAATGCTCAAACCACACGGAGAGCACCTGAAGTCAAAATTGAACCTGAGTCTGGAGCTGTGAGGCAGCAGCACTACCAGCTGCGCCACTGTGCTACCCTTCTTTTCTCCACTCCTTCTTCCACTTTAAAGCCTTTCCTTAAGCCATGGAAAATACTATAGATTGACCTGGCCATTCTGCTGGGCTACTCAAACATCAAAGTTGTTTAAAGTGCACTTTAACTTCAAAGATATAATGGTGAAAGTCAGTTGAGGCAGCATTACAGTTTAGTTAGCAATGATGTTTTAGAGGTTACCTACTGCTCCATTAAAAGTACATATGCAGCATGGTTTGAAATAAAAAAAATAGTGGACAGAGAAACATGCCATTTCAAGGTTCAAAGGAGGCGAGGGACAAGAACATAATGAGTATGACCAGAAACATTTAATTTTTATCAATATGCAAGTAAGGAGTGAAATGCTGGCAGGATGACATTAATTTAAAATCTAATTTAAGATCACTACCTAGAATTTCTTATTACATGGAAAATAACTTCCTAAGAGATCTGTGATATCAGTGAATAACATGCAGTGTATACACAAAGTCCTGCCTGTATGCAATTAACTGCACAAGCCCCAGCGATAATAAACATATTGTCACTGGTTTAGAGATGTTTGACTTAACATGACTATCTGTTTGAAAAAGTAAAATATTAATAGAGTCTGAAACAAGAGTAAATATTGGAAATGGGTGACTCAATAAAATATAATTGAACAAATAGTGCCATGAAGAAGGGATTGACCAATTAATTACATTATCAGTGTTTTCACTTGCAAAAACAGATTTCTTCAAACTCTTTGGAAAAACCATACCGGCCTCATTTTGCCTTTATTATAATATTTGCATTTGTTGTTTTTGAGCCAATTTGTGAATTCCAGATACTTACCCCTCTTTGTATGAAGAATGTCTCCCTCACATCTCCTAAATCTCTTCCCCTTACCCTAATTCTATGCCATCTAGTGCATCTACCCTGCATATAGGTAGAAGGTTTCCTCCAATCTACCTTATCTACACTCTCATCATTTAATATACCTCAATCATATCTCATTTCACCTCCTCTGCTTCAGCAAATACAGACCTGTCCTCTCCAACCTCTCCTTATAAATGACCGTCCATCCCAGGCAACATTTTGGTGAATCTCCTTTGCACCCTCTCCAGTGCTTTCATATCCTTTCTACAACACGGTGACCAGGATTGCAAGCAGTACTCCAGTTGAGATCTGACCAAGTTTTTTATAAAGCTGGACTTCATTTCTCGGGCGACACGGTGGTGCAGCGGTAGAGTTGCTGTCTTACAGCGTTTGCAGTGCCAGAGACACTGGTTCAATCCCGACTATGGGTGCTGTCTGTACGGAGTTTGTTAGTTCTCCCCGAAACCGCGTGGGTTTTCTCTGAGATCTTTGGTTTCCTCCCACTCTCCAGGTAGGAGTGAATTGTAGGTTAATTGGCTTGGCATATGTGTAAATTGTCCATATTGTGTGTAGGATAGTGTTAATGTGCAGGGACCGCTGGTCAAAGGGGCTGTTCCACGCTGTATTTTTTAACTAAACTAAACTAAACTAAACCCTGCAGTCAGTGCCCTGACAAATGAAAGGCAGTATATTGCATGTCATCTTAACTACTACACTCTGTGTAAAAACTTGCCCCGCACATCTCCATTAAACTTTCCCCCTCTAACCTTAGAACGATGCCCCTTAGTGTTGCACATTTCCACCTTGGGAAATACTGTAGGTTCCAACTGTCTACACTATCTGTGCCTCTCATAAATTTACATACTTCTATCAAGTCTCCCCTCGACTTCCGGTGTTACAGAGAAGTAATGGTATTGTACGAATTAATGTTATTAGCTATGGGACTGTCATTTTGCATATGGCAGCCATCTTCAGAGCATGAGCGTGAGACTCATGCATTTCGCCCAATGCTCACACTTTGGACGAGGTGCTGCTGTGTTCTGAGCAACCAGGTCGTGGCTGTTGGAGAGCCAGGGCAGATGGAGGGATGGAAGCAGAAGCAGTGGCGGGGGTAGATGCGGACAGGGAGCCAGGGCTGGCGAGTGTTTGCTGGTCTGGCGAGTCGCTCGCTGCAGCTCTGGCCATGGAGCAGCCTCAATGCAAGAGTCCCGTTCAAGAGAGAGTTACATTTCGCTCTTGAAGCTAGCAAAATCAAGGGATATGGGGAAAACAGGAAAGAAATACTGATTTTAGATGAACAGCCATGATCATATTGAATGGCTGTGCTGGCTCAAAGGGCCGAATGGCCTGTTCCTGCACCTATTTTCTATGTTCCTATGCTTGAGTATACGGCAATAAAACTCAACCACTTGATTTTGAAACATTCGTGCATGGTGGAGGTATAATGTAATCAACACATTTGTACTCCCTGGCTTTTGACCATGCCTGAGGCTTTGCTTCTGTTTTTGGTGTTTTTGATGTTTCTTTATTTTACATGTCTTTTCCTACTATTTCTTTTGATTGTTATTTTTGGTGTGTATTGACTTTTTTGTCAATGATTAGTGATGTACAGCACTTTGTTGCATGCAGCTATTTGTTTTTAAAGTGCTCTATAAATAAAATTATTATAATTATAATTATTATGGAGTGATACAGTGCGAAAACAGGCCCTTCGGCCCAAATTGCCCACACCCGCCAACATGTGCCAGGTACACTACCTGCTTTTGGCCCATATCCCTCCAAACCCGTCCTATCCATGTATCAATCTAACTGTTTCTTAAATGTTGGGATTGTCCCTGCCTCAACCACCTCCTCTTGCAGCTTGTTCCATGCACCCACTACCCGTTGTGTGGAAATATTTACCCCTTAAAAAGTGACCTCTTAAAATTACATTAAACAAAAACATTGATATCATACTTCTACAATTTACAAAAACATGATTTTAATACATTAAATTTCAAAAAGTCCCTTTGGGGGGTACCTCCCTCCCACACACTCCCCCCACTCGGTTGCTCCACTGGCTCACCGGGTATCCTCAAGGCCAGTGATCAGTGATCGCTCAGCCACCCCACTTTCAAAAATGCTCCACGGCCCCTGGTTCAGACTGAGAGCACTGCCAGATATGAGAGGAGAACTGAGGTCAGTTGTCCGTGATGTCTGGATCCCAATGCTCAGTGCTTTGTGTTTCGGAGTTGGCTAATGTTATTGATTTGTAATTAGCCTGATTTGTAATTAGTTGACAAAACCTTAATTTATTAATCTGGAATATCCAAGGGGATGGGATAAGGGTAATATTAAAATGACATGCAAGGTGTCAGGCTGTCCATTACAAAATACAGCCCCGTAAAACCATTATTTCCTTCAGTTAAATATTGGGAAGGTAGCACTATTGTCATTTACCATTCAACTATTATGTTTGTTTACCTCACTGACTATTTCTAACCCCCCCTCCAATTACTTTGACAGGTTGACTGGAAATGTCCCCAATCTCGTTGGTTTTATTAATTGAACATATAGATGAACATCCTCAAGGAGTGTAATCAGAGGGAAACTGATTCAGTTGTGATGTTTAAGAGCTTGTTCAAAGAAGGGACATATTTTAAAGGAGTGACAGAGATACTTGCAGGGGAATGTTTGAGGAGGTTATCATTTATCTTTAGTTTTAGCTTGAAACAGGACATCTGAAGATTCAAAGTTTAATATAATAATTGTGCTGATACTGACTCCAACCAACCACATAATGAATATCATCCATTCCGGAGGTTTTATTTTTCTGGTGCCATTTAAACTTCACTTGGATTTCAACCACTTCAATGTAAACATAATTGGGAATGTGGAGCATTGGAACAAAAATCTACCCTTGGTACATATTAACTGTAATGTAATAATAGAAACATAGAAAATAGGTGCAGGAGTAGGCCATTCGGCCCTTCGAGTCTGCACCGCCATTCAATATGATCATGGCTAATCATCCAACTCAGTATCCTGTACCTGCCTTCTCTCCATACCCCCTGATCCCTTTAGCCACAAGAGCCACATCTAACCCCCTCTTAAATATAGCCAATGAACTGGCCTCAACTACCTTCTGTGGCAAAGAGTTCCAGACATTTACCACTCTCTGTGTAAAAAATGTTTTTCTCATCTCGTTCCTAAAGGATTTCCCCTTTATCCTTAAACTGTGACCCCTTGTCCTGGACTTCCCCAACATCGGGAACAATTTTCCTGCATCTAGCCTGTCCAACCCCTTAAGAATTTTGTAAGTTTCTATAAGATCCCCCCTCAATCTTCTACATTCTAGTGAGTACAAGCCGAGTCTATCCAGTCTTTCTTCATATGAAAGTCCTGACATCCCAGGAATCAGTCTGGTGAACCTTCTCTGTACTCCCTCTATGGCAAGAATGTCTTTCCTCAGATTTGGAGGCCAAAACTGTACACAATACTCCGGGTGTGGTCTCACCAATACCCTGTACAACTGCAGTAGAACCTCCCTGCACCTATACTCAAATCCTTTTGCTATGAATGCTAACATACCATTCGCTTTCCTCACTGCCTGCTGCACCTGCATGCCTACTTTCAGTGACTGGTGTACCATGACACCCAGGTTTCATTGCATCTCCCCTTTTCCTAATCGGCCACCATTTAGATAATAGTCTACTTTCCTGTTTTTGCCACCAAAGTGGATAACCTCACATTTATCCACATTATACTGCATCTGCCATGCATTTGCCCACTCACCCAGCCTATCCAAGTCACCTAGCAGCCTCCTAGCATCCTCCTCACAGCTAACACTGCCCCCCAGCTTCGTGTCGTCCGCAAACTTGGAGATGTTGCATTCAATTCCCTCGTCCAAATCATTAATATTGTAAATAGCTGGGGTCCCAGCACTGAGCCTTGTGGTACCCCACTAGTCACTGCCTGCCATTCTGAAAAAGACCCGTTTACTCCTACTCTTTGCTTCCTGTTTGCCAGTCAGTTCTCTATCCACATCAATACTGAACCCCCAATACCGTGTGCTTTAAGTTTGTATACTAATCTCTTATGTGGGACCTTGACGAAAGCCTAACATAACATAATGTATGCATTTTGGTAGGTGCAATCAAAACAAAGATCTTTTTATCATTGTTGTGTTATGAATACCACAGAAAATATTATGTACTCTCAAGATCACATTTAATAGAATAATATTGCTTAAATATATAATTATTGGACTTTGCATTTCGGAAAAGTCCCAGCTGAGAGGAAGACAGCAAAATACTGAAAATATTTGGGGTGAAAATGACTTCAGGACAGTTTGTTAGGAAAATTATGGAAATGGTAACAGAATACATACAGCTGAGTGAGTATAATTTTATGGATGAGATATTGTGTTCAACCAATTGGTGATTTATTTGACAAAGTAACTAGCATGTTAGATAACAAGGAAGCCATTGGATTTAGCAAATTTTGTTGTACAAAATTTTGTTGTACAAAGATTACCGCATTAGATAAGCATCTGTGGACTTGAACGTAATAGGTTAAGTCCAGGGGGTCAGATATGGGGCTTTATGTGTGGGCCAGATATATTGTCAGTGCAGAGGGGCTAGGAACAAGGCCAAGTGTGCATCCAGAGTCAAGGTCTGGAATAGTACTTGGTGTGCAGTCAAAGCTCGTACAATGTGAGTGTTCAGCACTGGGAACCTAAGCAGGTAAGCAGCTATGATCAGGGTAGAATAGAGGGCCAGGTGTAAGGCTGGACTCAGGGTCGAGAATGAGAGAAGTTATGCAACTGGAGTCAGGGTCAGTAGTAGTACCAGGTGTGTAGTGAGACCCAGGTTGGTCAACATGGGCCAAGTGCTTGGCTGATTTCCATACATGAATACACTAAGATCATTCATGTGCTGTACCTGTTGATCAGAGCCTGGCTCTTCCGTGGAATGTAATTAGGAATGTAATTTAGCCTAACATTCATAGCTAATCCAATTTAAAGCATAAATATTGCATTCAAGTGTAAGTTAAAAGACTCGCCACAGTATGCATCAGATTGCACAATTTCAAGCTGAAAAATGCAAAAGCTCCGTACCACACCCCCCTCCCACACCCTCTCCTCCCCCCCTCGGTCGCTACGCTCCTTCAGCTTGGTCTCTTGCAATTCCTCACTCCCAACCCTCACCCAATGTTGGCAGCCCTGCATCTTGATGAACTGACCATGGCTGAAATACTTACCTTAAAATTGTGAGCATTCTACATCTTTAACCATAAAACTAAGTGGCTTCTCGTAATGTATTCCTCTGACAAGGTTATACGCAAGTTGTAGGAAAAACCCTTTCACTTCATTCCGAGTCAAGTGCTTATTACCAGTCTAAAGAGGTGCAGCTGGCTCTTACATCTTTGTTCCTCATTGTGAATGCCAGGAAATTATGATAATTATGTGAAAATTACAGGAACTTGCCTTCTAAAGCAATTGAGGCAAAAATAAGAATACTAATGGGCTGCTGACTATAATTATGGAGCACAAGCATGCACCTGAAACAATAGGCCAGCTTGCTGTGATAACCTTTCTTTAATGTTAAAGTATTATGGAATGAGCACAGTCAAATGTTTCATATATAAAAACAAATATAACAAAGTCAGACAAATCAGTGAAGTTTATGAAGGATTAACATTAATGATTTCCAAATCTTATTTTAATCTAACAATCCCTTCAACTCATATGCGACTATTTTTTTTGGAAACTAGTGTTGGGTAAGTAAATAACTTTGTATCATGGATAGTATTTTGGATGGAGCTCGAGGGCATCTGCTTTTACAAGAGATGAAGATAAGATGGTATTATCTTTTCAGCATTAGTGCAGATTGTAACAGATGTTAGAAATATGAAATAAAAACAGAGATTGATGGAACTGCCCATCAAGAGGAAAAATGAGTTAACAATTCATGTTGATTACCTTTCTTCAGAACTGATGTAATGTTTTAAACCCCCCCCCCCCCCCCCCCCCCCCCCCCCCCCCCCCCCCCCATGTGCTCCCCACTAGATGCACACAACATTTTGTGCATTTTGAAATTTTGAAAAGAGTTAACAGCTTCCTTTTAATTTGATTCATAGAAACATAGAAACATAGAAAATAGGTGCAGGAGTAGGCCATTCGGCCCTTTAAGCTTGCACCGCCATTCAATATGATCATGGCTGATCATCCAACTCAGTATCCTGTACCTGCCTTCTCTCCATACCCAATGATCCCTTTAGCCACAAGGGCCACATCTAACTCCCTCTTAAATACAGCCAATGAACTGGCCTCAACTACCTTCTGTGGCAGAGAGTTCCAGAGATTCACCACTCTCTGTGTGAAAAATGTTTTTCTCATCTCGGTCCTAAAGGATTTCCCCTTTATCCTTAAACTGTGACCCCTTGTCCTGGACTTCGCCAACATCGGGAACAATCTTCCTGCATCTAGCCTGTCCAACCCCTTAAGAATTTTATAAGTTTCTATAAGATATCCCCTCAATCTTCTAAATTCTAGCGAGTATAGACTTGGCTTGTACTCATCGTAATTGGCTATCCTATATATGGTACAATGGATAGAAAGTGGCACTGATGTTTGCAGCTGTGTCTGTTCATGTAGCTGTATCTGTTCATGCAGCTGCACCGAAAGCTGCAACAGCATAAAGGCAGCAATATTCTTATCTATTATTTGGCATTGAAAAAATGATGCATTGAAAACTAAATTTTCTATATGCTGCTGTTTGGTAGTATCCGTCATGAAATAACTTCACCTTAATCCACTGTTATTAATTGTCCACTTGAAAATAATAATTGAGCCACAGAGTGTGAATCATCCAATCAGGTATTTTAATGTGTTGGGTTCAATTGTTATGAATGTGAACTTGCAGAATAATTAAATCCAACTATTTTACACATGGGGGAAGGCCAGTTGACTATTCAAAGTCCTGTCTGTCTTGTTTTAAATTACTTTGTTGAACCCTATGTAATGGGTCCTTCTCAGCATTTTCCTCCAATATTCTTCTAATTCTTTTTTGAAAGATTGATTGAATTTGCTGAACACTTTAATTTTATTGACAAGCAATAGGGGCGGCACAGTGGCGCAGCGGTAGTGATGCTGCCTTACAGCGACCGAGACCCAGGTTCGATCGTGACCTCGGGTGCTGTCAGTTCAGAGTTTGTACTGCGTTGTCCCCTGTGACTGCGTTGTTTTTCTCCAGGGAACCCGGTTTCCTCCCACGCTCCTAAGATGTACAGGTTTGTAGTTAATTGACTTTGGTAAAAACTGTAAATTGTCTCTAGTGTGTAGGATAGCGAGGGTGACCGCTGGTCGGCATGGACTGGGTGGGCCAAAGGGCCTATTTCCATGCTGTTTCCATCTCTAAAGTCTAAATAGGGTAATCATTTGATCACATCAGTCTGATTGAGTGGGTTGGTTCAGTTCCTCTGTGATTTATATACTTGGGGCCTGATTTTATATTGTGGTTTTAATGGTTCTATGGTACCTCAGGTCAGTGAAATACCCTTTTTGCATACAATTCAGTGACAACCCTACTATACCTTAGGCGCAATCATGTATAAGAGTGTTAGAGAGTAGACCACATTGAGTCAGTACACATGAGTCATCATGTATTAGGTGCCATTTTGTACCGTTCAAGTCCAAAATTTTAGAAAAAATATTAGAGTCTTAACATGGCCATAAAGGCTTGTTATCCTGGCAGCAGCACTGGGTCGGAGTTCAGGGGTCGTCCTAACCATGTATCAATACCATCCACTGTTCTTCTGCCATTCTGTGCCACTGCAGACCATTGGCGGGCAGACACTTGGAGCAACGCCCGATCTAATGGAGTCCCAAGCTGCTTCAGGGCCTCCATGGCCTACTCACCGGCATTGTTCTTTCACTCCATCTGCAGCCACCACCATTTTGAAGTCTGTATCTTGAAGTCGATAAGCTGGATTAACCTTGTTACTACATCATTTTGTTCAGTAAAAATGCATACATTCTATTTCTCAGGCAAGTATGGCTGATTCCTTAAAGATAGCATTAGAGAGGCAATAGCAAGCAGGATTTGCACAAATGTCATGTTTTCCTTTGCACATTCCTTCTTCATTATACAGTCTTGCAGATGTTTATGCACAATTTCTGTATCATATATGCTTTTGTGTGTTGACTGAGTATGTGCCATAGATTCATTGAGAGTCGTAGAGTCACACAGTATGGAACCAGGCCCTTCGGCCCAGCTTGCCCATGTCAACCAACATGCCTCATCTGCACTAGACCCACCTGCCTGTATTTTGCCCAGACCCCTCTAAACCTATCATATCCATGTACCTGTGCAAATGTTTCTTAAAGGTTATGATATTACTTCTCTGACAGCTCGTTCCATAGACCCACCACCCTTGGTGTAAAAAGATTACCCCTCAGGTTCCAATTAAATCTTTCCCCCCTCATCTTAAACCCATGCCCTGTGCCTGCCCCTATGATGTTGCTGCAAACAAGATGCCCATTGTGCCTGTATCTCACTTGGCTGGTGCAAATTAATTTTTCAAACTTGACTTGACAAACCTGCCAAGTTGTAGAGGCAATGGATTCTACAACTTGCTCTGTGGGAGAAAAGGTTCCTCCTACTGTCACTTTTGGTTCTTTCACCAACCACCTTACCTCTGTGTTCTCCGATTCTCCATCCCGCCAATGGAACATGTGTTTTGTTATACCCATTAACTCTGAGCATGTCAACCTTTCACCTTTCAACCTTTTGTGCTCTGAGGAGAACTAACTCAGCCTGTGAAAATGTTAAATGATCCTTCCTTCCTGGGATCATGCTGATAAATTTTCTGCACCTTCACCAGAGCCTTCAAATCTACATTGCAGTCTGCTAACCAGTAATAAACACAATTCTCCAGCAGCAGCTGAAAAATATTTCAACACATTTCAACATATTCTCTTTGACTTCGGACTTAACTCTGCAAACTAATTCCCTGGACAATTCTTGTTCTGTGTTGTATGAATATTGTATACCAGAGATTGTCACGCTATTTTTAAAACAGCAGTGTTGTTTAGTGGTAAAAATAGTTTGTGTAATTGTGTAACCAGCTCATGGGGCCATTAGAATACCAGCACTCATTTACATTTCCTGTTAGCACACATTTGCAATGTCCTTTAATGCTTGCCTGTCCTTGACATTGAGCTAAATTGAACTAGCCCACTTCAGAACTCGATAGCTGGTGAACCACAATGGCTGCTATTTTTTCATCTTTTATTTTGATTGAAAGATACAGCATGGAAACAGGCCCTTCGGCCCACCGAGTTCACACTGACCATTGATCACCCATTCACACTCGCCCTATGTTGTTCCTCTTTTGCATCTACGTCATAGTCATACAGAGTGGAAACAGGCCCTTCAGCCCACATTGCCCACACCGCCCAACATGTCACATTTACACTAGTCCCACCTGTCTGCATTTGGGCGGATGAGGGCGGAGCTCAATGAAACGCACAGAATAGTGAAAGACTTGGAGAGAGTGGATGTGGAGAGGATGCTTCCACTAGTGGGAGAGTCTATGACTAGAGGTCATATCCTCAGAATTAAAGGACCTTCATTTAGGAAGGAGATGAGGAGGAATTTCTTTAGACAGACGGTGGTGAATCTGTGGAATTCTTTACAACAGAAGGCTGTAGAGGCCAATTCTGTGGATATATTAAGGGCCGATAGAAAGATTCTTGATTCGTATGGGTGTATTAGTATGGGTGTCAGAGGTTATGGGGTGAAGGCAGAAGAATGGGGTTGGGAGAGATAGATCAGCCATGATTGAATGGCAGAGCTGACTTAATGAGCCGAATGGCCTAATTCTGCTCCCATCTCTTCTGATCAAATGACCTTACGATCTAATGATCTTACAATCTTATGATTCATACAAAAATGAAATAATTAAAAATACATGGTTTGAGAGTCTGAAGAAGGTTCCTGACTTCAAACATCACCTCTCCATATTCTCCAGAGATGCCTGTCCCGATTAGTTACTCCAGCATTTTGTGTCGATCTTTGGTATAAACCATCATCTGCAGTCCATTTTTATTACATTAAATTAAAAATACTTCATTGGAAAAGTCTGCGTAAAAATGCATCTTTAAAATATTCTATAACGATGAACTAAAGCAAAATAAAAGTCTGATCAAGCGGGTTCCGATTCGGTACCAAGTATGAACTGCTGCAGTATCCAAATGAGTCCTCATAACTCCAGGGTTACGTCTGTGCTCGGGTGCCCCCTGAGATATTCAAGGGGACAATAGGGGATTTCCGGGGCCTCTGGGCACTGCTGGGTGTTGATTGCACGATTATAACATAGTAATTTAATATTTATTAACAAGTATATTTGGTAATTTCTGTATTATGGTGATGTTATTTGTTTTGTAAATATCAATTTTAAATAATTGAATACATTTAGTTTTTTAATTAAAGAAGGGAAATGCCATTAGGAAAGGATTCTGCAGCCAGACGTTATGTAGACTCCAGTACTAGAAGGAGCTGACAGATACAACATCCCAAATCTGTCGGCATGTCTGGGAATCGCAGCACCTGGGCACAATTCCAGGACATACTTTGGTCGGAATGGCTGAATGGCGACAGGTTCTATTTAGAACAACTAACAGCGACCCACTGACGGCAGATCAACAGCTATTTTACAGTGAAGATAGACACAAAATGCTGGAGCAACTCTGTGGGTCAGGCAGCATCTCGAAAGAAAAGGGATAGATGACGTTTCGGGTCGAGACCTTTCTTCTGAAGACGTGTCATGACCCGAAACATCATCTATTCCTTTTCTCCAGAAATGCTGCGTAACCTGCTGAGTTACTCCAACATTTTGTGTCTATCTTCGGTGTAAACCAGCATCTGCAGTTCCTCCCTGCACAGCTATTAAGTGTTCCAAATAGCCAAATTAGCAGTCAACCAGTCTATGTGATTGGATGATATAGCTAGTAATATTCTTGTTTGACAATTCTAACACTTTTGGATAACCTACATTTATTGAACTGGATTTAACTCAATCAATAGTCATATTCCATGGTGTCCATAGCCTTAAACAACCCTCTGGCTTAGATGGTCCTTTGGCAACATAACTAGGTAATGTATCTCCATACGTAGATCATAGGATATAGGAACAGTATTAGGCCATTCAACCCACCGAGTTTGCTCCATCATTCAATCATGACTGATCTATTTTTCCCTCTCATCCCCATCCCCTGCTTTCTCCTGGTAATCTTTGATACCCATAATCAAGAAATCTCCACTTTAAAAATACCCAATGATTTGGCCACCACAGGTTCCCGTGGCAATGAATTCCATAGATTCACCTATTCTAAAGAAATTCCTCCTCATCTACATCCAAAAGCTTTTATCCTGAATCTGTTTAGATTTTTCCTTGCTTACGATTGTCTCACCAATGTTTAAAGGCCAATGAAAATAAAACAAAAACAATTCATTTCAGCCACTTTGGTCTCATTGTGTGAGAAAATGTTAGCACATCTATTTGTCATCACTCAAAAACACTATCATTTGTTTTCTATTAAATCAGTGCATTTAGATAAACCAGGCGCAAAAAAATACTAAAGACCAGGTAACCATGGTAGAGTTTTCGTTACAGTACTGTAAACGTCAAAATATCTATTCACCTGAGTGATGTTTGTCTGTATTGTAAAAGGTAAGGCAAGTTGAAAGATATTGAACTAATAATGTTATTGGGAGGTTAATGGATCTTCAATGCAATTATGGTTGTGGCCAAAGATCCTATAGCAGAGGATCTTTGGTTGTGGCTGAAGAAGGTGGTTCACAATCTTAGCAGATTCATTTTTTTCTCTTTGAATGAAAACAATACATGAATTGAATTTAGACTTTTTCTCTGATCATTGTAAATATATCTCCATAAACTATTGGTTAACATTGTATTGTGAAAGGTAAGGCAAGATGAAAGATATTGAGCTAATAATGTAATTGACTGTATTATTTGAACTGTGGGGACGTTGCAGGAATAAGTCGTAATTTGCATTTCATTTCAAATGACATTTGTTAATGATTGTACAGTCACAATCTTAGCAATTTTTTTCTCTCTCTTTTGAATCAAAAACAATGCATGAATAGAAATTAGACCTATTTCTCCGATCATTGTAAATAGATCTCCATATTTAAACTATTGCTTAACATCGTTAAAGGTCAGATCCTTCTGGTAAATCTGTCCCAGTGCAAAACCCTACAGTCAAAATGCAATCAGTTTAACAGGGATTATCATGGAAACCTTTGCTCATTGTATTGAAGAGCGATTGAAACAATGGACTTGCAGAATTCAAAGTGTACTTTCAGGAGCCAAAGCACTAACAATGAAGGACACGGTGGATTTATGCACTTCATCTTGTCTGTGTTCTGCAGGAGTTTGTGATTTAAACAATGCAGTCGTTTATTTTAGTCATTTGGCCATGATAACTTAATGCCAAATCTGCAATCACTCAGTGACTGGTCCATACAATCCTTTTAGTGAAAAGAAAGATAATAAATGATTCATATATAGATGGGTAATCCTGGAGTGCATTGTAGAAAACGTATATTCACTTAATACCTTTCTTTTCCATTTCTTCATATCCTCTTGACACAGTGCATTTCTCATTGGATAATCAATATCCATGGACCAAACTATAATGTATGGAGCGTTCCTGAAAAATTACTTACGTAAATCTTGAGGTAAGTGGCTACCGCGGACTCCTGTTGTTTAGAAAAATCAAGAAATTAAGAATATTTGAATAGTTGCAGTACATTTGTGAGGTAGTGCATTTAATTGGATCTTTGTATAATATTTAAGACTTACAGCAATTTAAAATATTGCGCAATCCAAAACAATTTTATTGTTTAACTAGATCAAGTAGGAGCCCGTTGGGTCCCTGTCACACAGGAGGCCTGGTCCCCCAACGCAATATTCAACCACTCACCCATAGTCCGCAGTTGCACAGGGGCCGCTCATTTCCCCTTTTTCACCTTCCCTAATTGAACTTTTTAAATAATCCTTGCTGCCAGGAATATTAAAACAAATACACCCTCCCTCATTAAACTTTAAAAAAAATCCTTGCTGCCAGGAATGTACTTGCTGCCAGGAATATTAAAACAAAAAAGGGATTGCAACATTGCAGCTTGCCATGGCACTTGCTAGTGCTGGCAGGACTGAGTGTCCCAGGGTTGCAGCATTGTAGCGAGTGGGGTTACAACCCCATTGTGAATTTATAGCTGCAGAGGGAAGAATTTTTTCTCAAATTTGGATTTTTTAAATTTAAATATTTGAATAACTTGTGAAATATAACATCAATCTGAACGAAACTTGATACAAACCACCACAGCACAATTGTGAGTAAGGTGGTGCAAAAAATCTAGCACTGTCTTGTACTGATTTGATGCACTGTTGGGAGAACTTTTACAGGCACCCTCACAGATGCATAGAAACAAACGAGATGAGAGTTTTAGTAATGTGCCAGACAGAGGGGACACACACACCCGTCCACACACACAGCAGTTGCAGGCGGTGCACACACACACACACACACACACACACACACACACACACACACACACACACACACACACACACACACACACACACACACACACACACACACACACACACACACACACACACACATCACAGGGAAGGGCTGGTTCCCAAATGCAATACTCCACCACTCACCCATAGGTCCCAATATTCACCACTCCCTGGAGAGGGAGGGGGGCAGAGAGGGAAGTGGGGCAGAGGTGGAGGGAGGGCAGAGAGGAAGGGTAGGGGCAGAAGCCTCGCCAGGAGGCGCTGGGCCTGAGCTAGGCTGTGGCCAGTGTGGACCAGAGCGATGCCCGGTGTGATCTGAGGCAAAAGCAGCGGAGGGCCGGCAAATCGTGGCTTCCGCGAAGGGAGGCCCACTCACCAGTGTGACAGATGATCGGGCGGGGGAGACGGAGAGGAGGTCATCCCCTGTGACGGCCGCCAAGGTCACTTTTCCACTGCGCTTCCTCGTGCTGCGATAACGACCGTCACCACCATGTTGTAGAACTTGAAGGAGCCCAGTGGAGCGCGCAGCACGACTTGAGCATGTGTTTAGCAGCTTCAATCCAGAGCCCTGGGTGGGTGGGCCACATAACTCACAGCTCGTGGCTGCGCATTGAATATTCTGCGCGCTAGGATCAGAGGCATTGTGACGTCATCCAGCTCACTTCAGCTCGTTAGATTTTAAAAAGATGTCAGATTGGTGAACAATTTTAGTAAAACAACTCAGAAATAATAAATCACATTTTCAGATGAGGCGCTTTTCGACATCATGATGTAAATATCTACCGGAATATGTAAAATTGTCACCATTAGCGCGTCGGGTTTTTGAGAATACGTGATTCACAAGGAAACAAACAAAAGATCAGATCAGAGTTTTTTAAGTACATAGAGATAGATAGATAGATAGATAGATAGATAGATATATAGATAGATAGATAGATAGATAGATAGATAGATAGATGCCAAATTGCCAGTAGATTCATTATCAGTGCCTTTTTTCCAAAATCTTTTACCTTCCCGCTACAATACAGCAATTATTGATATTATTGTTCATGTGTCTACAGTATCTATACATATTTCGTTTTCTTTAATTTAGAGATATAGCACGGAAACAGGCCCTTCGGCCCACCGAGTCCATGCCGACCAGCGACCACATACACTTGCACTACCCTACAGACTAGAGACATCTGATAATTTCTTTACTGATGCCAATGAACCTACAAACCTGTACGTCTTTGGAGTATGGGAGGAAACCGGTGCACCCGGGGGAAAACCCATGCGGTCACAGAGAGAACGTGCAAACTCCGTACAGACAGCACCCGAAATCAGGATCGAACCTGGGTCTCTGGCGCTGTAAGGCAGCAACTCTACCGCAGCGCCACCATGCAGCCCCTTTAGCATTTCTCTTTAGCATCTCTTCAGCATTTATAATATTTGCATGGATACTCTAATGACCATAATATAATGACAGCATATTTTGTCATCCTTCTTTTAGCTACATTCCTAAAGCTATCAGTTTTCAAGTAATAATCATGAAAAAACAGTAAAAGTAGGTTACTGATCAAGAAAAGTACATTTTTACACCGACAATTTGTTTGCTTTACTATAGGTGCTGATGGAATACAAACGCGGTTTGTTACAAAAGTAGGAGGGTGCTGCAAACGTTTAACAGGTCAGACAATACCTATGGAAAGAGATGGACACAAAATGCTGAGTTACTCCAGCACTTTGTGTCCATCTTCAGTGTAAACCAGCATCTGCAGTTACTTCCTACATCTATGGAAAGAGAAATGGAAAGGGGTAATTGTGCTTCAGGTCTGAAACCCTTCGTCAGGACTTTGTTTTATACTACAGTACTAAAGGGCCTGCTCACTTCCCGAGTTATTCACGATTTCTCCCGAGTTTTCAAACTCGCAGAATGTTCGTAACGAGTCTGTAGGAGGCCGTGGATATATCGTAGCACCTTGTTATGCCAGCCGCAAGTACTCGGGGCATCAGGTAAGTCGGGACGTTTTTTCAGTATGTTGAAAAACGTCACGAGTAAAAAAATAGCCCCAAGTATCTACAGCTGCCATAACGAGCCACAATGATATATCCACGCACTCCTACGGCCTCCTACGGACTTGTTACGAACATTCTGCGAGTTTGAAAACTCAAGAGAATTTGTGAATAACTCGGGAAAGTGGGACAGGCCCTTAAAGAGTCTTGGACCGGAAGTGAAAATTCAGATTCTCTCTCTATGGGTATTGCCCAATCTGCCGAGTGTTTCCAGTCTTTTCTGTCTCTGTCAGATTTCCAATATCTCCAGTTGTTATAGAATTGTACAGCACAGGAATAGGCCCTTCATCCCACAATGTCAGTGTCGAACATGATGTCAAATTAAACATATCCCTTCTGCTCACACATGATACAATATCCATTCATTCCTTGTATATTCATGTATCTATTTAAAAGCCTCTTAAACATCACTATCATTTCTGCTTCCACCACCACCCCTGGCAGCACGTACAATGTACTTTCCACACTCAGTGAAAAAAAAAACTTGCACCGCACATCAACCTTTAAACTTTCCCCTTCTGACATTATAGCTATGCCCTCTCATCTTTTGACATTTCTATGCTGGGAAAAAGGTTCTGACTGTCTATCTTATACATGGCCTTTTATTCATATCGAAATACATTAATGGATTTCTCTCAAGGCAGGATGTTTTCCTGTGTCCATTTATCTGCAAGGGGAAGTACTAACCAGATTCTCCACAGAAAGTCTTTAAACATGTTTTATAGCAGCCAATGTTAGATCATCAAATTATAAAAAATGTCTACATATATAGCTACCTCCCAGAATTTTAGGTTGGAATCATGAAAGAAGGCACATTGGCGCAGTAGTAGAGTTGCTACCTTCCAGTGCCAGAGACCGGGATTCAATCCTGACTAAGGGTGCTGTCTGTATGGAGTTTGTACATTCTCCCAGTGACTGTGTGGGTTTCCTCTAGATGTTCCGGTTTCCTCCTACATTTCAAAGACATGAAGGTTTGTAGGTGAATTGGCTTCTGTAAATTGTAAATAGAATTATTCTAAGGGTGATCTTTGGTTGACGTGGACTCGGTGGCCCGAAAAGGCCTGTTTTCACTATAAACTAAACTAAAGTAAACTGAGCTGTTGCCAACTGAAATGGTTTTAAGTAAAATTTGTAAACGCAAGGCGAAAAAGGTTGAAAAACAATAGTTGAAGGACCAAGGCTTCAAAGTCTTAAACAGGCAATGGCTGAAGAGTGAGATTGATCACTGAGGTGATGAAAATGCTTCCTGTAGGGAAGAGCAGAGCAATCTGGCACACACAATCAATGCTCAGGTGAATGAAAATAAAGCAACCTTGTGATGCATTAGGTTTGGGTTTGAAAGTTCAGCTGCAGGCAAGCAAAACGCCTTAGATGAAAAATACTCGGATTTCCCTGAATGAACAGTTCATAATTTATGAAATATGAACCATTTAGATATCAGAATATTTAAACAAGCTGAATACATGCTTGAAATAAAAACAAGTAGATCAGCAGGGCAGGCAGTGTTTTTTGAAAGATAAATAAAGTTAACATTTTAGGGAAAAGACCTTTTGTCAGAACTGGAAAAGTAAGAAACTAACTTAGTATTAAGTTGTAAAAATGAAGAGCAGCAGTTGCTGGTTTATACCAAAGATAGACACAAAGCACTGGAGTAATGCGATGGGTCAGGCAACATCTGTGGAGAAAAAAGGGATTGGTGACGTTTTAGGTTGGGACCCTTCCTCAGACTGAATAAGGATCCCAACCCAAAACGTCACCAATCCTTTTTCACCAGAGATGCTCCCAACCTGCTGAGTTACTCCATCACTTTGTGTCTACCTTTAGGAAAGAAACCTACCTGGTTTTAAGTTGCAGTGAAGGATGGATAAAATCGTAGTTCTTTTTCTAAGTATACTGCTTGTCTTATTGGTGGCTATTTATTGAACTCAAAAATTTACCTAAGTGCTCTTGAGAGCCACCTCATCCCAGCAAGAAATCTTTAATCTTTAATCTTTATGAAACATATGTCATGATCTGTGTTGGGCCAAATAATTTAATTTGCTTCCTACTGTTGAATTCTGCCAAAGAACGCATGACATGCCAATCTGAGCTATTATTTTTCAACACGGTGAGGTGATACCACATGAAACAAGTATTGAAAAGCTTTACCGCAAATAAACATGAAATATAAGGAAGCATTTGAAAAGTTGAGAGGAGAACGATAATCATACTGATGTTGTATGAACAATGATAATTGTATATGAACAAAGTTAATGGTTGAGGCAGGCACCTTAAAATACATTTTTGCAGGTACCCTGTACTGTATATGGAAAGGGAAGGTTTAGAGAGTATAGATCAAATGTGGTCCAAATGGACTGATGTAGATGGGGTATCTTGGTAAGCATGGTTGTGTTGAGCCAGAAGGTTAGGTTCTGTGCTGTAAGACTCTCTGACACTATGGCAAACAGTTTTAATCTGGAAATAAATAAAACATAGACAAAAAATGCTGCGGTAACTCAACTGGTCAGGTAAAATGGAATAGGTGACGTTTCAGTTTTAGACCCTTCTTCAGACTGAGAGTCAGGGGAGAGGGGAACTAGAGGTATGAAAAGGTACAGAGCAAATCATAGCTGGCACCGATGAGTAAGGAAAGGTGTAACCATTGCATTCACTTGTTATCCTTCCCTCCCCCACCCTAGATATTCTGCTAGATTCACTGTTCATATCCCTTCACTATCTCCTCTTCCACAGCCAACAATAGACCATTGTGGGCTCCACCTTTCCTTGGCCATTGTTGCCGGCTCTGATTTGGCTCTGTAGAAGGGTCACGACCCGAAACATCATCCATTCCTTTTCTCCAGAGATGCTGCCTGACCTGCAGCATTTTGTGTCTATTTTTGATGTAAACCAGCATCTACAGTTCCTTCCTACACGATAAATAAAAAGTAATCAAAAACCCAAGATATAAAGACAGCAAAAATTCAAGATATAAAGACAACAAAGACAGAAAACTGAAAAGACGTGGGATATAAATGACAGCAGAGGATGGAAAAAGCAGGGGGGAAAAATCACCTCTAAAGTCTTGTTTCAAATCTGCAACCATTGTGTTGAAATAGAAAAAAAATGCTCCAACATGCCTTGTTGAAGTTCACCCTACAGCTTTGTAACAGATCTGTGCAGCTCTGATCTGCAGACTATTCCCAGGCACGTGTACTAGATAAACATCGTGGTGCTGGAAGAACACCAAGTCGGTGAAAGATACACTTTTATCTGACCGAAACTTGTGGCTCTTCTAGTATAATGAGATGTCAGTAGAGGAATGCAGCTGACTGTCACACAACATTTAGCTGGAGTACGTGCTGAGGGACACACTGACGCCTGGTGCAGCCAATGCAAAGGCTTTGTGGAGAAGAACTGCTGTCTGTGGCCCTGCTGCCACCAGTCATTGAATGGATGGGAAGTAAAAGCCTATCAAACACTTAAAGTTTGAATCATCTCGAGAGGCTACAGTACATGAATGGTAATGGTGCTCTGTGTACAGAATGTGTTAATGCTGCAAATGTACAGAACCCATAACACTATACATATATGGACTATGTTGAATGTGTGACAGTATAAATGTAATCATAAGATCACAAGTCATAGGAGCAGAATCAGGCCATTCGGCCCATCAAGATTACCACCATTCAATCATGGCTGATCTATCTTTCCTTCCTAACCCCATTCTCCTGCCATCGCCCCATAACCTCTGACACCCATACTAAACAAGAATCTATCTATTTCTGCCTTAAATGTGTCCACTGACTTTGCCTCCACAGCCTTCTGTGGCAAAGAATTCCACAGATTCACCACCCTCTGACTGAAGAAATTCCTCCTCATCTCCTTCCTAAAAGAACGTCCCTTAATCCTGAGGCTCTATCCTCTAGTCCAAGATCCTCCCATTAGTGGAAACATCCTCTTCAGATCCACTCTATCCAAGTAATGAAAACCATAGTTTGTTATATTAATTCTAGTTAATTTTATGAATATTGTTTTGAAATATTATAGCCCATGCAAATATCACTGAACTCACGTCAAAAAAGAATCCTTTATAAACATTGAAGTCTGTAAACTGATCTGAATCTGGGCAACCTTTCCAGGAAGCCAATTAACTTGCATGCAGAGATCACTTAAGTATGCCATGATAGTTCTTGCCAACTCAGATTTTCCAGTAAAGTAAGAGGCCAAATAAGGTAATAGTATCTAGGGCTTTGGTAATGTCGGGCAGCAAAAATGTTTACTTACCTCAAACAAAGAAGCCTTAGCTTCCCTTGTTGCTGGCTTCCTCTCCACTCTAATGCATGATCCTTTGCCCTGTGTCAGAACTACTGTGATTTTAGACACTTTGGGCTCCATGGTTTGAACTACTGGACTTTGGGGACCATTAGTTAAAATCAAGTATTCCTTTTTTTAGCCAAGCAGATACGGGCTCATTGATCACTAAAGGGCCTGTCCCACTGTACGAGGTAATTCAAGAGTTCTCCCGAGTTTCCCCTGATTCTAACTCGGAGAATGTCCGTAGCGGGTCCGTAAGAGTTCGTGGATGTCTCGTAGAGGCTCGTACGAGTAAAAAGTAACAATTTTTTTCATCACAAGTATATTTTTTACTCGTGGACAATTTTCACAATGTTGAAAAAACGTCACAAGTTTACCGGATTTCCTGAGTACCTGCCGTTACTCGTACGAGTACATAAATCCAATCGTCCAACTGAAGTACAATAGAGAGAGCAAAGAGTGCAGAATATACTGAAGCTCTCAGCATTTTAGCGAACTAGTTCTATAGACACTGTCCAATGTCCGCAATGGGTTAGATGTTAATCGGATAGTGCCCTGGATTATGGAAGGACTGTTCAGATGACTGCAAATGGAGGGGAAAACCAGTGGTGGAATCAGATACAAATACTACATTTAAAAGGCGTTTGGACTGATACTTAAATTGGCAAGGCAAAGGACGCGTGGGCAGGCAAGGTTAATGTGGGTAGGCTAAAGGTTGGCATAGATAAGATGGGCCTGATTCCGTGCTGTCCAACTCTTTGACGTCTGACCTCTGCATTTTGAATCAACAAGATGCTTGAGGATTTGCCAGTTCAGAGGTTTAGTTAAATTGATTTGGCTGGATTGAAGCTCAATGGATCACAAGGGCAAAGTAAAAGTCATTAATATCCTTATGCACTGAATATATAATCTGTCACTGATTTAGTGATGCTTTGACTGTTTACTAATCCTCTTATGCAGATTATGTGAAAAGCCATCAAGAATTTGGAAAACAAGTTGATCCATAAAACCACAGAAAAGTTTCATGGCTAATACAACAGCAAGCACCAGCTACGGCTAGACTTTCAGCGGCTCAATATCACAAAGATTGCGTGTTACAATTATTTAATGAAAATTCCACAATCCAGACAATGTTAAATTAGAAAATAGTATTCGATGTGATCAGCTTTATTTCTTGAATCTTTATTTCATTAATGCTTTAGTTCTTTTGATCAGCTTTAGTTCTAAAGTTCAGGTCCTAGATAAATACTTTAGTATCTTTACTCCTGGATTTTGCAGACTTGGTCAGCTTTGTTCCTATTTTCCTACTGAGTTCCCTTGTTGAATGTCGCATAGTCTTTTTCATAATGTAGCCCAACAGCTAAGCAAAAGTAGCACAACATTAAAATAGAAATCAATATTATCATAAAAACTAAATGTTATAGACGCTGGAATTCTAAAATAAGGCTGGAATAGTGGAAACGGTCATAAGTAAGGATCTATTTGTGTTGAGAAAAACAAAGTTAACATTTCGGGGTTTGACCTTTCATTATACTATAACGGAAGGTCATCATCCTGAAATATTAAACTACCTTACCAATTGACATCATACTAAATTAATAAAATTATACTAGGGTGTTGACTGGGATAACTAGGGTGTTAATTCAAGTATGTTTTCACATCCTTAAAGTGTGTAGAATATTGCTCTCAATCTTTAATGCTACAACATAAACAATATTTATTTGTAGTAAAAAGGTACGGCAGATGCTGGTTTACAAAAAAAGACACAGAGTGCTGGAGTAACTCAGCAGGTCCGATGGCATCCCTGGAAAACATGGGTAGGTGGCGTTTTGGGTCAGGACCCTTTTTCAGACTGGAATATTTATTTGTAGCTCCTTTGAATTAATTGATTGAAAGTTACTGCACGGAAACAAGTCGTTCAGCCCATCAAGTTCACACCAACCATCAGTCACCCATTCACACCAGTTCTGTGTTGTCCCACTTTTGCATCCACTATGACTAATTTACAATTTACAGAAGTAAATTAACCGATGAACCTGTATGTCTTTGGAGTGTGGGAGGAAACCGGCGCACTCGGAGAAAGCCCACGCGGTCACAGGAAGAACGTACAAACTCATTTACAGACACCATCCGTAGTCAGGGTCTCTGGTGCTGTAAGACAGCGATTCTTACCTCTGCTCCACAGTGCCTTCTGTTGTAAAAATCTATTAGGCTCCCTAATGTCCAATAACCAAGGAAATCTGCCATCCTTAGCCGATCTGGATGGACTCATCCGTGCCTCTCTTTCCCTCCCACTGGGGGTGATTTTCAACAGCCTCCTCATTTGGAGGGTAGTTTTGCCGTTACCAGTGATGTTCACATCTTGTGAAAAAATAAAAGCAAGTAACTTATCAGTGTCTATTTGTCAATATTTTTAGTTTGCCCTGATAGCATAAAGAGCACATTAGATCATATGTCCAAAACCCTTAAAGAATTAAGGTTAGTTAGAACAAGATAACAAGAGTATGCTTTCAACTAAAAAATAACCACTGATCGATAGGATTACGTTAATGGATGTGATTTAATAACAGTAATAGAAGTCTGTTCCTTTCCTGGGCTAGATTGCATTAGTGCCTCCCACATTGTTTAGTGCTTGGGGCATTTTTGTTTTGTTGCAGGGGCATCTTAATAACAAGTTGTATTATTTCCCATTGATATCACATTTAACAATAAAATGATTAATCTGTAGTTACTTCTGTCATATTTTCAATAAAAGTCAATGCTAACAGACTGCTTTACACTTAGACTTGCCTTAACACCATTATACTGTGTAGGCAGCTGTTTATATTAGTCTGGTCTTTTTAGTGAACTAAGTAATTTTTTTAATTCTCTGCAGTATTAGTTTATATCAACTACAATGAGGCAAAGTGATGTGGGTTTGTTTACTCCAGAAGCTAGTATTGAGGCAGATCCTTAATTTAGCAGTTGGTTGCTTTGCTGTGTAGCTGCTGAATGATTGCCAAAACAGTTGTCCATACTAAAAACAGGCTCTAGAAAATGAACCATTATGTCAAGAGTGAAAATTGTGAGAGAGAATGAAAATAAACAAAATGGCAATGGTGGTGAGAAGAAAGATCACGGGCAGCGCTGTGGACAAAGTAGTCATCCAATTTACATTTTGTTTCTTAATGTAGGTATGTTACAAAACCTACCTGAATCGTCATTGAGAATCTGCCCCAGGCCGTGTGTGTGATTTTGGCGCTGTTTAGAGGGGGCGGGTTTAAAACGCGATTTTTACTAGGCTGTTGCAATCGAAGATGTTCAGCCTAGTAAATCATTAACGAAAAATCGCTGAAAGACCCCGTCGCAAAAGGTATTACTAGTTTTTATGGCCTTGTATAATAGTTATAGTAGTTTAAAAATCACTCTCTCAAGCAAACAATTAAAGGTATGTACCTTATTTTTACATTAAAAGGGGCTTCTTAAGAACCCTGTATATAAAGTTTACTATAGCGAGTAGCTCATTTTGGGCTTTTTATATCCCACAGTATTTTTCTGGGCATTTGAGGGCACAAATCCAGCGCAATGTGAACGTTCTAAACCAGCGCGTTCACAGGAACCCACTAGAAAGCCGATTTAAAATTGACTTTAATTTACAGCAATTGAACACTAAATCCCTTCCATTTGGCCTATAAATTGATGTAAATTAGATTTAAAAATCATGTTTTATTGTGAATTATTTGTGAATATTATTTGGACACTTAGGCTATTTAAAAATGTTAATCATTTATTAAGAAATGGATAGATGTTTAGATCTAGTAATTGAAGTTTGAAATTAGCTACAATTGGGTAACTAACTAATTATATGCTTTAATTTCAGGTCATCCAAGTAAGATTATTTTATATTTGTTTCAGAATGGTTCAATCTATGATAACTGAAAATTTCATTCAGTTCTCTTAATTTTTAGGAAGAAGGTTGTGGGCTTTTGACTGTCCATGATCACAGCTTTTTTGTTATGTCCATAGAAAATCAATAGGGAACAAGATGCTAATTTCCGAGTATGAAAATGGCCATAACTTTTTTATTACTTGAGATATGAAAGTGAATTAGGTGTCAAATTAAACGTATTTTTATGCTTTATCTGATGGGATAAATTGCAGACTTGATTTTTTAAATCTCAAAATTTTGTAACATTGCTACTTAATGGAGAGGCGATTGCAGGAACATCGTGCAGTACACTGAAGTGGGATAAATAAAGACACATTGTTCTGGAGCAACTCAGCGACTCAGACAGCATCCCTGTGGAACGGATAGGCGACGTTTTGTGTCAAGACCCTTCTTCAGATTAACCCTGGAGATCAGGAACAGGTCATGTTTCTGGTTGGGCAGACTGCTGTACCAGGAAGGAGATGCTGGAGATATTGGACATGAGGATCAATGGCCGACAGGAAGGTGAAGTGGGGTAATGCCCCCAATGCCTTCAATGTCGGCTGCAGGATACGTCCCCGGGGCACAAAGATGGCCGGGCAAGGAGAGAGATATAGGTTTGTGGGCCGAAAGGAAACGGAGGAAGGTCCTGTGGTTTTGGGGCCATTTCCAAAGTCCAAAGTCCGGTCCGCCCGAGCACTCAATCTGCTGGAGCAGTTTTTCGATTCTGGTAAGCCCCAGGCTCCTGCAAGGCCGACCACCGTTGTTTGGCCAGCGAACCGACGTCCCTCTCCTCGCCCAGCCATCTTTGTGTCCCGGGGGTGCCTCCTGCAAGGCACTGGTGGCATTACCCTGGTTCACCCGTCCACTGGTCCTTGCTCCTCACGACCAATGTCTTAATTTCCACAACACTGTACAACCAGTGAAATTTACATTGGAAACAAGCCGGCAATGGCGGTGGCGTTTACCCGGAATAAAGAAGGAACAAGAAAGAAGAAATAACTTTCAGCAGAAAGTGCCCTGGATGCAGACGGAGGCCGCGGAGACATTTCATGTTCTCAGTGAGGTGCACAAAGCACTGGAGTAAATCTGCGGGCCACGCAGTATCTCTGGACAACATGGACAGGCAGCGTTTTGGGTGGGGATCCTTCTTCAGACTCCGTGCGTTATTTTGGGAAGGGAATGAGGATGGTGATTCCGACACATAAAATCTGACTTACTATATGTGAGGGTTCACGGGACATAACCTTTAAGTAAGTTGGGGAGTGGCTGGACTCCAAGGGGAACCTCACCAGTGTTGCAACGTATTGTCTCAACATTTATGTTCAATATCCCAATCTATGAAAGCAACCACAAAACATTCATTCCAGCAGTTGCTGAAGTGTATAGCATTTACAATGGACAAGGGAGTCACTCACCCAGTCTAAGTACATCACCTTTCAAAATTGTCACATCGACGGCCTTGGGCACCAGGTACAAGGGGAAGCCATCAGCTGCAATTTGTACATCCTCCAGAAACAGAAATATTTCCACTGGGTGTAACTCTTGCATCCCCATGCCAAACACTGACATTGGGGTATTTTGCTCAATATACACCAACCAGGGTATATTGTTGTGGCATTTTGGGGTATATTGTTGGGTATATTGGGGTATATTGTTCGGGTATATTGGGGTATATTGTTGGGTATATTGGGGTATATTGTTCAGGGTACTGTATATTGTTGGGGTATATTGTTTATGGTATATTGTTGGGGTGTAATTTTCGGGGTATATTCCTGGGGTATATTTTTGGGTATATTGAGATATATTGTTGGGTATGTTGGGATATATTGCTGGGCTTATTGTTTTGTTTTGCTGCGGTAGTTTGCTGGGGTATATTGTTGAGTATTTTGGGGTATTTTATTTTGGAAAGAACTGCAATGGGTCAAGGCAGTGGCCCACTGCCACCTCCACAAAGGCAAGCTGGGATGGGCAGTAAATGCTGGTGCTATCAGCAAGACCCAGATCTCAAAAATAGATTTAAATACAACGCTGTTCCTACTGCCTCAGCTTCAAATTAACAATATGTTCTCATCAAGCAAACACTGAATTGGTGCACTTTTTAATTAATTGCTGCATGGCATATTGTGACATAACTGTTTCCGCCCAGCGGCAAGGTGGAAGGGGAAAGTCACAGTCACTTAATTAACGCAGACAGGGTTACTAAAAGAATGAATACATTTGCATATACAGTACATAGTTTTTCAAAATGCTTTATAATGAAGCACTTTTGAAATGAAATCAATGTTGTAATACAGGAAGTATGGCGGCCAATATCACAGGCAGCAACTCAGATGAAAATTATTGGCACAAGGTGTAACTCAGCATGTCAGCCAGAATCTCTGGAGGAGGAATTTCTTTAGTCAGAGGAAATCTGTGGAACTCATTGCCACAGACAGCTGTGGAGGTCAAGTAGTTGGGTATTATTAAAACAACGACTGATAGGTTCTTGATCAGTAAGTGTGCCAAAGGTTTGAGGGAGAAGATGGCATGTGAAGTTGAGAGAGAAAAATAGATCAGCCTTGATTTAAAGGTGGAGCAGGTTCAATAGGCCGAATGGCGTAATTCTGCTCCCATGTCTTATGAACTTATGAACCTTCATCTGAGAAAGTAGCTAATGTTGTTCCTTTGTTTCAAAGGGGAAGTAGAGACAATCCAGGTAATTATAGGCCAGTGATTCCCTACGTCTATGGTAGGAGAGCTTTTGGAGAGGATTCTTTGAGATAGGATTTACTCTTAATTGGAAGAGAATGGGTTAATTGTGGTCAGCATGGCTTTGTACACAGCAGGTCTTGTCCTACTAACTTGATCATGTTGTTTGAGGAGGTGACAAAGGTGATCTACACTTGTGTAGGCCATTGGATGTTACCTACATGGGTTTTAGTAAGGCATTTAATAAAGTTACCCATGATAGATTGATACAAAAGATCAAGATGCACAGGAATAACAATGACTTGGACATGTTGATTCATAACCGGCTTATTGGTAGAAGACAGAAGGAAGGAAGGACCACATTGCGGTAGAAGGTGGAGGAGGTGTAGAGAGGCATCGATAGGGTAGACTTTAGACTTTACTTTAGACTTTAGAGAGCATAGAAACAGGACAATTGACTAACCGAGACCATGCCTACCAGCGCTCACAGTACACTAACACTATCCTTCAAACTTGGGACATTTTACAACAGGGGTTCCCAACCTTTTTGGTCTTGTTTACCACTGGCAACTTTAATAGCACATAACAATGTTATTTCACTTATTTATGAACAACTAATGGTGAACAGATACCAGTATACCTGAACCAAACACAGTCAATCAATGAGAAAAAATATGTAACAAATCCAGAATCAACTAATTTACCCCCTGGGTTGGCGAAATTTACCCCAGGTTGGGAACCCTTGTTTTACAATGTTATTGAAGCCAATTAAGGTACACACCTGTATGTCATTGGAGTGTGGGAGGAAACCAGAGCACCCGGAGAAAACCCACGAAGTCCCAGGGAGAACGTACTAACTTTGTACAGACAGTACCTGGAGTCAGGATTGAACTCGGGCCTCTGGCTCTGTGAGGCAGCAGCTCTACTGCCTGCACCACTGTGTCATCCAGAAAATAAAAACAAACAAATTGGAAGGAAGTACAGGAAATAAATAAATGATAGATTGGTGAGTTCTAGAAACTGGAAGATAGATTAAAGAGATAAAAGACAATGAGGAAATTTAATATTCATGCTGCATATTGATGAGACTCAGTAGCCCGTTTTACAATTTCCCTGCTGTTGTTACTGTTGGTGAATGGAAGAAAGCGTGGGGAGAAATGAAAGCTGTGCTGCTGATTCATGATCACCGGTTTTATGCAATATTAATATGTCAAGATCTAGTCCCAAAGGGTGCATAATCTTCGACAACAATTGAGAAAAAGTTCTAGCGGTATGGGGAAAGTGTGGGGGAGTGAGATAAGTAGTTCACTGCCTGAAAGAGCTGGAACGTGTTTGTTGGGCAAATTACCTGCTTCTGCGCCGTAGCACTGGGTTATTCCATCCTTCACATGAGGTCAGCTATTAGTCAGAAGGATAGACACAAAATGCTGGTGTGACTCAGCGAGTCAGGCAGCATCTCTGAAGAAAAGGAGTAGGCGCCCCTATTTCCTGAGAAGATTACAGAGAGTCGGTATGTCAAGGAGGACTCTCTAACTTCTACAGGTGCACAGTAGAAAGCATGTTGACTGATTGCATCGTGGCTTGGTTCGGAAACTTGAGCGCCCTGAAGCGGAAAAGATTGCAAAAAGTAGGAAACATTGCCCAGTCCATCATCGGCTCTGACCTCCCGTCCATCATGGGAATCTATCACAGTTGCTGCCTGAAAAAGGCTGACAGCATCATCAAGGACCCACACCATCCAGGCCATACACTCATCTCTCCACTACCTTCGGGTAGAAGGTACAGGAGCCGGAAGACTGCAGCGACCAGGTTCAGGAACAGCTACTTCCCCACAGCCATCAGCTCAAAAAAAACTCTGAACATTAATAGCCAATAATCTGTTTATTTGCACTTTATCAGTTTATTTTTTCACGTGTGTATATATTTATACAATGGTATATGGACACACTGATCTGTTCTGTTTCGTGCCTACTATGTTCTGGTGTGCTAAAGCAAAGCAAGAATTTCATTTCCTATCAGGGATACATGACAATAAAACTCTCTTGAACTCTTGAGGTGACATTTCAGGTTGAAACCCTTCTTCAGACTGAAAAATAGAGGTGAAGGGGGGGGGGGGGGGGGTGAGGAAAATAAACTTGAGGTGAAGAAAGGCCAGAACAAATCAGGGCTGGCAAGAGATGACCTCAGGAAGGATGGAGACCATAATGGCCCATTGTTGGCTGGGGAATATGTGACAACTAGAAGGATACAAGGATGCGACCAGTGGAATGAATAGGATGACTTGTGTGGGGGAGGGTGGGAGATAGGGGAAGGGAGGGAATGCAGCGATTACTTGAAATTAGAGAAATGAGCATTCATATCGCTGCGGTGTAAGCTGCCCAAGCAAAATATGAGGTACTGTTCCTCCAATTTGTGCGTGGCCTCACGCTGACAGAGGAGGAGGCCCAGGATGGGAACATAAGTAAAGGAATGGGAAAGGGGGTTCAAATGTTTAGCAACCAGTAGATCACTGTTGGCTAACCAGCTCTCCAGCTAGTTCCTTGTGCTTCCATTTGCACTGGTGAAATAGGCATGGAGTTATTGAATTTCTTAGCCTTTGCTCCAGAAAATCACTTTGAACTTTGTTAGAGAAGTGCTGAGACTTGGAGCAGAAATGGAAGAGGTGTAGGCAACGAGGCAGAATGAGGATTTTGATCAGAATATTTAGAACATACATAACATACAGAGAGCAGGACCAGGCCACTTGACTTCTTAAAACGACTTGACCATTCAATATGATCATAACTGATCTGCCCCAGACTTCATTTTAGTTTTTTTAGTTTAGTTTAGTTTGGAGGTATAGCGAGGAAACAGGACTCTCAGCCCAGCAAGTTTGTGCTGACCAGTGATCACCCATACACTACTGACTAGCCATCACCCATACACTACTGACCAGCCATCACCCATACACTACTGACCAGCCATCACCCATACACTACTGCTATCCTAAACACATAAGGAAACATTTACAGAAGCCAATTAACTTACAAACGTGCATGTCTTTGGAACGTGTGAGGAAATCAGAGCACCCGGAGAAAACCCATGCTGTCACAGGGAGAACATGCAAACTCCGTACAGACAGCACCCGCAGTTAGGATCGAACTCGGGTCGCCGATGCTGTAAGGCAGCAACTCTACCGCTGCGCCACTGTCCCCGTTCCCGAAAATCCTCATCTTCTGTGCTAGTTCCCCATACCCCTCCAAAAACCTTTGGAGTTCCTCTTTAAATAAATGGAAATATCCATCTTTGTATTCTCTTCTGGGTAGAGAATTCAAGAAATTCAAGAAACCCTCTGTGAGTTCCTCAGTTTCAAGTGACTGCCTCTAATTTTGTGCTGCTGTCTCCTCGTTCAAGATACTCCTTTTAATTGAAGCATTTCACCAGCTACCCTGTCCTGCCCCCTCAGAATCTGAAAAGTTTACTTCTGAGTGTGGGTTCATTAGTTTAGAATTAAAATTAGAATGCCTTTATTGTCATTCAAACAAATAAAGGTTTGAACGAAATTTCCTTCCCTGCAGTCATAATAGCAAAAAAAACAAAACCCACAATTAATACAGTTCCACACAAACATCCATCACAGTGAATCTCCAAACACCTCCTCACTGTGATGGACGGCAAAAGTCTTATCTCTTCCCTGTTCTGCTCCCACGGTCAGGCAGTCAAACCGCTGCATTGAGGTGATCGAGGCTTTTGATGTTAAAGCTCCCGGTGGGCGATGGCAAGTCCTGCCGCCGATTAAGCCGCACCGGGAGATGTAAGGCCCTGCGACGGGTCGATTCAAACCCCGATTCAAACCCCGCGATTCGGGGTGGGCGATGTTGCCGTTGCGGGAGCTCCCGAAAATCGGTCTCCTACCAGGGACCTGCGCGCTCCCGATTTTACCTTCCACAGGTCCTGCGGCCGAAGCCTCCGAATCTCCAAAGTCGGGTCGCAGCCGCAGTGCCAGCACAGTCTCCGAAGTCTGCCAGCTCCATGATGGTAAGTCCGCAGGCTCTACGACTGGGGCCCTCAGGTCAATTCCGGTTGGAGGCCGGCATCTCCACGATGTTAGGCCCCAGCGAAAGAGACACACCAAGGAAAAGGTCATGTCCCCGTTCAAGGAAGAGATTAAAAAGATTCCCCCACCCCCCCTCCACTCCGCCACATATACACAACTAAAAATAAACCAAAACCATACTGCCAACAAGACAAAAAAAAAGACAGACGGACTGCAGGCGAGCCGCAACCACAAGGCGCTGCCACCGGAAAAATTATGATTCAAATTATGACAAGTAAATTAAAGTACAATAATTTGATTTGTCGTATCTGAAGAATGTTTACAGCCTTAATTATTGGTGTGGCACAGGTGCTGCCTGACTATATTTTATGTCTTTTAAAACTACTATTAACTTTTATAGTTTTTCTAAAAATGTTGTTGAAGGGTAATTGTACACGTATGGACATGAATATTACACTTTCATTACCTGCCAACTATGCCCCAACATTTTGACAATTTTTATAACCAGTTAAACCATTACCTTGGTTCAGCCGGTAGTCAAGGTTCTTCAAGCAGTTTTGTGATCATGGCTTTGTTTGGCTCATCAACAGGACAAAATTTAGCAGCAAAAGAATGCTTGGATCGGGCTTCATCCAACAGGAGATTGAGATTCTTAACAGGGCGGCACATTGGTGCCTTACACGCCAGAGGCCCAGGTTTGATCCCAACCACAGAAACTAAACTAAACTAAACTAAACTAAACTAATGCAAACTAAACTATCATACCTGTAGTATTATTTACGTATATAAATGGTCAGCCTGCAGTTTGTCAACTGTTAAATGAATGAATAAACTAGAGTGCAATTTTCTCGTAAAGTGTTGACACTAATATCTGCCAGGAATCAGGGAAGATCTGTCAGCATTGGCACTGAGGAGAGTTACCAGCCTAAATTTGTCAGAGCTAAGACTGGTTTTAAGTTCAGACTAATGGAGTGCATCCAAAATGCTAGCTTGTCTTTTGATGACACTAACAAAAGCCTGGATTTTGTGTTTGATGGTCATCTACTCATGCTTATCCTGATCTTTAGACTAATATTCCCCTTTCTTTACTGTATCTCTTTAGTTTAGTTTAGCTTTGTTTAGTTTTGTATAATATAGGGTTTCTAATGCCCTTATATGCCCTTCAGCCCACAGAGTCCACACCAACCACCGATCACCCCTACACTAGGACTATTCTTCACACTCGGGACAATTTACAGCAGCTAATTAACCTACAAGTCTGAACATCTTTGGAATTTTGGTGGAAACCGGAGTACTCAGAGAAAATCCTACACGGTCATAGGGAGAACGGTCAAACTCCGTGCAGACAGCACCCGTAGTCAGGGTTGAACCTGGGTCTCTGGCGCTGTGAGGCAGCAGCTCTACTGCTGTGCCACTGTGTCGCCCACAGTGATAGGTTGCACATGCAATCATTCTATTTCATTTTGCTTAAAATCCGTCTTCTCCCAGTTTTAAAATATTAGACTGTTGCTAAATAAATCATTCTCCACAGAATACTATTGTTTTACTCTTCTCTGCGACCCTTCAGTTTCAGGATGTTCATTAAATAAATCTTACTTCAGAGCACTCCTGCATTGCCTTTACTGTCAACATCTGACTGGAAAGATGCTTCATTGCCTTTCTCGCTTGTTTGCAAAAATATTTTTCTTATCCCATATTACCTTTCAATGGAGAAGATGGAATTTTCCCATGTCCTGGCCAATATCCCCACCTCAAATAAAACAATCATAAATAGTTGACCTGCTCAGCCATCTCATTCCCTATTTCTGGCTCTTTGACGTGCTTAGCTGGATTGCATACTGACTTCAGAGATAATGTCATCTTTGGAAACATGATAAGATTTTTATATATACACAAATTTCATTCACTCTACTGTTATAACAAAACAGATTCATTTTAATGATGATTGTTTGCAGCCTTCACCTTCACATACAATTGGGTGTCTCATGAGATATGCCTTCAGATGTACTCTCTGATGATAATCCTACTTTAGTTTAGAGATACAGCACGGAAACAGGCCTTTAGCCCACCGAGTCCACACCGACCAATGATCCCAGTACATTGGTGACGACCCAATACCAACAGTGTCTGAGCAGCCAGTTAAAAGCCTGGGCAGATGGTGCAACGCAAGTCTCAAGGACAAAGAGCAGGTGCAACAACTAAGGCAAGAAATTGTCAACGGCCTGGAGAACATCAATCAGACCTACTGCCAGGGAAACTGAAGCTCTGGTGCCTACAGTTTGGACTCCTTCCTCGGACAATGTGGCCACTGACCGTTTATGAAGCCCCAATAACAACTGTGGAGAAGATGGTGCGAACCATAACTTCATACGCGAAGAAATGGCTCGGGATCCCACGATGTCTAACTAACATCGGCCTATATGGCAAAGGGGTCCTGGAACTACCTCTCACTAGTCTAACAGAGGAATACAAGTGTTCTAAAGTAAGACTCCAGATGACACTGAGGGACTCTAGAGACAAGACCATCAGTGCTGTTGCGCCGCCCCTAGTAACTGGCCGGAAGTGGACACCATCTGATGCAGTACAGCAGGCTTCATCAGCCCTGAGGCACAAAGACATCGTGGGGCAGGTCCAGCAGGGAAGATGAGGCTTTGGCCTTACGACAAGTAAACCAACTTGGCGAAAGGCCACAACATCAGAGCGGAGGACATTGGTGGTCGAGGAGGTGCGGCGACAGGAGGTGGCCGCAAGAAGTGCAAAGGCGGTCTCTCTTGTCAAACAGGGGCAATGGATGCAGTGGGAAGGTGTGGAGCGGAGGAGGATCAGCTGGAAAGAACTATGGGAAATGGAAGCAAGCAAGATCAGCTTCAACATCAGAGCGACTTATGACGTGCTTCCATCACCAAAGAACCTCCATCAGTGGTACGGCGAGGATCCAACCTGTGCCCTCTGCCCAACTCCAGCGACCCTCAAACACATCATGGTAGGCTGCAAGACCAACCTCACGCAAGGGAGATACATGTGGCGGCATAATCAGGTACTAAAAAGCCTTGCATCAGACCTAGAGAACATGCGGTGTGCGACCAACTCCTTGCCTCCGAGAGCAAGCAACCCCCCCCCCTCCCCCCCCCCTCAGCACAGTTCCATGGGAGAACTCTGTTGAGGAGGCCTATGAGCGTAAGAAGCTGCGCTACGCAGAGCTTGCAGCAGAGGCAACGCAGCGTGGCTGGAACACCAAAGTCTATCCAGTTGAAGTGGGATGCAGAGGATTTGTTACATCATCTACCATCAGACTGCTGAAGGAGCTTGGAATCCATGGTCAGGCTCTGCAGAAGACCATAAGATCACTCTCAGAGGCGGCTGAAAGAAGCAGCCGGTGGATTTGGCGGAAAGACCCATGCTGGGCCCCAAGTACGTCAGGGTGAATCTTTGGGATGGTTTGACACGGGACACGCGCTGAGGGCTGATCATCCTGCAGGGCTGATCATCCTAACAAAACAGATTAATTTTAATGATGATTGTTTGCAGCCTTCCCCTTCACATACAATTGGGTGTCTCATGAGATATGCCTTCAGATGTACCTTCTGATGATAATCCTACTTTAGTTTATAGATACAGCACGGAAACAAGCCTTTAGCCCACCGAGTCCACACCGACCAATGATCCCAGTACACTAGCGCTATCTAACATATTAAGGGCAATTAATTTTTTTTTTACGAAAGGCCAATTAACCTAAAACTTGGACGTCTTTGGAGTGTGGGAGGAAACCGGAACTCCCGGGGAAAACCCACACGGTCACAGGGAGAATGTACAAACTCCATATAGACAGCACTCTCAGTCAGGATCGAATCTTGGTCTCTGGGGCTGTGAGGCAACAGTTCTACCGCTGCACCACCGTACCTAGTGTGCACTCATTACCCAAAAAAATGCCTTTCATCTTATTCATGGGTCTCAGGGTCTCAGCCCAAAATAACACCAAACCCTTCACCTCCCTCCCATTTATCTCCAAAAATATATTTATATATAAAACAAAAACTATGCAAAAACTCTTCAGACATTCATAGTGTCTATACATTCAATCGTGTCAAACTGACTTAGCATTCATGACTATCTTTAAACAAAATATCTTTACCAATCATGATACCCCTGAGGTGATATCCCTTCCATTGTCCGCATTGGAATCTGCTGCTCTACGTTCAGGGGCAGGAGGACCCTAGACTGTGGTCCTCCCCTACAAATCCTTGGTGTTGGCTGCACCAAGTTCAGTACGTCCCTCAGCACGTACACCTGCAGCCTGGAATCAGTTAGTCGATAATATTCCCCGATGGACATTTCGCTCTGCTGGAAGGCCAACATTCTTCAGGGAGATCAAAGAGCGTCTATCACAACGTTGATGATCAACCAGCAGCACCAGATGTCCATCTCCGAATATGTCCTGGGAAGAGCCCGCAAATCAGAAATCCTCAGTTACGGAGCTGTTTGGGATGAATCGTGACAAGGACCCTTGCATCAACCTTCAGATCCTATTCGCAAATGCTGTTGAAGCTGCTGAGTTCACAGTCTCGATAGCGCCTCGACAGTGGTGTGAGCCGCTGGAGGCCCTGCAACAGCCTGGGACTCAGCTGGACTGGGCGCTGCTTCAAGAGGCCAAGCACGTGGACCAACGGTGGAGCATCGGCAGAGGACATCATGGCTACGCTTGGCCAGACCGATCCTGTGCCGCCGCCAGAACAACAGGACTTCAGGGTCAGGTCAAGAACCTGGCACTTACAAGTTGGGGCTGGAAAATGGCGCCAAAACAGGTGACTCTGTATACTGTCTCAGTGTACTACTGCTATACACCTTTACCATATTTGAGATGCTTATCTAAGATGTATCTAAGTGCTTATGAATAATGATACTGGTACTGAACTGTATACAAAAAATAATATTACTGTACCTACCTAGGCGAGAAACAAAGTACCATTGAGTTCCTGTAAAGACTCCATCCCCTACTCCCAATTCCTCCGCCTACGCCGCATCTGTTCCCAGGATGAGACATTCCATACCAGGGCATCAGAAATGTCCTCGTTCTTCAGGGAACGGGGATTCCCCTCCGCCACCATAGATGAAGCTCACAACAGGGCCTCATCCATACCCCGTAACACTGCTCTCTCTCCCCATCCCCGCACTCGCAACAAGGGCAGAGTCCCTCTGGTCCTCACTTTTCACCCCACCAGCCAGCAAATACAACACATAATCCTCCGCCATTTCCGCCACCTCCAACGTGACCCCACCACTCGCCACATCTTCCCATCTCCCCCCATGTCTGCCTTCCGCAAAGATCGCTCCCTCCGCAACTCCCTTGTCAATTCTTCCCTTCCCTCCCGCACCACCCCCTCCCCGGGTACTTTCCGTTGCAACCGCAAGAAATGCAACACCTGTCCCTTCACCTCCCCCCTCGACTCCATTCAAGGACCCAAGCAATCGTTCCAGGTGCGACAAAGGTTCACCTGCATCTCCTCCAACCTCATCTACTGCATCCTCTGCTCTAGGTGTCAGCTGATTTACATCGGGGAGCCTAAGCGTAGGTTGGGCGATCGTTTCGCCGAACACCTCCGCTCAGTCCGCAATAACCAACCTGACCTCCCGGTGGCTCAGCACTTCAACTCCCCCTCCCATTCCCAATCCGACCTCTCTGTCCTGGGTCTCCTCCATTGCCAGAGTGAGCAACAGCGGAAATTGGAGGAACAGCACCTCATATTCCGCCTGGGGACCTTGCGTCCGGATGGCATTAACATTGAATTCTCCCAATTTTGCTAGCCCTTGCTGTCTCCTCCCCTTCCTTAACCCTTGAGCTGTCGCCTCCCACCCTCCTATCCGCCCGCCCTCGGGCTCCTCCTCCTCCCCTTTTCCTACCTTCTCCCCCCCCCCCCCCCCCCCCCATCAGTCTGAAGAAGGGTTTCGGCCCAAAACGTTGCCTATTTCCTTCGCTCCATAGATGCTGCTGCACCCGCTAAGTTTCTCCAGCAATTTTGTGTACCTTCGATTTTCCAGCATCTGCAGTTCCTTCTTGAACCATTGAGTTCCTCCAGCCGTCTGTCCCTTGCTCCAGATTGCAGCAGCTGCAGTCTGTTGGGTCACCTTTTAACTAGATAGTTAGCCCACAGTTGCATTGATTTCTAAAAGACACTCAGACCATAGATTTGCTGATGGGGCCGAACATTTCTGGACATCTGAAGATTCAGAGGTATTAAACTTGGTTGCTTCCCATAATTATAACTGGTCTAAACGAAGGAGGCAACCTCTCTCAGATTGACCTCTGTGTCTCCAGTGCGAACTTAGATCCCAAATGACAACCCAAGTATAAATTCAATGCACTAACGGAGAGGAAAATGTGCAGGATTCCTGCAATTACTCCATTACTGACTTGTATTTTCACAAATCACATGTAGAGGTGGCTGAATCCTTGTCTGTATTCATAGTCACAACTGGAATTTGATCACGAGTTTAATGAGGCAGCAACCTGGCGTCTATGCAAAGAGTCAACCTAATTGCTACTGATCCATCAATCCTCTCTGTCAAGCAGAACTTTAGCCTCTTGCTTCTTAAATTTTCACCTTCCCAAATTCATACAAAGTAACGTTAAATTGCGCAAATTGAAAAATATGCAGTATGTAATTGTTTGCATGAAAGGGCTTTATAGACTTTCTTAACAGATGCTGGCATGTCCACAGGGAACTCACAGCATCTCCTTATATAACATTGGGACTCCTGCACAAGTGAGTATGAACGCACAAGCTCTTGACTCATCTTGCTCCTCTTGGGTACTCGATGGTGGTTTTGGCAGTTGTGCACTGGAGGAGCCGAGCAATAGAGCACAGGTTACTGCACCAGGTTACTTATGGTGGTGCAGTGGAACAGCGGTAGAGATGCTGCCTGTGACTGCTTGGGTTTTCTCTGGGTGCTCCAGTTTCCTCGCACATTCCAAGTGTGTAGGTTAATTGGCCACTGTAAATTGCCCCTAGTGTGTTAGATGCGAAACTGGGATAATATAGAACTAGTGTACAGGTGATCATTGGTCAGCATGGACTCAGTGGGATGAAGGGCTTTCTTCCATGCAGTATCACTAAACTAAACTTACTTATTAGAGCAGAGAAATCGGCTATTCAGCCCATTGAATCCATACTAGCTCCCAGCTCCCCGTTGCCTCTGTAATCCATTTTCTCTCTCACTTGCCCATCAGTATTCCTTTGGCTCGTTTGGCACTTAACATACTTAGGCTAATTAACCAAATTGAACAAATATTATCAAAGGCCCTCATAATCCTGGCTGGGTTCTCACTTTCTGCATTCTTCAGGAATTAGGTTCAGGAGCCTGAGACCGTGACCTCCAGATCTAAGAACAGTATCTTCCCGTCAACCATCAGGTTCTTGAACCACACTGCACATCCCTATTTACAACTTACCTCTGCGATGATCCACTATGAACTTTGTATAGGTTGCACAACGTACTTTGTCTTACACTATTATACTCTGGTTACCTCGTAATAACTACTAATTTATTGTAAGACTACAGGAGCAGAATTAGGCCATTTGGCCTATCAATCTACTCCATCATTCAATCATGCCTGATTTATATTTCCCTCTCAACACCTTTCAATCTCCTGACCTTCTTCCCGTAACCTTTGACACCCTTACTAATCAAGAACCAATCCATCTCCGCTTTAAAATTACCCAATTGATAGAGAATAAGTTGTAGGGCTGAGGAGGAATTGAATTGAAGGGTTTGCACTGCTGTGAACCATGAAGGACTGAATGGCCTTCTGAATTCTAAGAAATATATCACCTAAGTGGTAGATTCCTATCTCCTTAGTAATGACATCCCTACCAAGTGTCAAAATGGTTGGGCCTCCCCAGCTGTCTGTGGCTGTAGTATCGTTCATTGTTTGTTTATTTGTTGTTATAATGCATTAATGTGCCTGTAAAGCTCTAGTAAGTAATAATTTCATTGCTCCATTCCCGGCGTGTTTGACTATTAAACACTCTTGACTTGTGAACCTATTACAATGCCTTTGGGATACCTAGAACACACAGCACAAGAACAGAAATCTTGGGCCATAATGTCTATGCTGAACATGATGTGAAGTTAAACTAATCTCTTCCTGGTTGTGATCCATGTCCCTCCATTACCTGCATATTCATGTGCCTGTCTAAAAGCCACTTACCATCGCACCCCCAGCTTGGCGGCACATTCCAGGCACCAACCACACTGTGTGTCAAAGATGCGGGAAGAAACAGGATCAACTGGGAATAGTACATCAGGCCATTGGGACAATGTGCAAATTCTACACTTACCCACGATTAGATTCTAACCTGAGTCCCTGGAGCTGTGAGGCAGAAGCATCAAACCATTAATCTTGGCATGTTAGGCTTGCAAGAGTTCATCACCTCCATTCATTCACTGGCGATTAAGGAAGTAAATGTAGATCAGTGCATGTTCCTTTAACCATAGTGACCTCCCGTATTACTAACCACTCCCCATTGTCTCCAGTATAATTGTAGTGTCCCCACCTCTAGCTCGCTCTCTAGCTCCAGTGATGACCACGGACAGCTACAGCATAGTGATAAACAGTTACCTAAATAAATAGTTACAGTAAAAGACTTGTGTGTGCAGTAACTCATTTTACATGGTGTCACAGCGGTAGACTTGCGTCTCCTGTTCATCGGTTTTTATTTTATTATTTCTTTCTCCCAGGACATTAACTTCACCGGTCGCCTGACTACGCGACGCAACCCCGCGGCTCTCCCCATGAAGGCCGCCACCTCCACTGTCCCGCAACGCTGCCCTAACTGTTTTTTTACGGCTCATCCCTCAAACATTTGCCCAGCACAGGGCAAGACCTGTCTTTCCTGTGGCAAACTCGGCCACTTTTCTGCCGCCTGCCGTTCCCGTGGGAAGCCAGTCCCTGCTCCAAGAAGGAGTCTAAACAACCTTGCCGAACTAAACAACATTGCACTCCCTGATAGCGCTCTGCTTCCTCAGTACGAGCTGGAGGAGCTCCAAGACTCTGATGCACTCCCCTCTCGTGAAGATCCAACTATTTTTTCACTCTTGGGTACACCTGCTCTGATTACGGATCCCTCTGTGCATGTTACTGTGAACGGCCATTCCTTTTCAGCCAAGGTCGATACTGGCGCTTTCGCCAATGTTATGTCAATAAGCCTTTTCAAACAGATCAGATCTGGTGAGAAAGTTCTTCCTGGCGACACCTGCCTCCATGCCTACGGGGGGGGGGGGGGGGGCGTCCTGGTTCCCGTGGGTAAGGCAACTCTTATCTGCACAGTTCTAGAGACCTCTCGGCCCCTCACTTTCCACCTTCTGGACTCTGACAACGTCACCCTGCTGGGCGCCCGTGCGTGTCAGGACTTGGGGCTAGTCTCATTCCACCACAGCATTCACCTAGTGCAAGCTCCCATGGACCCACTTACCGAATACCCCGACCGCTTTGATGACGTTCTGGGCAAGCTGCCCTGCGACTATAAAATTGTTGTCGACCCGAGCGTCGACCCGGTGATTCGGCCGGCACACCGCGTCTCCTTTGCCATGAAGGGCCGCGTGGAGTCTACTCTGCGCGATATGGTGACCATGGGCATCCTCAAGGAGGTGAGCGCTCCCACCAGGTGGGTCTCCACCATGGTCGTCGCAGCCAAGAAGGACAAAAGCGAGATCCGGATCTGCATTAACCCCAAGGACCTCAACCTTGCCATCAAGCGCCCCCACTACCCCATGCGGACGGTAGAGGACGTTGCTGCACAGGTCGGCCCTGCTACTGTCTTTTCAGTCCTAGACGCCAAGAGTTCCTTCTGGCAAATCCCTCTGGACGAACGCTCCTCATTCCTCACCACCTTCAGCACTCCCTTCGGCCGGTTCCGTTTCCTCCGCATGCCGTTTGGAATCAACTCTGCCAGCGAGGTTTTCCAACGCACCATGGAGCAACTGTTTGCCGGCTTACCGTGCGCCATCATCGTGGATGACATTCTGGTGTACGGGAGGGACGTCGCTGAGCACGACCTGAACCTCCGCAAAGTCCTGGACAGGGCGCGGGTGATAAACCTCAAGCTGAACCCGAAGAAATGCCGATTCCGGGTTCCAGAAGTCACTTACGTTGGCCATGTCTTCACGGCAAGGGGTCTCAAGCCCGACCCCCAGAAAACGTCAGCGGTCACTGACATGCCCGCTCCTACCGACGTCCCTGGCCTGCAGCGCTTCCTGGGCATGGTCAATTACCTGGGTAAGTTCATACCCGACCTCAGTGAACTGAGTGCCCCCCTGCGGGAACTAATCAAAAAGGACTCCGCGTGGGTCTGGCTCCCGCATCACCAGTCGGCTTTCGTGACTCTGAAGTTGAAGCTTGCCGCTACCCCGACTTTGAAATTTTTCGACCTGCACCGACCCATTATCCTCACTTGCGATGCCTCCAAGTTTGGTCTCGGTGCCGCTTGTCTGCAGCTTTATGACAACCTTCAGCTGCCTGTCTCCTACGCTTCTCGCACCATGACCCCTGCCGAGCAGCGCTATGCCCAGATTGAAAAAGAGCTGCTTGCCGTGGTCTTCGCTTGCTCCAAGTTTAAAGACTACATCCTCGGCAACTCTTTCACCATCGAGACTGACCACCAGCCGTTGGTGACAATCCTGAATAAACCTATCCATGTTGCTTCTTCCCGGTTGCAGCGCATGATGCTGCAGCTCCAACGTTTCACGTTCCAGATCGTCTACCGTAAGGGCAAAGACATGTTTGTAGCTGACACTCTTTCTCGTGCTCCGCTGCCTTCCGTTGTCCGCCACCCGTACGAAACCTCCGACCTTCTGGTACTAAACGTCAACATTGTTCCTTCACAGCAAATGCAGTCCCTGGTCCAGCACACTGCTGATGATCCTGCCCTGCAACAACTTGCGGACGTTATCCGCCGTGGTTGGCCTGACTGTCGCTCCGAACTGCCTGCTGGCGCTGCACCATATCTCCTCGTTCGCGACGAACTGGTGCTTCACGCCGGCGTGGTGGTAAAGGGTCACAAAGTCGTGGTGCCTGCCGCACTCCGGGATCATTATTTCCAGACTGCTCACAGCGGCCACCCTGGGGTGGAAGCTACTCTATCCCATGCCCAAAGCCAATTCTACTGGCCTGGCATGGCTCAGGACATCCGTGACAGGGTCTCCGCCTGCGCTGCCTGCAACACCCTGCACCCCCATCAGCAGCGCCAGCCTCTCCTGCAGCCGCCGGCTCCAGAGCTCCCATGGATGGCCGTTGCCACCGACCTCTTTGAGTGGCGCGGAAAGCACTTCCTGGTCCTCGTGGATTCCTATTCCAGCTGGTTCGAGGTCGACCAGCTGACCTCCATCACCTCTGCCGCCGTCATCGGGAAACTTCGCCGCCACTTCTCCACCTTCGGCTCCCCGGTGACCCTCCGGTCCGACAACGGCAGCCAATTCTCCAGCGACGAGTTTAAAACCTTTGCTGCCCGTTGGAACTTTCACCACATCACCAGCAGCCCCGAGTTTCCTCAAAGCAACGGACTTGCTGAGCGGGCCGTACGTAGCGCCAAGGAGCTGCTGGAACACTGCCGTCTGTTCCGTGCCGATTTCCACCTTGCCCTGCTCAACCTCCGCAACATTTCCCGCGACCCTGCGCTCGGTTCCCCTGCCCAGCGCCTTATGTCTCGCACCACCAGACCTCCCCTGCCGGTCTCCCAGCAGTCCCTCAAGCCCTCAGTACAAAATCCTGCCACTGTCACTGAGCGCATTGCCAAAAAACAGGACACCCAGAAGCGCTCCTTCGACAAATCTGCCCGGCTACTCCCAAGTCTGCTCCCGGGGCAGGTTGTCCGGATGCAGTCCCCCTCTGGCCACTACTGCCTGGCCGTCGTAGTCGGCGACGCCGGTTCTCCGCGCTCCTACTTCGTCGACTACGAGGGGGCTATCTACCGTCGCTCCCGCCAACACTTACTCCTTGTGAATTAGCCCGCTCCGCCTCCCGCGGATCCTTCTCACCCCCCCATTTCTTCTTGACCTCCCGCTGCCCCTCACGTCCCGACAACACCTCGCATGCCACGCACCCTACCCTCACAACTGTCCGCCCGTTCCCCTGCCTCGCCTGTCAAGCCAGCATCCCCCCCAAAACCTCCCTCCCCTGCCAAGCCTGTTTCTCCACCCGCAGCCCCGCATTCTCCTCCGCCCGCCTCCCCTGCCCATCCCCCGGCTGCCGTCCCTTCTGTTCCCGACGATGAGGAGGAGGGCGGCTTACGCACCCGCTCTGGCCGGCTGGTCAGGCCGCCTGTCCGCTACGGGGAACTCGCATAGTATTGTACTGTTGCCGGTGCGGTTGGTGTTCGTAGCGTATGAGCCGTGGTCACTCTGTATAGTACCTGCCACGCTTTTGTTTCCAAGAGGAAGGATGTAGATCAGTGCATGTTCCTTTAACCATAGTGACCTCCCGTATTACTAACCACTCCCCATTGTCTCCAGTATAATTGTAGTGTCCCCACCTCTAGCTCGCTCTCTAGCTCCAGTGATGACCACGGACAGCTACAGCATAGTGATAAACAGTTACCTAAATAAATAGTTACAGTAAAAGACTTGTGTGTGCAGTAAGTCATTTTACAGTAAAGAAGTAAGGTAAGTATAAAGTCATTTATTTTTGAAAATGATTTGTATTTACTTACATGTTTCAACAAAGGGACCTTCCGAAATAGTGTGTGTTTTGCAGTTTAGCCAACATAGAGTCATACCACAATAGGATTGCTGCCTTTTACAGTGCCAGAGAGCCGGGTTCGATTCTGTACGGAGTTTGTTTGGGTGATCGTGTGGGTGTTCTCTGGGTGCTCCATTTACCTCCCACATTCCATAGAGGTACAGGTTTGTAAGTTAATTGGCTTTGGTAAGTTGTAAAATTATTCCTGGTTTATGTAGGTTAGCGCTGGTCAGCGTGGGATGAAGGGCCTGTTTCTGAACTGTATCTTTAAAGTCTAAAATAGCTCAGGATCGCTCTCTAGTTGTTGATAGGATGGATGGATGATGACTGGACAGTTCATCGCTCCTGGAATATGCAGGCCTAAACTTTGCATTTATTGTACCGGTAATGACTCCTGGTTCCTCTTTATGTTTGGGGAACTTGTATTTTCATTTCTCCGATCTGCTTTCTTGGTCTCTCTTCAAGGCTTGACAACGCAGGGGACAGATGATTCATCCTCTAATCTCTCTCTTAAATCTGTAGAACCCTCTGGAGCTTGTCGTTCTGTGCCAAGGCACACTTGAAATACTGATGAAGGAGTGTTGGTGTGAGAGTTGTTAGTGACACCATCCAACATGAAGCACCGAGCTTTGATTAATCTGTACCAAGAACAGAAGGGCGTGTGATAAGTCAATGCATATCATTAGATGTGCTACTGTTGCTGTACTCAGTGCAGGATCTAAAAGAACCATTTCCAGTATAATTATAGAATCTTGGACCATTCTCCATTTCTCTGCTGGAGGTTTCATCACCAATGTTATGTGTAGTTTTCCAGCATTGCAATAGGAATTTTTAAATACTCCCTTTTCCCGTCTGTGCCCTGTGACATGTGCTGGGTTAGGCAGGATAACGTAAGTCACTGACCTGAGACCAGTGTGGCTCCTTGGGAGTTTAGTTTAGTTTAGTTTAGAGATGCAGCGCGGAAATATGGCCCTTCGGCCCACCGAATCCACACCGACCAGTGTTCCCCGCATATTTAGATTTAGCTCTTAGGGCTAAGGGAATCAAGGGATATGGCCTACCCCTGCACCTATTTTCTATGTTTCCATTAACACAGTAAATGGTAGGCCCCTGGGTAGTGTTGTAGAGCAGAGGGATCGAGGAGTACAGGTGTATGGTTCCTTGAAGGTCGAGTCGCAGGTAGATAAGGTGGTCAAAAAGGCTTTTGGCACTTTGGCCTTCATCAGTCAGAGTATCAGATTCAGATTCAATTTAATTGTCATTGTCAGTGTACAGTACAGAGACAATGAAATGCATTTAGTATCTCCCTTGAAGAGCGACATAGCAAACGATTTGAATTTAAAAAAAAATAATAAGTGTCCGGGGGGGGGGGGGGGGGGGGGGATTGGCAGTCACCGAGGTACGTTGTTTAGTAGAGTGACAGCCGCCGGAAAGAAGCTGTTCCTCGACCTGCTGGTTCGGCAACGGAGAGACCTGTAGCGCCTCCCGGATGGTAGGAGGGTAAACAGTCCATGGTTGGGGTGAGAGCAGTCCTTGGCGATGCTGAGCGCCCTCCGCAGACAGCGCTTGCTTTGGACAGACTCAATGGAGGGGAGCGTGGAACCGGCGATGCGTTGGGCAATTTTCACCTGCAATGCCTTCCGGTCGGAGACAGAGCAGTTGCCATACCATACTGTGATGCAGTTGGTAAGGATGCTCTCGATGGTGCAGCGGTAGAAGTTCACCAGGATCTGAGGAGACAGATGGACCTTCTTCAGTCTCCTCAGGAAGAAGAGACGCTGATGAGCCTTCTTGATCAGAGGTATTGTGGGTCCAAGAGAGGTCATCGGAGATGTTGACTCCCAGGAACCTGAAGCTAGAAACACGTTCCACCTCCGTCCCGTTAATGTGGATGGGGGTGTGCATGCCGCCTCTGGACTTCCTGAAGTCTACAATGAGCTTCTTGGTCTTCTTGGAGTTAAGGACCAGGTTGTTGTCAGCGCACCATGCTGCTAAGTGCTGGACCTCCTCCCTGTAGGCCAGCTCATCGTTGTTGCTGATGAGGCCAATCACCGTTGTATCATCTGCATACTTGATGATGGTGTTAGTACCATGTACAGGTGTGCAGTCATAGGTGAAGAGGGAGTAGAGGAGGGGGCTCAGCACACAGCCCTGAGGAACGCCGGTGTTCAGGGTGAAGGTTGAAGAGGTGTGCTTGTCTAACCTCACAGACTGGGGTCTGTTGGTTAGAAAGTCCAGTATCCAGTTGCAGAGGGAGAGGTCGATGCCCAGGTTACCGAGTTTGGTGATCAGTTTTGATGGAATAATGGTGTTGAATGCTGAGCTGTAATCGATGAACAGCATTCTTACATAAGTGTCTCTGTTGTCGAGGTGGGAGAGGGCGGAGTGAAGTGCCGTTGAGATGGCATCCTCCGTACTCCTGTTCTTGCGGTAGGCAAACTGATAGGGATCCAGTGTGGGGGGTAGGCAGCTTTTGAGGTGTGCCAGGACCAGCCTCTCGAAGCACTTGGTGATGATGGGGTAAGTGCAACTGGGCGGAAGTCGTTGAGGCTTGCCGCAGTGGAGTGTTTTGGCACTGGCACGATGGAGGTGGCTTTAAGGCAAGTGGGGACAACTGCTTGGGCAAGTGACAGGTTGAAGATGTCAGTCCAGATGTCTGTCAGCTGCGCAGCACAGGCCCTGAGCACGCGCCCGGGGATGCCGTCAGGGCCAGCAGCCTTACGTGCATTAGTCCTACTCAGTGCCACGTACACGTCGTAGGGGGTGAGTGTGAGGGGTTGGTGATCGGCAGGTAGCACAGCCTTGATGGCTGTCTCTAGATTGTCCCTGTCGAAGCGGCCATAGAAGTGATTAAGCTCCTCAAGGAAGGAGGCGTCGCTGGATGTGGGGGTGATGTTGGAGGGTCTGTAGTCCGTGATGGCCTGGATGCCTTGCCACATGCGTCGGGGGTCGGAGTTGTTGTTGAAGTGCTCCTCAATCCTGAGCTTATGGCAGTGCTTGGCCTTCCTGATGCCCCTCTTCAGGTTAGCCCTGGATGAACTGTAGGCTCAAGCATCGCCTGACCTGAAAGCGGTGTCCCGTGCTTTCAGCAGTAGCCTGACCTCGCTGTTCATCCATGGCTTCTGATTCGGGTATATGGTCACCTGTTTGAGGGAGGTGACACTATTGATGGTGGAGTTTATAAAGTCCAGAACAGAGGATGTATAGGAATCAATGTCCGTGTGAGAGTCAAGGGTGGCCTGGGCTGCAAACGCCTTCCAGTCAGTGTTTCCAAAACACTGCTGAAGTGTGAAGTCCGCTTCCTCTGACCAGACTTTAACTGTCCTTACAGTTGGTTTAACCCGTCTGATGAGTGGGGAGTACTTAGGGAGCAGGAACAATGAGACGTGATCAGACTGACCAAGGTGGGGGAGGGGGATGGCTTTGTAAGCTTCAGCCATGTTGGTGTAGACTTTGTCTAGTGTCTTGTCTACTCTAGTGGGGAAGGATACATGTTGGTGGAATTTGGGGAGTACAGTCTTCAGGTTGGAGTGATTGAAGTCCCCCGCAACAATGAAGGCTGCCTCGGGGTTGTGCGTCTGTTGTTTGCTAATGGCAGTATGCAGCTCTTTCATTGTAAGCTTGGCATTAGCATCAGGAGGGATATAGGCTGCAGTCACAACAGTGGAGGTGAACTCTCTGGGCAGATAGAACGGTCTGCATCTAACCAAGAGGAACTCAAGGTTAGCTGAGCAGTGACTCTCGATGATGGTGGAGTCCGTGCACCATGCTTTGTTTACATAAATGCACGGACCCCCCCCTCTGGTCTTACCAGAGTCTGATGTCCTGTCCGCTCGGAGTAAATGACGCCCCGATAGCTGGATGGCGCTGTCAGGAACGTCAGTGTTGAGCCAAGTTTCAGTGAAGATCAAGATGTTGCAGTCCTTGATCCGGTTGTGGGAGGTGATCCTTAGCCGGAGTTCATCCATTTTGTTTGCGAGTGAGCGCACGTTGGCGAGGAAAAGGCTAGGAATCGCTGCCCTGTGTGGGGCTAGCTCTAACCTGGCCTTTAACCCACCTCTGCGTCCCCGGCGGTGTTTTCGTACCCGTCGCCGTCTATTGGTGCTTCTGGTGGGCCGAGCTGGCTTGGTGCACGCTGGTGTTTTGCCGCTCCGTTGCTCCGCGTCTGCGTTACTCCGCAGGCGGTCTTCAGCCCCGCGGCTCTGCTGATGGTCTCCAGCCCCGGGGCTTACCTGGCGTTCTCCAGCCCAGCGGGTCGGGTGGTGGTCTCCAGCTCCATGGGTCGGGTGGTGGTCTCCAGCTCCATGGGTCGGGTGGTGGTCTCCAGTTCCATGGGTCGGGTGGTGGTCTCCAGCTCCACGGGTCGGGTGGTGGTCTCCAGTTCCATGGGTCGGGTGGTGGTCTCCAGCTCCATGGGTCGGGTGGTGGTCTCCAGCTCCATGGGTCGGGTGGTGGTCTCCAGCTCCATGGGTCGGGTGGTGGTCTCCAGCTCCACGGGTCGGGTGGCGTTCTCCAGCTCCACGGGTCGGGTGGCGGTCTGAGTATAGAAGTTGAGATGTCATGTTGCCGTTGTATAAGACATTGGTGAGACCGCATTTAGAATATTGTTTTCAGTTCTGGGCACCATGTTATAGGAAATATATTGTCAAGCTTGAAAGGGTTCAGAAAAGATTTACGAGGATGTTGCCGGGACTAGAGGGTGTGAGCTATAGGGAAGAGGTTGAATAGGCTGGTTCTCTATTCCATGGAGTGCAGGAGGATAAGGGGTGATCGTATAGAGCTGTATAACATCATGAGAGGAATAGATCGGGTAGATGCACAGAGTCTTTTGCCAAGAGTAGGTGAATCAAGGACCGGAGGACATAGTTTCAAGGTGAAGAGGAAAAGATTTAATAGGATTCCGAGGGGTAACTTTTTAACACAAAGGGTGGTGGGTGTATGGAACAAGCTGCCCGAGGAGGTAGTTGAGGCTGTGACTATCTCATCATTTAAGAAACAGTTAAACAGGTACATGGATAGGACAGGTTTGGAGGATATGGACCAGGCGCAGGCAAGTGGGACTAGTGTAGTATGGACATTGTTGGTCGGCGTGGGCAAGTTAGGCCGAAGGGCTTGTTTTCCACACTGTATCACTCTATGACTCTCTGACTATCCTGCACACATTGGGGACAGTTTTCCATTTATACAATTATACCAGTCAGGAAACTCACAAAGCAGCCTCTAAAATGAGCACTAAACCACCACATTGCATCTTTAATCCCTCCACCACTGACACAGCATACCTGTGAATATTCTACAAAGTGTGCTCTGAAAGCAAATCCCTACCCTGTGACCTCCCGCACCAATGGATAAAGGCAGCAGGCACGTGGTAACATCAATCACCTATGGACTTCCCATCAGGCCACACACCATTCAGATCTGGAAGTATATCTCTGTTCCTTCATTCCAATGCTCCCTTCCCAGTGTCACTGTGGGAGAACATTCACCAGAGAATTGTGGGGATCCAGGAAAGTGGCTCACCACCGCCTTTTCATATGTTCATAAGTTATGGGAGCAGAATCAGGCCATTCGGCCCATCAGGTCTACTCCGCCATTCAATCTCAGCTGATCTATCTTTCCCACTCAACGCCATTCTCCTGCCTCCTCCCCATAACTCTTGACACCCGGACTAATCAAGAATCTGTCAATCTCTGCCTTAAAAATACCTAAGGTCTTGGCCAGAGGAGTTCTCAAGAGGAGTTAAGGCTCAACTCGAACTGATGGCTTGTCAGTAACATTGACATCATGCTAATGATTTTTTAAAAAGTAGTCACCGAGGAAAATGGTCTCTTTCGTACTTTTCACTTAATTGCTTTTGACCTTGTTTAGTTTAGTTTAATTTAGTTTGGAGATACAGTGTGGAAACAGGTCCTTTAGCCCGCTGAATCCGTAACGACCAACAATCACCCATACACGAGTTCCATCCTACGCTCACAGTGAAACTATTATTCTTACATACAGTCCAGTACAGTATTCCCATACCCAAGCACATCCTCAATTAGCAAGTGTCCAATCAACTTGCAAGAGGCGCCATATTTTGTCACTATTTTCAAATTCCAGTCTGTGCATTAGTTCTTATGAGCGGTGCCCGATCCTGGGCCCCAGGCTGCTGCGGGCCTCCAGCTATTGTCTACTTCTAATGCGACGTCCCTCTCCTTGCCCATCCACCTTTCTGCCCCGTGGTGCCTCCTGCAGCTGGCTATGAGTTTGCGGTAGCCCAGAGTCCGGCTCCCACTCCGACCAACGTTTTTCCTCGCCCATCGCGTTTGTCATCGGCACCATCTCCATCCTCCCGGATTCTGGTCTTTGGGGCACTTGCAGGGCCGACTTTGCTGCCTCCCCTCTGTAGCTCGCGGTCCGCCAGGTCTTGAGTTCAACCGCTGAGGGTGAGTGTGGGCCTGCTCTCTCCCCACACTCTCTCTGCACTCCACAGAGTCCTTCGATTGGATGGCCAGCTCACTCCCAGCAGGCGTGTGTGTATCTGTGGAGAGCACTGCAGAGGGTGGTGAAAATTGCCCAACGCATCACCGGTTCCTCGCTCCCCTCCACTGAGTCTGTCCAAAGCAAGCGTTGTCTGCGAAGGGCGCTCAGCATCGCCAAGGACTGCTCTCACCCCAACCATGGACTTTTTACCCTCCTACTATCCGGGAGGCGCTACAGGTCTCTCCGTTACCGGACCAGCAGGTCCAGGAACAGCTTCTTCCCTGCGGCTGTCACACTACTCAACAATGTACCTCGGTGACTGCCAATCACCCCCTCCCCCCGGACACTCCTCCCACAGGAAAAACACTATGACTGTATACATGTAAATAGATTTATTTATTGAAATCATATTCTATGTCGCTCTTCCAGGGAGATGCTAACTGCATTTCGTTGTCTCTGTACTATACACTGACAATGACAATTAAAGTTGAATCAGAATCGGAATGAACCAATATTTCATGTCAACTTCATGAGAATTGAATAGTTAACCCTAGTTTACTCTCTGCACATCCTACCTAACAGGTTGACTTTTCCCAGTATTGTTTCAGTATATTTCAGATTTCCTGCGAGATTTATCTTGAAGCAAAAGGCATGTCCTAGCGAAATAGATATCTCTGCAGAGGAAAATGAAAAGTATTGGAAGACTTATTGGAATAATACAGTTGGGACGGAAATATCGATGATTTGTGGATTGCCCAGAGCTATTCCTGCTTTGAGAATTTATCAGTGATAGATGTTGGTCAGAAATGCTGGGGGGTGGGGGGGGGGGGGGGGGGGGGGGAGCGTCAAAGAACTGGGTTCAATCCTAACTACGAGTGCTGTCTTACGGAGGTTGTATGTTCTCCCCATGACTGCGTGGGTTTCCTCCCACACTCCAAAGACATACAGCTTTGTAAGTTAATTGGCTTTGGTAAGGATTACAAATTGTCCCCAGTGTGTAGGAGAATGCTAGGGATCACTGGTCGGCGCGGACTCGGTGGGCCAAAGGGCCCGTTTTCGCACTATGTCTCTAAACTAAACTAAAATTCCAAGCATAGATGACGGTCTGAATGAGATATTTTTGGTATTTACATTTGAAATGAAGCTGGGTGACTTTCTAGTCTCATTTTCCCAAGGCTAAATTTGTATTATTTTCTCTTTGGTTTTTTATCTTCTGCTGTCACCATTCACTGCCCGTGACATCAACTGGCAATAATTTAACTAAAAGCAGAATAATTGCACAGTCTAGAAATGTGAAATCAAACTGAAATACTCAATACGTCCATGGTTGACAGAGAAAACCAAAGTTTATGTTGCAGTCCAGTTACATGACCTGAGGGTGATGGGATATGCCTGTAATTCATCACGCTTGGGTAAAGCTGGCTCTTCATAAATAATTGCACTGTTCCAAGGGACCTTGTGAATAAATGTGCTGATTTATTAATAAATATGCCATTGCATATTAGCAGACGTATACCCTGGTATATGCTGGGTAAAGATTCTGGGTAAGGATGGCAATACTGAATAAATATTCTGGATGCAATGATTAAGTATCAAAAGAATCATAAGGTTCCAGTGCAGGAAGGAACTGCAGATGCTGGTTTACACCAAAGATAGACACAAAATACAGGAGCAACTTAGCGGGTCAGGCAACATTTCTGGATAGAAGAAATGTGTGATGCTGCCTGTGCTGCTGAGTTACTCAAGCATTTTTTTGGCTATTATAAGTTTCCTGCATTCACTGTCTTTGTCCCTGCCACGTTTGTTCTCTGGATGAGACTTTCCATTCCACAACATCTCCAAAGTCTTCCTTTTTCAGGAAACCTGCCTCCTCTTCCATTTGCATTTAGGGAATCTTCTCTCAAATTTTCTCTGTTTCCCGAACTTCCGCTCTCACCCCACTGTGCTACAAACAGAACACAGGTGGAATTCCCTTAGTGCTCACCTTTTACACGACTAGCTTCTGCTTCCTGTGCCTCATCTCAGCATTTGACACATCTTCTCCTTTAGACTTTAGACTACAGGCCCTTTGGTCCACTCAGGGCCAGTCAGGAATGTCTTGGGTTTTAATATCATGACTTTAGCAGATCTTTAAGTTATTTTCATGTTGACGGCCATTAACCAGAAACATTAATCCTGTTTCACTCTGTTCAGGCGCTGCCTCACCCATTAACCATTTCAGACATTTTCTGTATTCCTAATTTAACCAAAATAACTGGTACCATCAACATCATCTGTGGACCTGAGGCTAGAAAATGTTATTGCATAATAACTGGGTTTATTTGTGCAACAAGATAGAAAAGTATCAGTCTCTAATATTGATGGAATTTGCAAATTAGCTTGTGGGTCCAATATGAATTAGTTGTAGTGATCCATGCAAGCGCACAATTAGTTCCATGTGCAGATCATTATTTTTGGATGCCATTTCCATTATCGCATATTCAATTATGAGTTTGTGACATGAAAGTCATTACAACAAACATGAGGCTGCTTCGCTATTTCCTCTGGTGTCTTGGTGTCTTGTGGTGGCTGGGAATCTATTCCAGGTGAATCTCCTTGATAATCACAACTTACTGCAGGTCTTTCTCAGACCCGCCCTTCACCATAATCACATTTACCACACACCCCCCCTTCCCCCCTACAATCATAATACTCAATCCAGTGCTGGGAGCCGGTGCGATCATTATTTGTGGTGAGATGATGAAGGCCATTTTCCCTCGCTAATGGTACAAGGGATGTTCTAAGGTGTGTGAAAGACCATAATACTCATTATTGGTACAAGATACAAGATACAAGATACAAGATAGTTTTAATTGTCACGTGTGCCTAATGGCACAGTGAAATGAATTTCCATACAGCCATACATTAAAAATCAACAGGACACAACACACTATAGAGTTGACATAAAACATCCCCACACAGCATAATCAAAGTTCCCCACTGTGTGGGAAGGCACCAAAGTCAGTCTCTTCCTCCTCTATTCCCCGTGGTCAGGGTCTCCCCAAGCCCTCCGCAGTTGCCGCTCCGATGTTCAGGACCGCACGCCGGGGTATTAAAAGTCCGACGTCGGGGCTGCGGGACGTCCTCAGCGGTGTGGATACAGAGTCGGCCCCCTCCTACCGGAGTCTGCTGCTTCCAATGTCCGTAGGCCGCGCCGGGTGGAGACTGCTGCTGTAGGCCCTCTACAAGGCGCCCCAGGACTCCACGATGCCGTTCAGCGCCGCCCGCGTTGGAAGCTCTCCGCACCAGAGCTCCACGATGTTGGAGCAATGGCCCAACGCTCCGGAGCTCCAACGGCGACCCAGGTAGGTATCGCCCGCTCCGCGGTGACTCCAGCGTTGCGCCGCCGCTGTAGCAGCCCTGGTCCGGTTCCCGGTCCCTGGCAGGAAAGGCTGCTCCAGTCCAGCTGGTAGGCCGCGAGGTGGGGGGCGAGGACGCGACTCGGAGAAATAGTCGCGTCCCCGCCAGGAAGAGACTGGGAGACGGTTTCCCCCTTACCCTGCCCCCCTCCCCCACATAGAAAAGTTAAAGTTCCCCCAACACAACACTTTAGTCTAACTAAAAATAATAAAAAAGACAGAAAAAACAGACAGGCTGTAGGCAGAGGCTGCTGCCAGTGCAGCGCCCCTAGTGGGTCATTAGCTTGGTTTAGTTTAGTTTAGGTTAGAGATAAAGTGTAGGGAACAGGCCCTTCAGCCCACAGAGACTGCACAGACCATTGATCACCCTGCACTACACTACACACTAAAGAACATTTACAATTTATGAAAGCCAATTAACCTGCACACGTCTTTGGAGCATGGGAGGAAACCGGAGCTCCCGGACAAAACCCATGCAATCACGGGGAGAATGTACAAACTCCATGCAGACAGCACCCAAGGTCAGGATCAAACCTGGGTCTCTGCACTGCATGTGCCACCCCTTCCAAAGTGCTTATGGCATGGTGATTATAACATGTGTTATAAAAATCCACAGTAGTGGTCTGTACAACAAAATGATCCTCCACTCATTGCTGCTTGATCCTCCACTCATTGCCACAAATGGGTCTTGTTTTTTTTTTTGGACAACTTCCTGCACAGTTTCCTTCCCTTAGTTACACAAAAGGTATATAAATTGAAGGATTGTTCACTGCACTAGATCAGCAAGAGGCAGCAACTAAATTTGCTCTGCCACTATGCCACCCATGTACTATCATTGGCATTTATCAGATTACTTTCTTACTATGCCATTGAGTTGAAACTTCTCACATAATGAATTTCAATTCTTGAGAAAACACAGCAAGGACTGCTTTAACTGGTTCTGGTATTTATGTAAAAGTCAGTCTGAGGTTACGGACAGGCCAAATGATCCAGAATGTTGGCAGTAATTGATCTATTATTTATATACTGTGTACAGCTGATACCTAATAATGTAAATATAATTATAGGGGACAATGAGCTTGGGGCATCGTAAATAGCATCATAAACAAAACCTTCGAATGATCTATGTCATTTACAGACTTTTGCCATTGTACTACTCTGGGTTCCCCCTGGCCAATGAACCTTTCTTGCTCTCCAAGGTACAATGAAGTAAGTAATATCACTGTTAAATATGAACGATATTGCTGTGTTATAAAACCAACCAATAAATGTATTAATCTTACTCCATGCTGTCCACCATTAGTCCATTAATGTATACCTACCTTATAACTGTCTTCAAGTATATATATTCACTTTACAGTCTTCTCTTGGCATAATAAATCACCCAAGATATGAGCATTTCAATATCCTGCGCAGAATCTGTCCTTGACACCTGACACCACAATTACTAACAGGAAAGATTAGGACATCAATACTGACGCATTGTCCACTAAATAATGTAAAGTACATCATACGACAGGCACAATGAATAAATAAAGTCTTCTTATAAAGGGAACTAAGTTCGACAGCCTCATTTCCTTTATACTTCATCTGGTTCAATGGAAATTGAATGTCCTTCATAAAACCTGCATTAACAGGTCAAATTGATGGCTTGGATCTCAAACGTCAGTAATTGCTTTTTTCGATTTCAGAGTTGGTTGGAGTGTGCAACTTCCAACGAGAATTAAGTGGGTGTTTGCACACTTTTAACTTGCTAAATGAAAACAATATTGTTAAATCACTGAGATTATTGTTTAATCTCCGTAGATTCACTTAATTGAACATTTCATGTGCAATCAAGCTTTACAGGAGCACTAAAATCTTTAATTGCTTCTGCACGCAACATTGAGATTGTGAGCTGAGGGACTGTAATTATAAATTGCTAGTTAAATAATTTGAAACTTATTTGTTCCCAAGATTGTTTCACGATCTGGTAATTTACCAAAACAAATTTCCTTCATCATCAATATCAATGCCATTAATATGTCCCTCTATACGTTAGATCACTGGGAGGCATTAACTAACTAAAAATATAACTAAGCCTTTTGTCACATTTCCGTTGGGTGAAAGACACTGTCTTGTTAATGAACCAGGCCTTGAACAAGCTTTTGTCTTTATAGCAGTGGGAAATCATTGGTCTGTAATTCACTTTATTGATGGATAAAACACTAAGGGATTTTTAAACCACTTGTTCTTGATGAGCCTGCACCAACAGGTCAAATTGATGGTCTGAGTTGCAACCTCCCGCCTTTTCCTTGATTGTTAACATTTAGCAATCCATTGTGTTGTACAGTCTCAGAGAGGAATTAATGGCAGCGAACAGCGTTTGTGTGTTCTTGTATAATGGAGAAACAAACGGATGTCTACAAACTCTCCTTGATAAAATGTGCTTTCCCTCAACAAGAGACATGTGAGAGGCTTTATGCTAACCACTTTTGGGCAAATGGGTAAGAATGAGTGTAGAAAAGAACTGCAGATGCTGGTTTATATGGAAGATAGACACAAAGTGCTGGAGATGCTGCCTGAGCCGCTAACTTATTCCAGCACTTTGTGTCTATCTTGGGTAAGAATGAGCAAGGCTTGAATTAAGCAAGACGATACTAAAGGGGCTGTCCCACTTGGGTGATCTAATCCGCGAGTTATTAAGAGTGTCTTCGACCTTCAAGCACGAGGGCACTCGCCTGGAAAGCGACCGTCCGTGTTGAAACCGCGAGCTGGAGCAACCGACCACACATATACACACACACACACACACAAACACATCGCAAAGGCGGGGGCCAGGGAAAGCGGGGGAGCGCTGTCTGAAATTCACACCCGTAATGAAGAGGAAGGTAAAACGGCTTCACAGTAACGGTGTCCTTTAGAGAGCATGGAGGAGTGGGGCGGGGGGGGGGGGGGGGGGGGGGGGGGAGGGGAGGGGGGAGAGGGGGAGAGAAGGGGAGAGAAGGGGAGAGAAGAAGGGGTAGAAGGGGGGGGAGGAGAAGGGGGGGGAAAGGGGAGAGAGGGGGATAGAAGGATAAAGAAGGGGAGAGAAGGGTGGTAAAAAGGGGGGAAAGGGGGGAGAAGGGGAGCAGAAGTGGGGGAGATGGGAGAGTGGAGACACTTTTAACGTATAATAAAGTTTTACGGGCATTTTACTTCGGAGTCACATGAGTGACTACGTGAAGAACCCCACCAGGATGCATGCGTGACATATCGCTACACACATTGCAACAAGTCACAGCAGGGGGAACGACGTTCCCTTAGCGGCAAAATTTGAAAGCCGGGAACAGCAGGTAAGAAGACTCTGCGTTCCTTCCACTTACCTTTCAGGTGGAGACATGGACCAGATCCACGAAGGCTGCGGAAAAGCTGGCGGGGGAGAGCCGCGGAGTTGCGGGCAGCCAGCAGCAGCAGCCAACGGCACGCCAATCTCCCGTAATGAGAACAGCTGTGTCCGACTTCGCTCTTGACTTCGCTCCCGCACCAGCCAAGCCGGGCGGGAGAGCGAAGCAAAAGCTAACAGGGTCGTTGACTCCGAGGAGTCCGACTCTGAATAGCCGCGAGCAGCCAGTGCCCGTGCGCATTGGAGCCGGTTGGAGCGGCTGCAGGAGGAAATACTCCAAAGTGGCAGGCTCCGGGAGATGGAGGCTAGCCACAGTGGGCAGCTAGTAAGCCTCACAGCAGTACCTCTTGTAGGGCTGCACAGTGTTTCTCCCTCATCAGAGGGGAACACCGGGGGTCAATCCTGGGCTGACTGCAGGAGCTGGAGCAGGAGCTGGAGCAGGAGTGGCTTCAGGAGCAGCCACGATGGCCAGTGCCCGTGAGCATTGGAGCCGGGTGGAGTGGCTGCAGGAACTGGAGCAGGAGCGGCCTCAGTAGCAGCGGCTTCAGGAGCAGCCGCGACGGCCAGTGACCATGTGCATTGGAGCCGGTTGGGTGCCCGAGAGCATCGGGGCCAGCTGGAGCGGCTGTTGGAGCAGGTAAGTGGCAGGCTCCGGGAGATGGAGACTAGTCACAGGGGGCAGCTAGTAAGTCCTACAGCAGTACCTCTTGTAGGGCTGCACAGTATTCTCCCTCATCAGAGGGGAGTATAGGGGGTCAATTCTGGGCTGAACCTGAACAGGGGTGCAGAACATACCCCTAGTGCACATGGGGTGCAGAAAACCTATTGGAAGACACTTACTATCAGGGAACTGCAAAACACTGAATGTTCCCAGTATCAACCAGTGTATTTGAAAACATGGCAGGGCAGGGACTTGAAACGAAAGAAAGTTCCAAAAGTCCTAACAGCGGGTATTACGGGTTTCGCCCGCACAATAAACAAAAAAGACATGACACTAGATCACCAGGATGCACTGGCCTTATTTTGCAAACTACCAACATTAGGAAGAAGTACCATCCAACTGGCTTTAGACCTTAATTTGCAGGCCTATGCAAACCTGAAACCTCCATACTACCAATATTAAAATTTGGAGGCAACTTATCTAAACAGGTAAAGAACTTGACATAGAGGGAAACCCTGGGGCTCATTAAAGCAACGTCTAAAAACTACTTCCTGGGGAATGTGCTAACCCTCAACACAGACCCAGCTACAGAAACCGACTTATAGTAACCATGGAGGAAGAAGTATAGGGTTATACCATAGAATTATTCAAAACATAATCCTCCAGTTCAGCATGTATCGAACTGAATGTTCATGCTTACAGGCAAATAAATAATCATAAGCGCATAATGAACTACAGTACCCAAATAAAAAAGGACTAATGGAGGACATCCAACACGAATCACAGGAATTCGTGTCCAAAAATCTTTATCATAAAATAGATGGTAGTTGCCACATCATCATAGATTTGACTAATTTGAATACTTTCGCACTTTATATTCATTACTAGATGGGAACCTTTGTTACTGCAAAGGTATTGATCCTAGATTACTACATGGCAAGCATCGTATTAAAAAATGCTTACTATACAGCACCCATTAGAGGTGACCACAGATGTATTTAACACAATCTTTCTGGATACATTATGGATCATCTGCGGTTTAACTCTTAACTCAGCTCACATGTCAGTGACTTTGCCGTAAGAAAAGGTTACAGCCTTAATGGAGGCTTGCAGTAAACTAAACCATCCATCAGACTGGTAGTAGAATGATTGGCATTATAGTGGCTGTGTTCCAGCCACATAAATCGGACCTTTACATTATCAAATTACTGAGCGCAAACATGCGTGCACTCAAAAATTATGGGGGTCATTCTGACAGACCAAAGAAGCTACCAACAGAGGCCACCATGGTACTAAAATGGTGGAAACATAACATTAGGCATTGTTCCAATCCAAACATTAACAGCTACCCGTCTATGGAACTACATACTGATGGGCACTTGGATGGGATGCTACCAATTCCATCTCCAGCTGTGGGGGAGATGGAATGCACAGGAGGCATCATTACAAACGCTGGGCATAAATACCTGGGAAAGTTGAGTGCATTCCATGGCTTTAAGTCATATTGTTCTGGGTTATATCACCAGTATGTTAGACTACTAATTGACTACACCACCGTGGTAGCATATGTCAACCATATGGGTGGAAACATATCGACATCATGTGACTATCAAACCAACACAATTTGGCAATAATGTATCCAGAAAGATATTTGGATATCAGCTACCAAATTACCAAGTAAACTGAATTTAGTGGCAGACAACAGGTCACGCTAAGTCTATGAAAACACTGTATGGATGTTGGGGAAAGTATTGCTGGAATTATAGCACGGTATGAAACACCAGATAGCGACCTATTCACATCCATGCTCACACCAGTTATCGAATTAGGTTCTTGGGAACCAGAACCTGGGGCAGTGGCTACAGATGCATTTTCGCTGCATTGGGGGATTATTTATGCATTCCCTCCTTCTGCCTCATCAGTCGGGTATTTAGGAATGAACAATAGGCTCCACGTCTGGTATTTTGATAGTACCCGATTGGCCTACTCAACCATGGGTCCCGGTGATATCGACATGGTTTTAGAACCATGCATCACCATTCATCATAGACCTAATTTACTGGTTCTTCCCGCAACAAGGGGAGTTACCCATGTCATAATTATATAAACCTATTAATTTATAGAGTTGAAAGCACCTCTACTACACCTGGGACTGACGGACCGAACAGTGGAATTATTTCAGCGGGCCACAAACAGTCCACCAAAAAATCAGTACTTGGTGTCATCAAGAAATGGGAAGTACTGTCACAACAATAAACATCACCCACAGATCTATGAACATCCCGTCTGTTCTGGAATTCCTGGCAAGCCTCCATTACGATGAGAAGCTCAGTCATAGTGCCATCAACTGCACCAGAAGTGCTCTGTCAACATACCTGTCGAAGGTACAGAACTGCATTCTGTTGGGACACACCCTGGTAACCAAACTCATGAGGGGCATTTTAATATTAATCCCCAAGAACCAGGTACTCCCAAATATGGGATGTGAGCATTGTACTGACCATGTTAAGAAACTGGTCTCCAGCTACAGCTCTGTCCCTACAGAAACTGACTATGAAAACAGTCATGCTGGTGGCCTTGGCCACAGCACAAAGGGTCCAGTCACTACAGAAACAAAGGTTGGACAACATGATTATTTCATCTGGAAATTTAACTTTTCACATTAATGAAATAGTCAAACAGAACAGACAGGGGTCAGCAGGCCTAAAAACAGAATTCAGGGCCTACCCGACAGATGGTCGTCTCAGTATTGTAACACACTTACTATTATATATGGAGTATACTAAGATCATCAGAGGGAAATAATGTCACTTTAATCAGCTACAAACAGCCACTCAAAACAGTGACAGTCCAGACCATATCTAGATGGCTAAAACAGGTCCTAATAAAGGCTGGAGTAGACACTAGCATTTTTAAATCTCACTCCACCAGGGCTGCAGCTACATCGGCAGCTATGAAGTTGGACGTTCCTATTGACCAAATCCTCTAGACAGCAGGATGGTCAACGGAGGAAACTTTCTAACGACTTTATAACAATCCAGTCATTGAACCTGGAATATTTGCAGAAACAATTTTAAGTTCTGTAATATAATTTACCCCATAAATAGGGGCAATAATTGGTGTTAATATTTTTATCGTTGGGTTTCAATATCGTATTGATGTCTAATGATGTTAACTCTATTCTCCCCATAATCAAGGCAGATGTGATGCATGGACTCGTTTCCACGGCATGAAATCACAGAGCTTTAAAATCTTCATGTAGTCACTCATGTGACTCCGAAGTAAAATAGTAAGATTAAACGAGAACTTACCAGTTTGAGGTTTGATCGTTATTTTATGAGGAGTAACGTTGAGGGAATACGTGCCCTCCGCTCCCACCCTTGATCATATACTCAACTGGTATCTCTTCTCTAATCTTACTACGTTTAGTCATTACAGTTATCTGTGATTTTACACCGCTGCTTTGAAGAATGACATGGATGCGTCCTGGCAGGGTTCTTCACGTATTCCCTCAACGTTAATCCTCATAAAATAACGATCAAACCTCAAACTGGTAAGTTCTCGTTTAATCTTACTATTTTACCTACCGGTAGGTTTTCTTTGGTCCTGAAAACTCCAATGAGCCAATCAAAATGCCCGGTCAACGAAGGAGATTGCCTACGGCTGCCCTCGACTGCCTGTAACTAAATAGCAACCCCACTCCACTGCACTACAAGTTCAAAAGAACCATGCCGACCAAATTTTACTCGCGGAAAATTTTTCAACATGCTGAAAAACTTTCTGCGACCTAACTGAGGCCACGAGTATTTGGGAATTTCCCTCGAGCATGAACTCATAGGACCTCATAGGATCTACTAGGGCCATGTGTCGATCATGCTGCGAGTTTGAAGGTCGAAGACACTCTTCTAAACTCGCAGATTAGGTCGCCCAAGTGAGACAGCCCCTTAAGAGTAAAGACCATCTTTTAATTGGTGCTTTCAATTATTTTTAATGGATAAATTATGCATCATTGCACTTCTAAGCCCAATGGAAGGGGATGCTGAGAGACCACCATCCAAAATCTAATCGCAATCAGCATCAGCACCAATTAGAGGTAACACCTTTATTGATAAAAATGACAATGATAACTGGAAAATGATTAAAGTGGGATCTCATTCGAGCTTGGTACAGAAATGGCATGAAAGGATGGTTGGGAGAGGAAGGCCATCAAGGTTGGTAGCTTTTGCACATCTGTTGCTTACGACTTTGGATCTCACACTCACTAACTCACTCACTAACTCGCTAAATCAAAATAGTTTCCATTCATTCTGAGCCCCTTAAAAAGAAATATCGATTACTGAAACCCGCAACATAAATAGGTTTTCCACGAAACATTTACTCACTGATGCAAGGAGAAATAATGCAGAAGGAGTCCCTCATCTTTGTTTCTGCTGTTAGCAATTTGCGGACACTCCAACATTTTCCAATTTAATGCTTGACAGAACAAGATTGCAAACAAATGGAGAAAATGCTGTGATTGTACATTTATTCTGGGCTCTCACAGAGCATCCGGTGTCCAGCAGAAACACACGCCATATACGGTCTGGTGAAGTGGCAGCAGGCTGATGCGTTGTGCCATCACTTCTCCAAAGCCGGTTATCAGGCGCTGAAGTGCAGCAGAAGGTGCTCAGCGGCTAAGTGCATATCAAGATGTTTCCGTTCATTAAGCATGCTCTATCTGTGCTGTTTGGTGTGCCAGCAGGATTTTATGGATGTGAACTTATAATTCATCTCTTTATCTCCCCATCCATTTCAATCTCCATGTGGTGTAACCAGAATAGAGGGGAAAACAGATGAGCACCTCAAGCAATAACATTACCACTTGGCACACATTGCCACATATATAATATCTGTGTGCAGTATAATTTTTAGGATTGCGGTGACATTATATAAAATCTGAACCAGTTATTAATGTACACATAATGACACCAATCGAAAGAGGAAAGAGTATTCAGCTGAATTGATTGCATAAGGTGAAAGGCCCATTTTGCTTGTATTTCAGTTTAAAAAAGTCAACATTCACCATTCATGCATTAATTGCTTCCACATCCTGCAACTTTGACAGTGGTTGTTGTGTGCAGGGCATTTCCACTTCCTCCATGTCTTTGTTCCAAAGTTGTCCACTTTCGATTTTTCCAGCATCTGCAGTACCATCTTAAAGAAGAAGTCATCCTTAATCTTTAGGGACAACCTAATAAGAACCTTTGTTACATCCATACGGCAGCATAAGACTCCCAGGATGCGCTGCCGAGCCGGATGAAGGAAGCTCCGGATTCCCCCCACATCCCAAAGATGTGTGGGTTTGTGGGTTAAGTAGCTGCAGTAACTTGTCCCTGGTGTGTAGGATAGAGCAGGTATACAGGTGATCGCTGGTTGGCACAGTCTCGGTAGACCAAATGGCCTGTTTCCACGCTGTTTCTCTAAAGCAAACCACATTCATACAAACCCATGCACGAGCACATGGCAGGTATACTCCACATATGTGGACTGAATTACTCACAGAAAACTGAGTATGTTGCAGTTCAAGTATGTGAAGTATACCTGCCATGGTTAAAAAACTTGTTTGTGCTCGCGCATGGGTCTGTATGAATGGAGTTTACTTTATTCGGTAAAACATTTTAATTGTCCCTGTGTGAACGAGCTGATGACTAATCGCCACAGTCTAGGTGGTCCGAAAGCCCTGATTCCTCGCTGTATCTGTAAAGTCTAAAGTAAAGTCTAAAGTCAACTATAGGGAGTATGATAAATGTTTTAATATCAGCAGGACAAATTTCTTTTCCACATGTTAGTTCCATCAGTCACACTGAACACACTCTTCAGCGGGCCTGAACTAGAGAATGGAGGCTTTATCAATGGGGCCTGCTCTAATCTGCTCTAAAGAACCTATGAGGATCAGAATCAGAATCAGAATCAATGTATTGGCCAAGTATGTACACATACAAGGAATTTGAATTGGTGCTTTGCTCATACATGGTAAAAACACGATATACAGCAGACAATAAAAAAACCCCATTAAAATAAGAAATGTAAAAATAGAGTGCAAGAGTAAAAAGGGGCAGCTTTGCTATATGTTGTACACGTAGATGTCTATGAAAAGTGCACTTGCAGAGTTCATTAGTGTTTTCAGACCAGAATGTAGTGGTGTGGTACAGCTGTTAATTACAGCTACCGCTCGAGGGAAGAAGCTGTGTTTGTGTCTGGATGTGGAGGTATTGATAAGTCTGGAGTCGCCTCCCAGAGGGGAAGACTTCAAAGAGTTTGTGGTCAGGGTGAAAGGGGTCAGTGATCTTCTTACCCGCTTGTTTCCTGGCCCTTGCAGCGTGCAGCTTGCCGATGGAGGGAAGGTTGCAGGCAATAACCGTCTCAGCTGAGCGAATGATGTGTAGCAGCCTCCGGGTGTGATGTTTAGTGGCTGAGTTGAACCAGACCATGATAGAGGAGGTGAGGACAGACTCTATGATGGCAGTATGAAAACTGGACCATCATTGCCTGTGGCAAGTTGTGTTTCCTCAGCTGCCACAGGAGGTACATCCTCATTCTACAGGTAGCTGTTGCTTTAAATAGTTTCTTATGCATTAATTCCAATAGTGGCCTAGTCCTTATTTCTGGTATCATTAGCCCGTAGGTTTCATATTTGAACCCCTAACCTATTACTAACCCAGCCACTAGATCCTATCTTTGATAAAGTAACTAAAATATCCTAAATTCAGGAATATCTAAAATCCTATCCAACCAAAGTCAATTTTCTGTCAAATATTAAGGACCGTTCTCTCAGCTTAATGAGAACATCTTGTTCCTTGCCTTTTAATTAATAATTTAATCAGAAATTACTTTAATGTTTTGTCATTCTCTCAATCTGACTACTTCGTCTTTAGAATCCAAAGATGCTCTGTGTAAAGTGTCCAATTCAATAACAGCAACTTATATTGATGCGGTGCTTTTAAAGTTGTTAAAGGTCACACAGGTTTCTCAAATTAATGTGTTGGAGTGACTGCAACGAGAAGCTTGCTTTGTGCTGAAACAATGGTATAAACTAATGGGATTTTCAATTACTTGAAAAGCCAGCACGACACACATGATGCCTTTGATCACTAGATTGAGGTTAACATCAAATGATGGTACTTCTGTCAGACGTAAAACCCAGCGGAAATGAGCCGACAACCAACCTTCTTGCATCAATATTGGATGGTCGACTTGTATAAAGAGTAGACATCAAATGCCTGGCACAATGACAGCATAACCATCAGCTGGACAAGTTAGACATCAAGGGTTTGTGAAGAACAAGAGACACATGACAAAGTGGAAGCAGGCTGAGATGATGCCAGATATCCCGAAGGTGCAGATAGGATTAGATTCATCGGCGGATCAAATGATTGTCAGTTGTGCTTCTGCCTAGCCCAATGAATCAATAACTCAGCAAACAATCAAAAACAAAACAATTTCTAATTAATGAGCACATTAAGTCTTTACAATTTTGGATGAACAATGCGATTAATCGACGTTAACTAAAAATCTTAGATGTGAACTTGACGTCTTTTGCATTGAGAAGGAAATAATGCACATTCTGCATAACTATGAACATTTAATACATTGTTCTGAATCAATATTAATTCAATTGTGGTATACAATGTTCAGGGTTCGATCGGATGTTCAAGATTAAATTAGATTTATTGGTATCCTATTTCTGTACAATCAATGAGAATTAGAAAGGAGGTTGCTATATTTAGTTTGCACTATCTGAAATATCTATTCCGTCATCAGTAAACTGAGATTCTATTTTTATACATTTTCAAAAGTAGTTTTCCAGGGCAAGAACATGTCATTAATATTGATCACTTCAGATGACTTGTAATTCAGACATGAGAACACGGTGGAGCAGTGGTAGAGTTGCTGCCTTACAGCGAATGCGGTGCTGAAGACTATGGGTGCTGCAGTTTGATCCCGACTACGGGTGCTGTCTGTACGGAGTTTTCCCCGTGACCTGCCTTGGTTTTCTCCGAGATTTTCGATTTCCTCCCACACTCCAAAGACATACAGGTTTGTTGGTTAATTGGCTTGGTATATGTAAAAATTGTTCCTTGTGGGTGTAGGATAGTGTTAATGTGTGGGGATTACTGGTCGGCGTGGACCTAGTGGCCTTTTTCCGCACTAAATGTGCATCAGAAATAGAAGCTGGAGCTTATCACACATCCCTTCAAGCTGCCCTTTCATTCACCAAGATCATGGTTCATTTTCTATCACAGTTATTTCCTTTTCTATCCTATCCTCATAATCCTTGATTCTCTTAATATTCCAAACTCTATCAATCTTTGTGTTAAATGAATTCAATTGCCGAGGTGCCACAATCCTCTGGAATAGAAACCTGCAGAGAATCATCACTCTATGAGTGACAACATTTTTCTGTATTTTAAATATAGTTATAGAGTCATGGAGTCATACAGCACAGAAACTGGTCCTTCAGCCCACCTTGTCCATGCTGAGTAAGACTTCCCCGCTATGTTAGTCCCACCTGCCTGCCTTTGGCCCATATTCCTCTAAACCTTTCCTATCCATGTACCTGACCAAATGTTGTTTAAATGTTGTTATACTGTAGCACCTGCCTCAACTACCTCCTCTGGTAGCTCGGTCCATTTACACACACCACCACACTCCTCAGTCACTTCTCAGTTTCCTATTCCTATTAAATCTTTTCTCTCTCACATTAAACCTATGTTTTCTAGTTCTTGGTTTTCCTATGCTGGGTAAAACTTTGCGCATTCAACGTATCAATTCCCTTCATGATTTTATGCACCTCTATAAGGTCACTCCTCAGCCTCCTGTGCTCCAAGGAATAAAGTCTTAGACTCCCCAAGCTCACCCTATAGCTCAGGGCCTTGAGTCCTGGCAACATTCTTGTAAGTCTTCTCTGCACCCTTTCCAGCTTAATGATGTCCTTCCTACAGCAGTGTGACCAAAACAGAGCACAATACTCCAAATACAGCCTAAACAACATGCTGTTCAACTGTAACATAACATCACAACTTTTATAATCATACTCTGTCAAATGTACTGATAGCTGTCTTGACCACCCTCTCTGCCCATCGCTCCACTTTCAACTACGTAGATGTAATTCTAGATCCCTCTACAACATGCCCCAGTGCCCTACCATCCACTGTGATGGTTTTGCCCTGCTTTGATTCGCAAAATGCAACACTTCGGACATCTGCATTAAACTGCATCAGTCCACTTGCCCAAATGATCAGGATCCAATGTCAATATTGATACCCATCTTAATTTTCTCTGGGTGCTGCAGTTTCCTCCCAAATTCCAAAGATGTGCAGGTTTGTAAGTTAATTGGCTTCTGTAAATTGGCTCTAATTTGTAAGATAGAACTAGTGTACAGATACTTGCTGCATGGTTGGCAAGAACATGGTGGGCCGAAGGGTATGTTTCCATGCTGTATCACTAAACTAAACTAAACTAAACTAAACTAAACTAAACTAAACTAATACAGCATCTGAGGTCTCGTTGTTTCTTAGTTTATTCAGTTGAGTTCAGTGTACTTTAGAGATAGTGTGGAAACAGGCACATCGGCCCACAGCATCCACGCCAACCAGTGATCCCATACACGAGCACTATCCTACACTCTAGGGACAATTTATGATCTTTGTTGAAGCAAATTAACCTACAAATCTATACGTCTTGGAGCGTGGGAGGAAACCGGAGCACCCGAAGAAAGCCCACGTGGTCTCAGGGATAAAGTACAAATTCCATACAGACAGCACCCATAGTCAGGATCAAACCTGCTTTTCTGGAGCTGTAAGGCAGCAACTCTACCGTTGTGCCATCATGCCACCCTAATCTTAGTATCTGCTTTGTCAATCCAAAGTGTCGGCCTCACAAGCTTTCCACATTACATTAAAACCCTAATAATCCACTATCCATCCACTGAGAAATCCCCATGGATCTGCATCTGGCTTACTAATTGGGTCCTGCATTGCCCTTCAACTCTCTGGGGCTCCAATCCTGTGCTCTCTCTCAAGTTACTGAGTTCAATGGAGAAATTATTATAATACTGTGTTGTATCTAAAAATGTGAATTAAAACTGTGTTGTGGTACCAATAGGAATAACATCCAATCATCCGTAACATTCTGGTCGTGCAGCACCACCAAAGTCCCCCCAGTGCCAGATTATTAGAGTTTTACTGCTGTTATGTTTTCACCTATTTACTCAGTTAACTTTTATGAATCTGAAAGCTCCTCATATCATTTTCTGTACTTGGAGCCCATCTAATTTAATATAAGTAACAAACCTGAAAACATTTGTTTCCTTTAGCCAAACCATTGGTACAGATTGTGAGTAGCTGGAGCCCAGTTACTGATCCCTACTGCTTGATAAATTGAGAATGAACCATTTCTGTTTTCTGTCTGATAACCAGTTCTCAATCCATGTAAATAGATCACCCGCAGTTCTATGTGCTCTAACAATTTTTAACCCACTACTTGTGTAGAACTTTACTGAAAGCTTTCTCAGAAATCAAACACAACACATCCATTATGGTGGCATGGTGGTGCAGCAGTAAAGTTGCTGCCTTACAGGTCCAGAGACCCAAGGTCGATCTTAACTACGGGTGTTGTCTGTACAGAGTTTATATGCTCTTCCCGTGACCGGGTGTGTTTTCCCTGGGTGCTCCGATGTCCTCCCAGACTTTAAAGATGTACAGGTTTGTAAATTAATTGGCTTTGGTTAAAATTCATAATCATAATTGTACTTTATTTGCCAAGTATGTTTTGCAACATATGAGGAATTTGATTTGTCATACAGTCATACCAATAAAAAAACAGCAAAACACACAAAATATATTTTAATATAAACATCCACCACAGTGACTCCTTCACATTCCTCACTGTGATAGAAGGCAAAAAAAAGTTAAATCTCTACCTGTTGATTGGTTACTTCCTACTAACCAATTGTAGTGCTTGTTAGTGGTAGCTCCACCTACTATGCGGTTCATATTACCTGGAGTTTGCTTGATTAATTCATTCTGAGTAGCTGCTAGTTACTGCAACACCTTGCAGATCAATGCTGTAAGTGTACTTTAATAAATATGAGTTGTACCTTGACGTGTGCACGACTTGACTCATTACATGGCGTCAGAAGTGGGATGCATATGAAACAGGCTTGCAGTCGCCATTGGAAGTAGTCTGTAGGCAAGCAGCGCCAAGTCCGTATTGGGACGCATCACATGTGAGTGTTACTGGTAACTCCAAAGCGAAGTAGGCTAGGGTGGGCGCGCTGGCCAGCTGCAACTTGAGGATATCAAAAGCTCTTTGGTGCTGTGGATACCAGGACCATTCAGTGTCTTTGTGTGTTAGTTCCCACAGGGGGGCAGATATATCTGAGGTTGGGAATAAATTTCCCCAGGTAGTTGACCATTCCAAGGAACATTTGTAAACTCGTAACGTCAGTAAGAACCAGCATTTTGTTGATAGCACCAGTTTTTTATGGGTCTGGTCTGAGACCATCACTTGTAAAAACATGCCCAACAAAGGTAACTTCCGGGACACAAAACTTACACTTCAGGGGATTGCATTTGAGCTGAATGTCTTTTGCACGGCCCAGCATCTTCTTCAGATTGGCATCATGCGCAGCCAGGTCATGCCTGTTTACAAGAATGTCATCAACAATGATGGTGCAGTGTTACCCCACAAAAAGTTGTTCTATGGTGCACTGGAAAACCTCACTGGCAGAGTTGATACCAAAGGGCATTCTCAGGAATTTGTAATGGCCGAAGGGGGTGCTGAATGTAGTAAGGTTGGACCTTACTACGTTCAGCGGAATCTGCCAAAACGAGCTTTTGGCATCCAGAACGGGAAAACATGGATGCGTTGCCTATTTTCAACTTTCAACAGCAACTTTCTCTACCGTTCACATAGGGTAGTGTGGGCATTTGATAGCTGTGTTGAGGTCTGTGTTGATGCAGATACAAATTTCTTCCTTGGTTTTCTTCGTTGCAACCACCATGGTGGAAACCCAGTCAGATGGGTAGGTAACCGTAGCAATGACACCCAGGGAGACCATCCGCTGGAGCTCATTGTGTACTCTGTCGCGCATGGCATGCAGAACATGATGTGGTGCTCGAACCACAGGAGTGACTTTGGGATCAAAGGTGCTTTTGCAGCCACAGGTCCGTTCTCCTCTTGTGGTCCAGAAACAACTGCAATTGAAGCGCGATGCACAAATACATTTTTGTGACAAGTCCAGTAAGCCACTTAAACCTCTCTTCAGTGGACAGGTTGTTTATCTCCAGACCAACAAGGGCTATGGCCGTCTGGGTCACGTCCACAGCCCTGCTAAAGAACCGCGCTCTTACCTGGTAACTGCGGACGGGGCCATTTACAGATGCAACCGTCAACATCTCTTTCCTGTGAAGGAACCACATCCTGCGACTCCGTATCCGGAGGTCTCGCGTTTCGGGTGCTGTCCCCGGTTACATCCCCGGTCCCACCCCCAGTCACTTCACTGGTGAAAGGAGGAGACGCAGATTCGTACTGCACAAGCGCCGGACGGGTCAGCAGCCCACCCCTTAGATATGGTGATTTTGTGTAACCATTTATACCTCCCCATATGCGTTATGAGGGTTTCGGCTACTGTATTGTTTAGCCACCATGTATCCACGTATCTACGCTTTATTTTGTTTCCACAAGGAATGATGTAAATTGGTTACTTCCTACCAACCAATTGTAGTGCTTGTTAGTAGTAGCTCCACCTACTATGCGGTTCAAATTACCAGTAGTTTGCTTACGTAATTCAGTCTGAGTAGCTGCTAGTTACTGTAACACCTTGCAGACCAATGCTATAAATGGGCTTTAATAAATACGTGTTGTACCTTGACGTGCACGACTCGACTCATTACACGTCCCTTTCCTGTTATCCCATGGTCGGGGGCTTCGAGCCATCCGTTGACAGGATGATCTTGGCTCCCGTAGCCGGCAGTCGGGCCCTCCACGTTTGGGCGATTAAGCTCCCGCAGCGGGACGATGTCAGCTCCTCCGCACCGAGCGATCAGACTCCGGGTCGAGGCTGATCGAACCTCTTGCGACTTTGGATCTTCCCGACATTGGCCTCTACTCGAGACTGCAAGCTCCTCGATGGTGAAATCCGCAGGCCGCGGTTGGAGCGGCCATCCAGGTAAGGGATCGCAGGCTCCGATGGTAAGTCCACGGCCCCACGGTGGGGCTCAAAGTGGCCGGAGATACGATCCGGAAAAACAAGCATTTCTGACAAGGTAAGAGATTGAAAAAATGTTTCCCCCGACCCCCGACTCCGACCCCCTCCCCCACCCCACACATAAAATAGACAATAGACAATGGGTGCAGGAGTAGGCCATTCGGCCCTTCGAGCCAGCATCGCCATTCAATGTGATCATGGCTGATCATCCACAATTAGTACCCCATTCCTGCTTCCTCCCCATATCCCCTGACTGCTATCTTTAAGAGCCCTATCAAAGCTCTCTCTTTTGAAAGCATCCAGAGAACCGGCCTCCACCACCCTCTGAGGCTGAGAATTCCACAGGCTCACAGCTCTGAGTGAAAAAGTCTGTTCTAAATGGTTTAACCCTTATTCTTAAACTGTGGCCCCTGGTTTTGGACTCCCCCAACATCGGGAACATGTTTCCTGCCTCTGGTGTGTCCAAACCCTTAATAATCTTGTATGTTTCAATAAGATGCCCTCTCATCCTTCTAAATTCCAGAGTATACAAGCCCAGCCACTCCAAAAAACCCCCCCAGAGAACATTAACACATGCTTTTAAAACATACTAAAAATAACAAAAAAGACAAAAAGACAGACAGACTGTTGGCGAGTCTGCCATCGCTGCCAGCGCCACCCAGTGGCTTGTAAATTGTCCCTACTGTGTCGTGTGTGCTAGTATAACGGGGATCGCTGGTTGGCGTGGACATAGTGGGCCGAAAGGTCTGTTTTCCTGCTGTGTATCTAAACTAACCAAACATTGTTCCTCTTTATCTATTCCACTAGTTTTATCCTCCAGTAGATTAGTTAAACATGATTTTCTATTCATAGATTCATACTGGCTCTGCTCAATCCTATTATTCTTTCCAAGGTTTTCTGTTATAACATCCTTCATTATAAAATATAGAAACATAAAACATAGAAACATTGAAAAGGATACCGGAGCAGCAGGCCCTTCGGCCCATAATGTCCATGCTTCATCTTATCGAGTCCACACACAAGGTTAGAAGTTGTTCAGCCAGAGCTGAACCCACCTCTCGGCATCTGCAGACAATGGTGTCTGTCTTGTCGCTTCTTGTAGTTCTTGTGCGTGGTGGTGGAAAGATCAGTGGAAACAGCAACATGGACGCTCTTTCCTTGACCCCATCTGCCTACACATGATCTACATATTCCTTTATTCCCTGCATATCCTTGTGCCTATCTAAAAGCCCTTAGATACCAGCATTCTCCTTACATCTAACCTGAGGTAAACACACAGATGTAAAATTCTTAAGGGGTTGGACAGGCTAGATGCAGGAAGATGGTTCCCGATGTTGGGGAAGTCCTGAACTAGGGGTCACAGTTTAAGGATAAGACGGAAGTCTTTTAGGACCGAGATGCGAAAATCATTTTTTACACAGAGAGTGGTGAATCTGTGGAATTCTCTGCCACAGAAGGTAGTTGAGGCCAGTTCATTGGCTATATTTAAGAGGGAGCTAGATGTGGCCCTTGTGGCTAAAGGGATCAGGGGGTATGGAGAGAAGGCAGGTACAGGATACTGAGTTGGATGATCAGCCATGATCATATTGAATGGCGGTGCAGGCTCGAAGGGCCGAACGGCCTACTCCTGCAACTATTTTCTATGTTTCTATGTTTCTATTTGTTCCCTGTTTTCTCTTTCCTTCCTAGTGGAGTCATTTTTGCTAACCTCTATTCCAAAGGAACAATCCAGATCTATAGGTTAAGTAGATTGCTGCCTTTCTGATTAGCTTGTTGATTACAAAATAGACCTCTGGGAATGAATGGATCTGTAATAAATTTAACTTGTCATTCACAAATCTGCGTCACATTTTTCAGCAGCCGAGAAAAAAATATTTTAAGGAGCTAAGAAATTATATCTATGGATTTTCAATCAAAGTATGAGGCAATTTGAACTTAATATAACCTGGCCTCATTGATCTGATCCATCATCGCTCGGAAGGCTCACCATTAACTGGGAGATGAATAGGGCAAATTATTACAATAGAGGCTGTGTTTTGCAATTGTCTGTCACTTTGAGCTCTGTAACACTCTCTCCCTGTGCCAAATCAGGAGTACAATGAAATACTGAAGCACTTGTCTGGATCGGTCAAGCTTCACCAACACCTTAAGAGCTTCAACATAATCTGGAAGATAGCAGTTTGCTGAATTATAACACCATCCTTGTGTTAATATCCATCCTCTCAATGATCTTTATGGTTGAAATATGTATGTGCTACAGGATCCTTTGCAGGAAATCAAAGCCAGTAATGTTTAGGCACAGGATTAATTATGTTCCTAGCATACATCATCTCAGTTATCCGGTACTCTCAAATTCTTTATTTAACAGCGCTGCAGGAATGTGATCACCACCAGGAAGAAAAGGCGACCCGCACTACTTCAGGGAATAAGGACTGAACATCAGCACTCACATCCTGAGCACACTGCCTGTGCGCTTGCCAGTAACAGCGAGAAAGTACTTGACAGATCGTGTATTATACACTAGCAGAAGTTGGGCACTTTGGCCTTCGTCAGTCAGAGTATTGAGTATAGAAGTTTTGGAGTCATGTTACAATTACCAAAGACGTTGGTGAGGCCACATATAGAGTATTGTGTTTAGTTCTGAGCACCATGTTACAGGAAATAAGTTGTCAAGGAGGAAAGAGTACAGAGAAGATTTATGAGGATGTTACCAGGACTCAAGGTCCCGAGCTATAGGGAGTTGAGCAGGTAAGAACTCTTTGGACCACAGGAGGATGAGGGGTTATCTTATAGAAGTGCATACAATCATGAGAGGAATAGATTAGGTCTCAGAGTCTCTTGCCCAGAGTAGAGGAATCGAGAACTAGAAGACATAGGTTTAAGGTGATGGGAGAAAGATTTAATAGGAACCTGAGAGGTAACTTTTTACACAAAGGATGGTGGGCATATGGAATGAGCTGCTGAAGGAGGTGGTTGAGGCAGGTACTATTGCAATGTTTAACAAACATTTAGACAGGTACATGGACAGGATAGAGTTAGAGGAACATGGGCTAAACGCAGGCAGGCGAGACTAGAGTCGATGGGACATGTTGTTTGATGTGGGCAAGTTGGGCCATTGAGCTTGTTTGCGTGCTGTATGATTCCATGACTCTAAGCTGAAAACAATACTTGAATCCTTGGCATATCCAATAGTATTATTTTGAGTGGATGCTGTACATTTTATATTAGATTTGAAACTATTGTTCTTTAAAATTACAGATAAAGTTGTGTTGTGGCACAGTAGAAAAGTAGTGACACAGTTATTACAGGTTATTGTGATTTCCAGGCACTATGTAATTTTATTTAAGCGTAGTACAACTGTGTTTTGTATTGTTGATAGCTCCCTTAATTGCTTTATTTCTGTTTTCTAACCTGAAGGTTAATTTCAATATTGCTACTTGCTGGGAGTAAGTACATGAAGGAAATAAATTATCTTTGCAGTTCTCTGGAGCAATTTGGAAGGGGTCTGCTCATAGATTTGCTGACAATGTCCATAACAATGAAACAATATACAATTTGATTTTAAATTGCAGTTACAGCTATGTTGGAGCATACCTTTAGATCTCTAGACTTTAGAGATACAGCGTGGAAAGATGTCCTTCGGCCCACCGAATCAGTGCCAACCAGCGATCATCCCATACAATAACACTATACTACACACTCGGGACAATTTACAATTTTACCAAAGTTTACCAAAGATTAGTTTACAAACATTCAATGCCTTTGGAGTGTGGGAGGAAACTGGAGCAATTTGAATGCCCATGAACAAATGAGATTACAAGTGGTGAACATTGCCCGGTCCATCATGAGCACTGACCCCCCCCCCCCACCATCGAAGGGATTTATAGGAGGCACTGTCTCAAAAAGGCAGCCAGCATCATCAAGGACCCACACCACTGCAGCCATGCTCTAATATTCACTTCTGCCATCGGGTAAAAGGTGTAGGAGTCTGTAAGCTATAATGCCCAGTTTCAGGAACAGCTTCCTCCCAACAATCCACCTCGAAGTAAACTCTGAACTATGAACTGCTGGGTTGGATTAGGTATTTTGGGTTTGGTTTTGTTTTTGTACATTCAGTTTAAACCAGCATCTGCTGTTCCTTCCGACACACTATGTTTACATATTTGTTGAGCTGCTGCAAGTAAGTATTTTATTGCTCCGTTTTAGGACGTATGACTAAAAAATCACTCTTGATTCCTGACTTGTCTAATCTCTGATTTGTTGGATTAAGGCCTTTTAGTTTTAGTTTTGGTTTCACAGATACAGCTTTAAATCAGGTCCTTTAGCCCACTGGGTCTAACTGGTCGGTCGTCTATCCTATAGACCAGGGACAATTTACAGAAGCCAACTAACCAACAAACCTGTGCACCTTTGGAAAGTGGGAGAAATCGGAGCACCTGGAGAACCTGGAGCACGCAGTCACAGGGAGAACGTGCAAACTCTGCATAGACAGCACCCCTAGTCAGGATCGAACTCAGGTCTCTGGTGCTGTAAGGGAACAATTCTACCGCTGTGCTGCCCTTAATACTACTTCCCTACAACTTTTTCTTCCATTTCTATAGACATCACCTCTCGAGGTAATGTCAAAAAGAAATGGAAGAAGAAGTGATATAGAATAGATAAGAGATTTGACTCTAGTGCATATGTTAAATTAAAGAAAAGCTGGAGCAAAATAAGTTCACCGGATGTGTTTCGGGTGGATGCATAATAGCATACGTAATGGATCAAAAATTTACTTGCACCAAACCCATATAATCAGAATTGTACAGATAACATTTGCTTTAATGTTTTATTTGTTTCTGTGGACTTGTTGAAGGTAAAACCCATTAACCAATCGGCATGAGAAATTGACCAAATTAGCATCTTCTTCCCCATATTTCTGGTGAGATTTCCATCCATATCGGCCTGAATCACGACTGGCACTGCACTGTCACAGTAGAAACTTGACTCAAATCGAGTATTATTTAAACAGTGTAACATTACACAAACTAACACAAGCCAGCAATTATTGGAACTGGCAATAACCCATTTCATGACCTGTTTTTGAAACACTGTTAGGGAGATTTCCAACACTATTTTAACATTAGAAAATGACACAGGCAAATTTCTCGAGCATTGATAAATGATAAAATATCACAATGTGCCAAGCAAATACAATTGTTCTAATTACAGTGAAATCTGGTTGGGAAATCGGTGTCCTCACTGCAAGGCTCTGCTAAGGTTTAAAGGAATAAAAATAATTTCAGTCCAGTCTTAAGAAGGGTTCCGACCCAAAACATCACCAGTTTCTTTTCTCCAGAGATGCGCTTTGCTCCAGCACTTCGCGTCTATCTTCAGTATAAACCAGTCCCTGCAGTTCCTTCCTGCACATAATTTCAACCCATATCTCTACAATTTGTAAAACATCATCTGTACTTCCTTGTTTCTAATCATATTACATCTCAGATTAAGGAATATCTCCTCATCTTTTGACTAAACAAATTGCAGCCTTTAAAGCTCAAGGAATAGTAAAACCAATTCAGATGATGTTTTTGCATTCCATAGAGCCATCTATCATTTCTTTATTTTCCACATTACTACCCCTTTCTGCTTGATTTGTCAGCCCACATTCATCTATGGCAGCACAGTGGTGCAGTATTGTCGAAACTATCTCACGGTTCCTGTGTGGAATTTTCATGTCCACCCTGTGACTGTCAGGGCTTCCCTCTGGGTTTAGTTTAGTTTAAAGATACAGCACTGAATACACGCTGACCACCGAGCACCTGTTTACACCAGTTCTACGGAATCCCCGCTTTCTCATCCACTTCCTACACATTTTGGGCAATTTTACCGAGGGCCAATTAACCTACAAACCCATACTTCTTTGGGATGTAAGAGTACCCAGAGGGAACCCATGAAATCATAGACCAAAGTTCAAAACTCCACACAGGCAGCACACAAGGTCAGGATCAAACCCGGATCTCTGATGCTATGAGGCAGCAAGTCTGCAGCTCGATAAGTTAATTGGCGTTGCACATGGTCCAAGAGATGTGTCTACCTTCATACACATCAGGTCCTTCAGCACCTCCTCGACCGTGCAAAACTAAAGAAATCAAAAATTATATATATTAAGGACAAAATAACAGTTCAATCAGCCTTGAGGTTGAAGAGGGGAGAAAGAGAGTCATCCATTCCTGTGTTTTATCAAACAATATAATAGATGTTGGAAGACCAATTATTGGGCTGTAAATTACAGATTTAATTTATTGGTCTTTATACAGATTTAAAATTGTTGAAGGAAAAAATCTCTGCCAAGGAGAAACTGGCACCTTGGAAGCAGATTTAGCAATGGACATGGTGCGTTCCAACTGGTAAAGCAAGGATTAATATGGATGGGAGGTTTAAGAATGGTTTATCTTTGGCAACCAGGGTGAATTATGACTAGTAACAACATTTGTCTTTGATTAATGCAAAAACAATTACTTTCACTGTCCATTAAAAGGCAAAGGAAAGGTCATATCCAATAACTGACGCATGGAACAACAGCTCCTGGTGATATGGTGCCAAATGTTGTTACTCATAACAATATCCAGCTATATAAATGACAGGAAAAACAGAATCATTAAAATTTGTGCAGTATAAAATCATATGATTGAAATTGAGCTGATGCCAAAATTAGTAGTGTTGTTGATAGTGAAGGGGTTTATCTATAGTTACAACAGGATATTGATCAACTGGGAAAATGGGTAAAGGAATGGCAGATGGAATTTAACTCTGATCAGCGTGAAGTGATGCCCTTTGGGAAGTTAAACCAGGACAGGACTTACGTGGTGAATGGGAGGGTCCTGGGGAATGTCAAAGAACTGAGAGACCAAGATATAAAAATACATACTGTAGGTCTATACAAGTGGTGATGCAGGTAGTGAAGAAGGTGTATACCATGCTTGCCTTCATCGGGTATGTATTGAGTCCAATAGTTGGGATGTTATGTTAGACTTTCTCAGATGTTGGCGAGGCCACACCTAGAATACTGTGTGGAGTCCTGTTCGCTATTCTAGACTACAGATGTGATTTAACAAGCGAGGGTGCAGAAAAGATTCATATGCATGTTGCCAGGAGTGCAGGGCTTGAATTTTAAGGTGAGTCTGGTATAGGATGGCACTTAGAAACATAGAAACATATAAAATAGCAGGAGTAGGCCATTAGGCCCTTCGAGCCAGCACCACCATTCAATGTTATCATGGCTGATCATCCAAAATCAGTATCCTGTTCTGGCTTTTTCCCCTTTTCCCTTGATTCCCTTAGCCCTAAGAGCTGAATCAAACTCTCTCTTGAAAACATTCAGTGAATTGGCCTCCACTGCCTTCTGTGGCAGAGAATTCCACAGATTCACAACTCTCTGGGTGAAAAAGTTGTTTTATCTCAGTCCTAAATGGCCTACCCCTTATACTTAAACTGGGACCCCTAGTTCTGGATTCCCCCAACATCGGGAACATTTTTCCTGCATCTACCCTGTCCAATCCTCTAAGAATTTTATATGTTTCTCTCAGATCCACTCTCATCTTTCTAAATTCCAGCGAAATCAAGCCCAGTCGACCCATTCTTTCATCATATGTCAGTCCCGCCATCCTGGAAATTAACCTGGTGAAACTTCGCTGCACTCCCTCAATAGCAATAATGTCCTTCCTCAAATTGGGAGACCAACATTGCACATAATGCTCCAGGTGTGGTCTCACCAGGGCCCTGTACAACTGCAGTAGGACCTCCTTGCTGCTAAACTCAAATCCACTGAAGGCCAACATGCCATTAGCTTTTTCCACTGCCTGCTGTACCTGCATGCTTACTTTCACTGATTTCCTTGGAGTGAATGTAACTGATGGGTGACCTTATTGAGGTTTACAAAATGATTATAGACATGGAGGGTCACAGTCTTTTGAACCGGATTAATTAAAATAGGATTAAGGTGAAGGGAAAAATTTGAATGCCACCTGCCTCTGTTTTTCAGACTGAGTTGGACCGAAGGGCCTGTTACCATGCCGTATACCTCAATGACTACGAAATGTGACCTACTCCAGTTTTATCATGTTTATAAATATTAGAGGAAAGTTTGCTCTGTACTAATTACAGATGGAGGTTGGAAAAAGCATGTGGCATTTGGTCAATGGACCTCAAAGATTACATCTGTAACAATGTGGTCCAGAGAGCCAAAAACAAGGAGATGCTGCTATATAAAACTGCAAGAAAGTTCTAACTGCACGTAGCCAGATCATTGACTGAAGCATGTAATTTACAGTATGACTAATTGAAGCTGCTTAAGGCTGTTATTTTTCTCTTTACTTAATGATTCTTTTGCATCTGTAACTCTGTATGACAGATGGAATATGCAGCAGGTGTAGAAATTATGTTGTCAATAATGCAATGAGTTGTGATTAAAGGTACATTCAACAATTTTAATGAAGTCTTACTTGCTGATCTCTGGTTGGTATAAAACTTTGTAATCACAGTCAACTGAAACCGATTTTGAACAAAACACTAATGCCCCTGTCCCACTTAGGAAACCTGAACGGAAACCTCTGGAGACTTTGCGTGCCACCCAAGGTTTCCGTGAGGTTCCTGGAGGTTTTTGTCAGTCTCCCTACCTGCTTCCACTACCTGCAACCTCCCGCAACCTCCGGGAACCGCACGGAAACCTTGGGTGGGGCGCAAAGTCTCCAGAGGTTTCCGTTCAGGTTTCCTAAGTGGGACAGGGGCATAACTTAAAACTGCTGAACTTACAAGGCAGCTAAGAAATCAGCTGACAGAAGAATAGATATCACAGACCGCAAGAAATTGCAGAGAATTGTAGACGCAGCCTAGACCATCACACAAACCAACCTCCCTTCCATTTACTCCATTTACACCTCACGCTGTCTAGGCAAGGCCACCAACATATTCAAGGACGCATCGCAGGTATAGAAGTGTGAAAACGCAAACATCCAGATTCAAGGACAGTTTCTTCCCAGCTGTTATCAGACAACTGAACTATCCTACCAACAACTATCTACCTCATTTCTAACCCTCAGACTACCTTTGATGGGACTGTATCTTGCACTAAGCATTATTCACGTTATTCCTTTTTATCATGTATCTGTATACTGTGGATGGCTCGATTGCAGTCATGTATTGTCTTTCCGCTGACTACTTAGCCCGCAACAAAAGCTTTTCACTGTACCTCAGTACACGTGACAATAAACTAAACTAAAACCTGGATTCACCCTGAGCAATGTCAACAGCTTTTGAGAAACAGGCCCTTCGGCCCACTGAGTCTGTGCTGACGTGTGATTACCCCATATGCTTGCACTATCCTACACACCAAGGTCAATTTACAAATTTACAGAAGCCAATTAACCTACAAACCTGTATGCCTTTGTAGTGTGTGAGGAAACCGGAGCACAAAGAAAAAACCCATGTGGTCATGGGGAGAATGTAAACTTTGTACAGACAGCACCTGTTGTCAGGATCGAATCTGGGTCTCTCGTGCTGTAACGCTGCAGCACTGCGCCACCCTGTCCAGCCTTACTAAAGTCCAGGTGTTGATGGGGGAGCAAGCAATATCAAACTGCTGAACCTACAAGCAACTAAGCAATCAGGTTCTGGAAACACAGCAACAACAAATTCATTGGAAAGATAGGTGATAAATTTCTAAAGACAATTAGCAGAATTGCTTTGGGGTTTAGAAGGAAGATGCTCTATTGATTTCAGGGCGATGAATTGTTTGATTTACATGGCTTCAGCTCGAGTAATTAGCAAAATATTTCAGTGTCATTTCTTTGCACTAAAATGTTGTGCCTTTTATCCTTTTCCTTTGCACTGTTGACGGCTTGATTGTTTTCATGTAGAATCTTTTCATGAATGGATTGCACGGAAACAAAAGTTTCACTTTAATAGGAACCTGAGGGGTAACTCTTTTACACAAAGAGTGGTGGGTGTATGGAATGAGCTGTCGGAGGCGTTAATTGTAACGTTTAAGAAGCATTTAGACAAGTACATGGATAGAATAGTGTTGGAGGCTATGTCTCAAACGCTGGCAGGTGGATCTAATGTAGATGGTGCATGTTGGTTGGGGTAGGCAAGTTAACCTGTTTCCTCAGCTATACGAATCCATGTCTCTTTACAAATCTATGCTTGGTGTGAGGAGGATGTGTTTTCTATGTGCAATGTATCTAAACCTATCTGGTAAGCAAAATTAGGTAGGACCTATTCTAGTCACACATAGCTTTCCAATATAGCACTTCCATAATATTGTCGTTGTTGTACACTTGTTGAAAGATTTTTGCCCAGGCCAGAGATGGGACTATTACAAAAATACTATGTCTGTATAACAGAGAGGATTTAATGACAGCTGTATTCTATGTTCCTCATCTGGGAACAGAGACGGTTCATGGCTAACTCAAAATCTATTTTTATGAATTGAAGTGAATTGACTTCCAGCAAATTGCATATGAAAGTAGCAACTTACAGCTAAAAATAGAATTGCCAGGTAACTTTAGATAAATGGAGGGGCTGATTGCTATTTACAGACTGAGCGATCATAACGCCCGTCTAATGAAATCCTGAGGAGGAATTGCTTTCAAATGAGCTTAACATAAAAACTATTAATCCTGCTGACAATCATAGCCAGCAAGGTATTATAAACAGGAAATTATCTGCTTAAGTTTTAATTATTTAAATGGGTATCAACCTACAAACTTCCAGACACATAACCATTACCGTAATTCACAACCGCTGAATAACCTGGAGTGCTGGAAAACTCAGTGCTCCCTCTACTGGATACGTATTAAGGGAGGCAAATAGCACAGCAACTCGTTAAACTGAAACTGAGACATACTGAAGAAGGGTCCCGGCCTGAAACGTCACCGATCCACGTCCTTGAGAGTTGCTGCCTGACCCGCTGTCTTGCTCCAAACTAAACTAAACTAAAAAAACACTTTTTGTTTTTTTTTCCACAAATCAGCATCTGCAGTTCCTTATGTCTTGCAACTCCTTTGCATTGACCTTGGTAGTTTAAAAATAGCTCCCTCAGTTCATCAGAAGTAAAGTCGAACCTATCTTATACCTTGGTTTCGGAAAGTGGGTGTCAGGGGTTATGCAGAGAATGGAGTTAGGAGAGATAGATCAGCCATGATTGAATGGCGGAGTTGATGAGCCAAATGGCCTAATTCTGCTCCTATCACATGACCTTACAAAGGCATTTTTTTACATCAATATTAGCAGGGATTCAGAGGGTTATTAGTGTGCTGTGATTAAAAGCTATCTTATAATTAAAACTTGGATGTATTGTAAGAAACACTAAGATATTTATCTGAAGATTTCTCTCCCTGCAGTGATTGTAGATATGTTGCACAGAAGGTTGATAATTACAATATTTGCTGTCTTATTTGGATCAACACTGAGATCATTAAACTCCACAGCTACAGGCATTTGCAAACGTTCTAGGAAATCCTGTAGAGATAATAATCCCAGACAAGGCTAATTGTTGCATTAGAAATTCAGGATTAATCTATGTAAATCTGCGTGATTTTTAAACTCAAACTATATCTAACTAACAAAATTGAGTTCTTAGGTAAAGGGTATAGGGTGGCACAGTGTCAAGCAGTAGAGCTGCTGCCTTAAAGCGCCAGAGACCCGGGTTCTGTCCTGACTACAGGTGCAGTTTGTGCAGAGTTTGTACATTCTCCCTATGTCCACGTGGGTTTTCTCCGGACACTCCAGGTCCCCTCCACATTCCAAAGATGTGCAGGTTTGTAGGTTAATTGGTTTCAGTAAAATTGTAAATTGTGTAGGATAGTGCTAGTGTACGGAGTAGTTGCTGGTGGGAGCAGACCCCATGGGCCAAAGGGCCTGTATCTGCGCTGTATCTCTAAAGTTTAAAGTCGAAAGTTAAATAAGAGCTCTTAAACCTGTTTAAATGCCATCCCAGGCGTGGATTGGTAGTCCATTCCTTTTCCAACTTCACAAAGCTTGCAAGCCGGAGTATAGAGTTTTTTTTATAACTTGCTTATTATATTCATTATTTAACTCCCACCTTCGCAACATTAAGGATATAGAATAATGAAAGGCATAGATAGGGTAGACAGTCTGAACCTTTTTCCCAGAGTGGAAATGTCAAATATTAGAAAGCATAGCTTAAAGGTGAGATGTGCAAAGTTTAAATGAGATGTGCGGGGCTGGTTTTTTACACAGTGCGTGGTGGGTGCCTGGACTAAACTGTCAGGGGTGGTGGTGAGCGTAGATATGGTAGTGGCATATAAGAGGCTTTTAGATAGGCATCCGGCTATGCAGGGACTAGAAGAATATGAATCACATGCAGGCAGAGGAGATCAGTTTAACTTGGCATCATGTTTGACACAGACATTGTGGGATGAAGGGCCTATTCCTGTGCTGTAGTGTTTATTGTTCTAGGCGTTTTGTTCTAATTCAGATTAAAAAGCAGTCTCTCTGTATCAATTCTTGAATAATAGTCAACAGCAAATTTCATGAGCAACAAATGAGAGTAAAGGGCCTGTCCCACTTACGTGTCCTAGGCATGCAAATTACGCGACCTCGTGGTCGCGTTGAGCCGCGACGGTCCCGCGAAGGTCGCTCACGATTTCATGCTTACGCACAGCCGTCTGGAGCACGTGACGTCATTTGAAGATGGACACAAAGCTGGAGTAACTCAGCGGGACCGGCAGCATCTCTGGAGAGAAGCAATGGGTGACGTTTCGTGTCGAGACCCTTCTTCAGTCTGAAAAGAAGGGTCTTGACACAAAACCTCACCCATTATTTCTCTCCAGAGATGCTGCCGTTCCCGCTGAGTTACTCCAGCATTTTGTGTCTATCTTCAATTTTCTTGGCCCCACTCTGGGAATAGAAGTGGGGGCGGATCCGGACCGCAATGGCCGTGAGCCCCAGGCCGAGTTCGGCGATCGGTTACCTGCTTCTGCTGCTGTTGGAGGTGAGACGTTGCGTGGGTCTTGGGCCTGTCCCACTTTGGCCGTCAGTTACGTGACAGGCTGTTGGCGTGCGAAGATTTTGTTCGCTACAAAAATTTCAGATCCTGCGCGATGTTGCGCACAACTACATACCCCTCCGCATTTCTCAGTGGGACCAGCCCCGCGAGGCCGTACAATGCCCATGCACCTCAACGCGACCACGAGGTCGCGTCATGGACTAAGGTCTCCTCCATTGCCAGAGTGAGCAACACCGGAAATTGGAGGAACAGCACCTCATATTCCGCCTGGGTAGCCTGTGGTCGGCGGGCATGAACATTGAATTCTCCCAATTTTGCTAGCCTTTGCTGTCTCCTCCCCTTCCTTAACCCTCGAGCTGTCTCCTCCCATCCCCCCGCCCTCAGGCTCCTCCTCCTCCCCTATTCATTCCTTCTCCCCCCCCCCCATCCCCTATCAGTCTGAAGAAGGGTTTCGGCCCGAAACGTCACCTATTTCCTTCGCTCCATAGATGATGCTGCACCCGCTGAGTTTTTCCAGCATTTTTGTGTACCTTCAACTTACCAACCAGTATGTCTTTGGGATGTGGGAGGAAATTAAAGCAGCTGGAGAGAACCCACGCGATCACAGGGAGAACATGCAAACTCCACACAGACAGCAACAGAGGTTATTATTGAATGTATGTCACCGATGGTGTGAGGCAGAGTCTCTATTTGTTGCGGCACTTTGCCACGTTAATGTTGGGCGTGTCCGTTAGAATCCTGACATTCCTGTTCCCAATCTTCATACTGAGGAACAGAAGAGCCTGCACATGCCTTATTTTAATGTCGAGTTGCCATTTTTTTAACCATCATTTTGAGGTTAACTGATTAATGGGCTGTTAAATTAAATTTGAGTGCAATGCTGCCAAAATCCCATCCTTTCATACAACTTTTGTTTCAAAAGAACTTTGAGGTTTTTTTTTATTAATTTCCTCTTTAAATGTGCAAAGATCAGTGATTTTAATAGTTCAACAACGTTCTATTGCAGTTTCTTGTTAACTTTTTCTTTCTTCTCATACCAGAATTTTATGTCACTTTTTGGCACAGAAAGGCAAGGCAAGGCAAGGCAACTTTATTTATATAGCACATTTCATACACGAGGCAGACTCAAAGTGCTTCACATAAAAACATGTCATACAATAAAATGAAATAATAAAATGAAATAAAATAGAAGAGTTAAAAGAAAATAAAGCAAAATTAAAAATGCATTATAAAAAGTGCAAAAGTTAAAAGTGCAATGTAGCTAAGATTTAGCTGAAAGCTAAAGTAAACATAAAAGTTTTCAGTCTTGTTTTAAAAGTGGTCAAAGTTGAGGCAAGTCTTAAATCTTCAGGAAGTTTATTCCAGCTATTTGTTGCATAGTAACTAAATCCTGCTTTCCCATGTTTGTATTTACCCTGGGAATCACTAACAGATTGTTCTCAGATCTTAGCGGTCTAGAAGGCTTATATAGTGGAAGCATGTCAGTGATATACTTTGGCCCTAAACCATGTAGTGATTTATAGGTGAGCAGCAGGATTTTGAAATCAATTCTCTGACATACAGGGAGCCAATGTAAGGATTTAAGAATTGGTGTAATGTGTTCAAATTTTTTGGTCTTTGTTAGAACTCTAGCAACAGTGTCCTGAACAAGCTGCCTGACAGTTTTTTTCGGAAGACCTGCAAGGAGACCGTTACAATAATCTAGCCTACTAGTAATAAAGGCATGTACAAGTTTTTCTAAGTCTTGAGCTGACATGTGTCCTCTTAATCTTGCTACGTTTTTGAGGTGATAGTAGGCCGATTTTGTTACTGATTTGATGTGACTGTCGAAATGTAAATCTGAATCCATAGTAACCCCAAGATTTCTGGCTTTGTTTGAAGCTTTCAGGGACAGAGAGTGAAGGTGTTGGGTTACTTTAAGCCTTTCTTTTTTAGCACCAAAAACAATTATCTCCGTTTTGTCCTTATTTAGTTGGAGGAAATTTTGGCACATCCAGTCTTTGACTTGCTCAATGCACTGGCACAGCAGATCTATGGGGCGATAGTCATTTGGTGATAGCGCTACATAGAATTGAGTGTCATTGGCATAGCAGTGGTGGTCAATATTATTATTTTGCATGATTTGCCCTAGTGGGAGCATGCAGATGTTGAATAAAGAGGGCCCTAAGATCGAACCTTGCGGGACTCCACACGTCACGTTGGTTGGTTCCGATACAAAGTCGCCAATGGAAACAAAATAGTTCCTATCTTGTAGATATGACCTGAACCAACTTAAGACTGTGCCTGAAAGCCCCACCCATTTTTCCAACCTGTCCAAAAGTATTGAGTGATCAACAGTGTTGAATGCAGCACTGAGGTCTAATAGCATTAATATTGAAACTTTGCCAGAGTCTGTGTTAAGACGGATGTCGTTTACAACTTTAATAAGGGCGGTCTCGGTGCTAATGAAGAGGTCAAAATCCTGACTGGAAGTTGTCGTAGCAGCCAGTTGAAGCCAGGAAGTGATTAAGTTGCAGGAGGACAACTTTCTCAATGATTTTACTTATGAAAGATAGGTTTGATATTGGTCTATAGTTGTTAATAATAGAGGCATCTAGGCTCCGCTTTTTTAAAAGGGGTTTAATAACTACAGTTTTCAAGGCTTTTGGGAAATTGCCTGATTGAAGAGTGCTGTTAACTATTTGCAGTATGTCTATTGCTAGGCAGTCAAAAACATTCTTAAAGAAGTTGGTAGGTAAAGCATCAAGGCAGCAGGTGGATGGCCTTAGTTGTGTCACCGTTTCCACAAGAGTTTTAGAGTCTATGACATTAAAGCATGTCATCATTGCCACGTTACTTTTGCCTAAACAGGGTGGTGATCCAACATTTTTGTTTGAAGCGGAGATATTGAAGCGGAGAAAGAGGATTCAACGTGTGTCAGAATTAAGGGCAGCACAGTGGCGCAGTGTTGCCTTACATCGCCGGAGACCTGGGTTTGATCCTCACTATGGGTGCTGTTTGTATGGAGTTTGTACATTCTTCTTGTGACTGCATGGGTTTTCTTCTGATGTTCCGGTTTCCTCCACACAAGGAACAATTTACAGAAGCCAATTAACCTACAAACCTGCATATATTTGCAGCCTGGGAGGAAATCGGAGCCCCCCTTGGAAAACCCACGAGTTCACAGGGAAAACATACAAACTCCATACAGACAGCACCGCAGTCAGGGTCAAACCCGGGTCTCTGTCTCTGTAAGGCAGGAACTCTACCGCTGCGCCACTGTGCCGACTTTGAAACCGGCGAGTGGAGTGAATTCAGGTAGCAGAAGCCAAGTTTGACTAAACTCCCAACTCTCCACAGCAGTGGGTTATATAATATTGTCAACAACCTCAATGTTGTTTTTGCCTCGATTGTCCATAGCAACTTCCAAAAATGTTGTGATTAATCATTGCCTTAGGAACAGTATGGTGATTAGAGCTATTATTAACCACATTTCATGTATTGAGTATTCAGTGCCTTTTTAGTGTCATTAGTCACACTTGTTTACAAAGAACAATTCAACTCTCTGGGTTACAACTGGTATTTGACTAATATCACCAAATAGTCGCTTTTCATTACCCTTGGTAAAATAGTCCATTTTTTTACCCAGCTGATTTTGATACAAGCTAACAAACCACGATCTGTTTAATGCCAGTGTCCCAAGGACAGAACTAGAGCATTATCTCCTTTGTGTTTGAGCTTGAGTTTTAGTGCAGTTCATTGTCATGTGTATTGAGGAACATTGAAAAAGTTTTGTTGTGTGCTAACCCAACAGCAGAAAGACAATACATGATTTCAATCGAGCCACCCACAGTGTATGATGAAGGGAATAACTTGAATAACGTTTAGTGCAAGATAAAGTCCAGTATAGTATGACCAAAGATAGGCTGAGGGTCTCCAATAAGGTAGATAGTAGCTCAGGACTGTTCTCTAGCTGGATTTTGTTTATTTTTATCAAAAAATCTATTCAATTATTAAAAAAGAATAATTACACTACAATAAAACAAGCCAGAACCCACCACCATAATACAATACAAACATATATCAATAATAACCTACTAAACAACTATGATACAATCCTTATTGAGGATACATTCAACAGTTCTCTAGCTGTTGGTAGGATTGTTGTGTGCAAAATGATTGCCATGTTTCTATTTCACATTGTTCAAAAAGTCTTCATTGGTCATAAAAACATTTGTGATATTGTGAAAGAAATGCAAATGGTGTCAGCTAATTACAACTAGCTTTCTTTGCAGAAACACCAACCAAATGGAACTATTTACCCGTTGACAGATGCATGATAACAGCTGGGGAAAAACAGTCAAACCCTATCAGCTATTTTATGATATTTAAATACCTCTAATATGCAGAAGTAGGTAAAAATGATTACATTTACTGTCAATTAAAAAATTATAATATATTTTTTTACAACAAATTGAACTGGGAAATAATTGAAAAATAAAGTAAAAATTAAGTAACAAATTGGCCTTTTTATCCTAATCGGTCATGCAAGTATTTTCCATTCTTGGAGGAAGCTGTCTAAATCCAATTGTAAATGATTCCACACTATTATTCAAAAGCAGCAGAATTTTATTTCCCGTGTCCTAGCCAATTATTATGCCTCAACTGACAACACTAACCTGATCATCAGGTCATTATTTCATTGCTTGGGCACACATCTTACTACAGAGACTGCCGTTCTAAATGCATCACTGGGTTCTTTGGGGCTTCATCCGGTCAAGAAAGATGCTCAATAAATGGATGTTCTTTCCTTTCTCATCAAGCTGTATAATTCATGCTGTACATGGATCCGTATGGGTAACATGTGAATGCCATTAAGTGTAAGATAACTATAGTGGTTCTAATGGCTTTCTGTGTGTATTTATTTGAACTAGATATTAATGAGTCATTACGGGAATGTTTATTTCATCAGGACTAAATTAATCCCATTCTGAAATAACTGTTTCACATTACGACTGTCAAATGAAAGGCACCTTTGCACTATGGTGAGTGCTGCAGTGTCAACACAATACAACACAATACAACAATACAATACAACACAATACAATACAATTTATTTGTCATTTGAACCCGTTGAGGTTCAAACTAAATGTTGTTTCTACAGTCATACACACAAAAAAGAACCAAGGCACAACACAATTTACACAAACATCCGTCACAGCGCATCTCCTCCTCGCTGTGATGGAGGGCAAAGACTTATCTCTCCCCTGCACTTCCCATTCCCCTCCCGATGTCAGAGTCAAAGTCAAAGTCAAAGCCCCCGTCGGGCGATGGTAATTGTCCCGCGGCCATTTACGCCGCGCCGGGTGATGCAAGGCCACGCTCCGGGTCTTGGTGTTGGAGCCCCCGGCGTACGCTAGCAAAGTCCCGCAGCCATTCCAAGCCACGCCGGGCGATGATGTAAGGCCCCACTCCAGGTACTCTTCAACCCCGCAACTCGGGCGGGTGAAGTCGCCGTTGCGGAAGCCCCGAAAAGCGGTCTCCCGGCCGGGACCCGCGGGCTCCCGGTGTTCCTGTCTGCCAGACCTGCGGTAAACCTCCGAATCCCCGGGGTCGGGTCGCAGCAGAGCGCCACCACCGCTCCTCCCGCTCTGAACTCGGCCAGCTCCGCGATGGTGAGTAGGTCTGCAGGCTCCGTGACTGGAGCCCCAGGTCGTTCCTGCTGGAGGCCGCTCCACGGTGCTAGGCCCCAACGACAACGGAGACCCGACAGAGAAAAGGTCGGGTTCTCCATGCAGGGGATAGATTTTTAAAAGTTTCCCCCACCCCCCGCCCCCCCCACACACATACCCACACACATACACAAAAAAAAAAAAAAAATACATGCAAACGAGACAAAAAATAATAAAAAGACAGACGGACTGCAGAGGCCGCTGCGACATGAGTCGTGCCGCCCACCGGACATAGGTTCAGAATACAATGTTCATACAGTCATAGAGTGATACAGTGTTGAATCAGGCCCTTCGGCCCACTTGCCCACACTGGTCAACATTTCCCAGCTACACTCATCTCTGCCAGCATTTGGTCCATATCCCTCCAACCTGTCCTATTCATGTTCATGTTGTCTGAATATGCTCATGCCCAATGTCCTTGTGGAGTGATATTAGGGCTTCTGCAGTCTGTGGTTCAAAATAGCATCTAGCCAAGGAGAGCATAGTTTCTGACAAGCTGTATAGTTTGCATAGTTGCATAGTTTCATGCAAGAGCTGTAGAAAAATATCCTGGCTGATTTCATTATGGCCTGATATATCCAATACTCAGGAATGTAATAGGCTACAAAGAGTACTCAGCCAGGCATTGCTTCAAGAAAGCAGCGTCTATCATTAAGGATCTTCACTATTTGGTCCATGGCCTCTTCTCACTTTGCCTATCGGACAGGAGGTACAAAAGCATAACGAACGTCGCAAGTTTCAGGAACAGCTAGTTTTGGGTCTGAAGAAAGGTCCTGACCCAATACGCCACCCATCCTTTTACTCCACAGATGCTGCCTGACCCATTGAGTTACTCAAACACAATGTGTCTAACTTTCCTACAATTATCACGTTCTTGAATCAATATGCACACTCTTAATCCTATCTCAATAATGAAATACTGCAGTCCACCTCTTGCACTACCATGGACTTGTTTTTAAAAAATTATGATTTTGCATTGAACACAAAGTGCTAGAGTAATGCCCCTGTCCCACTTAGGGAACCTGAACGGAAACATCTGGAGACTTTACGCCCCACCCAAGGTTTCCATGTGGTTCCCGGAGGTTCCCGGAGGTTTTTGTCAGTCTCCTTCATCAACAATAAAAATAGAGGAGGTGGAGAGGCTTTTCAGTAGACAGAAAAGCCGGAAATCTCCAGGAGCGGACAATGTTTCCCCCTCTACTCTCAAGTGCTGTGCCGAACAACTGGCACCGGTCTACACAAACATTTTCAACCAGTCCCTGCAAACCTGTACTGTCCCTGCTGCTTCAAAGTCTTCACTATTGTCCCTGTACCCAAAAAGGCAAGGATTCCTGGTCTTAATGACTACAGGCCTGTCACACTGACCTCTGCAGTCATGAAGACCCTTGAAAGGCTAGTGCTGGCCAAGCTGAAAAATATCACAAATCCCCTGCTGGACCATCTGCAGTTTGCATATCGGGCCAATAGATCTGTGGATGATGCCGTCAACCTGGGCCTGTACTTCATCCTCCAGCACCTAGACCGCCAGGCTATGCAAGGATTTTGTTTGTTGATTTTAGCTCTGCAATCGACACCATTGTGCCAGAGCTACTACACTTCAAACTTTCCGAGTTGACTGGGCCTGAACCCCTCTGTCGGTGGATCGGCAGCTTCCTGACAAACAGGAAGCAGCATGTGAGGCTGGGAAAGCACATCTCAGACATGCAAACCCTCAGCATAGGAGCACCGCAAGACTGCGTACTCTCCCTTCTCCTCTACTCTCTCTACACCAAGGATTGCACCTCCACTGACTCCTCTGTCAAGCTTCTCAAGTTTCGAGAAGACATAACCCTGATTGGACTGATCTATGATGGGGAGGAATACAGACAGGAAGTGACACAGCTGTCTTCCTGGTGCCATCGCAACAACCTGGAGCTCAATGCTCTTAAGACAGTGGAATTGATTGGAGACTTTAGGAGAGCTCCCCCTCCCCTCACCCCACTCACCACCAACAACACCACATTCACATCTGTGGGATATTTTAAGTTCCTGGGGACCATCATCTCCAAGGACCTTAAGTGGATGTTAACAGAGGATGTACTTCTTGCGGCAGCTGAGGAAGCACAACCTGGCACAGGCAATGATGGTCCAATTCTGTACGGCCATCATAGAGTCTGTCCTCACCTTCTCCATCATGGTCTGGTTTGGCTCAGCCACCAAGCACGATACCCGGAGGCTGCAGCGAATCGTCTGATCAGCTGAGAAGGTTGTTGGTTGGAACCTTCCCTCTATTGATGACTGTGCACTGCAAGGGCCAGGAAGCGAGTGGGCAAGATCATCTCTGACCCCTCCCACCCTGGCCACAAACTCTTTGAATCACTTCCCTCTGGAAGGCGACTCCGGACTGTCAAAGCTGCCACAGCCAGACATAAAAACAGCTTTTTCCACGAGTAGTAGTTCTACTCAATAACCAAAAATCTGTAGCCTCCTTTTGCTCTTGTATTTTATTTAAATCACATGTTTAATCAATAATGTTTTATTATTAATGTTTAATGTTTTATGTATCATTCTTAACTGTTACTGTATGTCAGGTTGTCACGCGGGAGGAGCACCAAGGCAAATTTCTTGTATGTGATTACTCGGTCAATAAACGTATACATTCATTCATTCATTCAATCATTCATTCATTCATAATGGGTTTTTGTGTGCTTGTCTGAGTGTGTCCCTGTGATGAAATTACAAGCAAGGTTTCACATTGAACCTGTACCTCACCATGCTTATGCATATGTCAATAAAGTGGCAGCACAGTGAAACAGCGGTAGAGTTGCTGCCTCACAGCGCCTGAGACCCGGGTTCGATCCTGACTTCAGGCGTTGTCTAGATGGAGTTCGTACATCTTCCCTGTGACCACATGGGTTTTCTCCGGGTGCTCCGGTTTCGTCCCACATTCCAAAGATGTGCAGATTTGTAGGATTAATTGGCTTTTGTAAATTGCCCCTAGAGTGTAGGATAGAACTAGTTCATATGAGATGGCTGGTCGTCACGGGTCCAATGGGCCGAAGGGCCATACTGCGTCTCTAAACAACATGAGTAAACTCGACAATAAAGAATAACATTGCATTAATCAAACTTAATAATAACTTGTACGATGGTGCCATTTATTTTCTGTCCATATAACTGTTTTTATTCTATGGGACCATACCATAATTTAACCTTCCTCTACAACTCTCAGTGTTGCTTTGTGCCCCCATTGCACATTTGCAGCTACTGTATCACAGCATAGATTTTTCAACCTGTAAATTCAATTACATGGTGCATGTTTAATGCCACTACTGGATTGAATTATAATGGAGAACTGGCTACTTAATGCAATTGGGAGCTACTGATGCATGTTGTGTTTCAACGTCCAGCCTCCCAGTGCTGTGCGTACACACTGGAAATGCAAGATGTGCACGTGGGTGATATCAGTCCTCCCACAAAGTGCATTTGTCACCTCCGCTGTGAAAATGATTGATGTAGATGCAATTACCACATAATGTCAACCACGCACAGAAAATAAGCAGGATTAAACCTGGTGGTTGGCCTATTTAAATGGATCGATTAATTGTAGGGAGCCAGCTGCAGCTGAGCTTGTTGAAGCCAGACATACAGAAGATTGGACATGCAACAATTCTGCAGAGCTCAGAATATTTCTGAGGATGGGATGTTTATTGGTTTGTCTGGGTACGAGATAGTTTAAGAGAATGATCCCAGGAATGATTGGGTTAAAGTATGGTGAGCGTTTGACAGCACTGGGCCTGTACTCGCTGGAGGTTAAAAGGATGAGGGGGGAACTTATCAAATGGTGAAAGGGCTGGATAGAGTGGAAGTGGAGAGGATGTTTCCACTAATTGGAGAGTCTAGGACCAGAGGCCATAGACTTGGAATATGTATGTACCTTCAGAAAGGAGATGAGGAGGAATTTCTTTAGTCAGAAAATGGTGAATCTGTGGAATTCATTGCCGCAGACGGTTGTGGAGGGTCGTCAATTGAAATTTTTAAGGCAGAGAGAACAGCTTCTTGATTAGTAAGGATGTCAGGGGTTATGGGGAGAAGGCAGGAGCATAGGTTGAGAGGGAAAGATAGATCAGCCATGATTGAATGGTGGAGTAGACGTGATGGGCCCAGTGGCCCAATTCTGCTCCTATAGCTTAAGATACTTTAGTTCTGGTCCATCTGGTGCACGTGCATGGTCAGGGTAAGCGGAGAGGTCTTAAACACAATAACATTCTTGCACGGAAATGGGGAGGAGGAGAGGGAGAAGAGGTCTGACTAGGAGTAATATGGAAACCACACTCTTACCTCAATCTATTTGGAGAGAAATGCAGCAGGGGCCAATGGCAATTGTGAGAGAAGGCAGGTACGGGATACTGAGTTGGATGATCACCCATGATCATATTGAATGGCGGTGCAGGCTCGAAGGGCTGAATGGCCTACTCCTGCACCTAATTTCTATGTTTCTATGTTTCTATGTGACAGAGGTGTGTAACTTAATGCAGGCAGAATTCCAGTGACTAACCCACTATCTCTAGAAGTGAAAGCCACAGTCACACAGAACTTCCTCGTCCCTTAAATCTAACACATTGTTTAGTTTTAGTCTAGCTTTTAGTTTTAGTTTTAGAGGTACAGCATGGAGACAGACCCTTCAGCCCATAGAGTCTGTGCCAACCAGCGATCACCTATTCAATCTAGTTCTATACCACACTTGGGACAATTTATAGAAGGCAAACAACCTACAAACCTGCATGTCTTAGAAACATGGGAGGAAACCGGAGCACCCAGAGAAAACCCACAAATAGGGAGAACGTGCAAACTCCGTACAGACAGAATGGTCAGGATCGAACCCGGGTCTCTGGCGCTGTAAGGCAGCAATTCTGTGCCTGCACCACTGTACTGTCTAGATTGTAAGATTCCCACAGATTCAGGGAAGGATTAACCACACCTGTGTGCTGCTCAAGGCTCCATTTGCCAACACCAAATAGCTAGCATTCCATCAAATTATTAACTGGACCGATCTTGTAACCACAATATAAATATCCTCTTGATCAAGTCTCAAACCCCAAGAAGCATATGACCAATTCCTCACTGAGCTCAGCCCATTAACTCTTTACTGCCCTTGTACTTTTCTTTTATCTGTACTTTCTCTGTATCTGTAATACTCAGTTCCCTTCTCTTTGCACTACCTGCTGTTCTCATGTATGTTCAAGCACTGTATTCAGGACACGTGACAATAATAAACCAATGCCATTTTTAATAAATAAGTACGTTTATTGGCCAAGTATTCACATACAAGGAATTTGCCTTGGTGCTCCACCCACAAGTAACAACATGACATACAGTGACAGTTACGAATGACTCAGAAAACACTAAACATTAATAATAATAAAACATTAATGATAAAACACCGTTGATCAAGCATGTGAACCAACAAAATACCAGATCAAAGGGAGACTACAGATTTTTGGCTGTTGAGTAGAGCAACTATTCGTGGATAAAAACTGTTTTTATGTCTGGCTGTGGCAGCTTTGACTGTCCGGAGTCGCCTTCCAGAGGGAAGTGATTCAAAGAGTTTGTGGCCAGGGTGAGAGGGGTCAGAGATGATTTTGCCCGCTCACTTCCTGGCCCTTGCAGTATACAGTTCTTCAATGGAGGGAAGGTTGCAGCCAATAACCTTCTCAGCTGATCGGACGATTCGCTGCAGCCTCCTGGTGTCGTGCTTGGTGGCTGAGCCAAACCAGACCATGATGGAGAAGGTGAGGACAGACTCTACGATGGTCATGTGGAATTGGATCATCATTGCCTGTGGCAGATTGTGCTTCCTCAGCTGCGGTAAGTGCTCCTATGCTGAGCGTTTGCGGGTCTGAAATGTGCTTACCCAGCCTCACATGCTGCTTCCTGTCTGTCAGGTAATTGCTGTAACCAATCTGATTTTTAATTCTGTAACCAGTCCAGAATGACCAGTGGATCTTGGTGATGAAAGATTATATCTCAAGTCCATGTCCCTCACTCCAGTCCAGTCTCCTAATCATCCAAAGTATGGCTGTTTTTTCTTTATCTGAAATGATAAAGGTAAAATAAACTAGGGCAATGGAGAGAGAAACATGTTTAAACCATCTGCATGTTATAATACAGATCAGATTATTTTTATTGTAGAAATAAGCTACAGGTGCTGGTTTGCAAAGAAGGACACAAAGTGCTGGAGTAACTCAGCGTGTCAGACAGTATCTCTGGAGAACATGAATAGGAGATGTTTTGGGTCGGGACCCTTTTTCAGACTGTAGGTCTGTAGAGTGTACTCTGTTTCCAAACCCAAAACGCCACCTATCCATGTTCTCCATGGACGCTGCCTGAAACGCTGAGGTACTCCAGCACTTTGTGTCCAGATTGGTTTATTATCCTTGCATGAGATGCAAAGGGAGATCAAGAGTTAAAAAAGAGAAGGACAGAGGCAGCTGGAGCAACTCAGCGGGTCAGACACCATCTCCGGATAAACCTTCCTGTGTCTATCATCGGTTTAAACCAGCATCTGCAGTTCCTTCCTACTCAAGAGTTTAAAAACGTTGCTCTGGCCTCTGTGCCATCCATGGTAATAATACATTTGTTGGAAGTTGGGAGTTAGTGTTTTCACTGACCTTGTGTCTGGTCACTAAAACCTTCCATGCTCTAGGATCAAGCCTGCAGGCGTTTAGCTGTGAAGCTGATCTCTCTGTTCAGCCTCTTCCATTGATATTTCACCTTGGCCATCTTTCTGAGTTTTTGAATGCAGAGGATATCTTTGCTTTCACCCACAAAGGAGGTCCAAGTCAATGCCACTGAAACAAAGACACTCCATGTTTTACTCAGCTCAATGTTTCACGGGCTGCACATTCATCGCTCAGTGGTTTGACCCCGTGGGCAACTCTTCATCAGAGGTGCAGGAATGCCGCAAACTAGTATGGGTAGTCCCAGCGTAACCATAGACTTCGCAACTTCTGGCCACTATTGCGCATGGATGGACAAAACAATGCATTTGCCAAGGCTTAGCACTCAAACCCCTGGAGGTGGACCATGCACACTATACAGAAAGAAAGTGGTGGTAGTAAGGCAGGGGTTCCCATACATTGGCATTTGCTTGATTGAATGATTGAAAGATACTTCATGGAAACAGGCCCTTCATCCCACTGAGTCTATGGTGACTATCAATCACCCATTCACACCAGTCCTATATTATACCACTTGCACTTTCACTGCATAAACACCAGGGATGATTTACAGAAGCCAATTAACTCACAAACCCACATGTCTTTGGAATGTGGGAGGAAACCCATGAGGAAACCACAAGGAGAAGGTGCAAACTCCACACAGACTTGGGTTTGATCCAGACCTGAGGTCAGGGTCAAACCCAAGTCTCTGGTTCTGTGAGGCAGTAACTCTACCGCCTGTGGTACTCTGCACTCTTAATTTACTACTAAGCATAATGTGCTATGAACAGTTCAATTACTGAGCCTGCATTTCTTTCAATGGTGGTTCCTCATAAGTCTACCATAAATAATTCCTACTACAGTCTTCTCTCCTTATTATGGACCTCTTTATAGTGGATTTTGGTTACAGCGGGCAGAATCTGTTGTAACAGAGGCATCCATTCTTACCAGAACACGGGATCTAGTTTATTTTTATTCACGGAGGGATCACTAGATGGTTAGAGTGAATCTTACATTATGTTAACTTTTTTAAATGTAATTACACTGTTTAAAGTATTGTGTATTATGTGTCCATTCCTGTTTTTGTGTGTCTTGTTTAGTGTATGTTTATTTGTTGTTTTACCAATACTGTACATTTTAACCCCCTCCCCCTTACTCGGTTATTGTGGACAATCGGTAATAACGGACACCATTCCCCCCCATGGTCTGTTATAATGAGGGTTACATGTACATCACAGCATCTTTTATTACAACCGCAGTGTCTTGTTAGACACAAAATGCTGGAGTCATTCAGCAGGATAGGCAGCATCTCTGGAGAGAAGGATGGGTGCTGCCTGTCCAGCTGAGTTACTCCAGCATTTTGTGTCTATCTTTGGTTTAAACCAGCATCTGTAGTTCCTTCCTACGCAGCAGTGTCTTGTTTCTCTGTGAATAATGCAGCAGTACATACTGCTACATGGAAAACGATAACACCCTGTTCTATCTCGGACCTCCTGTGAGCATGAACGGTTACGAGCCTGTCCCACGAGCATGCGACTCCATGCGGCAAGCGCAACCTAACGTGGTCGCTTGAGCCGTACGGCTTCGTGGGGCCGGTCGCACTTCGATCGCCGGAGCCGTATGGAGTTGTGCGGAGCTGGTCCCGACATCGCGCGGGGCTCCAAAAAACTGACACTGTTCAAAAATTCCGCGCGGCAACGGCCTACCGGCCCGCAGCCGCCTCGACACTGTACGCACCGCCTCAACGGGCGTGTGCAGCGTCTTGACGCCGTACGTTACGCGCGAACTTCCCGCGGACTTCGCTCGAACTTCACGTCATCACTCAACCTCTGCGCGGCCCCCGCTTCCGGTTTGGTTGCGCTCGCCGCATGCAGTCACATGCTCGTGGGACAGGCCCTCTAGTCCACCAGTAAGATTCTGAAAGGATCATGCAGGAGAATGTTGGAGATATACATGCAGCAATCTAAGCAAAGAACAATGTTTTTTATTAAACTTTGAAATCTGATAAACCAAAAATCTGTCTCAAGGCGAGTGTAAAACCTATACAATAGACACTTGCAGCGAGAAAGACTTTGACAGTCAAATGCACCTGAAGAGTTCTTTGAACATTGGTCTGAAACATTTCAATGCAATGTTCCGGAAAAAAAAGTTTGATTAAAAAGAAACTGACAAAAGAAATCACTTGGGAGAGAAAACTGGCAGCAAAAAATGCAAAAAAAAACCACATCAGAAACTTAGCTTGTTTGAGAATGGCATAACAAAATGCTGCAAACCATGTCTATATATAACTATATCTTATGTTACAGTACTGCTTCATTTGACGATTTGCAGCAAATAATTCTTTGGTACAAATCAGATTTTCAAAAGTGGGAATGATTGCTTCTAACCAACCTTAAGAGATGTAATTTAAAAACTCTTATAAACGGTTCCAGATTTAGCAGACATTGATGTATTAAACCCCCTATGTATCTGTTTTTGTGGGTACTGGTCCAATGCCAGAAACTGTGGTAAAAAAAATCATGGTGACATTATTGCCTCTACAACTCCCTGGTTCATTCACTCCATCAATACAATCCCCTTCCCTTAGCACTCTCCATGCAACTAATGGAAGATACACCACCTGCCCTTTTACCTTTTATTTTCCCAATACCCAAGAACACAAATACTCCAACCAGTTGAAGCAATGGTTCACTACCACTTCTTATAATTAGGTGTAATTCTCTACACAGTAAATGCTAAAAAATACATTGGATAACCACTTTATGGCACACACTTAGTTTCAAAGTTGGCCTTGAGTTTCCAGTTGGCTGTCATTTTATATTTTCATTCCACTCCCACTCTTCTCAGTCTTTGGCCTCTTTCATTATTTGAATGGTTATCATTGGCTTACAGAGCAGCATCTCTTCACAGCCATCACGACTCAACATTAAATTCAATAATTGTCTTTCCATTTTGTTTGGGAACTATCCAGTTCTAAGGAAAATTCATCAATCTCTAATGTTTTATTTTGTTACCGAAGATGTTGCCTAAGTTGTTTGGTATTGTCAGCATTCTCTTTTATTTCAGGTTCCCAGCAACAGCAATGTTTTTATCTCACAGATCGAGCCCCGTTTTTTTGCTCTCCTTTGCCTTATGCAACTGTGACGCAGCGGTAGAGTTCGGCGGCATGATGATGCAATGGTAGAGTTGCTGTCTTACAGCGCTTGCAGCACCAGAGACCCGGGTTCGATCCTGTCTGTATGTAGTTTGTATGTTCTCCCCGTGACCACGTGGTTTTTCTCCGAGATCTTTGGTTTCCTCCCACACTCCAAAGACGTGGCGGTTTGTAGATTAATTGGCTGGGGTTCGTATACTTGGCATAAGTGTAAATTGCCCTTAATGTGTTTAGGCTTGTGTTAATGTGCGGGGATTGCTGGTTGGTGCAGACTTGGTTTGTCAAAGGGCCTGTTTCCGCGCTGTATCTGTAAAACTAATAAACTAAAGTTGCTGCTTTTCAACACCAGAGACCCACGTTCGATTCTGACTCTGGGTGCTGTCTGTATGGAGTTTTTTGGTTCTTCCTGTGATCTGCATAGGTTTCCTCCCATATTCCAAAGACGTACAGGTTTGTAGGTTAATTGGCTTCTGTAAATTGTCCCAAGTGTGTAGGATAGAATTAGAGCTTGGGTGATCATTATTTGGCACAGAGTCGGTGGGCCGAAGGGTCGGTTTTCACGTTGTAACCTTAAACTAATCGATAGAAAACTAAATTAAATTAAAGTACACTAAAGTACACTAAACATAATCCTTATTTACTTCTTCACCAGGCAAATCAGCCATAGTTCACCAGCATTCAGCATCTTCTATCCGCATCACCATGTGCATCACTGCCTCTCTTGATCTCCACCCAATTACAAATATTGTATTTCTTCTCTACACTCCTCTTCTTTACCTGAAACTCAGAACATGGTCCATTCCCAGTCCCAACGTCATTACTCTAAAACATTGACTTTTTATCTCTACACAGACGTTGCCCGAGTACTTTCAGGAATTTAATTCTGATTCAAATATTCACCTGCTCTTATTCACTGCAACTCCTTGTAGCTTCAGAACACCATTTTCTCCCAGGACAAGCATTCATCAGCCATTAGTGCATTTCCCAATAGTCAATTCAAATCCCTCAATAGCCCTTGTGCCATTCAATTTACCATCTCATCCAGGCCGGTATAAGAATTTAATGTTCCTCATTCCCCAATGCCTTGTGTGTTCTCCCTTTCACTCTGAGACATTATATTAATATAAAAATGTCAGCTGACCTACATAAAAATACACTGTAAGAAATCTATATTTATGCAAAACAAAAGATTATCAAATTTTAATGTGGTGTCCTTAAGGACTAAGTCTAAGAAGTTATAAAGCAAAAGCAATCTGCTGTAGAGACTAAGCAGCATCTCTGAAGGGAAATGATTTGGTGATGTTTTGGGTCAGGAAGAATTGTCTCAAACTGGAACATCACCTGTCAATTTCCCTTCACAAATGCAGTCTGACCCATTGAGTTCCTCTTTTGCTCAGGGTTCCAGTATCTGCGGTCTCTGGTGTTTACTGGAGAAATTATATTGGGCAATAATGACATTGCAGTGCAATTAAATAGAAATTTTGCATCTGGCTTCTTTGGTGTTGCCTCCTGTGCCTTCAAAATCAACTGCAGGAGACACAGAGGCGAGGAGAGGAGTGTCTAATAGTGCATCAGCAGCAGCCTGGGGCTTACCTGAGCTCGCCTGGGCTTACCTGGGTTTACCTGGATCGGGGGTATTCCAGTGCTTCCAACATACGGACTGCTCTTTCTCTTTGTAAATGGTGCCTGTGCATTTGTGGGCTGTGCAAAATAATTTCACTGTGTTGTACATACATGACAATAAAGAACCATTGAACCATGTTAATCCAAGCTCACAAATTACCTCTTTACAATTATTTTTAACATTCCATGCATTGAATGAAGCTTGTCATCAACCTTCCTAATATGACTTTTATTTGGTTCAGCAGTTAGTCTGTATTCTTCTGTTTAATGCCTTGAGATTATTTCCTGCTTTAAATATGTCGCATAATACAACTACTTGTTAATCCTGATTTATATGCCCCATAGAAGATAATAAAGTTTACAAGATTATTATTCAGACCATTTTGTAGAAATCCAACTGGAGCTCAGAAAGAGAATCAAATACACGGCATTTAAACTATTAATGCCAGTAAAGATAGATTTGTCAATCAATCAAGTTCAGAGCAATATAGTCGCCTTGCGCCAATCTCTTGGATAATTTCACGTGGCTGGACAGAATGTTATGATGAACACCTTTGAGAATGGTAATCTGGAACCAGAAAACTGTGACATCTGTTGATATTTTTGGTTTATATAACAAAGTAAATGGTAATTCTAAATTGCACTCAACTAATAAGTTTAAATGGAGACGAAAGGAACCGCTGATGCTGGAATCTTCAGAAAAGCAGAAAGTGCTAGTGGAACTCAAAGGGTCAGGCAGTATTTGTGGAATGAATGGACGGGCAACACTTTGCTTTTCTTAGAAATGAATGGCATGACTGTGGTTTCAAGAATTATCGAGTTGCAATTAATGAGCGATAAGATATTTTAGTTTAGGTTAGAGATACAGCATGGAAATAGGCCTATCGACCCACCCAGTCCACGCCAAACATCCATCACCCATTCACATTGGTTCCATGTTATCTCATGTTCTCATCCACTTCCTAGACAGTCGGGCCAATTTACAGAGCCCAATTAACCTACATAATCGCTTCGCCGAACACCTCCGCTCGGTCCGCAATAACCAACCTGATCTCCCGGTGGCTCAACATTTCAACTCTCCCTCCCATTCCGAATCCGACCTTTCTATCCTGGGCCTCCTCCATGGCCAGAGTGAGCACCACCGGACATTGGAGGAGCAGCTCCTCATATTTCGCTTGGGCAGTTTATACCCCAGCGTCATGACCATTGACTTCTCCAATTTCAGGTATCCCTCACTGTCTCCTCCCCTTCTCAGCTCTCCCTCAGCCCTCTGGCTCCTCCTCTTCTTTTCTTCTTCTCCCCCCCCCCCCAACCTCCCCCCATCCTTCATCAGCCTGAGGAAGGGTTTCAGCCCGAAACGTTGCCTATTTCCTTCGCTCCATAGATGCTGCTACACCCGCTGAGTTTCTCCAGCACTTTTGTCTACCTTCGATTTTCCAGCATCTGCAGTTCCTTCATAAACAAACCTACATACTCGCTTGTCTTTGAGATGTGGGAGGAAACGTGAGCCCCTGGAAGAAACTCATGCACTCACAAGGAAAATGGGAGGAATTTCTGATTTAGATGCCCCTGGAATGCTAGCTGGCCATGCTGTCATCTCGCTGCTACCATAAACAAGAAGGTACAGGAGTCTGAGAACTATTATCTCCAGTTTCAAGAACAGCTTCTTTCCATAAGCATCATGTATTTGAACCACACTGCACTACCCTAACCATAATCCTATCTCAGCACTGAATAACTGAAGTTTTTCAGAATTGTGGGTCTGAAGAAGGGTCCCAACCTGAAACGTTGCCTATCCATGTTCTTTGGAGGTGCTACCTGACCCGCTGAGTTACTCCAGCACTTTGTGTCTGACTTTGTATGTTGGACTATGTACATTGACGCACTATTAGGGCCTGGTTACCTAGTATAACTGATCATTTATTATATTATTGTAAATTTATTGGACGGGAATGGATGTCCATACCGGGAGGCGCCGTCAGTGATGCCAGCCTCGCCAACTGTCTGTCTGTTTTTTCGTCTTTTTTGTTATTTTTAGTGTGTTTTAAAAGTATATGCTAATGTTCTCTGGTTTGTTTTATGTGGGGGGTTGGGGGAAACTTTTTTCAATCTCTTACCTTGCTGGAGATGCGATTGTTTTCCGGATTGTATCTCCGGTCATTTTGTGGCCTAACATCATGGAGCTGGCGGCCTTGCTCGAGACATTGAGCCCCACCGCGGGGCCGTGGACTTACCATTGAATCCTGTAATTCCTTGCCTGGGATCGACGCTCCAACCGCGGCCTGCGGATTTCGCCATTGAGGAGCTCGCAGTCTCGGGTAGAGGTTGATGTTGGGAAGCTCCAGTCGCAGAGGTTCTCTACCAGCCCCGACCTGGGGTTGGTTGCCCGGCGCGGGGGAGCTGAGATTCTCGCAGATGGCATAAAACTTGGAAATGCAGTATGTTGGTGGGACAATGATGGAGTAGGAGGAAATAAGCTGACAGGCACATGGCAGATGAAACTTAATGCTGACAAGTGTGAAGTGACTCATTTTGGATGCAACAATGAGCAATGCGAGTGTAAAGCAAAGAGCACAAACTTAGCAGAGATGTTTGCAGTGAAGATCAGAGGGTAGGGTTGGAGGAAGCAGAAATACTCACATGTTCTTGATGATAGCAAGACAAGTTGAGAAGATTCAAAAAGCATACTGTTTGATAGGCTCTACTTGATGTTATGTGTCCAAATTGTGTGGACCATGCATTGAGAAGCAAGGCATTGGTCCACAATTGTGTGGACCATGCATTGATCAAAGGGGACAAAGTTCAAGGAAAATGTAAAATTGATCGTTGTTAACTGAGAAGAAGGTGACAACAAGGTATACAATCAGGAAACGTCGGAGGTTGGGGGGAGGGGGGGGGGGGGGGGGTTGATAGAAGTATATAAAATTATGTGAGCCCCAGATAGGGTAGACAGTTGGAGTCTTTTTCCAAGGCTGGAAATGACCAACATTAAAGGGCATAGGTTGACAAGGTGGAGATCGGCATGAGTGACCCTGGATTTCTGGCACTAACTCTACCGCTACACCACTGTGCCACCCTTAAATATAACTGCTGCAACTAAATTCTGTTCCACTTATTGTGCCCTAAGTCACAAAATGTAGGACGTATCATCCAAGTGTCTGCCACTAAATCCTTGAAAGAGGCTGTGTGTTCCAAGCACGGACATGGGAAGAGAATTTCAGGAGGACCCACATCATTCTCAAAACTTTCTGGAAAAATTGGAAGAATTATCATCAATTTATGTAAAACCCAGGCCATGATTAATTGAAATGGATAATGGTTATTTGGGGGTGGGGGGGTCACAGAAGCACGTTGAAGAGCCAAATGTGTTTGAAAGTCCAAGGAAACACAATTAGGTTTTGGGCCCAATAATTGAGGAAGGTTGTGCTGGTATTGGAGATTATCCAGAGATTTACGAGGATGATCCCAGGGATAATTAGGTTAACATATGATGAGTGTTTCATGACACTGGGCTGGCCCCGCTACAGTTTAGATGGATGAGGAGAGAACTCACAGAAACTTGAGAGGGAAAGATAGAACACCATGATTGAATGGCAGAGTGGATTTGATGAGCCTAATGGCCTAATTCAGCTCCTAGAAGTCGTGACCGTGAACTTGTGAAAGAGTTTAGGATCTCTCAATCCTATGCACACGCTTCTCCCATTGTATCTCATAAGATACCACTTAGGATTCATTAGCCATCTCAGAACTCATAGTAATAAAACCAGAATATCTGGAAACATTCAACACATCAGGTGAAATTTGAAGGGAGTGAATTAGAGATAGACTTTGTAGTAAGAAATGGCGAAGGTGATGAGGCCACACTTGGAGAACTATGTTCAGTGTTGGTCACCCTGTGATAGGAAGGATGTCATTAAGCTGGAAAGAGTACAGAGAGAATTTACAAGTTTGTTGCCAGGATTTGACATGGAGAGATTGAGCTGGCTAGAATTGTATTGCTAGAAACATAGAAAATAGTTGCAGGAGTAGGCCATTCGGCCCTTCGAGCCTGCACCGCCATTCAATATGATCATGGCTGATCATCCAACTCAGTATCCCATCCCTGCCTTCTCACCATACCCCCTGATCCCTTTAGCCACAAGGGCCACATCTAACTCCCTCTTAAATGTAGCCAATGAACTGGCCTCAACTACCTACTGTGGCAGAGAATTCCACAGATTCACCACTCTCTATGTAAAAAAATGATTTTCTCATCTCGGTCCTAAAATACTTCCCTCTTATCCTTAAACTGTGACCCCTAGTTCTGGACTTCCCCAACATCGGGAATAATCTTCCTGCATCTAGCCTGTCCAACCCCTGAAGAATTTTGTAAGTTTCATTGGTGTGCAGGAAGTTAAATCTTATAGAGGAGTATAAAATCATGAGGAGAATAGATAGGGTGAATGGGACATTCACCAGAGTAGAGGAATCAAGAACCAGAGGACATATATTCAAAGTGAAAAGGACAAGATTTAATACAAACCTGAAGGGCAACCTTTTTCGCTCAGAAGGTGAGATGGGTATATAGAATAAGCTGCCAGAGGGTAATTGAAGCGTATACTATAACAGTATTTAAAAGATACTTGGACAGGGAAATGGATAGGAAACATTTAGGAAATGGATAGTAGCCGTTAGGTCGGCCGACTTGGGGCTACTGGCTATCCCACGGTCTAGGTTTAAGCTCAGGGGTGACAGCGCTTTTGCGGTTGCAGCACCTAAACTGTGGAATAGCATCCCGCTCCTCATCAGAACTGCACCCACCATCGACTCCTTAAAATCACCTCTCAAAACCTATTTCTACACCCAAGCGTTTTTGAGCCCCGTTGAGTAAACCGCTGTAAACAGCGTATGTATGTATCATTAGGTCTGTCTACTGTTATATGTATCAAATTTAGTACCTGCACTGATGTGAAGGACTTTGGTCAAGGAGAGTTGTTTTTAAACATGCTATACAAATACATTTATTATTATTATTATTATTATTATTATTATTATTATTATTATTATTATTATTATTATTATTATTATTATTATTATTATTATTATTATTTAGAGAGATATGGGCCAAACACAGGCAAATGGGACTAACTTAGATAGGGCATTTTGGTCGGCATGGACAAATTGGGTCAAAGGGCCTATTTCTGTGCTATCCATATTACTAAAACTCTGTTCTTGACCGGTTTTGGCGATCTGTGCTGCGATTTCCGAGAGAACGCCGCCACCTACGGCCGTCATTTTTGGCCACCTCGCTCAGAGCCCCCCTCCGCCACATGTGTGCCGAGGATTTTTCCCGTCGATGAAATATGACAGAGATATTAATGATTTTACAAAATTACCCATTCTCTCTGCTGCTCCTGCTGGTGGGATGGGGGAGGGACTATAAAACCAGGAAGTGGTGTGCCTCAATCAGTCTCTACAACATGGAGGTCTGAGCTCTGAATGACTGAACAAATGAACAAATGTCTACACAGTTGTGAGTAAGTAGCCTTAATTTGGTTTGAAAATGAAAATATGGTTATGGTTAGTTTGAAGGAAAAAAGCACTGCCTGCAAATGGTTGTTTGGGGGAGGTTTGGGTTATCTCTCTCCCCCCCCCCCCCCTCCTCCTCTCCCCCCTCTCCTCTCTCCTCCCCCCCCCCCTCCTCTCTCCTCCCCTCCCCTTCTCCTCGCTCCCCACCTCCCTCCCTCTCCTCTCTCTCTCTCCCCCCCTCCTCTCCCCCTCTCCTCTCCCCTCCCCCTCTCCCCACCCCCCTCTCCTCTCCCCCCCTCTCTCCCCTCTCCCCCCCCCCTCTCCTCCCCCCTCTCCCTTCCCCCCTCTCCTCCCCCCCCTCTCCCCCCCCCCCCCTCCCTCTCCCCCTCCCTCCCCCCCCCCCTCCCTCTCCCCTCCCCCCCCCCCTCTCCTCCCTCTCCTCCCCCCCCCCCCTCTCCTCTCCCCCCCTCCTCTACCCCCCCTCCTCCTCTACCCCCCCTCCTCTATCTCCTCTACCCCCCCTCCTCTACCCCCCTCTCTACCCCCCCTCTCCCTCTCCCCTCCCCCCCCCCCTCTCCTCTTCCCCCCTCTCTCTCTCCCCCCTCCTCTCCTCTTCCCCCCCTCCTCTACCCCCCTCCCCCCCCTCTCCTCTTCCCCCCCCTCCTCTCTCCCCCTCTCCTCTTCCCCCCTCTCCTCTAGCCCTCCCTCTCCTCTAGCCCCCCCCCCCCCTCTCCCCCCCCCCTCTCTCCTCTCCCCCCCCCTCTCCCCCCCCCCCCTTCCTCCCCCCCCCCCCTCCCCCCCTCTCCTCTCCTCCCCCCCCCTCCCCCCCCCCCCCCTCTCCCCCCCCCCCCCCCTCTCCTCCTCTCAAGCAAATTTATAATATTAATATAATATCAAGGGGGGTAATTAGCGTGAGTGCGGGGGGGGGGGGAGGGGGGATAGTTAGGGTGTGTGACGCTGCATGCCGCCTCCCCCCCCACAACCGCACGTTGGGGGAACAGACCCAACGGGTCTGCACTTGGTCTAGTATGACACTATAACTGTGACTCTATGAGGGCACAATTTATCTTCAACCCAAGAAGAAAGTCCCAATGACTGTAAGAATGACATTTCCTTGATTTCTATCAACCAAGGATTTAGACACAAGATGAAGCAAGGATAAGATTAATATTGCCAGCTGTCCTTTGTCATCTTGTCAAAGCCAACTGTTTACCAGCGATTTCTACAGGAACTAGTGCACTCACGCTGATCTCCACCTTGGCTACTTAAATCCCACTTCCTGAACTCCTGCGATCAATGAGACAGGGGAGCTTCTTAAGTAGCCATTTCACCCACTCAAGCGCTTCAGAATGTATGGTCTTTCATCTTCAGAATGAAAGCGTTTTCAATCTAAAGAACAATGCATGCATTAACAGCATGAAGCAGCTATTTCTTTGATAGCTTTAAAACACACTCAATATCTTTGGAAACTGCAGCAATAGACAGAAGGTTGCCTCGCATCTTACCCTAATGTTATATCCATAATTACTCCCACTCTCAGCTGCATTCTGATGTTATGAAGAAACTTACATTAAATATAGAAATGCCGCCTGAGTTGTGTCTTTATGTCTTTTTTATTTGCTTATAGGATATTGCCGAGAGAAATGTCTCAAATTCATTAATATGGCCAGGTAAAAATCTGAAAATGAATTTTGCCCAACAATTCATGATTGCAGTTGTAAATAATTTACAGCTGGCTACTTATTATGCACAATTATACCTCACTGTTTTCATTTTCTAAAAATGTATGGAATTGTTAATAACTGAGTAAAGAACCACTGTGTCACTTATTAAACATAGAAACATAGAAAATAGGTGCAGGAATAGGTCATTCGGCACTTCGAGACAGCACTGCCATTCAATCATGGCTGATCATCCAAAATCACTACACCATTCCTGCTTTTTCCCCATATCCCTTGATTCCTTTGGCCCTAAAAGCTAAATCTCTCTTGAAAACATCCAGTGAATTGGCCTCCGCTGCCTTCTGTGGCAGAGAATTTCACAGATTCACAACTCTCTGGGTGAAAATGTTTTTCCTCATCTCAGTCCTAAATGGCCTCCCCATTATTCTTAAACTATGATCCCTGGTTCTGGACTCCCCCAACATCGGGAATTTTTTTCCTGTATCTAGCCTATCCAATCCCTTAAGAAGTTTACATGTTTCTATAAGATCGCCTCTCATCCTTATAGATTCCAGTGAATACAAGCCCAATCGATCCATTCTTTCATCATAAATCAGTCCTGCCATCCCGGGAATTAACCTGGTGAACCTACGCTGCACTCCCTCAATAGCTGGAATGTTCTTCCTCAAATTAGTAGACCAAAACTGTGCACAATAATCCAGTTGTGGTCTCACCAGGGCCCTGTACAACTGCAGTAGGACCTCCTTGCTCCAAAACTCAAATCCTCGTGTAATGAAGGACAACATGCCATTAGCTTTTCTCACTGCCTGTTGTACCTATATGCTTACTTTCGGTGACTGATGTACAAGGACATCCAAATCTCGTTGCACCTCCTAATCTTTTCCTAATCTAATACCATTCAGATAATAATCTGCCTTCTTGTTCTTGTCGCCAAAGTGGATAACCTCACATTTGTCCACATTATACTGTATCTGCCAAGCATCTGCCCACTTGGAGATGTTTCATTTAATTCCTTCATCTAATTAGTTAATATATATTGTAAATAATTGGGGTCCTAGCACCGAGCCTTGCGGCACATTACTAGTCACTGCCTTCCATTCCGAACTGTTTACGGTAAGGAGGGAAAGATTTTGTAGGAACCTGTGCACATTTTTTTTTGAGCTGTCAGAGGAGTTAGTTGTGGCAGGTACTATCACAGCGTTTAAGAAACATTTATACAGGTACACGGATAGTATAGGTTTAGACGGATAGGGGAAAAGTACAGGCAGGTGGGACAAGTACAGGCAGGTGGGACAAGTGTAGGTGGGGCATGTTGGTCATGTGGGCAAGCTGGCCATCGAGCCTGTATGCTGTGTGTCTCTGACTCAATGGTCACAATTTTGCAAAACTGCTTGCAAAGTGATAGCGTAGTTGAATCTCTGGCCTTGCAGTTAAGGTTCCCGTCTGGAAAAGAAGCGGGGAGATTACTTTTTCTAGTCTATTCTTACGCAAACATTCAGTGAGCAGTGAAGGCAGAGGCTGTGCTCAATGAGAAGATAGATGCAGATATCTTCATAGTTTCATTGTCATTGATAATCCCTTTCAAGATTATGTTTGGTTTAGATGGCATAAACAGAGGAGCAGTTTCTGTTAGCAGATGAAGCAAGAACCAGGGGTAGAGATTTATATTTTTGGGGGAAAGGTAACAGACTTTTATGCAGAGAGAAGTCATATTCTGGATACCCAAGAAGCTGCAATGCTGGGAACTTGAGCAAAACACAAATTATTGGAGTAGCTCAACCGGTGAGGCAGCATCTTTTGAGGGAATGGACAGATGGTGTAATGGGCCAGGATTCTACATCAGTCTGAAGAAGAGTGCCGACCTGAAACGCCGTCTATCTATTCCTTTCACATATGTTGCCTGATCCCAGCACTTTGAGTTTCATTGTACTCATAGTCTGGAATTACAGCCAGCAAGGATGTGGAATGATTCATTTTATGTGATGAAATGGATCATTTGAGAAAAAGTAATTTCACAAAGATAGGGGGAAAGAATGGGGAAAATGAGACAAACTGAATTTCTTACCTGGAGCGTGATAGACTTGATTTGGTTGAATAATCAACTGCATCAGAACAATTCTTTGCAGAAGTGAATGAACTAATCTCAGTTAACTCAGAAACTGTACCTCTATCCTTCATGATGGAGTGCAAGTCAAGATATATGGTCAGAGAAAGTGTCTCTTATCACAAATGGTAAAATTCTATTCAACTTAATAACTAGTGTCAATAAAAGCAGCTGGACGCTTCTCTTGAGATGATAAAACATTTCAGACACTCTGCCGTTCTTTGAAATAAAGGAATCTAATCGGGAAAACATGGGCTTGGTTTTTCACAACATCAAGTTGATCACTTAATTAAATCTGCAGAATGACATTTCTTAACATTTCAAAAGCATTTTATGCTGCAGCACATCTTTGGAACTGAATTTCATGCTGACTGATTGACAAAAAAAGAAATATTGCAGTATTTTTCTTATAAGACCATCTTGTTTGACATTATATAGATTCAATTTATCACGCTGTTCCAAACAGCCGTTCCAGGTCAATACTTGGTACAATCTCCTTTCGCGCAGTGTGCGTCTCAGTGAGCTAGGAGTGGGTACTTGCGCATGTAAAACTAATTTTCAAATGTTAAGCAAAATAATAAGCTTTGCCATTTAAAAGAGAAATTTGCAAAAACCCTTTTATCTCAAATGAAACCGATGATAAATCTTTCCGTTAAACATTCAGCTGCAACAAACCTTTGTAGTTATTTGAGCATCAAAAATGTTTAATTAACTACTTTAAAGAGCACAAACAACAAATTTATTTCTCTTTCACATTAAAGTGGCGGTAGAAAATTGGATATGGCTCTTTTTAAATTATTTTACCTAACTTTTTTCTCCTCTGTGCCTTGACAAACATTGTGAATTGGCTGGTACTATTGCAATGTTTAAGAAACATTTAGACAGTTTACATGGATAGGATGGGTTTGGTGGGATGTGGGTCAAACACAGGCAGATGGGACTAGCGTAGATGGGGCATGTTGATCAGTGTGGGCAAGTTGGGCCAAAGGACCTGTTTTCACACTATGACTATGACTCGGGCCTTGAAACAGGCCCTTCAGCCCAAATTGGCCAATATGCCCCACCAACACCGAGGGCATTTGATCCAATTTGAGATACCAGCTGCCAAGACAGATGTGTACAGCAATTCATTCTTCCCCCGCACAATTAAAACATGGAATAGTCTTCACCCTACCATAGTTACCCAACCAGATGCAACTAAATTTAAGGTAGCTCTTTTTTCCCCAAGAACCCTTTCTGGCTTAAATCCTCCCTCCACCACCTCCAATTTAAATTCCATTTGCAATATTTTGGAGGACCGGGAAACCAAGAACCAAGAACTCTAGCTCCATCTGCCATCAATTTGCCCATATCCCTCGAGTCCTTTCTAAGCCATGTACCTGTCCAAATGTCTTTCAACTATTGTCATGGTATCTACCTCAACTACTTCCTCCTGCAGCTCATTCCATATACCCACCACTCTGTGTTAAAAAAAAAATATCCTCGGCTTCTTATTAAACCTTTCCCCACTCACTTTAAACTTCATTTCTTGTTTATTCCACTGAAAGGCGCAGACAGGTTTCTGGCAACTGTGTGTATAATAAAATTCAATTGTGCTTTTTAATCTCTAGTTGTTGGTATGGTCACATAAATATTGTGGATACAAGAGCAGTTCAGAGTCTGGGTATGCTGCAGTGAGTGACTTATCTCTTGATTTCCCCAAACCTCTCTATAATCCACAAAGCACAAATCGGGAGTGTGATGGAATACTCACCACTTGCTTGGATCAACACTACTACAACATCACTTAAGAAGCTTCATACCATCTTGGACAAAACAGCTTGCATTATCATTTCATCCCCTGCTTTAAGCATCCATTCCCTCTATCACCAGAGCACAATGGCTGTGGTGTGTATCAACTGTAAAATGCACTACAGTCAAGAGTGTTGTATCGTCATATGTCTTAAAACAGAGAAATTGATTTTTTACTTACAGCAGCACGACAGATATGTAAACATAGATCTATATATGTATATGTAGAACAATAAAAGTGCAAAGTAAAAATATTAATGCCCTCAAGTCTATATAGTTCAGTCTGAAGAAGGGTCTCGACCCAAAACGTCACCCATCCCTTCTCTCCAGAGATGCTGGCTGTCCCATTGAGTTACTCCATCATTTTGTGTCTATCTTCGGTATAAACCAGCATCTGCAGTTCCTGCCTATACATAGTTTGGACCCTATTTGAAGGTTGTAGTGTTTAATAGCCTGTTGGGTTAGAAGCTGCTCCTGAACTTGGACATTTCAGTTTTCAAACTCCTATATATTCTTAGTGATGGCAGGAGTGAAATGAGAATAATTTCTTAGTAGGTGTAACTTTCCCAACCTGGCAACATGTAAATCTCCTCGGCACTCAGCATAATCTTCAGTGCAATGATGTATTTCATCTAATGTGGCAGCAAGAACTCTAAATAGTATTAAAGTTGTGGCCTAACATGTTCAGATTCAGCGTAACCCCATTGCTCTTATGTTCTATATATGGGCCTGTCCCACTATACGAGTTTACCCAAGAGCTCTCCCGAGTTAAAAAAAAATCAAACTCGTGGTAAGTACGTAGAATGTATGTTGCGGATACGTCGGAGCTCGGGACGTCACTTAACGGCTCGTAATGCTAACGGCAGGTACTCGCGAAACGCAGTAAGCTCGTGAAAACTTGCGAAGATTTTTCAACGTGTTGAAAAATGTCTACGATATTACGTAATTCTCCGAGTTCGAATCAGGGGAAACTCGGGAGAACTCTTGAATTAGCTCGTACAGTGGGACAGCCCATAGTTAATATAGGAGAGCAGCTATCAAATTAACCTTTCCTGTTACCTTTAAAAACCTGAAGACATAAGTCACTCAGTTCCATCACACTACTAAATGGCCTTCCATTTACTATGCATTCCCATGCCTTTTTGCACCTTGCCAAATGCTTTGACTGGAGATACAGGGGTCTGCAGTTACTGGAATCTGGAACAACAGCTCTAGTTCTTCTGCCTCATGTATCTCCATTATATTACTTCATTTAAATCTCTCCAAGACTATGGAAGAGGTTTTTCTCCTCTGTGAGACCTTCTCTCATTGCACCACCTCTGGGTTTCTCCTGCTCTTTGACCACATTCCTGTTGCTCCAAATGTATTACCTAGTGTTTCCCAAGGACTGAATTCCAGTTACTACTCTCCTGCACGGATAACCAGAGCATCCGTGTCTTCCTGTTGTCAGAAGCTTCCCGGCACATGATCGAGTACAGGCCATTGACGAAAGGCAGCTGATCAGCAGTCTGTCGTTCAGTGCTGGACAAGACCCTGAAAACGTTGGGGAGGGACATTGGAAGCAATACTATGGATGTGTAGAGGGGCTGTGCTTGGATCAGTGACAGGCATAAAGCCCTTTTACGACACTGCAAATACATTCCTGCTTTTCCCGAACCAAGATATCACAAACGGCCTGGTAGTTCAGGCTGGCACAGTGATGTAGCGATCGAGTTCCTGCCTTACAGCGCCAGAGACCCGAGTTCGATTCTGAACACGGGTGCTGTCTGTACAGAGTTTGTACATTCTCCCCGTGCGGGTTTTCTATGGGTTCCTCCCACACCACAAGGACATACAATGTTTGTGCGTTAAGTTGGTTTTGGTATAAATTGTAAATTGTAGCTGGTCTGTTGCATAGTGCTAGTGTACGGGGTGATTGCTGTTCGGCACTGATTCGGTGGGTCAAAGGGTCTGTTTCCACGCTGTATCTCTAAACTAAAAACTAAACTAAACAAATCCACTGTTTTATCAACACACTCAATCAATCCCTTTAAATGATGCAAGCTCCAGTTTCAGATTGATTTTGCTCTCATGTGTTCCAAAACAATTAGAAACATGAACCATAATTGATTTCACAAACCACAATGATAAATATTTAATTACACGTTATCAAAGACTGGAATGCACTGAATTAGTAATTGCAAAACAATATTGGTATCAAGAAACATTTGGTTTAATTCTGCCAGGTGAGTGATGTGAAACATTGAACAGATTGAACTTTGATCCCAGTCCTGTAAACTGCTTCTCCCATACAAACGACCCCTTTTATTTCCCCCAGAAGTATTTTTATTGTTCATTTATGCTTGGCAGCACAGTGGTAGAATTGCTGCTTTACAGGGCCAGAAACCCGGGTTCACTCCTGATGATGGGTGGTATGTGTACGCAGTTCGTACTTTCTCCCTGTGATCACGTGGGTTTTCTCCTAATTGAACAGGCAATTAGCCAGGATGCACTAACGACTGAAGGGAAATAAGGGCCAGGAAGATACATAGCACTGTCAGATAGTCTGCATTTTGTCGAGGCGTGGAATATTGGAAGTTGGAACTGTAGGAGCAAATGGAAAGGCCACGCAAAGTTGGTGTCTGAAGTAAGGGGTGATTTTTTTTTAAACCGGTGCACACCAGGAGGCAAGACAAAGCTGATCTGCTGAGTTTAACATTGGTAAAGCTTTTATATTCTCAGTGGACAAGATTACACAGAAACTCGAGTAACTGCAAAACGAGTTCTTGATTACAGAATAAATGATTATCTGCAAGCCATTGGCAAGAGATCCAATTTTCCGTTGCAACAATGGGTGCAGGCTGTGGCACAATCAATGAAATTCCTGAAACTTGGGTGTCATCATTGTGTCTCTACTTTTATGTCTCTGTGTCTTCCACATCTCTACTTTTAGGCTTTGTCTGCGGTTCCCTGTCACGACGTGAACACAATTCACGTCCCTATGTACAAGTTAGCAGTCCTCATAAAAACCATTGGAAGGTTGAACCTCGTGGAGTGGGGATCAGGATTAGGAAGTGGGGAAGAGCATTGTTAAAGTGTAAGTCACTGTGATTGTGATAATGACTGAAATATCCAGCTGTTGTTGGAAAAAAAAACTCTTTGCTGATTTACTAAGTCCCAGTCCATCTGGCCTCGATGTAATGATCCATTGTAATGGAATTGACCCATAACTGTCCTTCTGCTATAAACTAGCTGGCCACACTACTGGGAATTAGCAATACCTAGTGACCATTTCTTATGATATTATTCATATTAACATACCCTTTCATTCCAGCAGTGGCGCAGTGGTAGGGTTGCTGCCCTGCAAGCCTTACTGACCTGGGTTCGATCCTGAATGCAGGTGCTGACTGTATGGAGTTTGTACGTTCTCCCCATGACCTGCGTGGGTTTTCTCCGAGAGCTCTGGTTTCTTCCCGCACTCCAGAGATATACAGGTTTGCATGTTAATAGGCTTTGGTAAAATGGTAAATTGTCCCTAGTGTGTAGGATCATGTTAGTGTGCGGGGGATCACTGCTCAATGCAGACTAGATGGGCCGAAGGGCCCGTGTCCACGCTGTATCTCTCAACTAAACTAAACTTTTGTTGTTGGCCATCATCCTTATCAAGAGAACTGTAAAATTGATCTAATCTTCGAGAGTGAAGTTCTACATAATAAGTAGAAATGTCAGACATTGAACTTTCATGGTTTGACAATTAAACAGGAGTTACAAAACATAACATGATTTTTTTCCTTAATGTCAAACCTGTTTAATTCAGTGTAATTAATGGTGTTGCTTCATTGCAGAGTTGTCAATGTCAGGGAGCTGTCTTACAGAGCAAATGTTCAGCTAAAGTCCCATCATTTCTCTCGGAAATGAAAATAAAAGATATCATGGCACCGTTCTAATAAAAAGCAATATGCTCGTCAACATTTACTGCTTGGTCAACCGCTAAAGTGAAATGATCTCTATCATACTACTGTCTGCAAGATGCTGTTGTGTGCAAATTGGCTGCTGTGTTTCTGATAAGTACAATAATCCCTTGGTACAATGCACGATAGATGAGGGGGGTGGGATATTGCCGATTATCGGCTATAACCAAGTAAGGGATTATCATTGTACAAGTAGTAGAAACAAAGAACTGCAGAAGCTGGTTAATACACAAAAGGACACAAAGTGCTTGAGTAGCTCAGCAGGTTTAGCATCATCATGTGGATAGACCTAAGACTTTTGCCTCCATCACAGTGAGGAGATGCTGGGTGGACTCACTGTGGTGGATGTTAATATGTGTTTATTGTTGTTTTATTGTATTGTATTATATGTATGACTGCTGCAATTTCGTTCAGACTTCGGTCTGAATGACAATAAAAGGCTATCTATCTATCTATAGGCGACGTTTAGACTCAAATTCTTCAGGCTCCCAGTTTGGAGCTGGGCCTTGAATGCAGGTGCGTAGGCGGCCCTGACGTTGTGGTGGCCGGGGGAAGTGGCGAGGATCATCGGAGTCACTGGTGGGCGGTCAAAGTGCAGGGAAGGGTTGGTGGTGGCGGCAGGCGTTGCCTGGAAGCGGGCAAGGAAGCTGTGTGTGCCGGGGATGGTGTTGGCAGGGGAAGCGGTACAGGTTGGGGGTGGCGCCGGCTGCCCAGCCTGGCAATGAAGGTCGACGAGTCCGTCCATTATAACCAAAGCCATTATAAAGAGGCTGTAATAATGAAGGTTTACTGTACTCGACAGCTGTGAAGCCTTTTACATTGTGGACATAACAAAATGTGTGGAAGCTATCGAAAGCATCTGTATGAGTCACTGCCTCAGGAAGGCAGCATCTCACATCCAGGATCCCCATCATCTGGACGGGGCCTTCGTTTTGCTGCTTCTGTCAGGAAAGAGGTACAGAAGCTTGGAGTTCCTCACAAGCTGGTTCAAGAACAAATACTTTCCCAGTTTCAATCTGCATTACCCTAAACCCAACAGACTATCGGCAATTGAACACCACAGGCCGTCTATTGCACTTCCATAGACAAGTTTTCTCATTGTGTTTTGTACTTGTATCTTGGTTTTTTTTCAGTCTTTTTCTTTGCACTCTCGTGTGGAATTTATGTGCGAGTTATTTTTGTGTGTGTTGCCTGTGTCCATGTCCCTGTGATGTCGCTGCAAGCAAGATTCTTGTTGTATTTGTAGCTACAAAAGTGAAAACCTTTTTTTATTTCTGACCTTTCACTGTCCAGTTATTTGCTTCCTGGCACAACTCCACAAATACACAAAATGTATTACCTGGGAGAAAGCTTTACTCTGGGCTGTGAATGTCACAGCCTGCCCTTTCCCATTCTTCTGCCTACTTGCCCAGCTGATCAAGATCCTGCTGTAATTTTCGATGATCACCTTCATGTCTATGATACCACCTACTTTAGTGTCATCTGCAAGCTTATTAATCATGTGAATTCTCATCTGAATCATTGACATAGGAAGGAGATTGAGAAACTCGTAACCCGGTGCCAAGCCAACAACCTTTCTCTCAATGTCACCAAGGCAAAGGAGATGGTGATTGACTTCAGAAAGTGAAGTAGCACACAGCAGTGTAGCCAGTATACATTGACAGCGCTAAAGTAGAGATGGTTGAAAATTTCAAGTTCCTAGGAGTAAATATCACCAGCAACTTGTTCTGGACCAGCCAGATCTAGGCAATGGCCAAGAAAGCACACCAACACCTCCACCTACTTAGAGGGCTTAGGAAGTTTGGTATGTCCCCAACAACTCAAACAACTTCTACAGATGCGCCACAGAAAGCATTTTATCGGGATGCATCACAACATGGTTTGGGAACAGCTCCATCGACGCAGCCCAGACCATCACACAAATCAACAATTCTTCTCGCGCCCTCCCCCCCCCACATCAGTCTGAAGAAGGGTCTCTACCCAAAACGTCACCTATTCCTTCCCTCCATAGATACTGCCTCACCCGCTGAGTTTCTCCAGCATTTTTGTCTACCTTCGATTTTTCCAGCATATGCAGTTCCTTCTTAAGCATCACCCAAATCAACCTCCCTTTCATTAACTCCATCTACACTTTACGCTGCCTCAGCAAGGCAATAAAAGACGAGTCTCACCCCGGTCATTCCCTCTTCTCCCCTCTCACATCAAGCAAGAGGTACAGAGGTGTTAAAACGCACATCTCCAGATTCAGGAACATTTTCTTTCGAGCTGTCATCAAGCAACTGAACCATCGTAGAAACAACTAGAGAGCAGTCCTGAGCTACCATTTACCTCAATTGAGACCCTTGGACTATCTTTAATTAGGTTATTGGACTTTTTCTTGCGCTAAACGTTATTCCCTTTATCCTGTATCTGCACACTGTGGACATCTCAATTGTAATCACATAGTCGTTCCTCTGATTGGATGGCTTGTAACGAAAGCTTTACACTGTACCTATCGACACAAGCCAATAAACTAAACTAAAGTCAACTCATCTGAGCAATAATGGTGCTTCCCCCTGGTAGTACACAGGAGAATCATGTCTGATTAGTGTTGAAGTTTTGGGTGTGAAATCTGGATGTCAAGCCTCCTGACTCAGAGATCAGTGAGTTACCATCTGAGCCACAGCTGATGAGAATCCATGCGCTGTGGGTGCTTCCGTGACATTTCAATGAAGCATATCCCTGCAGTTTTACAGAATTACTATTTACGTGGAAGTCCCTCAGATCGAGGTGTGATATTTAATTAGGAAACAGCTTTAAAATCAGCAAGCACTTGAAGCACATGCGACGGAAATAGAGCATGAATGTTAGTTTTACCAACAGTGAGTGGGAGAAGATTAAATAGAGAATTTTAAATGTACTGGTATGAAAATCACACAAGCAAGGTACACTCTGCACGTGCTAAACTAGATAACATTTCCTACATGAGGATAACAATGGAATGACTATTTTCTGTTCTATTCACCATCAATTCTGTACTAACATGAGCCGCAGAAAGATGCCGCACAGTAATGTGCCGACCATAAAGACACCAATTTCACACTAATCCTACCCTTTCCCATTCTATTCTCCTCCCACATTTAGCCTCTCATCCACACGGCAGGGAGCATTTGTAGTGGGCAACTAACCTTCATGTTGGTGGGATGTGGGAGGAAACTGGAGCGCTCGAGGGAAAACCACACAGTCACATGAAGATCATGTAAACTCCACATATTCAGCATCGGAGGTCAGAACTGAGCCTAGGTTGTTGGTCCTACGGGTCAGCGGCTTACCAACTGTGGCATTGGCTCACCTATGTTTTTACGTTATATTTCATTCAGCGGTATCTTTCTGGGCATTTGCTGCTTTACTTCCTCCTTGCGTTACCATTCACCTCTCTCATTGCCCAGGTGTACCGTCAATTTTCTGGCAACTGGTGGTCCGGCACCTCCTTTAATCCAGACAAAATTACGAGAGCACAGTTGTAATTCCCTCCGGAGGTCCCACCGAAAATGTGGTATCTGGGCTGGGTGAGATGACCAATCTCAACCTCGTTGGGGCTTCCACTGCCGATCGGTGGGTCGGATTTGACACCTGCCGAAGCCAGCAGATCCGTTCCCATAGCCGTCTTCCGAGGCTGACTTTGCGGGCCGGTATCTTGGCCCTTCAGCTGCCCAGGCAGACCATTCTGGTACATTTGGAATCTTCACAGAGGCCGTGACCTCAGTTGGTCTGGCAAAACGGATAATCTAGAAAGGCTCTAAAACCAAGGATGCCAGAAAATCGGTGGTGAACCTGTATTTTCATTTTTCATTTGGAAACGTTATTCATTTTTCATTTTTCATTTGGATACGTTATTCCATTTAAATATTTCCTGCGACTTACCTGTGCTTTTGCATGGTATTCTACTCCTTTAGCACCACTTGTAGTTATTCGATGGAGAGTTGCAATCTCAGAGAGCAGTGCTAAACACACATACACAATTGTGCATCTTGTTGATTTCTGGATCTAAAATATGGTTGAAACACTGTTGTAGCGGCAGATTTTTATTTTGTTAAAAAGATTACTCCCTCTAGCCACTAAAGTAAACTACATGATTAAGGAGAATGTCGTAATACGCATGTGAGCTCTCCGTGAGACCTTCAGAGCTACTTCACAGGTAAATCTTCATAACACAGTCTTTTGATTAATAGTTTCTTTATTGTTGAGAAAACACAATAAGATACATCCGACCTTCTTCTCCGACTCATATGCTTTAATCTTCGTCAAACTCCAACATATTGCTTTAAATGTTAGAAAACTCCTTGTGTCGCCGTTACACTTCACATGGTCGAAGGGTATGCCTTCCTCATGTAAGTCTAAAACTAAATTAAAAACGAAGCTTCTGCACAAGAAACCCACCCTAGAATACGTCTTAAATCCCACCCATATAATAACGGGCAGCCCAAAAGTTAAAAGCAAATGCCATAATTAATGACACACAAAACAAGCCAAATGGCCACTACAACTGTCAATGGTCCGACAGAAATGGAGTACAGTCTACTGTGTACCATGTTTATCTCAAGTGATTCAGAACAAATTTGTAAAACTCAAATCTACCCTAACAATTTACAGATGCCTTCCCTACTGCACCATTTAAAGGTGCCCTCCTCTAATTCATCATTTACAGATGCCCTCCTAATTCACTATTTAAAGGTGCCCTCCCCTAAATCCCCCCTCCCATTTACATGCCCTAACATTAATCCACATTTACAGGTGCCTTTCCCTACCTACACCCCCCCCCCCCATATTTCTAGGCACCCTCCCCTATATGTAGCCATTGACTTGGCCTCCATGGCCGTCTGGAGCTGGACCTTGAATGCAGGTGCGTAGGCAGCTCTTAGGGCAATACAAGATGAGCAACAACAACAACTGAAGCTTTACAACAACAACTGGTGTGTTGTTACACCAATCCACAGAACAATCTCATATAATTCTTTCCCCCTCATTAATTTATTCTCACGTGTACCGAGGTACAGTGAACAGCTTTAGTCGCGAGCAAACCAGTTAACAGAAAGACAAAACATGATCACAATTCAGCCAGCTAGATAGCTACATACTGGATAGCTAGGTAGCTAACTAGATGGCTACATACTGGATAGCTAGGTAAATAGCAAGACTGAGCTACATACTGGATAGCTAGGTAGCTAGCTAGAGTGATCTACATAATGGACAGCTAGGTTGCTACTGAGACTGAGCTACCAACTGGATAACCAGGTAGCTAGCTACATGGCTACAGACTGAATAGCTAGCTACATACTGGTGTTTCATAGTTACAAACAACTGAATTGGAAGAATAGCACCTCATATTTCGCTTGGGCAGCTTACACCCCAGCGTTGACTTCTCTAACCTCAAGTAACCCTTGCTTTCCCTCTGTCTGTTCCTCCCCGCACTTTATTGTTCTGCTAGTTTCCCTGTTTGTATCTCTTTCATGACCAGCAATAAACCATTGTGGGCTCAACCTTCCCTGGGCCATCATTTTGGCCTGATTTATTCTGTCCCTTCCCATACCTCTCATTTCCCTTTCACCTGACTCTCAGTCTGAAGAAGCGTCTCGAACCAAAACAATACCTTTTCTCCAGATATGCTGCCAGCCCCGCTGGGTTGCTCAAGCTTTTGTGTTGATCTTCGGTGAAAACCAGCATCAGCCGTTCCTTCCTCGGTGCGGATTCGGTGGGTGGAAGGGGCCATCAACACACTGTATCTCGAAATTAAACTTAACCAATCAGCATTGATATCCAGCTCATTTATTTACATTATATACATAAATTGACTTGGCATAACAGTTTAAACTATCTCGCTTCTGCGATCATCGGCAGTCAGTCGAAAAGAGTATGACTGTCCTCTCCATAGGGTCGTCCACTTGTGGGTCTGCAGGCCAATCCACGATCCACATACCTTGGTGCAACGTGGGCAGTGGAGACTGGCGGCGGTTGGCAGTTGTCGAGCCTCCTTCTCTCTCTCTCCTTGCACTGCTGTCGCTTTGTCTCTGCGAAAGGCGTGGTTCCATTTCGTGAAGTGCAGCGCATTCCTGCATGAACATCCTCCAGGAATGCATGTCTAGTGCAATGCAGTCCCAGTTGCTTGATGTGATGTGGAATTTCTTCAAACTCTTCTAGGTGTTGTCCTTGAAGTTTTTCTTTGGCCCGCCGACCTTCCTTCATTTGAGAGTACACGATTTGTTTAGGGAGACCTGTGTTGAACATGCGGATGATATGGCCAGTCCATTGAAGTTGGTGCTGCATTATTGTGGTGGCGATGCTGGTCATGTTGGCTTCCTCCAAAATTGTATTGTATTGTATTGTATATCTTTATTGTCATTTCCTGAGTATTCGCATACCCAGAGGAAACAAAAAAAACGTTGCTCAACCAGTGTCCATTCAGTGTGCATGAAAAATAAATAGAAATAAAAAAAAAAAATACATGTATCATGAACAAATTTAACACTCTAGTAAACATTCAACAGGCGTTCCGACCGGCAGCGGCACAACAGTGGCTCTGCTGCAGTGTGGGGGTTTGTGCGCGATACTTGGCAGGGGGCAAAGTCGTTTATCGTATGCTGAATTTTTGTTGCTTTTCACATGCTTAATTTTTGTCGCTTTTCCTGTGCTGAAATTTTGTCGCTTATCGCGTCCTGTAATTTAGATGCTTTATGCATCCTGAAACTTCTTCGCTTTTCGCATCCTGAATTCATGTAGCTTTTGGCATTTTGAATTTTTGTCGCCTTTCAGGCCCTGAATTTTCGTTGCTTTTCACGTGTTGAATTTCCGTCACTTTTGGCATCCTGAAGGTTTGTCACATTTCACGTGCTGAATTTCCGTCGCTTTTCGCAGGATAAATTTTCATCCCTTTTCATGTCCTGAAATTTTGTCGCTTTATGTGTCCTGAGGCTTCGTCGCTTTTCGCATCCTGCATTTACGTCACTTTACGTGTCCTGAATTTTCGTGGCTATTTGCGTGCTGAATTTTTATAGCTTTTCGCATGCTGAATTTCCGTCGCTTTTTACGTGCTTCATTTATGTCGTTTTTGCATGCTGAAATTTTGTCGCTTTTCGCGTGCTTCATTTTTGTCACTTTTCGTGTGCTTAATTTTCATCGTTTTTTGTGTCCTGAAATATTGTCAGGATGCAAAAGCGACGAAAATTCAGCACCAGAAAAGTGACGAAAATTCAGCACATGAAAAGTGACAAAATTTCAGGATGCGAAAAGCGCCGAACCTCAGGAGATATAAGGCGACGAATATTCAGCACGCGAAAAAAACGACGAAAATGCAGGGTACGAAAAGCGACAAAATAGGAGCGGTTTAGGGAAAGGCACCTGTAAATGCTGAATTAGGGTAGGGCATGTATACGGGAGGAGGATTTATGGGAGGGTACCTTTAAACTGAATTAGGAGGGCATCTGAAAATGGTGAATTAGGGGAGGGCACCTTTAAATGGTGCAGCAGGGAAGCATCTGTAAATTAAGGGTAGATTTAGGGGAAAGCACCTATAAATGAGAAATACAATATGAGCAACAACACCAATTGAAGCTTTACAACAACTGGTGCGTTGTTACACCAATCCACATAAGAAATCTCATATAATTATTTCCCCCTCATTAATGTAGTCTCACGTACACATCCGAGGTACAGTAAAAAGCTTGAGTCGCGAGCTAACCAGTTAGCAGAAAGACAAAACATCATCACAATTGAGCCAACCAGATGCTTACATCCTGTATAACCTGGTAGCTGGCTAAGTGGCTACATACTGGATAGCTCGGTAGATAGCAAGACTGAGCTACATACTGGATATCTAGGTGGCTAACTAGATTGAGCTACATAAATGGATAGCTAAATAGATAGCTAGATAGCTAGACTGAGCAACATACTAGATAGCTAGGTAGCTAGCTAAGATGAGTTACATACTGGAAAACTAGGTAGCTAGTTTTATTTCTTTGACTGGTTACTCCTTGCCCTTATAATCATGCTTAGTTCAGTGTCTGCCCAATCCTGTATCTGAAATCCATGAGTCCACACCTCATGATGGAGACTTAAGGACATAATGTTGTTTTTATTTTCTTTTACAGCAATGACTACACTCCAAGAATTATTTTAATGGGTGTTGAGATCAAGAAATCCATATGAATGCCAATTGTTTCATCGATTCATACAATCAGACAAGAAAAGGTGGCCATTTGGCCCATTCTGGCTGCACTAGTTGACAAGCTGTCACCCAGCCTAATCCTGTCTTTTAAGTCCTGTCGGCCATTGCCCTTCAGGCATAGTTCTCAGCGCGGACTCCTGTATATCAGCGATACCAAGCATTGACTCCCGCTGCTCAGTTCATCTTGGCATACGCCATCTCCCGGTTGACAAACATTTTAACTCCTCTTCCAATTCCCATACTGGCTTTTTTGCCCATGGGCCTCCTCCACTGTCAAGGTGAGGCCACAAATTGGAAGAAGAACACCTCATATTTTGCTTGGGCAGCTTACAACCCAGCAGTATGAATATTGATTTCTCGAATTTCAAGTCATCCTTGCATTCCCTCTCTCTTTGACCCTCCCCCACCTTAGGCGTCCTGCTTGTTCCACTGTTGGCATCCATACATCCCTTTGTTATCACCTCTTCCACTGCCAACAATGGTAGTCATTGATGTCAGCTCTGGTTTGGTTCTGAACCTTTTCATACTCCTAGTTTCCCCCTCCCCTGACTCTCAGTCTGAAGAAGGGTTTCAACCCAAAATGTCACCTATTATTTTCTCCAGAGATGTTGCCTGACCCACTGAGTTACTCCGGCATTTTTTGTCGCTCTTCAAGTACACATCTAAACACTTTATTTCTTTCATTACCATTGATTTTCAGTACTGCTTTATAATAGGCACAAGGCTGACAGTATTTCACCAAAGGAAGTCTTTGAGTCTGAAATGATTGCATCTATTAGAGGTAGAATAGATAAGTAATTGAAGTGGATGGATGCACACAGGCAACAACAGGAAGTGGATAGGACAGTGAGAAAAATGTGGTTTAGTCTTGCACAAAGCTACTGCAGACACTAAAAGGTTTCTGTCTACACTGTCCATTCTTGTGATACATTCAGTTTAATGCATCGAATGAGGCTATTTCACTGATAAGTGCCCCTTCAGTCTCCAGTCATTCTAGATCTTCTCCTAGTCTATTTTCTTTCATTATTCCCTTATTTATCCACTTGTGTTGAAAAGCCAGAAACAAATAAAACAAAACAAGGATCTCTGTAAATTGCTTTTCAATGGCTTTCTTCTGCAGCTCCGGATTTGACTGACATTATGTAGGTGTGGTTAGAAGATCTCCCTCGCATTAAAAGACATTGAAGATTTTACCACTACTCAAACGCATAATTTGGTAATGTGTGTGTTGAGCTCATTTCCTGGTGTATAGTTCCATTTAATCTATGGAAAACACTTTTCAGAACCAAACTTTAACAGACATGCTTGAGTTTAAAACAGAGGCAGAAAAGTAAATCAAGATCTCAACTTGATCAAAACTTGTACCAGTTTCACCCTGCCATAAATTGTTATCTGTCTAGAAACCTTGCATACAATAAGATACGATAAGATACAAAGATACAATACGATACGATACGATGCAATCAAACTTTATTTATCCTAGGAGGGAAATTGATGCCAACAGTCATAAGAAACATAATACATGAAACATTAAATTAAAGTGACGAGTGAAAAGATTGGGGAGGAGGGGGTGAGGGAGGGAAGGGTCGGTCTCTGTCTCAGTCTCAATCTACCCCGTAACAGAAGGGGGAGGAGTTGTAAAGTTTGATAGCCACAGGGAAGAAAGATCTCCTGTGCTGAACTGTCCTGCATCTTGGTGGAACCAGTCTGTTGCTGAAGGTACTCCTAAGGTTGACCAGTGCGTCACGAAGGGGGTGAGTTGTATTGTCCAGGTTGCTCCACAGTTTGAGGAGCACCCTTCCCTCCAAGACCACCTCCCATGAATCCAACTCCACCCCCAGGATGGAGCCAGCCTTCCTGATGTGTTTGTTGACCCTATTTGCATCTGTAGCCTTCACCCTGCTGCCCCAGCACACGGCAGCGAAAAAGATGGCACTGGCTACCACCGACTGGTGAAGCATCTGCAACATCTTACTGCAGACTTTGAAGGAGAGGACTACTCCAGAATCTAAAGAGTTTTGAAAAATTATCACTAATGCATCCACTATTTCTGGGACTACTTCCTTAAGCACTCTGGGATGCAGCCTATCTGGCCCAGGGGTATTATTGGGCTTTAATCCATTCAATTTACCTAACATCACTTCCCGACTAACCTGGATTTCACTCAGTTCCTCCATCTCATTTGACCCCCGGTCCCCACTATTTCTGGCAGATTATTTATGTCTTCCTTAGTGAAGACAGAACCAAAGTAGTTATTCAATTGGTCTGCCACGTCCTTGTTCCCCATGATCAATTCACCTGTTTCTGACTGCAAGGGACCTACATTTGTTTTAACTAATCTTTTTCTCTTCACATATCTATAGAAACATTTGCAGTCCATTTTTATGTTCCCTGCCTGTTTTCTTTCATAATCTATTATCCATTTCCTAATTAAGCCCTTTGTCCTCCTCTGCTAGACTCTGAATTTCTCCCAGTCCTCAGGTAGGTTGTTTTTTCTGGCAAATTTGTATGCTTCATCTTTTGTTTTGATACTATCCCTGATTTCCCTTTTATCCACGGATGCACTACCTTCCCTGATTTATTCTTTTTCCAAACTGGGATGAACAATTGACCCCATGAGTTGCTCCAGCATTTTGTGTCTTGTTTTAATATAGGACACTACACCTTACCATACACACTCAGTTACATTTCAGAATAAGTTGCTGTCTGTCTTGAACTCTCTGTCAATCGTGTTTGTTATGTCTCTCTTGTTGCGTACAAAGAGCAAATAATATTTCGAAATTCCATGAACAAATGATTGACTGCTGTGAGGATACAGCAACTTGTGGCAAAGCTATATGGATGCCATAGTCAATTACATTGATGAGATTGAATTCAATCAATAAAATAAATGAAAATGGCAACATAGCCAATTTACACTTAATTGATTTTTGTGAGTGTAATCTATATTTTATGCATGTGCAAGGTTTGTTAATAGTCACAGTAGAAAGAGATGACAGTGATTATGGTTTTTATTATTTATTTGATCTTTGGTACAGTCATGAATTCTAACCAATGCATACCATAAATAAAATTATATAATCAATGGGTTGAAGAGGATACATTTTGAAAGGCCAAGACGGGGGGGAGTGGAAAGGACATTTTTTTTAGCAGGGAGATCTGTAACTTTGATGGATGGATGTTTGTAAATTATAAAAGGATTAGAAGAAAGTTGTGAAATAAAAATATTTAATTCAATGAGCAATGGGGCTCCAGAGGTCACCGTTTAAAGGTTGGTCCAGGCACCATAGTTAAAGAGTCTCGGCAGAACACATGATTCATAACCTGCCTTGACCTTGTCCTTAGAAAGTAGATGAGGAGGAATCTCTTTAGTTGGTGAATCTGTGCAATTCATTGCCAGCGAAGGCTGTGGAGGCCCAGTCAATGGGTATTTTTAAGGCACAGATTGACAGATTCTTGATTAGTAAGAGTATCAGGAATTATGGGCAGAAGGCAGGAGAATGGGGTTGAGAGGGAAAGATAGATCAGCCATGGTTGAATGGCAGAGTAGACATGCTAACCATTTATCGCAGGTTCAATCGGAGACTTTCAATGATATATTGACCGGCATTGACCAGCACAGTGTTGCAGCGGTAGAGTTGCTGCCTTACAGCGCCATAGACCTGGGTTTGATCCTGACCACAGGTGCTGTTTGTTCAAAGTTAGTATGTTCTCCCTATGACCATGTGGGTGTTCCAGTTTCCTCCCACACTCCAAGGACGCACAGGTTTATACTTTAATTGGCTTTAGAAAAATTGTAAATTGCCCTAGTATGTAGGATAGTGCAGGAATTGGCAGTCGGCATGGACCCGATGGATGGAAGGGCCTATTTCTGCGCTGCACCTCTAAACCCAAAACTAAACTAAAATACATATATATTGAGTTATTGGTTCTCATCCATTGCACCCCATGGAATTTAGCAAAGAATTTCTCTCCAACCATTTTTTTTCCTGTTTGCTCATCTTTGCCGGTTATTTTCCCATTGTAGCAATACTGAGTCACTGGTTACTGGAGTACTTTTCAATTACTGAAAATTACATGAAAAAACTGTAACAAAGAACTTGCAAGGCTAAGTGATAAAAGGCAAAGAATAAGATTAACTAGATTGTCCTTCAGTGCAATCATAATGGATCCTCTATGGACCCATCTTTGCTATTCTGTAGTTGACATTTGTTTCTTTAAGTGCTGTGTATTTCACATATTATATAATTTTACACAGACTATAGTACAGAACGTTCTTAGAATCAGCTGCTGAATTCAATGTTCATAAACCTTACCTGCCCCCTCCCTCCCTCCCTCCCTCCCTCCCTCCCTCCCTCCCTCCCTCCCTCCCTCCCTCCCTCCCTTCCCTCATCATCAATCAGCATCTGCTATTCTGTTTATTCAGGTTAGTATATCGTCACTGTACCAAGGTACAGTGATAAGCTTATGTTGCATGCTATCCAGTCAGCAGTAAGACAAAACATGATTACAATCAAGTCATTTACAGTGTATCGATACATGATAAGGGAATAACTTATGGTGCAAGGTAAAGCCAGCAAAGTCTGATCAAGGATAGTCCGAGGGTCACCAAAGAGGTAGATAGTAGGTCAGCGCTGCTCTCTGCTTGTGGTAGGAATGTATCAGTTGCCTGATAACAGCTGGGATGAAACTGTCCCTGAATCTGGAGGTGTGCATTTCCCCCTCATCTAGCTACTGCTTAAATGCTTCAACCTTGCACAATTCTTTCACACCATGCGCGTGTATTGAAAGAAGATCATTCAATCCATTCACCAGCTTCATAATGAGTTCAATTTACAGAACTATCAGTTCAGGTTAATAAGAAACATTGCAAAATGTAACATTTAAGGTGGTTGCTGGGCAGCAAATCAATTGGGATTAGATACTTGGGTGTCCTCTGAAATGTTCATGATTTTGAGCCAACGTCATTGGTTATCTGCTAATCATTTCATTATCATTTAATATCTAACTGTCTCAACTCACTAATTGAACCTGCAAGTCATGAGATAGGAACTATTATTTGGTATTGAGGACACCAAGATAAATGGGCAGTAACTGGACACACGCTGTTATGGACATGAGCAGCTTCTGAAGATGATTATTCTCTATATACTTAACACAGGCAATGCAATGATTTGAGCAAATAATGAGTAAACATTGAGAACCTACACATTACACACTTAATGTAATCATTATAAAATAATATGATTCTGTATTTTTTAACACAAAATTAAAAGTTTTGAATTTTAGTTAAATTGACACGTCTTCAAACACTAGACAGCCTTTGTCTATGCATGAATACAGGATTTAATCGAAGGTACAGCAGAGCTTGCCAAGTAATTATTTAATTCAATTCAAATATCATGGAAGAATTTTCAAATTGCTATCATCGTGGAAATCTTGTTTTAGCAATAATCTTGCAAAAGTTTATATTCATTTTATGATTTAGAATAATTTTGCTCTACACGAGGTAGGTTGTCTGAACAAATTTTAGTTTTGGTTTGTTTAGTTTGGCGATACAGCGCGGAAACAGGCCCTTCAGCCCACCGAGTCCACACACCGACCAGCGATCGCCGTGGACTATCCTGCACTATCCTGCACACTGGGGAAAATTTACTGAAGCCAATTACTGTACATCTTTGGAGTGTGGGAGGAAACCGGAGCGCCCGGAGAAAACTCGCATGGTCGCAGTGAGAACATACAGACTCTGCATAGACAGCACCCGTAGTCAGGATCGAACATGGGTCTCTGGCGCCATAAGGTAGCAACTCTACCGCTGCACCATATGAACTGGACAACATTTCTATTCTCATTGAGGCAAAAGGGGAGCTGTTTCTTTATCATTTGCACATCCTTTCTCAGAAAAAAATACTTTTCTAGGGTAATGTTACCTTGCTAAGAAACACCCTCTACTCTTATCTCTTCACACAAAAGCAATGGCTATTAAGAACTCTTGTGCTCCTTGTCCCATTCCCTTCATCCACATGACACAATTGCCATTGTAGATCATAAGATCTTAAGACATAGGAGCAGAATTAGACCATTTGGTCCATCAAGTCTGCTGTGCCATTCACTCATGGCTGATTATTTTCCCTTCGCAACCCCATTCTCCTGCCTTCGCCCTGGATCCTTTAATGTCGAGATAACCCTGGGATAGACTTTACTTTTAGAGATAAGCTTGAAATAAGCCCTTTGGCTCACCGAGTCCGAGTCGACCAGCAATCACTCCGTACACTAGCACCATCCAACACACTAGGGTCTATTTACAATTTTACGAAAGCCAATTAACCTACAAACCTATATGTCTTTGGAATTAGGGAGGAAATCGGAGAAAAAACCACGCAGTGACGAGGAGAATGTACAAACTCCACACAAATCTGTAGTCAAGATCAAACCCAGGTTTCTGGCGCTGTAGGGCAGCAACTCTACCACTGTGCCACTGTGCCCTCCTGAATGTTGGGCCATTTGAAACCTTACAGATTTTTGGCAGGTACAGATTTCAAGGGATAAGGGATTTACAGTAAATGGAATTGAGGCAGCCATGATCTGATCGAATGATAGATTTGACTAGAATGGATGTCTCACCCTCACTCTCTTTACTTATTTTCTTGTTAACTTGCCATGATTCTCAGGCAGGGTTATAAATCTTCCTCCTCCTTCTCCCCACTCTTCCTGCCACCTGACATTTCTCCAACTGATCAATTTTCATTGAAAACCAGCAAAAGGCCCTGAACAAAATCTTGCAGCCTCCTGGATCATTCAATGGAAGCTTAATTGGGTCAAAATCATTTACAGCCCATGTCACTGAATGTGCCAGGACATGCGCTTAATGGGCCTGTCCCACTTAGGTGACTTTTCAGCCGACTGCCAGTGACTTTGCGGTCACCACATGGTTGCCACATGTTCGCGGGTGATTGCTGGGGAGTCGCCTACATGGTCGTGAGGAGTTCCCGCATTCTGGGAACTAGGTGCGGCCTCATTATGGTCGCCGCAAATTTTTCAACACGCCGCGTATCTCTGGCTTCTTAAAAGTTGTCTCCACTCCTTCTCCCCCTTCTCCCACCCCCCTCTTTTAAAGGACTTCCATACACTGTGCTTTTACCATCTTAGTTACATGCTAACCTTCCTGTTCATCGCGGTGTGTGTCTGTATCACCTTGGCTTTGCACCGTGTGAATTTCACTCGGACAGCGCTCCCCCACCGCTTGCCCTGTCCCCCGCCTGCATAATGCGTTGGTGAAGGAAGCGATGTGTGTGTGTGTGCGTGTGTGTTCCACTCTGACAGTCGCTGTTCCAGTTGCCGGATTTTCAGGCGACTGCCAGCGACTTGAAAAATCGCCTAAATGGGACTGGGCAATAAGCCTTCTGCCCTCACCAGCAGTCAGATATTTTGTGAAGTGAAGTACCTCGGTACAACAGTTGATAATATTAGGGTAAACAGTACCTGCGCTCCCACTTGAGTAACTGCAACAAGAACAAGTCAATGACTCAATGAGTCAATTATACTTTATTGTCACATGTACCAAGGTACCATGCTTTGTTTTGCGTACAACCTGGTAAAGTCAAGCAGCAGACTTGACCTAGGCAGTAAACAAGTGTTACCATGACTTGGCGATGACAAAGTTACAAACGTTCACTGAGCAATCCCGTTTACTGCCTGCCGCCGCACATAGCTACCAAGTGTAGATTGATACACATGACATACGGAAAATGATACATGCGTTCAATGTGAAGACTCTTGCAACGTTCAAACGGAGCAAATAATGTAATATTCTCTTTTCAAATTGACAGAATAAGGCATCAGTTGAGCCAAAGTTCCACCACTCTGTGAAGTTCTCATTCGACAGTAATAATTGGCTGAGTATCTAAAGGAAAATGGAGCGCTGCAAATCAATGCCAAGGCATAACCTAGTCTGATTCTTTAATCTGTCTTTGCAGCCAGTTGTTTGCAAGTTCTAAGGCTTGTCATTTCTTTCATGTCACTCAACCTGGTGTCTGGTCTACTTTACACGAGGAGCCAACAGAACAACATCATTGATTTTTCTCCTTTCATGATTCCTGGAGGATTTCAAGAATACAGAAGCTGAAACAAAAGGACGTCAATATTATCAAGGGAATACACTGTACCACACAGCCGTCAGACCACTCGAAAGGTTTGGATTGAGAGGAAAAATTAACAGTGAAGGTAGAACAGAGTTTTCCACATGTAGAAAGATAGAACTGCAGATGCTGGTTAATACCAAAGATAGACACAAAGTGCTGGTGTAACTCACCGGGTCAGGCAGCATCCCTGGAGATAAAGGATAGGTGACACTTTGGGTGGGGACCCTTCTTCAGACTGAAAGTAAGAGGGGGGGGGAGAAGGGGGGGGCGAGGGGGGGGGGGGGGGTGTGAGAGGGGGGGGAGAGAGGGGGGGGGCGAGGGAGGGGGTAGGGGGGGATAGGAACGGTTGGAGAGAAATGAGAAAAGCCTCAGCTTTTCAGATGCTCACGTTCCCCCTGCTCGCGTTTCAAAAATTGCACTATTTTAGAATTGTTTTTAATTACTTACACAATTCATTTGATAAATGTTATGTAAGGCATAGAGCCTAGCTGTGCTAAAAAATATGCATTTATGGTATTTTTAACTAATTAATGGATGCTTTATTTGGGAATTATTTTCTTACCATTAAGAGTAATATTTAGAATATTTGAAAATTACTGCCCTAGCTATAAGCAGTATCATACAAGATGCTGTATGTCTGAAATCCAACTTAGACTGGACAAGATGGGATTTTCTGCCCCAAAGATATCTGCATACAAATTCCTTCTTGATAACAATCCACTAATTCCATTCTGAATTCCGGATGCTCCCCCACAGTTTCAGGAACCCAAGTGTGAATTAAACTTCATAGAGTCAAGGATCAAGTGTGTTTACTTGCCATATGTACTGACAACAGAACAAAGCAATTCTTACTTGCAGCGCCATAACAGGCCTGTAAGCACAATACTCATCTAAAGATGGACTGTCTGAAGAAGGGTTTCGTCCTCAAATGTCACCTATTCCTTTTCTTCAGAGATGTTGCCTGACTCGCTGATTGACTCCAGCTTTTCAAATCCATCTTACTCATAGAGGATATATGATAAACACAAATTCAATAAATTAATATCCCCAATATGAGTGCAAAATGGCACAACGTCCATAGTTCATAGTTTTGAGCCAGTGCCTCAGATAGATCCCTTTGATAATGGGGAGGATAGTACCTGTGATGGACCAGGTGGTGTCCCCCATTTTTGGTAATATCCTTCATCCCTGATATTTCACGTTACCGATCCAGACCGCGATGCATAGAGTCAGTATGCTCTCTATTGTACACCTTGTACAACTTCAACGAGTATTTATCGACATACTGAATCTCCTCAATCTTCTAACGAGATGGAACCATTGACGGACTTTCTTCATGATTGCATCAATGTGCTCCTCCCAGGACAGATCTTCAGAGATATGCACACCCAGGAACTTGAAGATGTTGACTCTCTCCACCAACATCCCCTCAATGAAGATAAGTCGGTGGATCCTCAGCTTTCCCTTTCTAAAGTCCACAATCAGCTCTCTGGTCTTACTGATATTGAGAGCAAAGTTGCTGTGGCTTTCAAGAGGGTTTTAGACAGGCACTTGGAAGTTCAAGGAATCGAGTGATCTGGATCATGTGCGGGCATTTGTGATCAGTTTAGCTCGGCATCGAGTTCAGCGCAAACATTGTGTCCATTGTGTTCCTGTTCTGTGCTATTCAATATTCTATGTTCTCTATGTTACATGGTCTAAACTTGATATTCAAAGACTTCAAAAATGTAATAAAAATATTCAAAAACTTGAGAGCATGCTGACCGGTTGCATTGTGGCTTGCTACGGCAACCTGAGCGTCCAGTAGTGGAAAAGGCTGCAAAAAGTTGTAAACACTGCCCAGTCCATCATCGGCTCTGACCTCCCTACCATCGAGGGGATCTATCGCAGGCGCTGCCTCAAAAAGGCTGCCAGCATCATCAAGGACCCACACCATCCTGGCCACACACTCATCTCTCCGCTGCCATCAGGTAGAAGGTACAGGAGCCTGAAATCTGCAACATTCAGGTTCAGGAACAGCTTCTTCCCTACAGCCATCGGACTATGAAACGCAACCTCAAACAAACTATGAACTATAACAACCTATTGCACTTTATCTGTGTATTTATGTGTGTATATATATATTTTATGGTATATGGTCACATTGATCTGATCTGATCTGTATTTATGCTTAAAATATTCAGTCAAGCTGCAGCAGGCAAGAATTTCATTGTCCTATTTGGGACACATGACAATAAACTCTCTTGACTTGACAAATATCCTGAAAATTAATGCTGCCAAAAATACTTCTGTTCTTTCATATTCCTCGAGTTATTCTACTGTGATATAACAAAAAAGGGGAGTGTATTTACTCCAGCACCAAATTACACCAAGTTTAGTAGCACTCACACGCTTACTAACAATGCCACCTGCACTCACATTAATATAAATAATGATTTGTATAGTACCTTTATCCTAGCAAAATGGCCAAAGGTGAATTAGTATTTTTCAAAGTATTTTGGCATTGCAACACAATGAAAGATAACCAAGAACTTGTTGAAAGCTGGCTGCTTTGGAGTGGGCAAAGCCAAGAAAATTAGGGTCCCAAGGCTTACCTGCCAATGTCATTAAACAACATTAATTGAAGCAAGAGGCAAATAAAGTCGGCCATCTTCTGCCAATTTTCAAGAAAGTTCATAAAGCTGCAGCTCATACTGATAACTTGGATAGTCGCCAGTCCTCAGAAACACGAGGAAGGCATCTGCTTTTTGTTCATTTGGGACAGTTTGAATGTAATAATCTTTCCTCTGGTCTGACTGTAAAGAGACAGTAAAAAAGTCTGAGGAAGGGTCCCAACCCGAAACGTCACCCATCCTTTTTCTTCAGAGATGCTGCCTGACCCTTTGAGTTACTCCAGCACTTTGTGTGCACTTGTGTGTATCTTTGGTGTAAACCAGCATCTGCAGTTCCTTGTTTCTTCTTTTTCTTCTTCTAGAGAGTTCATCTCACAGCTTCAGACACCAAACCCTGCCTCCAGCAATCATTGGAAATATTAACTTGGAGAGATGTAAATCAGCTTACAGTTCATGGTAGCTTATTTTATACAGATTAAATTTGCCAAAATGATTCCCTGTGTTGACTCATGATGCACAGAAACTTTCCACACTGCAGTCAGTGAAACGTTCATGATTTCATAATAATTGGACCTTGACTTTCTTCTGTGAAGCAGCAGCAAGTAAGAATTTCATTGTCCAGTTCAGAGACAGTGTATATGATGAATCAACACCCTTGAAGTGTGCTTTCAATTATCTACACAGCATGTCTTCTGGCTTTCAGCTGGAGCTTAATTAAAAACCTTCAATATAAAGGCCACCACTGCTGGGGATAGCCTCTTTTAGAATTGAGATGCGATGTGGACTATGTTTACAATTACCCAGGTTGTTATCTGTTCTGCTCAAGAAATTGTATATAACTAAAAGTACGGGAGATCTAACACCATTTCCACCTGCAGGAAGAAGTTTGTTTAGCGTCTGGTGATGGTGGTAATATTCCAAATGTCTGCCTTAAAATTCTCGTTGACTTGGCAATGAATTCCACCGATTCACCACCCTCTGACTAAAGAAATTCTTCCTCATTTCCTTTCTAAAGGTACGGCCTTATATTCTGAGGTTATGGGCTCTGGTCCTAGACTCTCCCACTAGTGGAAACATCCTCTCCACATTCACTCTATCCAGGCCTTTCCTTTCGGTAAATTTCAACGAGGTCCCACCACATCCTTTTAAACTTCAGCGAGTACAGGCCTAATGTCTTCGAACACTCATCATATGAGCCTTCATCTGTGAGGTTCTCCGGCTAAAGTTTTTTGAACTGAGTATTAAATCCATTATTTTTAATAATGTTCAAAAATATTCAGCATCTACTGTGGCAACAATTTGCATTTACATGTGAAATGTGAATGAGATGGGTTGAAAGAATCTTGTCTCAAAATCATTTAATTGCAATTATATCACATACTCAACTTTACCAGTTGAAGTTAAAGTGCCATGAATTTGATCTGCATTTATAGTCATACAGTGTGGAAACAGGCCCTTCATCCCAACCTATCCATGCTGACCAAGCACCATCTCCACTAGGCCCACCTGTCTGCGTTTGGACCATATCCTAAACCTTTTCTATCCATGTACCTGTCCAAATGTCTTTTAAATGTTGTGATAATATCTGCCTCAACTACCTCATCTGGCGGTTTATTGCACATACTCACCATCCTATTGAAAACGCAGCCCCTCAGATTCCTATTAGTGTCTTCCCCTCTCACCTCAAACCTATGTCCCCTGCTTCTTGAAACCCCAGGTCTGCGTTTACCTGATCTATTCCTCCGTTGATTATGTACACCTCTATTAGATCACCCCTCATCCTCCTGCTCTCCAAACAATAAAGTCCTAGCCTGTTCAACCTCTCCCTATAGTTCAGGCCCTCGGGTCCTGGCAGCACTCACATAAATTGCCTTACACTGAGTCGAATAAGGAAATGTACATGATGAATGTATTTATCTTTGCACTAGATTTGTGATTCCACTGTCTTAATTTTAGCTAGCACTCAAATGAAAATCAAGCAGTGAATCATACAATCATAATGGATTGCAAGTATCTAATGGGCCAGGGTGTGTAGGAAGGATCTGCAGATGCCTGTTTATACTGCAGATAGATACAAAGTGCTGGAGCAACTCAACAGGTCAAGGAGCACCTCTAAACAGTCTGAGTCAGTCTGAAGAAGGGTTCCGACCTGAAACGTCACCTGTTCTTCTTCTCCAGAGATGCTGCCTGACCCACTGAGTCGTACCAGCACTTTGTGTCTATCTTCTATCTAATGCGTCACATGATGTAAAGAGGTGCTTGGCCCTGATTGATGACATAATTCAAATACGGTGTACGGCAATTAATTATGCATCATCGTGGAACATAGAACAGTGGTGAACATGAACAAGCCGTTCAGCCCACAATTACTGTGCTGACAATAATGCCAAATTAAACTAATCCCACCTGTTCGTGATCTACATCATATGGTCATAAGCTCATGTGATAGGAGCAGAATTAGGCCATTCAGCCAATCAGGTCTACTCCACCATTCAATCATGGCTGATCTCCCTCCTAAACCCATTCTCCTGCCTTCTTCCCATAACCCCTGACACCCACACTAATCACAAATCTCGCTATCTCTGCCTTAATAAACATCCATTGACTTGGCCTCCACAGCTTTCTGTGGCAAAGAATTCTACATCTTTCCCAACCCTGCATGTCCACCCCCACTGTCCCACCTCACCCACCCACCCACACATTCAATCAACTATGCACGCATTTGTGAAAACTAATGGCTTTGAAGGTATGTGATAAAGAACTGGAGATGAGGATAGACATCAAATGCTAGAGTAATTCAGCAGGACAGGTATCATCTCTGGAGAAAAGGAATAGGTGTCATTTCGGGTCAAGACCTTCAGACTGAGAGTCAGTGGGGAGGGAAAATAGAGGCATGAAAAGGTAGGGAGCATATCAGAGTCAAGGTAAGGTAGAGCACACAATGGTCCACTGTTGGCTGGGGAAGAAGTGATAACGAAGGTACATATGGATGTGAACAGTGGAACTAGCAAGGCAACGAGGGTGGAGGAGGTGTGGAGATAGAGAGGGAATGTTCTTAATTAGAGAAATCAATATTCATACCACTGGATTGTAAGATGCAGTGAAATATGAGGTGCTGTTCTGTGTGTGGCCCCATCTGACAGTGAAGGAGACCCAGGACAGAAAGGGAATGGGAAGGGGAGCTAAAATGTTTGGGCAATCAGAAGATCACATAGGCCAAGGCGGACTGAGCGTAGATGTCAGGCGAAATGATCGCCCAGTCTGCCCTTGGTCTTGTTGATGTATAGGAAGCCATACTGAGAACAACTGATACAGTAGATGGTGTTGGAGGAGCGGCAAGTGAATCTCTGCCGCACCTCGATGGTCGAGGATACCTACTGAGATACTTTTGTTCCTTTGTAATGATCTCATTATTCTAATGTGATATAACAAAAAGAACAGTGTGCTACTCCAGTAACAACATTTGGCTAGCACCTTATCGTAGCAAAATGTCCTAAAGTTATTTGACAAAGTGGTTTGGCATTGAGACACAATTAAAGATAACCAAATCGTTGTTCAAAGCTGTATGTTTTGGAGAGTATTTTAAAGAGGGAAAGAGAAGTGGAGAGGCAGAGATTAGGGATGTGAAGACACAAGGTACTGCAGCTGCTGGAAATGTGTGCACAAAACAAAGTGCTGGAGTAACTCCATGGGTCAGGCAGCATCTGTGGAGGAAATGGTTGGACAAGGTTTTGGGTTGAGATGCAGAGATGGAAAGGACTTAGACACTAAACTATCTGAAAACCACACTGAAACTTAGTTTAGTTTAGAGATACAGCGTGATAATAGGTTCTTCAGCCCACTGAGTCTGCACCGACCAGTGATCCCCATACACTAGCACTATCACCCACAAATGGTGTTGATGCTGGGTCTAATTGCTGGGTCTAAATGCTGGAGTTCTTTAGCCAACAACACTGTGGGACCACCTTCATGAGAAGAACTGCAGTGGGTCAAGGAAGCCATCTCTCAATAGCACTTAGGAATGGCAGTCTTGTCACTGACACTAGACTTTAGATTTTAGAGATACAGCACAGAAACAGGCCCTTCAGCCTACTGATTCCATGCCGACCAGCGATCATCCCGTACACTAACACTATCCTACATTCAAGGAACAATTTACAATTTTTACTAAAGCCAATTAACCTACAAACCTGTACGTCATTGGAGTGTGAGAGGAAACCGGAGCACCCAGAGAAAACCCATGCAGTCACAGGGAGAACGTACAAACACCATACAGACAGCACCTGCAGTCAGGATCGAACCCGGGTTCCTATCCAAAATGTTCTCCAATGGTACCATTAAAGATTATAAAATTATCTATATAACTAAAAGTCTCATTTTGACCACTACCAGTCTGCGCTGTATATTGGTTTTAGAAAAAATGCTACCATATATCGCTATGATTTTTGGTCATCTTACTCACAGTCCGCCTCCGCTGAGGCAGCCTCGAGCATTTTTCCGATCGATGAAAATTAAAAGAGTTTTGAATGTTTAAAATACCTTGAGATCAGCTGATTGGTCCTCTCGCCTGCCAATCACCACGATGAAGGTAACGCCCCTTCCGGGGAGGGGGGAGGTCTATAAAACCCCATATGCCTGGACGCGAGTCAGTCACTCTGGAAGATCATGAGGGAGAGTCCATAACTGTCATTTTAAGCAGTGAATCAACTGAACTGTGAGTCTGCAATGTACTTGCAATAAATGATTTGTTAGCCTTTAATGAAAATGCAATGAGTTGTTTTGCAATTTGGTGGCCTGCACTCTGCCTGAAATGCTATGAAATTGAATGTGGTGGCCTGAAATGCTGCAAAATTGCATGTGGTGGTGGCCTGCACTCTGCCTGAAATGCTATGAAATTGAATGTGGTGGCCTGCACTCTGCTTGAAATGGAATTTCAAGGAATAGCCATAAGTGAACTGAACTGCCATCCCACCAACCCTGAGTGACTGAGCTGTCAGCCTACCAGACCTGAGTGACTGAGCTGCCAGCCCACCAGGCCTGAGTGACTGAGCTGCCATCCCAAGTATCCATTCAGCCCACAATGTCCATACTAGCCCTCTGGAAACCAGACCCTTTGACCCACTACACCCATACTAGCGCTCCAGAACCCCCTCCCCCCCCAACAATGGCCACCAATATTGGAATTGGTGGAGAGGCGGAATATTGCGTTGGGGGACCAGCCCTCCCATGTGAACATGGGACCCAACGGGTCCCACTTAGTCTAGTATACCTTATTTTTGTTTAGTTGAGAGATGCAGCATGGAAACAGACCAGCCAAAATTATGAGCGAAATAGATTGCGTCAACGCACCGAGTCTCTTGCCCAGAGTGAGGGACTCGAGAACCAGAAGACATAGGTTTAAGGTGAGGGAGGTGAGATTTAACTTTTTTACACAAAGGGTGATAGGTGTATGGAATGAGTTACGAGAAGATATAGTTGGGCTGGTACTATCATAACATTTAAGAAATATTTGGGCGGGTACATGGATAGGACAGGTTTAGAGGGATATGGACCAAATGCAGACAGGTGGGACTAGTGTCAATCATTCTCGATTCCCCTACTCTGGGCAAGAGACATTTTGCGTTTACCCGATCTATTCCTGTCATGATTGTGTACAAAATCATCCCTCATCCTCCTGTACTGCAAGGAATAGAGTCTTAGCTGCTAAACCTCTCCCTGTAGCCCAGGCCTTCGAGTCTTGGCAACATCCTCGTAAATCCTTTCTGCACCCTTTCCATCTTACCAACATCTTCCCAATAATATGGTGCCCAAAACTGAACACAATACTCAAAATGTGGCCTCATCAACATCTTATATCTCCCAGCTTCCACACTCAATACTCTGACTTATGAAGGCCAATGTGCCAAAAGCCTTTTTGACCATCTTATCTACCTGTGGCACCAATTTCAAGGAATTATGGACCTGCACTCCGAGATCCCTCTGCTCTGCAACACTCGCCAGAGCATTCTCATTCACTGTTTAGATCCTACCCATGATAAACTTCCAAAAAACACAACACCTCACATTTATCTGTATTAAATTCCACCAATCATTCTTCAGCCCACCTGCCCAACCAGTCAAGATCAATTTTTGACAACCATCTTCACTACTTCCAATACCACCCATTTCTGTGCCATCTGCAAACTTGCTAATCATGTCATGTACATTCTCAACCAAATAATTGATATGGATGACAAACAACAATGGGCCTATCACCGAAACCTAAGGCACACCACTAGTCACAGACCTCCAGTCCCACAAGCAAGCTTCCACCATCACCCTTAGCTTCCTTCCATGAAGCCAATTTTCTATCCACTCAGCTATCTCTCCTTGGATCGCATGGGCTCTAACCTTCCAGAGTAGCTTACCATGTGGAACCTTGCCGAATGCCTTGCTGAGATCTTCCACATCTCTGCCCTCATTAACATTTTTGCTCACATCTTCAAAAACGCAATCAGATTTGAGACATGACCTCTCATGCACAAAACCATATTGACTATCCCCTAATCAGCCCTTGTCCATCTAAATGCATGCATTATGGATTGAACCCGGGCATCTGACTGTAAGGCAGCAATTCTCCCACTGTGCCATTATGCCACTGTACCATCCCTAAGGGCATTAAAGGTTCTGGGGATATGGCAGGGGAATGGGGTTGAAAGGGAAAAAAAAAGATCAGCCATGATTGAAAGGCAGAGCAGACTAGATGGGTTGAATGGCCTAAATCTGCTCCTGTGTCTAATGGACTTATGGTCCTGGGTATAGTGATTAGGAGTGACTATTAGATACTGGTCCTTGACACATCCACACCGCACCAGAGAATACTGAAAAATAATGATTTCTTTGATGTATAAAAATCATTTATTTCCACATTCTTTGCAAGATAATTGGGTATTGAGTAGACAATTGGGTACCGAGTCTCACCACAGAGGGTGTTAAATAAATGCCTAGAAGAAAATAATTTATTTGAACTTCTTTATTCATCTTAAGGGCCACAGGCACACATCTCCTACTGTTGTACATCCAATGATTATCATTCAAGGATTTTAATGTAATAACCTGAAGCATCTTTGAATGTAAAAAAACTTAAAGGTCATATTCTGTTCTCTTAAGCATATGGGTTTTCATTAACCTTTTTTATGCCTACTTTGTAATTTAATTGGTCTGTGTCCTTCTTTATATTTCAGTTTAGACTTTACTTTAGGCTTTAGAAATACAGTGCAGATCCAAGCCCTTTGGTCCATCGAATCCGCGCCGAGCAACGATCACCCCAGACCCTAGCACTATACTACACACTAGGGACAATTTACAATTTTTTTTACCAAAACAAATTAACCTACACACCTGTACGTCTTTTGAGTGTGGGAGGAAACCATAGCACCCGGAGAAAACCCACGCAGTCACAGGGAGAACGTACAAACTCTGTACAGACTGCACCCGCAGTCAGGGTCGAATCCTGGTCTCTGGCACTGTAAGGCAGCAACTCCACTGTTGCGCCACTGTACCACACTTAGTTTAAAAAAAAAACCTATATTAAATATGTATGCCATCCATTAATATGAGCATAAATGTTGAATGAATGTTGATGAAAATATTAAATTTATTCAGGTCACTTCATGATTGCAGTTCATTCCAGAATACTTTGCATCCCACTGTCATTATGTTGATAAATGCAATGACTATTTGACTCAGAGGTTCCCACAATTTTGAATGTTTTAGTTTAGTTTCTTTTCAAGATACAGTGAGCAGGTTGAGTGTTTCTCAAGGCAAAAAGAGAACTTTCTTCTTCCTCAAAACAAAACAAAACAAAAATATGGATTATTTTGTTTAAACTTCCAGTGACTACTTCCTCTGCGAGTGGATTTCCTGAACAAAGAAGAGAAAATAACCTTAATGATTTGTGGGGTGACACAATGGTGTAGCTAGTAGAGCTGTAGCCATGCATTTCCACCAAGTCTATGGTGTGAGTTAGTGGTAAAATCCGGGGTGTTGAATAAAATATCAGCGGATAAAATGGGAGTAGTGGAGGTTGTGGCAGCCGGGAAGATGCCGTGTCATAAGGTCATAAGAAATAGGAGTAGAATTTGGCTAATCGGCCCATCAAATCTACTCCGTCATTCAATCATGGCTGATCTATCTCTCCCTCCTAACCCCATTTTCCTGCCTTTTCCCCATAACAATGGGGTCAACAGTGACCACACTCACACACTTGTGGTCAGGTGAACTCGTGAAAAGTTTAATTCACAGTGAAGGACAATGGTGACAAGAATGTACAGGTCCCTGTGGAGAGCAGTACCTCATCCTCTGTGAGCAAGTGAAGAAACACTGGCAGTCTCAACCTTGTCCCGGCAACTTAGTCCTGGCCTTGCAGAGAAGATGCTGGTAGCCTTAGGCTTGTCCCGGCAGCTCAATCTTGACCTTAAAAAGGATGTGCTGGTGATCTCGGGCTAGTCTTGGCAGCTCACTCTCAGCCTCATAGAGGAGGTGATGGCAGCCTCAGGCTTGTCCCCGCAGCTCAGTCTCAGCCTCAAAGAGGTGATGTTTGTAGTCTCAGGCTAGGCCCAACATCTCAGTCTACCTCCCTTCCCGCCTACAAAGAGGGAGACAGTTAGTTGGGAGGGACCCCACTTTCTCTCTTCCTTTCTCCCCCTCTCCTGGCTAGAACTGTCTTGATTTTAAGGAGTAGGGTTTACAAGGTGTGGGTGAGTGGATCCAATCCTGGCTAATAACTGAGTGGTACGGTGGTGCAGCGGTAGAGTCGCTGCCTTACAGCACTTGCAGCGCCGGAGACTCAGGTTCAATCCTGGCTACGTGTGCTGTCTGTATGGATTTTGTGAGTTCTTCCCGTGACGGCGTGGGTTTTCTCCGAGATCTTCAGTTTCCTCCCACACTCCAAAGACGTACAAATATTAAGGTTAATTGGCATGGTGTATGTGTAAATTGTCTCTAGTGTGTGTAGGATAGTGTTAATGTGCGAGAATTGGTGGTCAGTGCTGACTCGGTAGGCCGAAGGGCCTGTTTCCGTGCTGTATCTCTAAATTAAACTAAACTAAACTAAAATTGAATGCAGCTTTAGACTTGAGACGTTAGAGATACGGTGCAGTAACAATTTTTACAACTTAATGGAGCCAATTAACGTACGGACCTGTACGTCTTTGGAATGTGGGAGGAAACAGGAGCACCTAGAGAAAACCCATGTAGTCACAGGGAGAACATACCAACTCCATACAGACAGCACCCACAGTCAGGATTGAACCCAGCACAGTCATTGCAAAACAAATCTTTTCACTATCTCGGTACATATGGTAATAGTAAACATAATGTATGGTATCATTTGTTGGATAGCATGCTGAACAACATTTCACAGTATCTCTGCACATGTGATAATAAAGAAACAATGAACTGTTAGGCAAATGTTACATTATTTGCCTAGAAATCTGTCCTGTTTCGAATCTTATTTTTTTCAGGTTGAATTCTAACTCCTTTACCATAAGAAGAAGTCCTTCACTCCCCATCTAAAATCCTGCTTCCCTCGAAGGCTTTCCAGTGCCTCTTGCTCTGATTTGGGAGATTTTTAAATGACCTCTCCCACCAGTAATCAAATCAAAAATAAAGCAATTAAAGAAACTCCAGAGAAGGGGAAATGGTTCCTCTTAAGCAACAGAGAGGCAAATCTTAAAAGAATTGCACCTGGGAATGGCATGTGAAAGTAGCAATATTTTGAAGACAAATCTCAATAGCAGATTGAAACAAGTGAAAAAATGATGAATGGCAAGACAGTTCTGAAGGTTTCTATCTTCCAAAATAAGTAACTAAAAGCCCAAGCAGGTAAATCTCATTTCTGATAAGATTTCATAGGATTTATCAGGATATTCTTTGGAGAACTTGATGATGAGTAATTCAATAGCTGAGGTTTGTTTCCCCTGAGGCAAATGAGATTGAGTGAAAACCTGATAGGAATACAAGAAGCATAGGTAAGGTAGATAGTCGGAATCACTTTCTCACGCTAGGGGTAGCAAAAACAAAAGGGTATTTATTGATTTAAGGTGAGAGAAAGGGGTACAAAAGAAGATCTGAGAAGAATTCCTTTTATAAGCAAAGTGCATAATATCTGAAACTCACTGCCAGAGGAGATAGTATTGTCAAATACAGCAACTGTGTTTAAGAGACATTTAGACAAGCACTTACATGGGCAAGGAATAGAAGATAACGAACATTGCGCGGGCAAATGGGATTGGTATAGATGGACAAGAGTCAAGAGTGTTTAATTGTCATATGTCCCAGATAGAACAATGATATTCTTACTTGCAGCAGCACAACAGATTATGGCATTGTTATTATTGGCGTCAATCCAAGATGGCGGCCATTGCCAGACCAGAAAAACCATTTGACAATGCCTGCGGCTAACAATCCATCCCAGAAACCAACAAGGTCCTAGATTGCTTTCTGCTACAACAACTGTGCCCTATGCTGGAATCTGCTGCTTCACAGCAGGAGTTAACTCGCTGGAGTTTAGAAGGATGAGGGGGTAACCTCATTGAAACTTTAAAAATAGTGAAAGGCCTGGATAGAGTGGATGTGGAGAGGATATTTCCACTAGTGGGAGAGTCTAGGACCAGAGGACATAGCCTCAGAATAAAATGATGTATCTTCAGAAATAAGATGAGGAGGAGTTTCTTTACTCAGAGGGTGGTGAATCTGTGAGGCTGTGGAGGCCAAGTCAATTGATATTTTTATGATACAAATTAATTAGCACGGGTATCGGGGGGTTATGGGGGAAAGGCAGGAGAATGGGATGAGAGTGAAAGATAGATCAGCCATGATTGAATGGCAAAGTAGACTTGATGGGCCCAGTGGTTTAATTCTGCTCATATAACTTATGATCAGCTCCATCAGCCCGAGGAATTTTGCACATTCTTCCCTGTGGCCATGTGGGTTTCCCTTGGGTGTTGAGGTTTCCTCCTGCATCTCAAAGAAGTTTGGTTTCATTTAGTTCAGAAGAACAACATGGAAACATGCACGCAGTTAAGCTGCTAAAACACTTGACAGCACTTGCGGTGAACAAGCTGTGAACAATGGATGTGAGAGTTGTGAGCATAATCACGATACATATAAATAAACAGTATTGGTATTAATTCCCTTATTTACACATGTATTGGGATTACGCTTCCATAAGGAGTGTACTTAATTCTCAGATCTACGTTCAGAAGAATAGCATGGATCAAATCACCTGTGCACTAATAAGAACAAAACATTTTTGTCAGAGCTCTCCCCTGGTTTTGTGTTGATCAAATGGTTCAAGGAGCTTCTTATACTAAGCCAACATGGTTTTCTAGTTCCCAGTATCCGTGTGGTAGTTAATTCACAATACGCGAGCCAAAGGGCCTTTTGCCGTGCTATTCCATACTGTTCTAAGTATATCTATCATGTCCAGATCATTTTGTGCAGACCAGGGATTGTGAAACAAACATGGATTAGGGTATGGATGAAATTCAGACAAGGCAGCCTTCCTGTCTTAATGCACAAAATGTAAGCAAAATGCAAGGACTTCACTCCTTTCATTAATCATTGGTGCCACTAGGAAGGCCAGCATTTTTCCTCAAAAAGACAGAAGAGTTTTAATAGCTTTGGAAACACCAGTACAGAGTTGAAGTATCTGACTGTTAAAAAGATAAACTATTTCCTTTGCTTCATAGATGCTGCCTCACCCGCTGAGTTTCTCCAGCATTTTTGTCTACCGTTAAAATGATAACAATCAATCCACTGTCTTATCACAGTTCAAAAGGTGTCAAGACACAACCTCTCCCTCAACATCAGCAAGACGAAGGAGCTAGTTATCAACCTCAGGAAATGTTGTGGAGTACATGCCCCAATCAGTATCAATGGTGCCAAAGTGGGAATGGTTGAGAGCTTCAAGTTCGTCGGCGCTAATATTACCCGCGATCTGTCATGGACCAACCACCTTGATACAACTTCTTGAAGAGACTGAGACAATCTGGCATGACTCCAATGACACTTACAAACTTCTACAGATGCACTATAGAAAGTATACTGTCGGGTTGTATCACAACTTGGTTTGGGAACAGCTCTTTCAAAGATGGCCAGAAATTCCAGAGAGTAGTAGATGTTGTCCAGTCCATCGCACAAACCATTCACTCCATCCCCACCATGCTCCCTTGGAAAAGCAGTCAAAGTAATCCAAGACGTCCCACCCGGTCATTCCTTCTACTCCCTACTCCATTTGGACAGAAGGTACAGAAGTTTAAAAACACACACCACCAGACTCAGGAACAGCTTCCTCTGTTATCAGGTTTCTGAACAGTCCTTCTATAAGCAAGGGAGCTGTCCAATTCACCATAACCCCTTTGTGGACAATGGACTTTGTCTATGAAGCTGATGTGCTACAATGCTGAGAAGTATATGCTGCACTCTGTATCTTCCCCTTTGCTCCATCTATTGTTACTGAGTTTGACTTGATTTTATCTATGGATAGCATATCTGATCTGTTTGGCTAACATGTAAAACTACGCTTTTCACAATACCTTGATCCACCTGACAATAATTAATCTAAACCTAAACCTGAAAATACAATTATCATCCTGAACTTGAAATCACAAAACACATGTTTCTAATTTGTTATCACGTTATTTGCATAACTGTATGCCCGCACCATATGAACAAATAAATTGGAACACACTTAATCTGAGCGCCCATGATGAATAATTCCACATAGCCACAAATACAGACTTATCGGATTGATCGACAAATTAAACAAAGATAGAGGGGGTGCATAGCATGCACAGATTCTAGAGCTTAAAAATAGATCACTATGAGAAAGGTAAGAGACTGTAGAAATATGTTAAGAAGTATTCAGTAACAAAGCAAGCTATGCGGAAATGAATTGAAGCTGAATATGGTAGACAAGAAAATCCTTTACAGCAGAAGGCTTCTGGGATGCGCCACAGATTCAGATTCAGATTCAGATTCAACTTTAATTGACATTGTCAGTGTACAGTACAGAGACAACAAAATGCATTTAGCATCTCACTGGAAGAGCGACATAGCATATGATTTGAATAAATATTTACATTAGCATATATACAGACATAGTGTTTTTCCTGTGGGAGGAGTGTCCGGGGGGGAGGGGGGGTGATTGACAGTCACCGAGGTACGTTGTTGAGTAGAGTGACAGCCGCCAGGAAGAAGCTGTTCCTCGACCTGCTGGTCCGGCAACGGAGAGACCTGTAGCGCCTCCCGGATGGTAGGAGGGTAAACAGTCCATGGTTGGGGTGAGAGCAGTTCTTGGCGATGCTGAGCGCCCTCCGCAGACAACGCTTGCTTTGGACAGACTCAATGGAGGGGAGCGAGGAACCGGTGATGCGTTGGGCAATTTCCACCACCCTCTGCAATACCTTCCGGTCGGAGACAGAGCAGTTGCCATACCATACTGTGATACAGTTGGTAAGGATGCTCTCGATGGAGCAGCGGTAGAAGTTCACCAGGATCTGAGGAGACAGATGGACCTTCTTCAGTCTCCTCAGGAAGAAGAGACGCTGGTGAGCCTTCTTGATCAGAGTTGAGGTATTGTGGGTCCAAGAGAGGTCATCGGAGATGTTAACACCCAGGAACCTGAAACACATTCCACCTCCGTCCCGTTAATGTAGATGGGGGGTGTGCGTGCCGCCTCTGGAATTCCTGAAGTCTACACAGACCTTTAGAAAGGAGATCAGGAGGAATTTCTTTAGTCAGAGGGTGGTGAATCTGTGGAATTCATTGCCACAGAATGCTGTGGAGGCCAATTCAATGCATATTTTTAAGACGGAGGGTGACAGATTCTTGATTAATATGGGTGTCAGGGTTGTGGAGAGAAGGCAGGAGCGATGGGGTTGAGAGGGAAAGATAGATCAGCCATGATTGAATGGTGGAGTAGACTTGGGCAGAATAGCCTAATTCTGCTCCTATAACCTATGAACGTATGAACTTAATTGAATTAACTGAAAAATGCAGCATGTATAATGATTCTACATAATTATACTACAGCATGAACGATGCTTTGAAACTTTGAATTGACTGAAAAATCACTTTATGAAGACCTAAAGTCATTAAAGATGCATTACAAACACCATCTGTATTTTTTTACTGTTCAGTTATATTTGGTGCTGTTGTCAGGTCAAGATGGCATGCTGATTTTTTACCTTTTATGATTTAGACATGCCTATTTCTGCTTGTTACATTAATAAATGGGTTGAGAATCAAGTGTTCAAAGACTTACAGTACATCTCACTAAGAGCTGCATACAAACTAAGTTGTAGTTTCAATATTATTCCTTTTTACATGTCGATTTTTTTCTTGGAGTTGAAGTTGACAACATTGAAATATTTTTTGCTGAGTCATGTTTCAGGCAGAATGTATATTTAGTTTTGGTTTAGTTTAGAGATACAGCTTGGAAACAGGCCCGTCAGTCCACCGAGTCCGCGCCGACCTACCATCACCCACAAACTAGTTCAATCATGCACACTAGGGACACGTTACAGATGCTAATTAACCTACAAACCTGCACATCTTTGGAATGTGGGAAGAATTTTGCTATTGAGGGAATGCAGCGTAGGTTCACAACGCTAACTCCTAGGATGGCAGGACTGTCATATGCTGAGAGAATGGATCAGCTGGCTTTGTATACTCTGGAATTTAGAAGGATGAGAGGATATCTTATTGAAACATATCAGATTATTAAGGGTGTGGATATGCTAGAGGCAGGAAACATGTTCCCGATGCTGAGGGAGTCCAGAACCAGGGGCCACAGATTAAGAATAAGGGGTAAGCTATTTAGAACGGAGATGAAGAAACAAGTTTTCACAAAGAGAGTTGTGAGTCTGTGGAATTATCTGCCTCGGTGGAGGCCGGTTCTTTGGAACTTTCAAGAGAGAGCTAGATAGCGCTCTTAATGATAGAGGAGTCAGGAGATATGGGGAGAAGGCAGGAATGGGGTACTGATTGTGGTTGATCAGCCATGATCACATTGAATGGTGGTGCTGGCTCGAAGGGCCGAATGGCCTACTCTTGCACCTATTGTCTATTGTCTATTGCCTAAACCAAAGCATAATATACAAACATTTATGGAGTGGCAATAACAATTTTGTTGTACGCAGTGCTTACAATGACAAATAAAGGCATTTCATTTCATTTCATTTCATTAGGAGAAAACCCACGTGGTCACTGGGAGAATGTGCAAAGTTGAACCAGGGACTCTGGCACAATAAGACAGCAAATATACTGCTGAAGGCAGTATTTCCATTGACTAATTAACCTAACAGCCTGCAGATCTTTGGGTGTGGGAGGAAAGTGGAGCACCCAGGAGAAATCCAGGTGAACACAGGGAGACCACGTGTCAGGATCACATGAGAGGCAGTGGAGCTGTGAGGCAGCTGCACTATCCGCAGCAACATGAATTGAATTGACTCATACGTTTTTAGTCATCTTCCAGTCACTTACAATGAGGGACAGGATCGCATGAAGCGTAGCCTTGAATAATCACGGATGCTCCCCCAATTTGTCGTTGCATCTTTGATAAAAAAAAACCAATGGAAAATCACAGAGAAATTGTGTGATTGTCATAAATGTCACGTCTCTGAGCCTTTGGCTAGTTTTCTGCATGGAACTGCAACGAATGGTGGAAAGAACCTTGAAGGGGAATATTTCTCCTCCTCACTGGTCCTCTTCTCAATACTCTGTGAAAAAGTACTATTCACCCTGAGGATTTTTTTGAAGTTATTTCAGCTTGGATTGGACTTTTGAATCATTTATATCAAAGGCTTCATTTTGCCTTGATGTTATTTTCTAAGGGCCTGTGTTATCCATTTTTTCACCTTGTGAATGCTTTGGGTACCAATCATTCATTTCCTTTGAGACAAAAGAGGCTCGTTTATGACATATTTGACAGGAATAGTCTTTCATTTATCTCTATTTCACCAACTAATTAACCCCATTAGATACAAATAACAGCTTGTTCAATAAAATCACATCTACTGGGATCTAAATATTTGTCGATTAGAACAAAGTACATAATATATTTCCTATAGTTTTATCGTACGAAGCTGGTGCTTGCAATTATTGGAGTTACAATATCTACTGTAATTTGTGATTTCTATAAATCTGGCATTAAACCTGTTCTGCAAAATACAACAGTAAACTCCTCACGATAAAGGTCTAGAATTCCACCCATAAGAAGTAAGGCTTAAAATAAATCCATGAGAAATTATGCAAGGTTCCTGTCTTTCCACGATGTAATTACAATCATTATTTGTAAGGCTTTTTAAACTTAATTCTAATAATTCCCTGTATAGGAAGGAACGCTTCTTCTTTTTGTGTCCATCTTGTTACAAACGTTGACCTCGCTGTCAATGTCCGTCCTGAAAAGGACGCAAGCTTCCGGCGACAATCAGCGGAAGCCGCCACTTGTCGCAATAGATGATGGTGGCAGCAGAATTAGCTCAGGATATTTCCAGTTTCCAGCCTCGCGACGTGGACGCTTCTGCTATGGGGCCAGGAAGGAACTGCAGATGTTGCTTTATGCTGAAGACAGACACAAAGTGCTGGAGTAACTTAGCGAATCAGGCAGCATCACTGGAGAAAAAAGATGGGAGACGTTTTGGGTCGGGACCCTTCTTCAGACTGAAACAATTCACCGGTTTCTGTCTGAAGAAGGGTCGCAGCCCGAAACATCACCCACCCTTTTCCTCTAGAGATGCTACCTGACCCGTTGAGTTACTCCAGAATTATGAACTGTGTCTATCTTCTAACAATTGCCTTTTGTTTTTATGTAATATGTTTGCACTTACTTAATATGACACCTTATCACATTTTTCACGATGACCCTAAAGCACTTCAGCTTCATGTTTATTGAATATCTCCGACGTGTGGCACCCTGGCTGTACAGTCAGTTCAGTTCCATGTAAAACTGACTTCACATTATTCATCTCATAAATCTAGCTATTTGACAGATTTCAATTTTGGCAGGAGATGGATAACACAGGCAGTTTTCTCAGCTAAAGCGTTGGGAAACAGTGCATGTGTTTGTTCCTTTCCTGTGAGGAATTCCTCAGTGCAGAAAAAGACACAAAGAGCTGGATTAACCAGCATATTCTGAGAATATGGATAGACAACGTTTTGGGTCGGGACCATTCTTTGACTGATTGTGGTGGTGATGAGGGGAACAGAGCCCGAAGAGAGGTGGAGACAGGCCAAAGTCTGATAAGTGATAGGTGGATACAGGTTAGGGTTGTTTTATGATTGGCAAATAGTTGGACAAAGGCCAGAGATTAAAAAAACAAAAAATATGAGATAAAGATAGAAGAGGCATGAAATGCGGTGTGATGTAGCGGCGCCTATCGGCAGCGGCTCGACTACAGTCCGTCTGTCTTTTTATAAATGTTTGCCTTGTTAAATATATGTCTTGACTCTAGTTTTTATAATTTTTCTTTATCTGTGTATATGTGGGGGATGGTTGTGGGGGGAGGGGGAACTGTTAGTCTCTTCCCTGTACGGGGACCTGACTTTTTCGCTGTCGGGTCTCTGATGTCGTTGGGCCTAATATCGTGGAGCCGGCCGGGACCAACCTATGGGCTCCAGTCACAGAGCCTGCGGACCTGACATCGCGGAACTGGTCATCTTCGGAGCGGGAAGAGCTGTGGTGGCGCGCGGCTATGACCCGACTTCGGAGCTTTGGAGGCTCCGGCCGCAAACCTGGTGGACAGGAACATCGGGAGCTCGCAGGTCCCTGGTGCAGGTCCCTGGTGGGGGACCGCATTTTGGAGCTCCCACAATGGTAACTTCTTCCGCTGGAATCGCGGGGCTTAAAGGACTCGGAGAGGGGCCTAACATCGCCCGACATGGCTTAAACGGCCACGGGAATTACCTTCGCCTGCTGGGGGCTTTAACATCGCGAGCCCCAGTTGGGCTGCAGTTGGACTGCTAGACCGTGGGAGAAGAACAAAGGGAAGAGATAAGACTTTTGCCTTCCTTCACAGTGAGGAGGAGCTGTGACGGATGTTTGCGTAAATTGTGGGTTTTGGGTTTTTTTTGTAATGTAAAACTGTAGAAAATGCTATTTCGTTCAAACCAAGCAGTTTGAATGACAATAAGAGGCATTCTATTCTATTCTATTCTATTCTATTATATGTGAAGCCAGAAGAAGGAATATAGGGCTGCACATCTAGGTGAGGCACAGAGAAGAGAGGATGCAAAAACACAGTGGTGGGGTAAAAAAGGGTGTGGTTTGTTTACCTAAAATTTCAGAATTTAATGTTCATAAGGCTGTAAACTACCCTGGCGGAATATAAGACGCTGTCCCTCCAGTTTGTACATGGGCTCACTGAAACAATGGAGGAGCCCCAGGACAGAAAGGTCAGTTTGGGAATGGGAAGGGGAGCTAAAATAGTTACCAAGCCATGAGATCCCTCAAGTCTTGGGACCAAGTGCAAGTGTTCAGCAAAATGGTTGCTTGGTCTCACTGGTGAAAAGGAGGCTAAATAAGGAACACTAAAAGTTTCTCTCATTGCAGATTGAGATCGGTAGCTCTCCTTTCCCTAATTAAAAGCCAGTTAAATGACCAATGACCGTCATCTGGGACAGGGAGGGCAGATAGGGAACATAGAGTAAATCCTTGCAATAATGGAACACGGAGGGGGTGTTAATATTGGCCAAATTAGAGGTATTATCAAATGAAGGTTCTTTGCATTTGCGAGGCCTGCTTGGCCTCTTTCTGTGAGAAGTTGCAAGCTGTGAGCTGGTACCACAAAGTCTGGACCCTAGATGAATATTTAGGATGAGGTTAGGTCCAGATGTCCTTTCCTTTGTTAAAATGTATAAGGACTTTTGCAGAGGAGCTCAAAGGTGTCGCAAATACATGATCAGGATTGGCCAGATAAGGGGGAGTTGTAAATACTGTTAATAATGTTGCAGTTTGTACTGCTGTTTGATGATTGGTTGAAGTGTGAAACCTCGTTTGAATTGTTTATACAATCTGGGAAAATGTTGCATTACCTGGGTTAACTGACTACTTTCCAGAAGCTTCTGTAGAAACATTGTAATGGGGTACTTTGTAATTGGGTTAGGGAATTGCCAATAACAGTATAATGTAATTGATATTTGTGATTGGTTTGTAGGGACCAATTCTTGAAAAGCTTGTTGTTTTAGCTCATTCTTCTGCAAAAGAAAACATGAACCCTATTTGGATAAGAGCAGGATTAACCCTAGGGCATAAATATTTCTTAACAAAGTTTTATTTGCCGATGAATTGTGGTAGGAACAGGGCAAAGTGAGAGAATGCACCCGGCACTTAAAGTGTTGATTATCATTATGATTTTTTAAAAACCCTTTGCGCTTAAACTGTTGTGAATGGGCTGAGTGGTATAGATATTGACCCAAAAAGAGACACAATGCCAGACCAACTCAAGGGGTCAGGCTGCATCTCAGGAGAACATGAATAGGTGATGTTTCGGGTCGAGACCCTCTTTCAGTCTGAGGTAGGGTCCTAACCCAAAATATAGCACTAATCCATGTTCACCAGAGATTCAACAGGTGCTCCAGTTTTCTCCCACACTACAAAGATGTACAAGTTTGCAGGTTCAATTGGCTTCAGTGAAAATTGTAAATTATCCCTAGTGTGTAACGTGTACTCAGTGGGCCAAGAGTCCTGTTTCAACACTGTACCTCCAATGTCTAAAGTCTAAAAGAGTCATGTCTTGACTTTGCATGTCAACTGACAGTGTATAGCATGTGTAAGGTAAAAAGAGCAAGTCCCAACCATTAATGGATGTCAAATTAAATATTTAAGGGCCTGTCCCACTTGGGCGTCATTTGCGTGTCATTTACGCGACATCATTGACGTGTCACGACATTCAAGAAGTCTCCCATGCGTTTATTGGAAAACCACAAGTAAACTGAATCCCCTCTATGTTAGTGCAACCCCAGAGTGAACTATGAATTCAGGACACATTTATTTTTACAGGAAAAAATCCTATTAACCTCTGGTAAATGTGAACCTTAATACCTGCCAGGAAACTTTATGGGAACACAGTTAAAATTATTGGAGTGTGAAAGTCTTTTTAAGTTTGGAACTTCAATTTTTATGGCGTTAAAACTAAAACTCAAGATAATGTTAACTTAATCTAACAAAGGCAGTGCATAGGAGATTACAGTTAATGGGAATTATTGTTCAATGGATGTGGCTGGGGGAGTAGTTTAAAGTAGCAATTTAATTTTAAAAGAATCTCAAAACCCAATTACATAAGTACTGCTGCAGAGATCATCAATGGCAATTTGGATTAATAGCGGACAGCGTTGATTACAAACATTGATATTTTATCCAGATTAATGGGGGTTCTACTGTCATCTCCACATCAGCCCTCTGGCAGCATCTCCAGGGAAATTCTCAATTATGAGACACAAAATGCTGGAGCAACTCAACGGGTCAGGCAACATCTCTGGAGAACAGGGACAGGCGACATTTCAGGTCAGGACCCTCTCCTCAATGTTCAATTCTGAGCTTTGCTGCTCTCCGAAGGAAGGAGAGAAGAGATGGTCTTGATGTGGATCAGTCTGCATTATTCCATTGACTAAACTGTGGGAACCAGGAAAAAAACTCATACTTAAATAAATGAACGTACCGTTAGAAAGAAGATGAGGAGGAATTTCTTTAGTCAGAGGGTGGTGAATCTGTGGAGTTCATTACCACAGTAGGCTGCGGAGGCCACGTCAATTGAGATTTCTAAGGCGGAAATTGATGGATTCTTGATTAGTATGGGTTTCAGGGGTTATGGAGAGAAGGCAGGAGAATGGGGTGAAGAGAGAGAGATCATCCAAGATTGAATGGACTTGTTGGGCTGAATGTCCTAATTCTGCTCCTATAACTTATGAACATGAAGCTTAAACCAATAAAAGGCAAATTTAAAAGCTCTCCATCAACCCAGAGAACAATTGCCTCCTCAAATGGAATGAAATATAGTGGCTGTTGGAAATAAGTACTGACAAAAACAAGGAACAATTTCTTCTGGCAAGGTAGATTGAAATGTATGATGTCTTGAAGAAGTCGAAAGACCTTAACATTATGTAAATACCAAGCAATCTTGCGAAATTAACTGACTGCATGGGCATAGCTTTGTGCCCCTGTCCCACTTAGGTAACCTGAACGGAAACCTCTGGAGACTTTGTGCCCCACCCGTGTGGGTCCCGGAGGTTTTTGTCATTCTCCCTACCTGCTTCCACTACCTGCAACCTCCGGCAACCACCTGCAACCTCCGGGAACCGCACGGAAACCTTGGATGGGGCGCAAAGTCTCCAGAGGTTTCCGTTCAGGTTTCCTAAGTGGGACAGGGGCAGTAAGGTGAGAAGGGCAAAACTTAAAGGAAATGTGCAGTGCAAGTTTTTTAACACAGAGGGTTGTGAGCAACTGGAACGTGTTGTCAAGGGTGATAATGAAGCCGATATATTAGTGGCTTTTGAAAGACTTATGGATGGGCATATAGATATGCAGGGAATGGAGGGATATGGGTTATTTGCAGGTAAATAAGTAATGACCTTGACATCATGTTCGGCATAGACATGTGGGCCAAAGGGCTTGTTATTGTGCTCAAGATTTCTATACTCAAGACAGAGTATTGAGTATAGAAGTTGGGAGGTCATGTTGCCATTATGTAAGATATTTGTGAGGCTATATTTAGAGTATTGTGTTGAGTTTTTCTCACCATGTTATAGGAAAGATGTTGTCAAGATGGAACCCCCCTCTCCCCCTCTACTCTCTCTGCTTGTGTACTTGGAACATCTCTGATTAGCTCTTAGGGGCACTGCATTGAAGGCGCCTCTGCCTACAGCATGTCCGTTTTTTCCTATCTTTTTTTTAAATTTTAGTTTGTCTAAATTGTTTTGTTTGGGGATTCTTTTGTTTTTCTATGTGGGGAGGGGGAGGGGTAAGGGGATAACCGCGTCCCAGTCACTTCCTGGCGGGGATGCAACTATTTCTCTGAGTCGTGTCCTCGCCCCCCCACCTCGCGGCCTACCATAAGGATTGGCACGGCCTTTCCTACCGGAGACCGGGAACCGGACCAGAACTTCGGCAGCGGCAGCGCAGCACTGGATTCACCGTGGAGCAGGCGATGCCTTACTGGATCGCCGTTGGAAGCTCCGGAGCATTGGGCCCGCTGCTCCAACATCGCGGGGCTGTGGTTCATGGAGCTCTCAGTACGGGCGGCTCTGACCAACATCGTGGAGTACTTGGGGCCCCTTGCCGAGGGCCGCCAGCGTTGAATCTCCGCCCGGCGCGGCCAGGGGACGTCGGGAGCTGTGGACTCCGGTGGGAAGTGGCCAATTTGGAGGTCCAAGCTGCTGAGGTTGGTCTCCCGTTCTGACGTCGTAGTGGCAACATCCTGGCGAGCTGGCCTGAGCGGCGGGCTGCCCGTAGCAGCGACTGAGGAGGGCTCCGGAGGCCCCGACCACGGGTGAACATCAGAGGAAGATGACTGGCTTTGGTGCCTTCCCTCACAGTGGGAAACTTTTGATTCTGCTGTGTGGGGATGTTTTATGTTGAACTCTATCGTGTGTTGTTTTTGCTGTTCTTTATAACTCTTCAACCTGTGGCATTGCTATTGATTATTGCTTTCCTTTACACCACAGGATAGAGCCAGTCTTGTTATCCATTCATACTCAAAAAATCCAACTCACTGATCCCGCTGGTTTAAATGGAGGGCAATCATAGACACAATTTACACTTCCTGAACTTTATTGTATGGTTGTTTGGTGATCACATTTCACTGTGACAACTGGCACATGTGACAAATAAATGTATCTTGTATCTTGTAGTTACTGCTTAACATAAGAGTGTCAGGAGGAAAATGGCATCAAAACCTAGAGATTCTTGTACGCGGTCTCAGTGGACTAATTCTATAAACTTTGTTCTCATCAGAGATTGTGCTTCGTTGACAATCCTTTACTGAACTGTGTGCAAAAAAATAATTTCACTGTACATCTGTACACGTGACAATAAAGAACCATTCATATCAGAATAGATGAGAAAGATTTGATGGATGTGTTAAAGGATGAAATCGCCCCACTGCAATGAAAAGATGATGTGGTGAATTTGGAGTCTGAGATACCTGTCACAGCAGAGAAAGAGGGGAACATGGATCTGCACACCATATCTTATTCTTTCACTTCTAACCAGAGTCAATAAGTAAATAGCATGGTAAATAATCTTTCTCCAAATATTATTAGCGAAAGGGACAGCAAAGAGCTCATTGTATAGACCTTCATTGTGGAGAACTAGCTGGGGATTTCTAGCCAGACTGTGCAAATGGTATCTTTGTGTTTTAATAAATGATTGAATCAAGAAAAGTATAAGCTACTGGCTCCATAAAATCTAATTAAGGGAATATGGAGGCAAGAGAGATAAGACAGCAACTCAAGCCTGCAATGACATTTAGTGAGATCAAGGTTAATTTGTCTCTTTATCCCTTTACCTGGTTTTGTTTTGTAACATCCGACGCACTTAGTTTTAAAGGATATTTTAACCTTGAGGTTTGTAGTGAAACCTTGCATCTTGGCTGTTATTTTTTATTCAAATGGAAGGGGTTCATATTTCTATCTATCCACTTTCTATGAATTTGCACATTAATACCAAACTACCCATGATTTTAACCTCAAGCAGCTTCTTCATGTACATTGTTTACGGGTCCTACCACTTTCTTGATAGTTTTTTTTACTGAACTTTATAGCTCTTCAACCTGCCACATTGCTATTGATTATTGCTTTCCTTTACACCACAGGATAGAGCCAGTCCTATTATCCATCCACACTCGAGAAATCCCACTCACTGATCCCGCTGGTTAATATGGACAACAATTATAGACACAAGTTACACTTCCTTAACTTCTGTGTCCAATACAATTGTAATGCATGTATCCAGAGGCTGCATTTGTGGTATTGTGTGTAGTTCTGGTCATCGCATTACTGGAAGGATGTGGAGGTTTTGGAGACGGTATCAGATCAAACAAAGTGTGTAGAAAGGATCTGCAGATGCTGGTTTCCATCAAAAATAGCCACAAAAGGCTGGTGTAACTCAACGGGTCAGGCAGCATCCCTGGAGAAAAGGAATAGGTGACGTTTCAGGTCAAGACCCTTCTTCAGACTGGGATTCAGGGGAGAGGGAAACTAGAGGTACGAAAAGGTTCAGAACAAATTGGAGCCGGCACTGATGAATAAGGACAGGTGGAGCCCACAATGGTCCATTGTTGGCTGTGGAAGAGGTGATGTGTGGATGCGAACAGTGGAACTAGCAGCACGACTAGGGTGGGGGACGGACGGTAAGAGAGAGAGATACATGAAATTAGAGAAATCACACTGCTGGGGTGTAAGATGCCCAAGCGAAATACTGTATGAGGTGCTGTTCCTCCAATTAACATGCGGCCTCACTCCGAGGAGGCCCAGGACGGAAAGGTCAGTTTGGCAATGGGAAGGTGAGTTAAAATGTTTGGCATTCAGGAAATTGCGTAGTCTAAGGCAGACTGAGCGTAGGAGTTCAGCAAAGTCTGCGCTTTGTGTCACAGATATATAGGAGTCCACACCTGGAACAACAGAGGGGATGAAAGCTAGAAGGAGCAGGACAAAGCCTGGCACGTAGTCGGCTGACCTTGAAGAGATTTCTCAGTAGCGCAGTAAAATGTGGATACAAAAACTGTAGATGCTGGTTTACAAGAAAAGGATATTTATAAAATGATACTTACATTTAGAAGTCAGAGGTCAAGGGAGTTTTGCACGCTAAGGAACAATTGGACAAAGTGATTTGATTGAAAGCTTCGAAAGACATAGCAGGCCAGGGCACCTGGCAATTATTTCCATGAGTCACTCACATTATACACGTTAACATTTTATATGTTTTCTAGTTTCCTTCCTCACAGATTGCTGATGGATTTAGGTGAAGGAATGAAAGACTTTTCAAACACAGAATAGTTGAAATTAGACAGCCAACTCTACAAGTTTAGTTTAGTTTAGTTTCGAGATATACCATGGAAACAGGCCCTTTGGCCCACAGATTCCACACTGACCAGCGATCGCTGCACACTAACACTATCCTACACACACTAAGGACAATTTACACATACACCAAGCCAATTAACCTATAAACCTGTACGTCTTTGGAGTGGGAGAGGAAACCGAAGATCTCGGACAAACATATACGCGGTCATGGGGAGAACTTACAAACGCCGTACAGACAGCACCCATGGTCGGGATCGAACCCGGGTCGAGTGGTTGCATATTTAATCAAAAAGCATAATCTGTTTGTTTCCTGGAGTGGGCTTCTGAGGAGTTTGGCATTTATGACTTATTACACACTGGTTTGCATCATACTTTAATTTATAATTTGACAACCTTTCATAAATATTTGAAAACAATGCCTCGGAGCTTCAAATCTCTTTATTCAAATACACTTCAACTTATTCCAAATATCCAATCCAGGCAATATGCACTTAAGTGGCAATTGAGACCATTTTTAATTGAAATGCAAAATGTTTAAATTATTGTGTTTAGAAATTATTGTGTTTAATACCAAATGTTTTGATATAAAAACAGAAGAAACATTTAATGACTTGTAAATGATAGACATGGCTGAGTGCCCAACATTATGGTCCCTTTCTTTGTTAGACTTGAGTGTAAATTGTGATGTCAATGTGCAAAACATTGGTCACACTTGGAGTATTGTGTATAATTTTACTTCGGAGTCACGTGAGTCACGTGAGTGTCATATCACACGCATTCGAACTCGTCATTTCGTTTTCTTTTTACTTACCCTTTTTTTTTTCTCTAGAAGGCTGATGAAGCTGGCTGGGGAGAGTCTGCAGAATTGCAGGCAGCCAGCACCGGCCGGGGCCCGTTAATTTCTTTTGAACAGGAACGGACCCGACTTTAGAGCCAGGACAACGGTCGCTGGAGCAGTTTCCCGACAACTCGGTAACAGCCCCACTAGTCGGTGAGTGCATTACTAATTTATGGGTCTGAGGGGCTGGAAGGTGCGGAACTGACGGGGGTTCCGCAGGTCTAAAAATAGCGGCGAGCGGTCAGTGCCCGAGAGCATTGAGTACGCGTTGGACCCGCTGGACCGCGCTGGAATAGAGGCAGGGGGGAAACAGGCAACAGCCTGAATTCCCGTTATGGGAATAGCTGTGCCAAACTTACCCCACCCCCCGATTTTCTCCAGTTTTTTTTTTTTTTTTTCACTACACCTGTCCACAGCTGGGATATATAGGACCAGCAGCTGGCTGGGGAGAGTCTGCAGATTGCAGGCAGCCAGCAGAGGCCGGGGGCCCGTTAATTTGTTTTAAAACAGGGGACGGAGCCGACTTCAGCGACAGGATAACGACGCTGGAGCAGGGTTTCCTGACGACTCGGGTACAACACCACGGACCCTTACTATAGGTATGTGGGAAAATGGTGTAAAACAAAAATGGGGTTTTCATAGAATATGTGTGTTAATCCTTTTGTTAAAGTACTAGATGGGTCCGAGGCGCTGGAAGTGCGGAAAGGGCGCATTAACGGCACTTCCGCAATGTTCTAAAAATAGCGAGCTGTCAGTGCCGAAGAGCACTGAGCACGCGTTGGACCCGCTAGCCCACGCTGAAGGAAGCCGGTACGAGTGGCTGCAGCCAGCACAGGTGCCTGGGAGTACCGGGACCGGGTGGAGTGGTGGACCCACATACAGGACCGGTGTGGTCAGCGGCGGAGCGAGGAAAACCCGCAAACCAGTGCCCGTGTGTACGGGGGACGGGAACAGCGGGGGAAAAAGGAGCTCCTTCATAGTGGCAGTCACATGAATGTGGACAAGGAGCGGCATAGTTATATCGGGCGGCCGGGAGCGACCAGTGCCCGTAGGCATGGGGCCCGGCTGCGGGAAATACCGCGTGCGACTAGTGCCCGAGAGCACCAAGGTCGGCAGGAGCGGTCTGATATATTAAAGCACCAAATCGACTAGTGCCCGAGAGCATGTAAGTCGGCTGGAGCGGTTGCTGGAGGAAATTCTCCAGAGTGGCAGGCTCCGGGATATGGAGGATAGCCACAGTGGGCATAAAATATAAGTCCCACAGCAGTTTCCCATAAGGGCTGCATGAAATGTCAGACGCCTCTGAGGAGGGTATTGAAGGTCTGACTGGGCCAGGATGGCTGCCAGTGTTAATAAAGACATCACTGCGAAAGTGATGTGGTGAAACAGCCTCCGGATAATACTTACCGATACCGGAGTGAGGATGAGCAGCTGCAAGATATAGCGCAGCCAGCAGCGGCCACTTTTGTGGAACTGGGAAACCGGTACGAGTGGCTGCAGCAGGTTCGGCCGTCAGTGACATGGTGAAGATTTGGTCGGGACGACCACTGTGGGAGATGCGAAAGCTTCTACTTCAGCATCTACCCCAACCTCAACCTCAAGGCCCTCCACAACCACGAGTGAAACCAAGAAAATAACTCAGTTACCACCGATAACCATGGAGGTAGGTGAATCTGGGGCTCCAGAATTAATAGGGAGCACGGAAGTTGGAGGGACATTGCAACTTCATTTGGAAGCATGGTGTAATATAACTATGGACAGATATATTCTTAGAAGTATTAAGGGATATCTGATAGAGTTTCTACACAAACAAAACCTTCCAGTACAATATACACCGGACAGAATATACATGCTTACTAAATGGGAACAAGCTAAAGCCCACATAGAACTACAAAGATTATTTACTAAAGGGGTAATTGAACAAACCAAACCTGAACAACAGGAATTTGTCTCAAACATATTTATTAGAAATAAGATAGATGGGGGTTGCCGTATTATTATTGATTTATCAACGCTTCACAATGTTGTGCAATATGTTCATTTTAAAATGGATACTTTTAGCACTGCTAAAGAGTTAGTTTCAGCAGGCTACTTTATGGCAAGTATTGATCTTAAAGATGCTTACTATACAATACCCATCAGAGGTAAAATTCTTAAACCAGCTTTGGCATTGCTGCAACAACAAAATCATAGAGTAATGACATAGTTGGATGAATACTTATTGTCGGTATAATTTATGAATTGGCATGTCAGGCAGTGGTTGCCACAAAACAATTGTTTGAACAGCTGGGATTCATTATCCATCCAATCCATCAAAATTGACACCATTAACACATTTAATATGTTAATGACTTTACTAATAGGAAAAGCCACAGAGTTACAAAAGGATTAGAGCACTAAAAATTAATAGAGGCCATTTTTTTTTTTGATGGCCAATGGAGCTAACAATTTAAGCCATAAAAGAATTACAATGGTGGGAACACAATGTTAAGTATGGCTCCAACCCAATAGTTATTGACAACCCGTCTGTGCTATTACAAACAGATGCCAGTGCAATTGGTTGGGGTACAACTGATACCATCTTGAGCTGTGGGGGGAGATGGAATATACAAGAAGCTAACCTACTTAACACTAAGGGTATAAAGTACTTAGAAATGTTAAGTGCATTTTATGGGTTAAAATCTTATTGCTCAGGAATGAAACAGCAGCATGTTAGATTGCAGATAGATAATACCTCGGTGGTGGCATATATAAGTCATATGGGTGGAAATATATCAACATCTTGTGATGAATTGGCAAACTCAATTTGGCAATGGTGTGTCCAAAGGACTATTTGGTTATGGGCTACGTGTCTACCAGGGATACTAATTTAGTGGCAGACACCAGGTCACAAAAATTTATTGAAAGTACTGAATGGATGTTGGATAGAACGGTATTTGCTGAAAGCACAGTAAAGTATGGAAGGCCGGGTATTAAATTTGCATCCAGGTTTAAATCACCAGTTACCGAGGTATGTATCATTGGAACCAGATCCTGGGGCAGAAGCTACAGATGCATTTTCACTGCACTGGGGGAAATGGTTCATTTATGCATTTCCTCCTTTTTTCTGCCTAATCAATCGGGCACTAAGGGAAATTCAACAGGAATCGGCATCTGGGATTTTCTTAGTACCTGATTGGCTTACCCAACCATGGGTTTCCGTGGTACAGGACATGGTGCTGGAACCATGTATAACTTTAAGACATAGTCCTAAGTTACTGGTGCATCCAGTAACTCAGGATAGCTATCCATGCCATAGAAAATATTGAATTATTGGGTTGTAGACTCTGAAAGACTCGCTACGGGACATGGGGCTATCAAAAAGAACTGTGGACATGATCACAGCAGCACAAAGAAGGTCTACACAAAAACAGTATTTAGGTCATATTAAAAAAATGGACTAATTACTGCCATAATAACCTTCTAGACCACAGAAATAAGGATGTTCCGGCGGTGCTAGAGTTTTCTCACCAGCCTGCACTATGGAGGACTTAGTTACAGCACTGTGAATAGTGCCAGAAGTGCATTGTCAAGTTATTGGTGGCAAGGAACAGAAAGACAGTCTGTGGGATCACATCCTCTGGTAGTTAAACTTTTAAGAGGCAATTTTAACACCAAGCCACCCAAAACAAGATACAACAAATCTGGGAGGTAAGTGTGGTCCTGACCATGCTAAGGAATTGGTCGCCGGGCTACAGCATTAAATCTGGATAAACTAACTAAGAAATGGTAATGCTGATGGCGCTAGTCACAGCGCAAAGGGTCCAGTTATTGCAAAAAAGTAAGACTGGATGGCTTCACTATGGCGGCAGGAAGTTTGGGTTTTGTGATCCAGGACCGTGTTATTAAACATAATAGACCAGGATCAGCGGGGCAGGTCATAGAATTTATGGCCTACCCGGAGGACAAACGCCTCTGTATAGTGAAGCACGTTTTGTTATACAGTGAAAGGACAAAGGCTATCAGAGGCAAGGAAATGGCGTTTAATCAGCTATAAGAAACCGTACCGTAGAGTGTAAATTCAGACCATTTCGCGGTGGCTGAAATATGGGTTAAGATAGGCGGGAGTGGACACTAACATATTTAAATCTCACTCCACCAGGGCTGCAGCTACATCCGCAGCAAAACGCCTTGATGTATCCATGGACCAAAATCCTCAGGATGGTTGTCGGAGAAATCATTTTTCAGAAATTTTATAACAAACCAGTTAGCAGTATGGGAACGTTTTCGGGGAACATTTTAAGTTCTGTATGATAATTTATCCATGAAGAATACGGGGTTATGATTTGAATTAATTAGATATTATTTATCATTTCCATTAAATAATTGGTATGAATGTTTTGAATATCATTAACAATTTCTCCCAAACTACCAAGGCAGTTGTGAAGCATGGACTCGTTCCACGGCATGAGGTCACAGAGCTTTGAAATCTTCACGTAGTCACTCACGTGACTCCGAAGTAAAATAGTAAGATTAAACGAGAACTTACCAGTTTGAAGTTTGATCTTTATTTTATGAGGAGGAACGTTGAGGGAATACGTGCCCTCCGCTCCCACCCTCGTATGGTCATATCTTAAACTGTTATCTCTTTAATAATCTTACTATTTTAGGTCATTATAGTGTATCTGTGACCTCACACCGCTGCTTTGAAGGATGACACGCATGCGTCGTACGCGGGCTTCTTCACGTACATCCGAAAGACATGCAAATGTGAAGGTTAATCAGCCTCTGTAAATTGCTCCTCGTGTGTGGGGAGTAGCTGAAAAAGTGGGAAAACATAAAACTGTTGTGAATGGCGTGATCAATGGTCGGCATGGACTCGGCGGGCCAAAGGGCCCATTCCAATGCTGTATTTTTTAATGAATTTGATTTAAAAATAATTAAACACTCAACGCTCTACACCTTGGACAGAAGGTAAGATTCTTCCCCAAACTTTGCTTTCTATGAACGCCTGCCAATGTCATTCTGGAATGGGCACATACCCATAATGAGTGGAAAAGTCCTTGTTCAGAGCATAGAGTCAGGTTCCAGAAAGTTGAGCTTCTCTGTATTGGAAGCGAGCAAGACCAGGCATACATTTACTGCAGAGAGCCCCGTTCAATTAAGCATTGTCCATTTGTTTTTCTCCAGATATTCACTGGTGCTATCACAAGCAATATCATTAGGTGACTAGTAATTGCATATCTACCATTATTTAATATGCTCATTTTTATTTCAACCTTAGAGCGTGCAAAACATTTTACCTTTAACATGAATATGTCACAATAGCCACCTGGAATTCACATATTATTTGAAAAAAATCCTCTATCCATTTAATAATCAGCTTGGCAGAGCGTTAAAGAACCTCACTTGTGATACTGCGATCTCTCCACAGTCCCAGAGACTTCATCGAACACAACATCAATGTCCCATTTTCAGCATGACAATGTTTTCAGTCATTAAGATTAAATCTAATCATCTGGAATGATTGGCTGTTAACATGATCTGCATTGTAAATTGTAATTTAAAAATGAGACAATAGAAAAAGCTGTTCCACAGCTCAAGATTGAAATGGAATTTAAGTTGGCAGATATAACACTACAATTTTATGTACTCCTAGTTTATGTTTTTTTCTTTGAGATTGCCCTTGATTTTAATGATGTTTTACCAATTGTTCATTTCTTTCTGAAGAGATTCATCTTCATTCCTAGACGTTCTGACAGTTTTGGTCTTCTGTATATTTAAGCAAAAAAAAACAAGCAAATAATGAACAGTCTGAAATATAGTGTTCCCCTTTAACTTTTCATCATCACAAGGTAATTTTGCAGCCATTCTTAGTCTCACTAGCCAAGTTCACCCCACCGTAAACTTAGATACCATTTTCACTATCCACTATACCACCAATTTTAGTGTCATCCACAGACTTGTTAATCACACGACCAACATTCACATCAAAGTTGTTAATATAAATAATGAACAATGGTGGGCCCAGCACCAATCTCTCTAGTACACCACTCATTACAAGCCTTCAGACTGAGATACAAACCTCCACCACCTCTCCCACTACCACCAACCTCTCCTACTTTCAAGCCAATTTTGTATCCAATTGGATAAATAGCCGTGAATCCGATGTGATCTAACCTTCAAGACCATGGTGTGCCTTGCTCAAGTCCATGTAGACAATGTCTCCTGTATAGCCATCATCAATCTTTTTGATCATCTCCTCAAAATACTCAATTAAGTTGGTGAGGCATTTCCCCATGCACAAATCCCTGCTGGCTATCAATGATTAGTCCTTGCCTTTCCAAATACATGTATGTCCTATCTCTCACATTTCCCTCCAATAACTAACCCACCTATTACTCCATGGAACCCAAGCTTTTCCTTGCAGCCTTTTTGAAATAGAAGAACAACCCTGACCACCGTCCAAATTTCAGGCACCTCAGCTAAAGTTATCGATGAGCTGAAGATACCATTAAGCTAAATGCAAACCCAGTTTAGTTTAGTTTAGTTTAGACATACATCACGGAAACAGGCCCTTCGGTCTACTTTGGGCATTTTAAAAACAGAGATTGATAGGTCCTTGATTAGTAAGGGCGTCAGAGGGTAGGGGGAGAAAGCGAGAGAATGGGGTGAGAGAGAAAAATAGATCAGCCACACTCGATGGGCCGAATGGCCTAATCGTGCTCCTATGTCTTGTGGTCTTATTATGGTATTTCACACAACTGAGGAAACTCTGAATCAACAACAGCAACTACTTTGGATCTTCCACACCTGATAAGCATGTTGTAGATGTCATAGCCATAGCTCCGCATTTAATGGGAAAAAGTGTTGATAGCTTTGGCAGTCATCCCATTGCAAATTATAATTCAATATAATTATATTACAGCATGAACAATGCTTTGAATTATTTCATTGACATCCAAAGCACTTTATTAAGACCTAAACTTGTAAAAGATGCTTTACAAAGGCCATCTGTATTTTTTACTGTTTGGTTTTATTTGGTGGCTGTTGTCAGGTCAAGATGGCATGCTGATTTTCTTTAAGGCTTAGATATCCCTATTTCTGCTCATTATTTGTTAATAAATGGGTTGAGAATCAAATGTTCATAGAGCTACATCCAGTGGCGTAGGGTGGGTTTTGAGGCCCGGGGGAAGTTCAAAGTTTTGCGCCTCCTCATTAGCGGGGGGGGGGCCCGGGGGGCTGGGGAGAAGAGGCGGGGGGCGGGGCAAAGGGGGGGGATTGTCAGCGGCGGCCTCCCGCGCTGTCTCACTGGAAGCTCTGGTAACCACTCCTGTGTAATCCCCGGCAATATCAGGATTATTAAAAAAATGCTCTCAATTTTTTAGCCCAGCCAAAATTTCGCCCGTGGTAGCAACATCCCCCCCCCCCCAAATGGCTACATTACAGTGTTTTAGTGTGATGAGATGACTCATGACCAATTTTTTAAAGAGAATTAGAAATGGATAATAAATGTTGACATAGAACATTGTTCAATTGTGGTTTTATTGTCACAAGTGCAAGCACACAGTGAAATGTGTTTGTTACATACAGTTCTTTAACGTATTGCCAGACCTAAGCATATCCCTGATTAGCAAGGTAAACACAAAATGCTGAAGTAACTCAGCGGGACAGGCAGCATCTCTGGAGGGAAGGAATGGGCGATGTTTCAGGTCGAGACCCTCTCCCGATTAGCAATGTGTACAGAAATAGTCTACTGAGCCCACATGCAAAAAGCACTATTGTTTTGGCACCATTTTCAAAGTCCAGTCCATGCTCTAATTCGTATAAGCAGTGCCCATTCCAGGCAAGCCCTAGGCTGCTGTAGTCCTCCAGCCATCGCCTACCTTGGGCGCGACGTACCTTTCCTCGTCCATCCACCTTTGTGCCCCGTGTGCACCTTCAACAGCCAACCTTGAGGGCGGTGTAGGCCAGACCTCAGTTCACTTTCCTAACGGCCTTGCTCCTCACCTATCACGTCATCGTCACCTGGTCCATCCTTCCAGTCTCTGATCTTTGGGGGATGAGCAGCAGAGGAACAGTCCTTTTGTCCCACAATGTCTGTGCTGAACATGATGCCAAGTTAAACAATTCCTTGCCTTCATGTGATCCATATCCCTGCAGATCCATGTACTTATCCAAAGCCTCTTTAACACTATCATCATATCTACTTCCATCACTACCATTGGCATTGTGTTTCTGACACACACCACCCTGCGTAAAAAAAAACTTGCCCAGCGCTTCTCCTTTAAGCATTCACCCTCAACTCTGAAAAATAAATGTGAAGAAATGTCCGTTGAAAGAGCTCTTGCCTTCCCATGTCAGTGGCACACAGCACCAGAGATCCTGGCATCGGGTGCTGTCTGTATGGAGTTTGTACATTCTCTCTGTGACCATGTGGCTTTCTACCACGTGCCAAAGACGTGCTGGTTTGTAAGTTTATTGTTCTTTTTAAAATTGTCCCTAAAAAATTGGGGATGAGTCATCTCATCACACTAAAATGACTGTATAACGCAGAGCTAATGTTAATGTTGATGAATGAATGGCTGGCTGGGCCGATTAAAGAGAGCATTTTTCCATGCTGATATCTCTAAACTATTACACTAAATCTAACCATCCTTCTAGGTTGAAAGAGGAAGATTTGAGTATGTTCTTTCAACTTCAACTCCAAAAAAAAAATGGAAGACTAGCATGAAAAACAGAATAATAGGGTCTGCAAAAAAAATTGTTGAATACATTTTCCCTTCAATATAAAACCAACTTGGCCCGGGGATGGTTGGAGCGAAGAGGCGTTACCTGGAGCTGTTAGTCATAAAAAATGCAAGCGCGGGCCTGGGCCGCCCCAGAGATCTGCATTCAATCCTGAACTCAGATGTCGTCTGTGTGGAATTTGCATGTTCTCCTTGTGTTTCAAAATGGTCTGAGTGATCAATGTTGTGCTATTGCTCGTTATAGACTGTGGTGGTAACAGTTCAACATTTCAAAGTTTGATGATTGCTTATTGCAGCCATAAGTCATCACCATAAACCTCCATTGCAAAGATTACATGCAATCATTTAAAGCCCCTTATTTTGAAATGATTTGTTTTTATGACTTTTTTTTTGCTGTTGTAACGTATCACGGTAGTGGGAAGGTGTCACGGTAATTAGTGGCTTTCAACAATAGCCTACAGTGGAAAACTGAGTAGCAAAAACCACAAAAGCATAGGTAAAGAGTCACTGTTATTGAGAAGTTGTCAAGAGTCTCAAAGAGTGGTTTGCTTTGGTTGCTGCCTAATGTAGCATTACCGAATGTGCCATAACTTCAGTCATTTGCAGTGCAAGCCGGTAACACATTTGCTGCATGGATGATGCATTTGGAATGATGAGGCTTTTTATAACATTCATTCACTGGCATGGTCCACATCCACTTCATCCCTAAGTGCCCCCAAAATAAGTTGCACATTATGTCATTGAAGTAGGGAATTAAGAGTTTATAGTTCAGTTCAGTTTAGTTTAGTTTATAGTTACCTTTACCGAGGTACAGTGAAAGACTTTTCTGTTGCCTGCTATCCAGTCAATGGAAAGGCTATACATGATTACAATCGAGCTGCCCAAAGTGAATAGAATATAGGACAAATGGTATAATGTTTAGTGCAAGTTAAACTCCAATAACGTCCAATTAAAGATAGTCTGGGGGTCACCAATGAGATAGATGGTTACTCAGGACCGTCCTCTAGTTGTTGATAGAATGGTTCACTTCCTTGATAACAGCTGGGAATAAACTGTCCCTGAATCTGGAGTTTTTGAATTTTCACAATTCTGTATCTCTGGGGAAAAGAAGGAGTGTGACTCGTCTTTGATTATGCTGGTGACCTTGTCGAGGCAGCGTGAGGTGTAGATGGAGTCAATGGAAGGGAGGTTGGTTTCTATAATGTTCTGGGCGACATCTACATCTCCGTGCAATTTCCTGTGCTCTTGGATGGAGCTGTTTCCAAACCTGGCAGTGATGCGTCCCAATAAAATGCTTTCCACGCTGCACCTGTATAAATTGTTGAGGGCTGTTGGAGACAAGCTGAACTTCCATAGCCTCCTAAGGAAGTAGATGAGTTGGTGTGTTAATATTCTAGAGGCCTGAACTAAGGACATGAGTTCATATTGAGGGGACATCATGTTAAGTTGGCAGGGAGGTTGGTTTGTGTGATGATCTGAGCAGCATCCACAATTCTCTGGTGAAAACATTGCATTGCATCTGGAGCCACAGATAAGACGGACTGAGGACGATTGACTAATTTCCTTCCCTGCAGGACATACGTGAACTAGATTCATTTTTTCAGCTATCTGTTAGTTTCATGGTCATTATTTCAGAGACTAGCTTCTTACTGCTGATTTATTTAATTACTTAGATTTAAATTCTCCCATGTGCTCTGGTGGTATTTTGTTTAAATCTCTGGATCAATAGACCAAGCCTAATCATATTCCTGCAAATTAACAACTGTGCTACTGTATGCCTTTGGAGGAATTAAAGAAAAGCCTTGCATTTTTATAGCAAGGTCTTCCTTAAGTCCTTTGCAACCTATGAGGTTCTTTCTAAAGAGAAGTCACCATTGAAAGTCAGAAAGCTGAGAAGTTAATTTGTGCATGTAAGCTCTCACAGACAGTATAGTTTAGTTTAGTTTAGAGATACAGCATGGAATCAGGCCCTTCGGCCCATTGAGTCTGCCCCAACCAGCAATGCCCGCACATTAAAACTATCCGACACACACAAGGGACGATTTATACTCATACTAAGCCAATTAACCTACAAACCTCCCCTTTGGAGTATGGGAGGAAACCGATGATCTCGGTGAAAACCCACGCAGGTCACGGGGAGAAGGTACAAACTCCATACAGAAACCCTCCTAGTCATGATTAAACCTGGGTCTCCAGCGCTTCAGGCGCTGTAAGGCAGCAACTCTACTGCTGCGCCACTGTGCTGCCCAATAGGTGATAATAATCAGATACTTCTTTCAATATGATTCCATCAATTTAATTGATGGAATCATATTGGCCTGGATACTGGGTTAATTTGCCTGCCCTAATAAAATAGCCCTTTGTGTCCACTTCAGGGAGGTTTTTCGTTTAAGATTACAAACAAAAGATGGCGTGGCCCGCCCTTTGTATTGCCCTGGGGAATCAACGTGGATTTTGTGCTGAAATCTTTGGAATGCGACTTGAATTCCCAACCTTTTTACACATAACCATTAGACTCAGCTGATAAGATTAGTGGCATGTTCCATTCATTAGATGCCTTTAATGTAGCAGACGTATTTCAAGACACAGAACAAAGAACATACTGTAGAACAATACAGTTTGGGACGGCACGGTGGCGCAGCGATAGAGTTGCTGCTTTTCCGCACCAGAGGCCCGCGTTTGATCCCGACTATGGGTGCTGTCTGTATGGAGTTTGTAAGCTCTTCCTGTGACCATGTGGGTTTTCTCCACATGCTCCGGTTTCCTCACAGACTCCAAAGATGTACAGGTTTGTAGGTTAATTGGCTTAGGTAAAATTTTAAGTTGTCCTTAATGTATAGGATAGTGCGAGTGTATGGGGTGATTGTTGGTTGGCTCAGACTCGGTGGGCTGAAGGGCCTGTATCCACGCTCTACCTCCAAAGTGTAAAGTACAGCACAGGAATGGACCCTTCACACCACAATGTTTGTGCCAAACATGATGCAAGATAAACAGATATCTGTACATGTACTCTGCCTGTACATGCTCAATATCCCTCCATTCCCTGTACTTTCATATACCTATCCAAAAGCCTCTTAAACGCCATCATCATATCAGCCTCCACCACCCCCCTGGCAACGCAATCCAGGCTCCCACCAGTCTGTGTAAAAAACCTGCCTTGCACACATCCATTAAACAGCATCTCTGGGAAACATGGATAGGGGACTTTTTGGGTTGAGACCCTTCTTCACACTGAAGAAGACAAAAGCTGTTCTCTAGAGATGCTGCCTGACCTGCTGAGTTACTCCAGCACTTTGTCCTTTTGTGTATTGACTAGCATCTGCATGACCAGTGGTGGAGCTTGATGAGTGGCGCTTCCTGTTTTACGCAAACGTAGAACCTTATAGTTCTTTGTCCGTAGGCATTGCTACATCAGCCCAGTGTTGGGTTCTCAGCCAGTGACAGGTTGAGATTTTTACAGCAGGGACCTATTGAGGATGTACGACTCACTGCGTGCTAGAACCTTTAGATACCATGCAGCTAGATGTGGTATACGGCCTAAACTGCAGCCACCCCACCTCAACTACCTCCTTTGGCAGGTCCTTCCACATACACACCGCTCTACTCTCACAGTGGCACTAGTGGTGGGTATATCTCTCCCATATCAACACCTGTTTGTCAGCTATAAAAACCTGGATGCAACATAACTTCCTCAAACTCAACAGCGATAAAACAGAATTCCTCCTCATAGGCTCCAAATCCACACTCAGCAAAACCAATAACCCCACTCTCACCATCAACGGCACCACTGTCTCCCCATCTCCCCAGGCCCGCAACCTTGGCGTGATCTTTGATTCCACCCTCTCCTTTGAGCCTCACATCCGCCATGTCATTAAAACCTCCTTCTTTCACTTCAGCAACATCGCCAAACTCAGACCCTCTCTCACACCTCCCGCTGCTAAAAGACTCATCCATGCCTTCATCTCCTCCCGACTGGACTACTGCAACTCACTTCTCCTTGGCATCAGCTCCACCTACATCAACCAACTCCAACTGGTCCAGAACGCAGCCGCCCGACTCATCACCCACACCAAAACCTGGCATCACATCACTCAGTCCTCAAATAACTTCACTGGCTTCCCATCTCCCACCGGATCACCTACAAAATCCTGATCCTCACCTACAAAGCCCTCCACCATCTGCCCCCCCCCATATCTCACTGACCTCCTCTCCCCCTACCAACCCTCACGGTCCCTCAGATCCACATCAGCCGGTCTCCTCTCCATCCACAAGTCCAACCTCCGCAGTTTTGGGGACAGAGCCTTCTCCAGGGCCGCTCCCAGGCTCTGGAACTCCCTCCCCCAACTGATCCGCAATTCCGTGTCCCTCACCATCTTTCAGTCCCGCCTCAAGACCCATCTCTTCGCCTCTGCCTATCCTTAGCCCCACGTCCCCCTCCCTTTTCATCTGTGCTTGAATTGCCTCATATTGTGTTTTGAATTAAATTCTGTCTTTAATTTGTGTACTAGTCATGTCTCTACTATTTATTTCATTCCGCTTACATGTTTTTCCTCTACTTGCTAAATTTGTGTAAGGTGTCCTTGAGACTCTTGAAAGGCGCCCATAAATAAAATTTATTATTATTATTATTATATGGAAGGAACTGCCAGAGGTGGTAGATGGGGCAGGTACAATAACAACATTTAAAAGACATTTAGGCAGGTACGTGGACAGGAAAGGTTTAGAGGGATATGGGCCAAACACAGGAAGATGAGACGAGTGTAGATGAGTCATCTTGGCCAGCATGGACAAGTTCTGCGGAAGGGCTGTTTCCGTGACTCTATTTTCATTCCAGACTTGACCCAAAACGTCATCTATCCCTTTGATGCCACAAATGCTATGTGATCCCTTGAGCTTCTCCAGCTTCTCTCTTTCTCTTGCTACAGATTTCAGCATCTGCAGTTTCTTGTATATTCAGCAAACACTTAGGTGCTCAGTGAGCAGGCAGTGCAGCAGAGTTGAATGACTTCAATATAATGGAATTAAGAGGACACTAAATAAAGAACGTATGAGATAGTACATTTCTGAAGATAACCAAGACATTGATGAGGTTCTTCAGCCCTTTTTGAGCTGAGACAAGGTTGGATTTAAATTTTGTTACTTTAGACTTTACTTGACTTTAGAGGTGCAGCATGGAAACAGACCCTTCAGCCCACCGAGTCCACGCCAACCAGCGATCACCCCTTAACACCAGCACTATCTTTCGCATTATGGACAATTTACAATTTACAGAAGGCAATTAGCTGACAAACCTGGACGTCTTTGGATATGGGAAAAAACCGGAGCACCCTATGTAAATCCACGCCGTCACAGGGAGAACATACAAACTCCACACAGACAGCACCCGTAGTCAGGACTGAACTCAGGTCTCTGGCACTGTAAGGCAGCAGCTCTACAGCTGTGCCACCGTGCTGTCCCTTATTGAGGTGCAAATGGGGCTTGTGGAGGTGGCACAGATACCAGATCTGAAACTGAATCAGGCTCATATTTTGATGGCAAACAGTCTTGCGATGTTTGGCAGAGAAGGCTTACGTTTCTGCGAAGGGAACAACATTCATGATGGGAGATGAAGATGATGATATCTGATCTTCCCAATATTTAATTAGTTGCATGGTCTGTTCATCCATTTCCAGGATTCAAGTGAGTAACAATTTGACGGCCACGACAGCGCACTTATGGAAAATGACAGATTATAAAATGAAGTGCTGCCTTGTCTCATCAGTATGACTGTCAACTTGCAGTAGTACCTTAATTATTTATCATTGATCCTGCGATGTTGTCAATGTGCATCTTTTGTCATGGCATAATGATTCCTCATGGCCCTCTGTGTTTTATATGCAGACATGCCCGATTTTGGATGCTGATACAACTTCTGCAAAACCAGAATGTATTAATTTAAGGGGAAAACAAATGAACATGCAAGGGAGGCACAATGGTACAGTTGCTGCCTGACAGTGACAAACACCCAGGTTCAATCCTGGCTACTGGTGCTGTCTCTGTAGGATAGTACTAGTACATGGGGATTGCTGAGCGGACAGACTCACTGGGCCGAAGGGCCTGTTTCCAGGCTGCATCTCTTAAGTCTAAAGACTTAAGGAACAGAAAGATGTGCTAATGGTGGTCAGTGTGGCACAATGGGAAGCACATGATACACCTGGAGCCATTGGAGAATAGGGGTTGATTTAATGAGTTCATATTTCGGAGGCCTGAACTAATGATCCCAGGACATGAGTTCATATTGAGGGGATGCTTACGTTTAGTTGGCTCCTGCAGGAGGGGGAAAGGAAGGATGTTTGTAGGTCCTATGCATCAGGGAGCAAATCTTCCAGCTGTGCCTCGGGGAGAACCAATAAGTTGCAACATCTCTGTTAAATATCAGAGATAAATCACGAACCTCAACCACATTGCTCGTGATTGCTAAGATCATTCTGCCAAAAATAAGCCGATGGGGTGGCACAGTGGTGCAGCGGTAGAGCTGCTGCCTTACAGCGCCAGTGACCTGACTACGGGTGCTGTCTGTACGGAGTTTCCACAATTTCCCTGTGACTGCGTGGGTTTTCTCCGGGTGCTCCAGTTTCCTCCTACACTCCAAAGACGTGCAGGTTTGCAGGATAATTGGTTGCTGAAATATTTTCCCTAGTTTGTAGGATAGAAGTAATGAACAGGTGAGGTGATTGTTGGTCGGTGTGGACCCGGTAGACTGAAGGGCCTGTTTCCATGCTTTATCTCTAAACTAAACTAAACTAAATCTTATACACAAATTAATAAATAAATGTTCCCGATGTTGGGAGAGTCCAGAACCAGGGGCCACAGTTTAAGACTAAAGGGCAAGCCATTATAACGGAGATGAGGAAACACTTTTTCACACAGAGAGTTGTGAGTCTGTGGAATTCCCTTCTTCAGAGGGCGGTGGAGGTCGGTTCTCTGGATACTTTCAAGAGAGAGCTAGATGGGGCTCTTAAAGATAGCGGAGTCAGGGGATATGGGGAGAAGGCAGGAACGGGGTACTGATTGGGGATGATCAGCCATGATCACATTGAATGGCAGTGCTGGATCGAAGGGCCAAATGACCTACTCTGCATCTAATGTCTATTGTCTATTTTCTAAAGCATTATTGACACCAACATGTTTTTCTCTCTCTATCCTGGGAACACAGACACAAGTAAGATTTCACAATTTACATTTCATTCACAGGCACTCTGTCAGGTTACTATGACAGAAAATCAGCATGTATACTCTTATTGCTATCTCTCCCAGTAGGTTGCAACGATCTCTTGAAAATCTTCCAGCACTGGCTCTAGTCACTATGCCCTTATATGTTGTGGCCTGGCCTCAATCAGCGTAAACCAGCTTGAACTAATCCTAGCCACTCAACAAAACAGTCTACACCATGTTAAATGGCCTCACATCAATTGTGCACTGTGACCCTACCATTTTCCCCTCAAAACAATCCAACCTAGCTATCTAAAGTAGTTTTGGTTACCCTTATAATTATCATATTTGTTCTTGTACTTATTGGTTTCATGACATTTAGAAAAAAAAACATTCCCAGCAAATTCATTTCAACATTTAGCTATGTTGAATTTATATTATTCCAAAATAAGTAATAAATAAATTGAAATGTTAATCCCATTACACGAGATTACGTTTTTATAAAAATGCTTTGACTCGTCAGTGTATTTGTGGCCAATTGCCTTTCGTTTAAATGTTCAGGCAACATAGTGGTGTATCGGTAGCTTTTCTCCCTTACAGCACCAGAGACACAGGTTTGATCCTGATCCCACGAGCTGGCTGTATGGAGTTTGCATGTTCTCCCTGTGGCCGCGTGGGCTTTCTGCAGGTGCTCCAGTTTCCTCCCTCATTCCAAAGATGTACAGGTTAATTGGCTTCTGTAAATTGTATACTGTCCCTAGTGTGTAGAATATATGCTTGTGTATGAGACGGCCATTGATCAGCATGCACTCGGTGGGCCGAAATTGCCTGTTTCCACACTGTATCTCTAAAGTCTAAATAAGGTGCATTATGAGGGAGAAGTTGGATAGTTATATGGACGGGAAAGGAATGGAGGGTTATGGTCTGAGCGCAGGTGTATGGGACTAGGGGAGAATACGTGTTCGGCACGGACTAGAAGGGTCGAGATGGCCTGTTTCCGTGCTGTAATTGTTACGGTTAAATTGTTATATGGTTGTCTAAGCTAGACTGGGTAAACAAGCTAAGAGACAGGTCAGTAAATGAACATTGGTAGGAGTTTAGTCTTAGTCTAGTTTAGTTTAGTTTAGTTTAGTTTAGTTTAGTTTAGTGTCACATGTGAAAGCTTTTGAGCATCTATAGTGCTCAGCAGGAGTTTATCCCAATGAAAAAGAGGGATTCCATAAGAAAGAGGCACTATCTGTGGTTAATAAAGGAGGTAAATGATAATGGTAACTTGTAAAGTAAGCCTCCAAAGTGACAAGAACTAGTGGTGGACCAGAGGACAAAGACGTTTCCAGAATCCTACAGCAGAAGAATAAAAAGCTTATAAGAGTGAAAAAGGAATTTTGTAGTGTAAAAATGAACAGTAGAAGAGTCCATGAATATATATAAATAAATGGGTGGTCAAGGTAAATGTGGGGCCTCTAGAAGATGTGCTTGTGAATTATTAACGACAAACACAATGGCAGAAACAAGGAACTGCAGATGCTGGCCAATGCAAAAAAAGGCACAAGGTGCTGGAGTAACTCAGCATTTGATGAATAAATGATTTTAATCTGTCTTCACTGAGAAAGACATCTCTAATATTCATGAGATATCAGACAAAGGCACATTTAAAGCTGTTTCCACGCTGGATGTCTCTTTAACTCCATTTGTGAGTTGGTGTTCTTGATTAATCAAGGGGTGAAAGGTTATCATTGGGCATATTTGAGGATAAAATCAAAAACAACAATAATTTTACCAAGTAACAAAGCCGACTTGAGTGGTCAGAATATCTACTTTTGTTCCTAATTTGTGCGTTCATACATGTAAACTTAAACGTGAATCAAATTAGGTAATTTTCTTATTAGTAATTGCACATTTCAAAAGGAACATTGCAAGCATAGTCTCTGTGCTACTGATGCTACTGCAAGCAAGATTATCATGGAGGTATGGAATATACATCACCATACCTGGGCATATGGCAGAAAACTCAACTTGATAAATAATTGAAGAAAATAAATTGCATTGTGAATGGAAGAATAAAGAGGTGGGACTAAATGGAGAGTCTTTCATAAAATCGCTATAGGTGTGATGGACAGTGCTCTCACATGTTGGATTATATGACCTTTAATTAATAGTTAGTTGATTTAAAATGCAATCTTTATGTGATATTTTGTGAAAAGCTCATAAAATCTGACTTTTGCATAACCTTATCGAAAGAACATTTACAATTATGCATCAATTCCGGGTAAGATTACATCCTGATCAGCTTTTTGAAGAACAACATTAATCATCAGCCTACCCATTTTTACTACTATGTTATTCAGCCCCAGGAACCACACTATTAAACTAGGTCATGTCTGAATTCTATCTCCACTTCAGTCCAATCTTACTCTATGTTCTTCCGTTATAGTAACCTGATAACCTCAGTGCTGAAAATGTTAATGTCCTTACTTGATCGGAGAATGGAGATGGAGAATACGACTGTATGTGTAAATGGAAGTAGTCTTGACGTAATGTCTGAAGAAAGTTCATATCCTATCCATGTTCTCCAAAGATATTGTTGACTATGGGCGACACAGTGGCGCAGCAGTTGAGTTGCTGACTTACAGCACCAGAGAGTCGGGTTCAATCCTGATGACGGGTGCTGTCTTTATGGAGTTTGTACCACGTGGGTGTCCCTGCATCACGTGTGTTTTCTCCAGGTTCTCTGGTTTCCTCCCACATTCCAAAGACATGCAGTTTTGTAGGTTAATTGGCTTCTGTAAATTGTTCCTAGCGTGTAGCATAGAACAAGTGTATGGATGATTGTTGTTCCACACAGTGTCAGTGGGCCAAAGGGACTGTTTCCGCACTGTATCTCCAAACTAAACTAAACAAGACCTGCCAAGTAACCACAGCACTTTGTGCCTTGTTTTTGCAAACCATCATCTGCAATTCCTTGTTTCTACATAGTATTATTGGCATAATGGCCCCTTTTGATTTTACTTCTAACTTTGACATTGAGCTTTGCTTTCTGTAACTAATGGTTTTAATTTTGATTTATCTCAAGGTATAATAAGTATACAACATGTATAACTTAATAAATTTGAAAATAAGTTTGTTAAATGATTAACTAAATATTGCGATTCTCATATAAATGCAATAGATTTATAATTCATGGCTTTTCATTTTCTTTTATATTTAAGGTGTTCTTTAAAGAATCTTCAATGAAATCTGTTCCCATATTTCCCCCATTGCTCCAAACACCCTATGTGGCCTCGATTGTATGCGAATCAAATCAAAATTGGGTCATAAATCCATCCTTGGCTGCATGTGCTAAACATTTATGTAAGGAAGATTGGCTTCCATTATTTTCAATTAAACCAAATTAAGAAAGCTATATATAACATGCATATACTACTTCATGGTGTCTATTATTATGCAGTCAAGAGGACATTTCCACCCATTATAAAGCATCTTTAGAGCTGTGCTGCCTCAATGAAATATTTGCTGAAGACACAAGGAACTGCAGATGCTGGTTTACAAAAAAAGACACCAAGTTCTGGAGTAAGTCAGCAGGTTAGACAGGATCTCTGGAGAACATGGATAGGTGACATTTCAGGTCGAGACCCTTCTTCAGACTCTTCAGTCCCAACCCAAAACATCACCTATTCATGTTCTCCAGAGATGCTGCCTGACCTGCTGAGTTATTGTATCTTTGTGTCTTTTAATGAAATAATTATGTTATTGTAGTGCACGAAATAGGCAGCCTTTGTGCACCAAGTTCCCTCTCTCTAAAAAACAAAAAGGAAATGAGCAGACATTTTGTTTTCAGTTGCTGGCTGAGGAATAAACATCAGTTGTGATGCTGGGAAAACATCTCTTTTCTGCTTTGATCTTTGAACAACAGTGACATTAGCCGGCACATGGATTTCCCTCAGTTCTGCACCGAAATATCAGTCTAGATTATGTACTCATGTCCCAAGAGCAGGACTTGAACTAGCCTTTCGAGGCGGAAATAAGCCACAGCTAACACAAAGCAAATCATAGTTTATAAAATACTTCAAGCCAAGTGACAGGGATGATATATTTTCATATGTTCAGTTCCTGAGTAACTTGGAATTGACAACAATACAGAACTGGATTGGTTTGTGATAAATGGCAAGGGAGAGAACGCTAATGAAAAATACTTTGAATTATGCAGCATTATTCAGCATATGGTTATCATCTGTGCTGAAATAGCAAAGAATATATTTTTTAATTAAACTTTTCTTGTGGAGCTTTCAAAGAATCTGAGAATCTGCCCTTATCTGACACCCTGCTTCCCGTACCACGAGGGCTTTGATTTCCGCTGTCCCAATACAGACGCAGGATTGCTGTAATTATGTACAAATCCTCATGACCTCTGCGTGTGAAGCATGTACATCGAAGCAATTACATCAATAAGGGCAGAGACTTACTCTGCAGTAAAATAAATAAATCATGCTGCAGTCCTTCTGCAAGGAGACAACCGGTTCCTCACTGCCAGAAGATTTGAAACTTTTCAAATAATTAATTTAAAAGCCAAAAATCTGTACGCCCTGATTTCCCACAAGATATTGACATTCTTTCTACCTTGGCTTTCTGTACAGACCGTCAATAATACACCAACAATCGTCCCCTGCACCCATCAACTAAAACTTATCTTTGTCACATAAAGCTGTCCACGTTTCACAGATTTCCCTGGCATTACTGACCCAGTCCTCTCACTTCCATTGCGACCGATATAACCTGGAGCAGATGTTTCAGGGACTTTGAAATTAAAGATAAGCTGATATTAGGCAGTGAGTGGTTGGTGGAGTGCCAATGCTATTCATCTGAAGCCTTCAACACAACACTCAGAGTAAACCGCTCTTCCTTCAAAGATAACCTCATGGGTCAATTTATTGCGAATTTGTGGAGGAGAACCTAACTAAGTTTGGTGCAAGGACTGGATAATTATGTTATTCCCGCTGCAAATTTCACAGTTCCACTTCTACTCAAAAAGAAGATATAGCAGCCTTTCTACATTGTTAAAAGCTTAAGGAGATTCAGTATGACAGAGTCAAAGAGTCACTCAGCATGGAAACAGGCCCATCGGCCCAACTTGCCCACACTGACCAACATTTCCCACCTACACTAGTCTTGTGTTTGGCCCGTATCCCTCTCAATTTCAAAACTGTTTAGTGGGAAGATACTAGTGCTTGTCAGGTTTAGCTTGTGTAACAAAAGACTGATCTCTTCCTCAGAAAATATATTATATGTGTAGGAAGGAACTGCAAGTGCTGGTTTACACCAAAGATGGATACAAAATGCTGGAGTAACTCTGCGGGACAAGCAGCATCTCTGAAGAGAATGACTGGGTGACGTTTTAGGTCAAGACCCTTCTTTAGACAGTCAGGGGAGAGGGAGACAGTGAGATATGGAAGGTTAAGGTGTGAAAACGAGAGATCAAAGGGGGTGAAGCTCAAGGAAAATATAGAATGGATCATTGTTAGCTGAGGGGAAGGTGACAGCGAGGCATGCAATCAGTAAAATTTAATCAGGAGAACAATGAAACTAGTCGGAGAACTATGATGGGATAGGGATGGAAAGAGAGGGAAAGCAAGGATTACTTGGTTAGATAAGTCAATATTCATACCGCTGGGTTGTAAGCTTCCCAAGGAAAATATGAGGTGCTGTTCCTCCAATTTGCGTTGATCCTCACTCTGACAGTGGAAGAGGCCTAGGACCGAAAGAGCAGTATGGGAATGGGAGGGGGAGTTAAAGTGTCAAGGAGATCACATAGGCCTAGATAAGATGAGATGCCACTGCTGAAACTGTACTGGAAAGAGTTTATCGTGAGAAGATCTTGTTTGTAATTAGGACTCCTCGGGACTACAGCATGAACAGTGGCGCTGCAGTAGAGTTGCTGCCTTATGCCAGAGACTTGGAGTCAGGATGCACCTGGCCACTGGTGCTGACTGTGCAGAATGAACATTCTCCCCGTGGCCACGTGGGTTTTCTCCGCGTGCTCCAGTTTCCTCCCTCACTCCAAAGGTGTGCCGACTTGTAGGATATTGACGACTGTAAATTGTAAACTGTCCCTAGTGCGTGGGATCGTGTTAGTGTGCGGGGTGATCACGGGTTGGCACGGACTTGGTGGGCCGAAAGGTCTGTTTCCACATTGTGTCTCTGTAATATCTAGAGTGTAAAGAATGTAGTACCAAGCAAGAATATTCCTGTACATGGGGTGGATTTCATTCGTAATCACTTGCTCTGAATAGCAATACATAGCAGCATTGTGCATTATACTGTGCGTTCAGCTCCTGTGACAGCCTCCAGTTTTCTCATATTATTCCTTCCCACATAAAGTCAGATGCCAGCAGAGGTAACTGCTCTGATGATTGCACGCTTGAAGATTTTGCCTTCTGCAATCCTCCAATTACTGTTCTGGAGCACTTATACTGATGGGAAGTACGTCTTGAGAAAAAACAGCCATGACAAGAAGTTGCATGTCTATTGTGAACAACCAGTACGGCTGTAGAAAAACATGGCACCATCCATACTCAGCTCAACTACAAATTGGAACAAATACCCGAAGAGACCAACAAGTGTGGCATGGTGGCGCAGCATTAGAGTTGCTGCCTTACAGCGCCAGGGACTCGGGGTTGATCCTGAACCGGATGCTGGCTGTATGGAGTTTGTACATTCTCCCTGTGACCTGCATGGGTTTTCTCCCACACTCCAAAGACGTACAGGGTTTTTTGGCTAACTGACCAGTAAAAATTGTAAATTGTCTCTAGTGTGTAGGATAGTGTTAGTGTACAGGGATAGCTTGTCAGCAGATTCAGATTCGGATTCAGATTCAATTTTAATTGTCATTGTCAGTGTACAGTACAGAGACAACGAAATGCATTTAGCATCTCCCTTGAAGAGCGACATAGCAAACGATTTGAATAAATAATAATAAGTGTCCGGGGGAGGGGTGGTGATTGACAATCACCGAGGTACATTGTTGAGTAGAGTGACAGCCGCCGGAAAGAAGCTGTTCCTCGACCTGCTGGTTCGGCAACGGAGAGACCTGTAGCGCCTCCCGGATGGTCGGAGTCCATGGTTGGGGTGAGAGCAGTCCTTGACGATGCTGAGCACCCTCCGCAGACAGCGCTTGCTTTGGACAGACTCAATGGAGGGGAGCGAGGAACCGGTGATGCGTTGGGCAATTTTCACCACCCTCTGCAATGCCGGTCGGAGACAGAGCAGTTGCCATACCATACTGTGATGCAGTTGGTAAGGATGCTCTCGATGGTGCAGCGGTAGAAGTTCACCAGGATCTGAGGAGACAGATGGACCTTCTTCAGTCTCCTCAGGAAGAAGAGACACTGATGAGCCTTCTTGATCAGAGTAGAGGTATTGTGGGTCCAAGAGAGGTCATCGGAGATGTTGACTCCCAGGAACCTGAAGCTAGAAACACTGAAACAGAGGCCGCCTCTGGACTTCCTGAAGTCTACAATGAGCTCCTTGGTCTTCTTGGAGTTAAGGGCCAGGTTGTTGTCAGCGCACCATGCTGCTAAGTGCTGGACCTCCTCCCTGTAGGCCACCTCATCGTTGTTGCTGATGAGGCCAATCATCGTTGTATCATCTGCATACTTGATGATGGTGTTAGTACCATGTACAGGTGTGCAGTCATAGGTGAAGAGGGAGTAGAGGAGGGGGCTCAGCACACAGCCCTGTGGAACGCCGGTGTTCAGGGTGAGGGTTGAAGAGATGTGCTTGTCTAACCTCACAGACTGGGGTCTGTTGTTTAGAAAGTCCAGTATCCTGTTGCAGAGGGAGGGGTCGATGCCCAGGTTACCGAGTTTGGTGATCAGTTACCGAGTTTGGTGATCAGTTACCGAGCATGGACTCAGTGGGCCGAATGGCCTGTTTCTGCACTCTATCTCTAAACTAAACTAAACTAAAGTAATTGAAAAGACCATAAAGCATTCATCCATGACTGCCAGAACAATTTAGCGCACATATCCTTTCATCTTTCATCTATGTGCTGAATGCATAAGCAAATCAGAGAGCAAAAACTTGATTTAAAATTAATTTTGATTTTTTTTTTCCCCTTGACATGACCAAAAGCAAGAAGGGTTTTGACTCAAAATGTCACCAGTCCGTTTCTCTCCACGGGTTCAGCCGGATCCACTGAATTGCTCCAGCTCTTTGTATTTTGCTTAACTCTGAAACAAAAAGGTTAGCATGCTGAAACATTTGTCCAGCAATCCAATTGCATCCCATGTATTCTCAGAATTTTACAATTGAAATCTCAAAATAAGATGCAGGACCATTTATTTCAGGATTGTTTCGAATCACGTCAGAAATTCACCTGGAGACTTCCTAGCCCAATTCACACCATACCGTACTAACTTGATTCCTTTGTCAATTATACAATGGATGATAACATTACCCACACAAAGCTCCTATTGCAGGGATAGTTGGACTATATTACCCACATAGTAATATTGTTCGGCACGCATTGGACAACAGGGTCCTCACACTCCTTTCCCTGATTGGTACCGCTATGAAGTAGAGAGGATGTTTCCACTCGTGGAAGAGTCCACGACCAGAGGCCTTAGCTTCAGAAAAAAAGGACATACCTTTAGAAAGATGAGGAGGAATTTCTTTAGCTGTGGTATTCATTGCCACAGGCAGCTGTGGAGGCCAAGTCAATTGATATTTTTAAGGTGGTGAGTGACAGATTCTTGATTTGTAAGGGTGACAGGAGTTGTGGGGAGAAGGCAGGAAAATACGGTTGAGAAGGAAAAATAGATCAGCCATGATTGAATGGCGGAGTAGAATGTTTATGGAATGGGCCAAATGTCCTAATTTTGCTCCTGTAACTTATGAACGTATGCACTAACGAAAGTAAGGCCCAACTCATTTCCATAAATATTTTGCTAATAATAAAATACCTCACTCAGATGTTATTTAAACATTATAACAGAAGAGTCTGGAATGCTTGGCTAGTTCAATGACATCTATGGAGGGAGAAATAGAAATAAAGACATGGAAATTCTAAAATGCCTGCAACGCCATGTGCTCACTTCATTGCCAGCAACTAGCATTTTGTTTAAGATAAAGTCCAGTAAAGGTCATAAGAGGTTGGAGCGGAATTAGGCCATTCGGCCCATCGGTCTACTCCACCATTCAATCATGGCTGATCTATATCTATCTCTTAACCCCATTCTTCTGCCTTCTCCCCAAAACCTCTGACATCCATACTAATCACGAATCTATCTACAGTATCTCTGCCTTAAAATATCCATTGACGGCCTCCACAACCTTCTGTGGCAAAGATTTCCACAGATCCTTTGATTATAGATAATTGGAGGGTCACGCATTAACAAAACCTAGTCACCCTTTCACTGCCAGCTTTCCCATCATCCATATCATTCCTCCGCTCTTGGTCTTCACTCTCACACAAACATGCCATTTATTCACTCCACACCTTCCACTTCTGTGTAGTTTAGAATATCCTTAATCTCTAATGTTTCTTATTTCTGATGAAAGGCCATCCACCTTAAATGTTAACACTGTTTCTCCTTCTACAGACACTAGAGTGGAAAACATACATGGATGCCGACCGACGGGGCCACAGGCGAGGCGCTGCTGCTGCACTCCATGAGCTGCACTACGTCGGGACCGGTGAGGCGGGGCCAGACGCGGCACTCCAACCCGACAGTCCCCTCGACCCTAGTAGTAGCAGTCAAATACGGGACAAGGGCGGTCCAATTTAGCCCAATATATAGGATGTCCAGACTAATACAGGACAGTTGGCAACCCTAAGTACAGCATAGGAACAGGCCCTTTGGCCCACAATGTCCGTGCCAAACACAATGCCAGGTTAAACTAATCTCTATTGCCTGCTTCTCTTCAGAAATTCATCTAGGGCTTCCTGGCCCAATTCATATCATGCCATCTAACTTGATTTATTTGTCATTTACACAGTTTATGATATCACTACCCACACATTGTTTGAAATTGGAAGGGAAAATTGCAGGGCTGCTGCCAAATTCTGACATTTACTGCTTTGATTTCCATCTTTTATCCTTACCTGAATTGTCTTACATTTGATTCCATCCCCATAGAAATGTGACTGGTTCTTTCAGTCGCCTCTTGAGTATAGATGTTGAAGGGTCATATTACAGTTGCACAAGACATGAGTGAGGTCACATTCAGAGTATTGTGTTCAGTTTTGGTCACCCTGTCATAGGAAAGATATTGTTAAGCTGGAAAGAGCGCAGAAAAGATGTATAAGAATGTTGCCGGGACTCGAGGGCCTGAGCTATATGGAAAGGTTCCGCAGGCTAGGATCTTATTCCTTGAAGTGCTGGAGGATGAGGGGTGATATTATAAAGGTCTACAAGATCATGAGAGGAATAGATAAGGTAAACTCATTTTACCAAGAGTAAGGGAATGGAGAACCAGAGGACATAGGTTTAAGGTAAGATAGGAAAGATTCAATAGAAACCTGATTGGCAACTTTTTTACACAAAGGGTGGTGAGTATGTGGAATGGGCTGCCAGAGGAGTTAATTGGGACAGGTGTTATAACAATGTTTAAGAAATATTTAGACAAATACATAGATAGGACAGATTCAGATATGGGCCATATGCAGGTAGGTAGGACTAGTGTAGATCAGGTATGTTCGTCGATGTGGGAAAGTTGGGTCGAAGGATACGTTTCCACGCTGTATGCCTCTCTGCTGTGTTACTCAATTGAGGGATCATCAGAGATGGACAACAAATGCTGGCCTATCCAGTGACATATTTGCCCAACAGATGAATAATAATTATGTTTCTCACGGTTTCCCATTCTTTACCAGTCATCTCATCTGACAGACACGATTCCTTCCCCATCTATTTCTACCTTTGACGTTGTCTGCCTGTTTCATCTGTTGCTTTGGCTGCTCTTTTTCACCTTCTGTCTCAAACTGCCTGCTGTGTTCCATCATCCACAGGTGCTAACATAGCCCTTTCATTTCCATAGAATAGAATCGGCACAATCTGAAGCTGGTGAGCACTGAGATTTGTTTTTAATCCAATATCCATGGTCACTTTTATATTTCACCTCTTGCAAATGCCAGATTGAAACTATTCACTTAAAGGGAGCTGTCTCTAATAACTTTATCTGTGGAAAATGAAACTACCTATTGTAATTACACTTTGAAAACATTTAAGTATTTATTGATATTTAAGTATTTACTGTCATTCAATTCCCTGGTTATATGTGAAAATAATAATTGCTTCTTAAAATGTCATTTATTTCCAAGCACTTGCAGCCAAGGATGGATTTATGACCCAACTTTACATTAATTACCATTGTCAAATCCATCAATTTCTTGTTTAGTTGTATTTTCATTCAGCACAGTCCCATTATCCCCCATATCCCCACTTCACTGCAACCAATCTTCATTCACATGCTTACCAACTCCCTTATTTCTCCTATACCAGTCACCAGTTAACAAGCTAGTACATCTTTGGTACGTTGGAGGAAACTGGCGTACCCATTGGAAACACCAAAGAGATACATTACATTTTCACCTAGAGAGTTGTGAATCTATGGAATTCTCTGCCACAGAGGGCAGTGGAGGTCAATTCACTGGCTGGTTTTCAAGAGAGAGTTAGATAGAGCTCTTAGAGCTAACGGAATTAAGGGAATCGGGGAGAAAGCAGGAATGGGGTACTGATTTTGGATGCTCAGCCATGGTCATATTGAATGGTGATGCTGGCTCGAAGGGCCGAATGACCTACTCCTGCACCTATTTTCTATGTTTCTATGTTTCTATATTTCTATGTTTCACCCACAGTCACAGGTAGAATATTCAAACTACAGACTCACCATCCAAGTTGACGATTGAACTAAGTTCTCTGCAGCTGTATGGCAAAAGCACCGACTGTTGCATTACTGGACACCCCATTAGACACTGATTGTGACAGTTATCCTGAAAAGCTGGACGACGAGAAAATTATCACCAGAATATTTTGATTAGTTTTGTTCAGGAGCTAATACCAAGTCATTGTCGCTCTTTGCCATGGAATCATTATCATTCTAACACTCCATAACCATCCAATGTGATTTCAAGACCTCTAGTTTAGTTTAGTGATACAGCACGGAAGCAAGTTATTGGCCCACTGAGTCTGCGCCGACCAGCGATCAGCCCATACACTAACATTATCCTATACACTAAGGACAATTTTACAACTTATCAAAGCCAATTATCCTACAAACCTGTACATCTTTGGAATGTGGGAGGAAACTGGAGCACCTGGAGAAAACCCACGTGGTCACAGGGAGAACCTTGCAAACAGCACCTGTATCATACCAGGGTCTCTGGTGCTGTGAGGCAGCAACTCTACCGCTGCCTCCATGCCCCACCAATAACGATAAGGATAAGGCTGGCAATCTGTTGGCCCCAGCAATTTCCAGATGAGTAAATCAATTTATTTTGTCCCGAAGGTCTCAATTTATTATGTTACCTGATGGATGAAGCCAATGCTACTGTAATGCCCCTGTCCCACCTAGGAAACCTGAACGGAAACCTCTGGAGACTTTGCGCCCCACCCAAGGTTTCCGTGCGGTTCCCGGAGGTTGCAGGTGGTTGCCGGTGGTTGCAGGTAGTGGAAGCAGGTAGGTAGACTGACAAAAACCTCCGAGAACCACCGGGAACCGCACGGAAACCTTGGGTGGCGCGCAAAGTCTCCAGAGGTTTCCGTTCAGGTTTCCTATGTGGGACAGGGGCATAACTGTACCTCAACACAATACTAAAATGTCTGGCTGAATCACATGCTAAAATTCTGTATGGGATTCTTACCAGCTATCTCTCCAGGAATACAGGTACCCGATTCCCTGAACATGGCAACACAGGTGGATAGGGTGGTCAAGAAGGCTTTCGGCACATTGACCTTCATCTGTTTGGGTATTAATTATAGAAGTTGGGATGTTATGTTGCAGTTGCCAAGACTTTGATAAGCCAACAAGAGTATTGGAGTATTGTGTTCAGTTTTGGTCACCCTGCTGTTGCTAAGATGGAAAGAGTGCAGAGAAGATTTATGAGGATGTTACCAGGATATAAGGGCATGAGGTATAGAGAAAGGTTGAGCAGCACAGGACTTTGCTCCTTGGAGTGCAGGAAGATGAGGTGTTACCTTATAGAGGTTTATAAGATCATGAGAGGAATAGATGAGTGGATGTGCACAATCTTCTTTACTTAGACTAGGGGAATCAAGAACCAGATAATATATATTTAAGGTGAGACGGGATGGAATTAAAAGGAACCTGAGAGGCAACTTTTTCACATAGAAGGTGGTAGGTGTGTGGATCGAGCTGCCAGAGTTGGTAGTTGAGATACGTACTATAACAACATTTTAAAGAGATTTGAACATGAACATGGAAAGGTTTAGAGGAATAAAGGCCAAACAGGACTAGGTGGGTCGAGTGTAGATGGGACATCTTGGTGCAAGTTGGGCCAAATCGCCTATGTTGTATGGCTTTATGACCCTATGTGAAGGATGGAGCCAATAGTACTGCAACTGTATCTCACCACTGTACTAACATGTCTGTCCACAGTCACATGCTAAAATTCTCTATGGGATTCTTACCAGTTACTTGGTGCCAACACACAATTGCCCAACTGGAAATTTGGTCATCCTTTGAAACGTTCTTTCTCTATGTTTTACAAGAAAATTTCTAGCTAAAAATCTGACTAAATAAGAATCCCATTCCAATAAAATATCCCTGTGATTTCTGCATTTTTCAAGTGAGCATCCTTGTTTACACTGCCTTAGCATACATTGTAACTTGGGGGCAACTGTAAATCATGGGTGCACTGCTGAACACAAAGCAAATCAATGCATGGGAATTTAAATTATGGTAGAATTATGGAACTATTACGTTACGGAAATTATTTTATCACCATGACAACAAGGTTGACGTGTTGTGTGAAAGCCCCAAATGATAACTCCCTTCAAGGACAAAAGCCTTCTTTCTGTTGTCTAGAGAACAAAGGAAAGAAAAAGGTTGTACACAGGTTTCTCAAAAGATTCTCATTTATTTTCTTAAGAAAAACATGATGTTAAAAAAAAAATCGGTGCTGAGCTGTTGAAGATGACAGCATATGGAATTATACTGAAAACACGTAATTGGCAGATTTGTCAAACAAATACTTTGCACCCCTGTGATGAATGAATTAGATCTGAGGAATCTCAAATTTGAGGTTCAGGTTTAGGTTTATTATTCTCATGTGTACTGAGATACAGTGAAAAACTTTGTGCATTTAAGATCGACACAAAATTCTGGTGTAACTCAGCGAGTCAGGCAGCATCTCTGGAGGAAAGGAATAGGTTATTCCTATACACCTATTCCTTTTCTCCAGAGATGCTGCCTGACCCGCTGAGTTACTCAAACATTTTGTGTCCATCTTCAGTATAAACCAGCATCTGCTGTTCCTCTGTACACATTTTGTGTATTTAATATTTGGAAAAATGGTAATGGAGGAAATTATGTACTAACACAGTCAAATCTGGAGATGGGTGTTAAAAACAAAGGCCAAGGGAAATATATATAATGTTCCAAAGTGTTCTATGTTCAGGCAGCGTAATTGTAAGCTTTTGGTTAATGAAGAGATTTAGCAACGGTGATTAAAATTAAAGTAGAGATTGGCAAGGGATGTATAAATGCAAATGCCAAATGTAAGGAACATGGAATTTATAATTATGCTCCCGAAAATGGTGCGATTCAAAGACCACAGGAAATAGGAAGAAAATTATGTTATCCAGGCCATCAAGCCTGCTTTGCTATTCAATAAGATCATGACTGGTGTACCGTTCCTCATCCACTTCCTTGCCATATATCTACAACCCTAGACTCCGTTACTGATTGAAAATCTTTCTCGTGCTTTGAATATATTCAAGGATTCAGCATTTACTGGGTTTCTGAGGCATGGAATGCTGAAGACTATAAATCTTTCACATTTTAGTCCTAAACAAACATCTCCTTATGCCCCTGTACCACTCAGGAAACCTGAACGTAAACCTCTGGTGACCTTGCGCCCCACCCAAGGTTTCCATGAGTCGCCAGAGGTTTTGGTCACTTGCCTGGAAAGCCTTGACCGAAGCGTGAGCTGCATCTACTGACCAAAGATCCTATATGATCTTTGCTACCGACTGTACACACACACACACAAACACATCGCGAAGGTGGGGGCCAGGGACAGCGGAGGAGCGCTGTCTGCCCGATGAAGAGGAAGGTAAACGGCTGCCACAGAGCATAAGTCCTTTAGAGAGCGCGGGAGGGAGGGAGAGAAGGGGAGAGAAGGGGAGAGAGAAGGTGGAGAGAAGGGGAGAGAAGGGGAGAGAAGGGGAGAGAAGGGGAGAGAAGGGGAGAGAATGGGGAGGGAGAAGGAGTGGAGACAGTTTTAAGAAGATTAGTAAAGTTACCGGGCATTTAACCTTCCGGCGGATCGTCTAGGTCCTGAACACCAAAGATCCTACAGGATCTTTGCTGAAAACTCCAATGAGCCAATCAAAATGGCTGGTCAGCGAAGGAGATTGCCTTCGACTGCCTGTAAGTAAATAGCGACCCCACTCCACTGGCTTCGACCAAACGGCAACCTATTTTTAGTCGAGGCCGGTTTTGTTTTTTTTTTAAATAATCGCAGGAACATAGAAGAAGCCTCGATTAGGCGGAAACCACTTTCCACCATTAGGGAGAGTGACCAAAACCTCAGGGAACCTCACGGAAACCTTGGGTGGAGCGCAAGGTCTCCAGAGGTTTCTGTTCAGGTTTCCTAGGTGGGACAGGGGCATTACTCCAGATTAGGCCCTCTGGCCCTGGAATTTCACACAAGGGATCATCCTCATGGAATTTACATATCTCCAACCTTTTATGGATGATTCTTCAGTAAGTGTATACTTTGGTGTCCCGTTACTTTGATGCTGTATATAAGGAAAACCTGTAATTCTATCCCATCTCTTCTTTTTCTATATTGTTAATAAACATAATCCTCATAAATAAGATGAAACCCAAAAATAATAAAGTGTTATTGATTATTGATTATTGTGAAATTTCAAGTCGGTATATTTTTTGGGTGATCTATCTGAAATGAAAATACTTTTATACGGTAGGTATTAATAATTAACATTTTTATCATTAGAAATATTCCTGTATTCTTGATAAAATTTTAAATCTAACCGTTTTTTCAAAAATTTCTTGTCCCAACGTTTGGTCATTTACCATCACTCAGCTGTGTTGAGCCGTCCCATATGGCTATAAAAAGAATAGACGTGAACTTCCGAACTCATTCGTCTAAACAATATGGCCATTCGTCCAAATGATATGGCAGGCATGACCTTCCGGCGAGGCAATGCTGGGCTAAAGGCTTGGGCCACCATACCCGTCATGGCCATCTCCGTAACTTAACCCCGATCTCCACCTAGCTCCATCTCCAGCTTCATCTCCAGCTCCTCTAATATCTTTTCTTTCCTAACGTACCGTTAACGCTAACGCTAACACTAACCCTAACCTTAACTCTGCCCGGCACGAGAAGCGTGTGAAAACTCTGCTTTTTGCTGCATTTGGGTGAGTTCCTTTAACCAACACCATCTCCGAACGGTGTTGAAGTCTTAGAAAATAAAAAAAAAATTGCTCTATTTTGATTAGTACTGGAGATGTGTTTGTACCATGTGCCATTCGGAACTAATATGGCCAGGCATGGCCTTCCGGTGAGGCCATGCTGGGCTAAAGGCTTGGGCCACCCTAACCCTAACCCTAGCTCCCTAGCCCTAGATCCCTAACCCAAGATCTCGATCTCCCGGACCAGGCATATCCCTTCTTCGCTTTTTTGTAGCTCCAGCTCCAGCCCCAGTTCCTTCAGCTTAGGGTGAGTAGAGCAGGGGACTGAGCACATAGTCTTGAGGTGCTCACTGTGATAATGGTTAGAGAAGGAAGTGATGGATCTTTTTTTTGTTTATTTGTTTTTCAGCTCCAGCTCCAGCTCCAGCTCCAGCTCCATCTCATCTTTTTTTTGTAATTTGTTTTATAGCTCCATCTCCATCCCTATATCTGGAAAAAAATGATTGTACATCTTGACAATAGAAACATAGAAACATAGAAATTAGGTGCAGGAGTAGGCCATTCGGCCCTTCGAGCCTGCACCGCCATTCAATATGATCATGGCTGATCATCCAACTCAGTATCCCGTACCTGCCTTCCCTCCATACCCCCTGATCCCCTTAGCCACAAGGGCCACATCTAACTCCCTCTTAAATATAGGCAATGAACTGGCCTCAATTACCCTCTGTGGCAGAGAGTTCCAGAGATTCACCACTCTCTGTGTGAAAAAAGTTCTTCTCATCTCGGTTTTAAAGGATTTCCCCCTCATCCTCCTTAAGCTGTGACCCCTTGTCCTGGACTTCCCTAACATCGGGAACAATCTTCCTGCATCTAGCCTGTCCAACCCCTTAAGAATTTTGTAAGTTTCTATAAGATCCCCTCTCAATCTCCTAAATTCTAGAGAGTATAAACCAAGTCTATCCAGTCTTTCTCCATAAGACAGTCCTGACATCCCAGGAATCAGTCTGGTGAACCGTCTCTGCACTCCCTCTATGGCAATAATGTCCTTCCTCAGATTTGGAGACCAAAACTGTACGCAATATTCCAGGTGTGGTCTCACCAAGACCCTGTACAACTGCAGTAGAACTTCCCTGCTCCTATACTCAAATCCTTTTGCAATGAAAGCTAACATACCATTCGCATTCTTTACTGCCTGCTGCACCTGCATGCCTACCTTCAATGACTGGTGTACCATGACACCCAGGTCTCGCTGCATCTCCCCCTTTCCCAATCGGCCACCATTTAGATAATAGTCTGCTTTCCCGTTTTTGCCACCAAAATGGATAACCTCACATTTATGTTGATTACACAATATTGATTAAACGTTGCCACAAAAAACATAAAAAATAACACTTTATTCATTTTGGGTTTATTCTTTATTTATGAGGATTTTGTTTATTAACAACACAGAAAAAGAAGAAATGGGATAGAATCACAGGTTTTCCTTAAATACAGCACCAAAGTAGTGGGACACCAAAGTAGACACATTGAAGAATCACCATCATACTAAGCTGTACAATGTTAAACTGTTAAAAACTGTTATTTAAGAATTGTTATGTATACACATATTGTATTTGCTTTGAGAACTGTTCAAAATTGTAATATAGTGTATTGAAAATTCACGTGAATAAACAAGGTTCTGTCTACAGTAGCTGCCTTGTATTTTCACATGCAAAAATTGATAAAAAATGAGTGAAACACCATTGTTAAGGAAACACTAGTCCATGTTCATTATGTTGCTTCCTGTTCTCAACCTTTAACAACTGTTGAAGCCTTAGGATAGTTTTCATCATCACCGTCACCTTGTGTCATATCCGTCACATGAGTATTTTATGCTCATAGTGTATAAAATAATACAACAATGACCATAGTTATCAATTGTAATTGATAAATGAATAGTATGCTTCAGCCTATTCATCCAAAGTCAATATTGTTTTAGAGGAAGTTGATGAAAAGTTATGTGACGGTTACCATTCTTGCTGAAAGCCCCCACTTTTTTCCAGCAATAAACTGTTACGAAGGTTTCAAATCAATGCGCAAGATATTGTTTTGGTTTTTTGGTGGTTTATTTGAGGAAGATACTTTATAAATTGAAAGACTGTGACAAAAATCTGATTTTATATTCTTAAATCAGTTATATTTTACAGTGTTGTTCATCATAAAAATGCGACGGATATGACAGAATGCAATGATGCACCCGGGAAAAAGAAGAGGAAAAAATAAATTACGTTCTCTAAAAGATTGCGCCAAACATATTTTTCCCATAGTAGAGATGTTCATCTATGTGACACAACATTCAAAGTTGTAAAAATTTAAGTTTTATAATTTTATCAAGCCAATTAACCTACAAACCTGGAGGCCTTTGGTGAGAGGTAGGAAACCAGAGAACCCAGAGAAAACACGCGCAGGTCATGGGGAGAACGTACAAACTCCATAGAGATAGCACCCATAGTCAGGATTGAACCCAGGTTTCTGGCGCTGTAAGTCAGCAACTCTACTGCTGTGCCACTGTGCCACCCCGTGTGACTCCTCCAAGAACTTGAGATAACAATTACATCTTTTCCCTAGTGAAGACACTTGCAGACAAAGCAAGAAGTTCAAAATGTCTTTGCCGCTTCACAATGGTTTGTAACACTATCCAGTTCCTGCAAATCTTGTGAAAAAATAACACAGCACAGCAAATCGCCGTGGGGATTGGTTTACTCTGCACTGTCAGGTGAGATTACAGCTACATCCACAATGCTTTGACATTTAAAATATGACCTTACAAATGCAGCCAAATTAAATCTGGAAGTGGGGTGTGCTAATGGGGATCTCTGTGGAAATTAATGGGGGTTGATTTTCCTGCCGTACAGATGGATATAAAGCAGCATATAGTGATAATGATCTCAACAAAAGTTGTGTTAGTTATTCAAACAGAGAGAAAAGTCCGTACGAATTACAGGATGGGTATTTGATGTGATCCCATCTGGCAAATAGAGAAAAGAGGCACCAGAGTTGATTGTGATTCATTATTTTGGTTTTAGATACAACGTGGAAACAGGCCCTTCAGCCCACCGAGTCCATGCTGACGAGTACACCTGTAGAAATGTCACCTGTCCATGTTCTCCAGAGATACTTCCTGATCCTTTAGACTTTAGAGATACAGTGCGGAAACAGGTCCTTTGGCCCACCAAGTCCGTACCGACCAGAGATCACCCCGTATACTAACACAATCCTGCACGCTAGAGGCAATTTACAAATTTTAACAGTATAATTAACCTATAAATCTGTACATCTTTGCAGTGTGGGAGGAAACCGGAGCACCCGGGGGAAACCCACGTGGTCACAGGAAGAACGTACAAACTCCGTACAGACAACACCCATAATTAGGATCAAATCCATGTCTGCCTTGCCTGGAAAGACTGCTTGGTTCCTTGGAAGGAGTCAAGAGGGGAGGTAAACCTCCAGGTGAGGCAGAGGTTCATCTGCACCTCCTCCAACCTCATCTATTGCACCCGCTGGTCTAGGTGTCAACTGCTCCACATCAGTGAGACCAAGCGCAGGCTTGGCGATCGCTTCGCCCAACACCTCCGCTCAGTTCGCATTAACCAACCTGATCTCCCAGTGACTCAGCACTTCAACTCCCCCTCCCATTTCAAATCTGACCTTTCTGTCTTGCGCCTCCTCTGTGGCCAGAGTGAGTCCCACCACAAATTGGAGGAGCAGCACCTCATATTTTACTTGGGCAGTTTACACTCCAGCGGTACGAACATTAACCTCCAATTTCAGGTAGTCCTTGTTTTCTCGCTCCTTCCCTTCCTCTTCCCATCTCACCCACAGCCCACTGTCTCTGCCTCTTCCTTTCTTCTTCCCGTACCTACTCCCCCACCCCCACATCAGTCTGAAGAAGGGTGTCAACTCGAAAAGTCATCTAATCCTTCACTCCATAGATTCTGCCTCACCCGTTGAGTTTCTCCAGTGCTCCTGTAACTTATTCTCTCTCACATGCCCACCAACCTCCAATTCACCTGCCACCCAACTAAACTAGGGTCAATTTACAGTAGGCATCCAACTCACTAGTGTGTCTTTAGGATTTGGGAGGACACAAGAGTACATGAGAGAAAGCACATGGTCAAATGAAGAATGTGTATACATGATACACACATCACTTGATTTGAATTAAGTCATTGGAGCCACCTGCTGACCTATCAGAGTTTTTCCTTTTGACTTACAGTAACCTTTCCTCCCATTTACTCTCTGTACATTAAAGTTCAGGCACAGTCTTTAACTTGAAACTGTTTAGACTTTAGACTTTAGAGATACAACGTGGAAACAGGCCCTTCAGCCTACCAAGTCACAGGGAGAAAATACAAACTCTGTACAGACAGCACCTATAGTCAGGATCAAATCCGTGTCTATGGCACTGTAAGGCAGCAACTCTATCACTGTTCCAGTGTGCCGCTCCTATGTTTCTCTTTGCATTTATGCTGTCTGACCTGCGGAGTATTTCCAGTATTATTTGTCTTTATTTTATACTTTTATACTTCGCCACATATGGAAAGTAATAACTGAAGTAACAGGGCACTTTGGGAATATTATACAATTACGGAACCTCTAATACCAATTTAGCCCGTGCGCAATGAATCCATGCGGTCAAGTTTGAAAATTTAACAAATCAAATTATGCTTCCTTCAATTTCCAGTTACATTACAGATTTGCTCACCAACTTTCAGATTTTTATTCTGTTCCATTCAATTACAATTTGGAGTAACATCACTCCCAGGATACAAATACTAATGCCAGTAAATAATCTAACAAAATTAAAAATTAAAAATAATCTAACAAAATTAAAAATTAAAAATAGAGCAAGAACTCTCACTTTTGCAATGTACAGACATAATTAGCTGAATGTATTTAGCGTAAATAATTTAGAGCAGGGGTGGGGAACCTGAAGCCTTCTAGGGCATTAAGTGAGGCCTTTTGAATTAATCCAATATTTGTGGAATAAATCCTTGTATTTTTATTATATGTTTTTGTTCGTCTTTTATTATTTTAATTTTTATCTTAAAATGAGCGTATTTAAAATACCAAAGAGTAAAAGAAGATTCAACTAAATAATCCTCCCGGACTGACGGCCACAAATAAAACATTAGTAAGTCATGGGGGCTATTTTAACAAAATAATGTACATTTTGAAGTATATCTAGTTGAAGTTTCTTGGATGCGGCCTTATTAGATTACAGCTAACTTGATGCGGCATTCCAACATGAAAAGGATCCCCATCCCAGGGTTAGAGGGTGGCATGGTGGGCGCAACGGTAGAGTTGCTGCCTTAAAACGCCAGAGACCCAGATTTGATATCGACTACGGGTGCTGTCTGTACAGAGTTTGTACGTTCCCCCTGTGACCTTCTATTAGGACGGAGATGAGGAGAATTTTTTTTAGCCTGAGGGTGGTGAATCTGTGAAATTCTTTGCCACAGAAGGCTGTGGAGGCCAACTCAGTGGATAATTTAAAGACAGAGATAGATAGATTCTTGATTAGTACAGGTGTCAGAGGTTATAGGGAGAAGGCAGAAGAATGGTATTAGGAAGAAGAGATAGATCACCCACGATTGAATGATGGAGTAAACTTGATGGGCCGAATGGCCTAATTCTACTCCTTTTCCTTGTGACCTTATGATCTTATGACCTACGTGGATTTTCTCTGGGATTTCCGGTTTCCTCCCATACTCGAGAGGCACATGGGTTTGTATGCTAATCGACTTGGTATAATAGTAAATTGTCCCTAGTGTGTTGTACATTGTTTGTGTTCAGGGATCGCTGATTGGTGAGAACTCGGTCTCTGAAGGGCTTTTTTCCTCGCGGTATCTCTAAACTAAACTAAACAAAACTTTTAATAATATACTGTATATATTAACATTGGCCTTGTACATAATTAAATAGAAATTTGTCATGCAAACACAATGGGAATTTTGCATTATTATGGAATCAAATCAAAACTTGTACAATAGAAAATCGTGACAATTTCAAAATAAATTAGCATGTTCTTAATGACAGGAGTTCCTCATGATTGTACAAAGCAGTCACATTCATAGAGCCGTAATCACAATCTGTCCAATCTCCCATTCTTTTGAATCACCTCAGTAAGAGTACATGACACATAGCAGTCATAATTATTTTGTTCCTCTTTTGAACTGGCAGTCTCCTTTGAAAAAGAAAGAGATAATGGGAGGAATAGTCCTTCCCTTATAATAGTTATGTAAATCGCCCAAGGCAGCTTTGTTCGTGACACAAATCTGAGCCCTGTCATCAACCAGACTGACCACATAATTGATTTTTTTTTCACTTCCATCAGAATATTATAGCATCTATATAACTAAAAGTCTCATCTTGACCACTTCCTGTCTGCGCTGTATATTGATTTGAGAAAGAAACGCTACCATATATCGCTATGATATTTGGCCATCTCACTCACAGTCCTCCTCCACTGAGGCAGCCCCGAGGACTTTTCTGATCGTTGAAAAATAAAAAAGTTATGAATGTTTAAAACATCTTGAGATCAGCTGATTGGTCCTCTCGCCTGTCAACAACCATTATGAAATTTACGCCCTTTCTGGGGGAGGGGGGCAGGACTATAAAACCCCGGATGCCTGTACATGAGGCAGTCACTCTGGAAGACCGCGAGGGAGAGTCCACAACTGTGATTCTAAACTGTGAATCAACTGAACTGTGAGTCTGCAATAAATAATTTGTTAGCCTTTAATGACAATGCAATGAGTTGTTTGGCCTGCTCTTGAAATGGATTGACTTGACTTGACTTGAAATGGATCGACTTGACTTGACTTGGAGTAGATTGACTTGACTTGGAGTGGAATTACCTGATTTGACTTGAAGTGGATTGAAATGGATTATTCACCCTGCACTCACTGTGCTTGACTTGACCCACAACACCCATGCTAACGCCCCCCACCCCCTGGCCACCAATATTGGAATTGGTGGAGAGGTGGAATATTGGATTGGAGCACCAGCCCTCCAGCCCTCCCGTGTGTCTAGTGTTATTTTAATAATAAGTTTCGTCAGCATTAATACTTACTAGATAATGTGCAAAGATTGTTAAATTTGGATAAGTACAGAATAGATAAAAGGTATTCATCGTGCATGAAGAAATGACTGTAATAAATAATAAATAATATAACCTAAATGGGTACTAGATTGTTGTAGGGATATTAAAGGTGAATTAAAATGTGGAAACATAATGGAACATTTGATGCGTGGGGAAAATGGGTAAAATTAAGATAAATAGACCGGCAATAAAAAAGGAAAAAATATAATAAAAGACTGGCATGAGTCATAAACAGATGCTGGGATATTAAATTGCATAAATGCTTTAGAAATGTAAAAAGAGAAAAAAAAATAGTAACGGAAGGGAAGGAAAGAGGAGACAAAGTGCTGGAGTAACTGAGCAGGTCAGGCAGCATCCCTGGAGAACATGGATAGGTGACATTTCGGGTCTGAAGGAGGGTCTCGACTTGAAACGTTACCTAGCCATGTTGTCCAGAGATTCTGACCTGCTCAGTTACTCCAGCACTTTGCGCCTTTTTCCATATTAAACAGCATCTGCAGTTCCTTGTTTCTACAGAAGGAAAAAGATTCTGAGGCAGCAACACTTAAAAATAGATACAAAATGACATGAACAACAATAGACAATAGGTGCAGGAATAGGCCATTCGGCCCCTCGAGCCAGCACCACCATTCAATGTGATCATGCCTGATCATCCACAATTAATACCCCGTTCCTGCTTATTCCCCATATCACTTGATGCTGCTATCTTTAAGAGCTCTCTCTTGACTGCATCCAGAGAAGTAGCCTCCATCGCCCTTTGAGGCAGAGAATTCTACAGACTCACAACTCTCTGTGTGAAAAGGTTTTTCCTCATCTCCTTTCCAAATGGCTTACCCCTTATTCTTAAATTGTGGCCCCTGGTTCTGGACTCCCCCAACATCGGGAAACTCCTGTTTCCTGCCTCTAGCGTGTCCAAACCATTAATAATCTTATATGATTCAATAAGATCCCTCTCATTCTTCTAAATTCCAGAGTGTACAAGCCAAGCCGCTCCATTCTTTCAACATACCAACAGCCCAGCAAACGGTGGAAAAAAAAATAAAAATTGTGTACCCAAATCAGACCTTCTGGTACATAACATAGAACATAGAACAGTGCAGCACAGAACAGGTCTGCCACCCCAAAGTGTCTGTGCTGAACATGATGCCAAGACCATCCATATTGAAGCATTGTCTAAAATGTAACCCCCAAAAGACAAAGACCTATTCGTAAATGGGAATACAGGAAATTACAGATGCTGGAATCTTGAACAAAAATAAAATGATGAAAAACTCAACAGGACAGGTAGCACCTGTCGAGCAAAATCCTGCAGACTGAAGTTGGTTTCTGACCCGAAATGTCTTCTGTCCATTTCCCACCACAGATGCTACCTGACCAGTTAAGTTCCTCTAGCTCTTTGTTTTTCACTTAGAAAAGGTGCAACTTTTACACTATTATTAATGGTAAGGACTGTTGAATGGAAGTGAATGTAACGTGGCTTATAATGGTTCATTGGTCCTTTATTGTCACGTCTTGCACCTGTTGCCACATTTTTTGTTGCCAGTTACAAAAGAAACGAGTTAGAAATGTAGATTTAGCTCTTAGGGCTTTGGGAATCAAGGGATTTGGGGGGAAAGCCAGTACGGGATACTGTTTTTGGATGATAAGCCATGATCATATTGAATGGCTGGCTCAAGGGGCCGAATGGCCTACTCCTATTTTCTATGTTTCTATGAAAAAGAGAAAGTCTAGAGTCTGGCCCACATGCTCGATATACTGGAGCGGGTCCCGATCCAGGTGAGCCCCATGCTGCTGCAGGGTCTCCTCCGTTGCCCTCGACCGGCTCGGCCCATCAAACGGCATCCCTCTCCTCGCTCGACTACCGCTGTGCCCCGGAGGACACCTCCCGCTGCCTACCTTGCAGGTGCTGGAGGCAATACCCTGCTCCCTCTCCATAAAATCATCAGAACCAGATTTTGAATGCATGGTATTTGTGGAACAGGAAAATAACCACGAGAACTTATTAAACTGCTCTCAAACTTTCTTTCACAAAGTTACTTTGCTTACATTCTTTAAGATAAGATAAGATAAGATACATTTATTGTCATTTGGACCCCTTGAGGTCCAAACGAAATGCCGTTTCTGCAGCCATACATACAAACACATAGACCCAAGACACAACATAATTTACATAAACATCCATCACATCGCTGTGATGGAAGGCCAAATAAACGTATTTCTCCACTGCACTCTCCCCCCCCCACCCCCGATGTCAGAGTCAAAGTCAAAGCCCCCGGCTGGCGATGGCAATTGTCCCGCGGCCATTAAAGCCACGCCGGGTGGTGCGAGGTCGCACACCGGGTCTTGGTGTTAGAGCCCCCGGCGTGCGCTCGTAGAGTCCCGCGGCCATTCCAAGCCGCGCGGGGCAGTGGTGTCAGGCCCCGCTCCAGGAGCTCTTCGACCCCGCAACTCGGGCGGGAGAAGTCGCCGTTGCGATAGCCCTGAAAAGCGGTCTCCCTCCAGGGACCCGCGGGCTCCCGGTGCCGCCGTCCACAGACCTGTCGTTGGAGCCTTCGACTCTCCGGTCGGGCAGCAGCAGCAGCAGCAGTGCTCCTCCACCGCTCCACCCGTTCCGGACTCGGCCAGCCCCGCGACGGCGACGGTGAGTTGTAGCACCAGAGCCCCCGGCTTCTTCCTGTTGTAGGCCGCTCCTCGTTGCGGCCCCAACGACAACGGAAACCCGACGAGAAAAGGTCGGGTCTCCAGTGCAGGGAGAGATTTAAAAAGTTTCCCCCCCCCCCCCTCCCCCCACCCCCCCCCCCCCCCACACACACCCCAACAAAAAATAACAAAAACTACATTAAAACACAGACAAAAAATAATAAAACGCGGACAGACTGCAGAGGCCGCTGCTGGCCAGAGCCGCGCCGCCCACCGGATTAAAATTAATAGCCCAGTTATTACGATGATGGCAGGTGGCTGTATTTCGTGCAAATGTATTTGCAAATTGTCACAAGGTTCCCATAATGAAGACATACTCAGCCATATAAACAGTTTAATCCAGTTAGGTCTCTTTACTTAACTGAATTAAACTTGTGTAAGAAGTAACTGCAGATGCTGGTTTAAATCGAAGATAGACATGAAATGCTGGAGTAACTCAGTGGGACAGGCAGCATCTGTGGAGAGAAGGAATGGGTAACATTTTGGGTCAAGACCCTTCTTCAGACTGATGTCGGGGAGTGGGTAGTTCAGAGATCTTCTTATTGAGTCCACATCACAAGCTTAGATATTGTTCAGCCGGAGATGAACGCACTTCTCGGCATCTTCATTGTAGGCAGCGAGATCGGCAGCTGTGGGTTTTCAGTTGAGGGCATTTCAGCAGGTGTTCCATTATTTGTGGTTCAATACCACATTCGCAGGTGACAAAGTTGGAGTTATATCCCCACTTATTTAGAGACACCTTGACTCTGCCAACACCAGTTCTCAATCGATTGAGGCATTTCCATCTGGCCCACCTTGCTTCTGCACCAGGAGGGGGGTTGCTCACTTGCTGTTCGTCCCATGGTACTTGAGGGAGGTAAAGTGGATATTCTATCATCCCATATGGAGACTCGTGCTTCATTTGTTGTAATGCCAGCCTCAAGAGGAGTCACAAAGTTAAGAACACTTTTCCTTGATTTTAGGCGGCTCGGAAGTGGTGTCTGGCCGAACATAGGATGTCGTTCATCTGTTATCTGCCGCTGGCGCTCATTCATGGTGATTCCTGCTCTTCTGACATCTGGAGGGACTATGTCTGCCAGGAGGTAGAGGCTGTCAATACTTGTTGGCTTGACACAACCTGTGACAAGTCTGCAGGAAGCATTGACGGCTGGGTCAAGCTTCTTGACATGGGTGGATCTTTTCCATACTGGGTATGCATACTCAGCGGTTGAATAGCAGAGGGCTAAGGCAGTGGAATGAAGGGTCTGTGGGTTAGCACCCCATCTTCGGTTGGTGAGCTTACTAACAACATTGTTGCGTGTGCTCACTATCGCCTTTGTCTTCTCAATATGGGTCTTGAAGGTAAGACATCAGTCAAGGGTTACACCAAGGTAAACTGGACGCTCGCAGTACTTCAATGTTGTTCCAGACCAGCTTACCTGAAGTTGTCTCTTGGGTTCTCGGTTTCTCAAGTGGAAGACACACACTTGTGTCTTATGTTTAAGAAGGAACAGCAGATGCTGGAAAACTGAAGGTAGACAAAAATGCTGGAGAAACTCAGCGGGTGAGCATCTATGGAGCGAAAGAAATAGGTGAAGTTTCGGGTCGAAACCCTTCTTCAGACTGATGTGGGGGTGGGGGCGGAAAGAAGAAATGAAGAGGCAGAGACAGTGGGCTGTGGGAGAGCTGAGAAGGGGAGGGGAAAGCAGGGACTACCTAAAATTGGAGATCAATGTTCAAGCCGCTGGGGTGTAAACCACCCAAGCGAAATATGAGGTGCTGCTCCTCCAATTGACGGCGGGCCTCACTCTGGCCATGGAGGAGGCCCTGGACAGAAAGGTCGGATTTGGAATGGGAGGGGGAGTTGAAGTGCTGAGCCACCGGGAGATCAGGTTGGTTTTTGCAAACCGAGTGGAGGTGTTCGGCAAAGCGATCGCCAAGCCTACGCTTGGTCTCACCAATGTAGAGCAGCTGACACCTAGAACAGCGGATGCAATAGATGAAATTGGAGGAGGTGCAGGTGAACACCGCGCCTGGAAAGACTGCTTGGGTCCATGGATAGAGTCGAGGGGGGAGGTAAAGGGACAAGTGTAGCATTTCCTGCGGTTGCAAGGGAAAGTGCCAGGAGAGGGGGTGGATTGGGTGTGAAGGGAATTGACCAGGGAGTTATGGAGGGAGCAGTCTCTGCGGAAAGCTGAAAAGGGGTGAGATGGGAAGATGTGGCCAGTGCTGGGATCCTGTTGGAGGTGGCAAAAATATCAGAGGATCATTTGTTGTATGTGACGGCTGGTAGGGTAGAGGGTGAGGACAAGGGGGACTCTGCCCTTGTTATGAGTGGAGGGATGGGGGGTGAGAGCAGAGTTACGGGATATAGTAGAGACCCTGGTGAGAACCTCATCTATAGTAGAAGAGGGGAACCCCTGTTCCATAAAGAATTAGGACATCTCCGATGCCCTGGTTTGGAACACCTCATCTTGGGTGCAGATGCAGCATAGACGGAGGAATTGGGAGTAGGGGATGGAGTCCTTACAGGAAGCAGGGTGGGAAGAAGCATAGTCCAGATAGCCATGGGAGTCAGTGGGTTTATAGTAGATGTCGGTCAGTAGTCTGTCACCTGCAATGGAGATAGTGAGGTTTCCTGTCCGCCAGCCAGTTCTCTATCCACATCAATACTGAACCCCCAATACCTTGTGCTTTAAGTTTGTATACTAATCTCTTATGTGAGACCTTGTCGAAAGCCTTCTGAAAGTCCAGAAATAACATCCACTGGTTCTCCCTTATCCACTCTACTAGTTACACCCTCAAAAAATTGTACAAGATTCGCCAGGCATGATTTACCTTTCATAAATCCATGCTGACTTTGTCTAATGAATTCACCACTTTCCAAATATGCTGCTATCCCATCTTTAATAACTGACTCCAGCATTTTGCCCACTCCCGATGTTAGACTAACTTGTCTGTAATTCCCCTTTTTCTCTCTCCCTCCCTTTTTAAAAAATGGGGTTACATTAGCTACCCTCCAATCCTCGGGAACTACTCCAGAATCTAAAGAGTTTTGAAAAATTATCACTAATGCATCCACTATTTCTGGGGCTACTTCCTTAAGTACTCTGGGATGCAGTTTATCTGGCCCTGGGGATTTATCGGCCTTTAATCCATTCAATTTACCTAACACCACTTCCCGGCTATCCTGGATTTCATTCAGCTCTATCTCATTTGACCCCCGGTCCCTTGCTATTTCCGACAGATTATTTATGTCTTCCTTGGTGAAGACAGAACCAAAGTAGTTATTCAATTGGGCTGCCATGTCCTTGTTCCCCATGATCAATTTGCCTGTTTCTAACTGCAAGGGACCTACATTTGTTTTAACTAAATTTTCCTTCTTCACATATCTATAAAAACTTTTGCAGTATCTTGGATGGCAACACCCAGGTCATCAGCATGTGCAATGTGCCGAGTTCCATCATTTCTTGGTTGGTCATTAGTGTAGATGTTGAAGAGTAAGGGAGCAAGCACGCTCCCTTGAGGGAGACCATTCTTCAGCCTATGCCATCTGCTTCCTTTGCCAGCCAACTCCACAAAGAACATCCTGTTCTCCAGCATACTTTCATCAGTTCTGTGAGCCGAATGTCCTTCATCAAATCCAAGATCTTGCTAAGCAGACATCTGTGGTTGACTGTGTCATATGCTGCAGATAGGTCAACAAAGGTCATGCCTGCACCATCCTTTTCTCAAATCCACCTTCAATATGTTGTATGAGATTGTGAACTTGGCATGTTGTTGACTTCACAGGGCGGAATCCTGCTTGCTCGGGGATGAGGCGTTCATCTCCTGTTGGAGCGATTCTGTTTAGGATCAGGCATTCAAACAGCTTGTAGGTGGGACTAAGAAGTGGGATCAGCCTATAGCTCTTTGGGGTTGATGGATCTTTCCCTGGTTTGTAGTCAGAGACAGTAAGATTGGTAAGAGAACTGGGAAGGGGAGGGGATGGAGGGAGAAGGAAGGAAAGTTAAATAAGTCAATGTTCATATCAAACTACCCAAATGAAATATGAGGTGCTGTTATGAATTAAACACTTTGCCGGCTAGCTCCAAACAAAATTAGTAGCCCAAAGAAATAAAAGGAACTGCTTTTATTTTAAATCAAGCCAGTACAGAAAATCCCCTATTCCCTGCAAGCAATTGAATAACAAAAGACACAAAAAGGGTGTTAATGTCCGCTTGAATTTTACATGCAAAAGAAGATAGACTACCTTGCGATAGATAATGGTATTCATCCACGATAATTTCATCCAGTTTCATCTACATAATTACAGTAATTTTACACGCTGAAGATTGTTCACATGGGAATATATTTCATTTTGAGAAGTATAAAATGGAATTAACTCAGTTGTCAAACAAAATTATTAGTGCCTTCTATCTCGCCAAATAGCACCATAGAACATGGAACAGCACAACAGAGAAACAGACTTTTCAGTACACCATGTCTGTGCCAAACATAATGACAAAATAAACTATTCTCATCTGTCTGCATATGATGTATATCCCACCATTCCCTGCATGCCCATGTGCCAAACAAGCAACTTAAATGCCACTATCATATCATATTCATAATCATAATCGTAATTTATTTGCCAAGTATGTTTTGCAACATACAAGGAATTTGGTTTGCATCCAGCCATACCAAAAAAGCTACAAGACACACAACTACATGAAAATTTGACATAAACATCCATCACAGTGGCTCTTCCTTATTCTCCACTGTGATGGAAGTCAATAAAGTCTTATCTTCTTTCCTCCTTTACTCCCGCGGTTGGGAGAGTCAAACCATCCGCAGTCGGGGCGATTGCAGTCCCCGCTGCGGGCGATCGAAGATCCCATGTCGGGGCAATAGAAGCTCCCACGATCGTTGGGATGGTGAGGCTCTGCCTCCAGCACCAGCCATAGCAGTACAATCCAGGCATTCACCACCCTCTATGTTTAAAAAAAACATCTCCTTTATGGAGGCTATGGGGGGAAGGCAGAAGAACGGGCTAAGGAGGGAGAGATAGATCAGCCATGTAGATTTGATGGGCCAAAAGGCATAATTCTACTCCTATCTCTTATGATCTTATGATCTTTAAACTGTGTCGCTCTCTTTAAAGCTATTCCACCTATCTTTTGACATTTCCATTCTGACCATTTATCCTATCTAATAATTCTAACTACTTGTATATTATTGTAATGTTGTCACCTTCAGAAAGGAGGACAGAGCAGAGGATCATGAAACTTTTGCATACCCGTAACATTTTGGCCAAGATATTTCCTGTGTCTTGCAATTTTTACAGGAGTCAAACAGCAATTTATGGGGTAGAAATGTGAAGTTTCCTATCCACTAAATGCACGTGAGTGACAGAAACATCTCCACAACATCACAGCTCAGTCACATTGCGATCAGGGGAAATGAATTTCAGAACCAGTGCTCATTGCACATCTAACATGTACAAGAGAGGACAGATTTCCACATCTACGTATCCGATATGCTAGTTATTCCTGTAAGGCAATAATGTGCTGTCTGCTACATCTGCATTTCATTGTCTCTGTACTGTACACTGACAATGACAATTAAAGTTGAATCTGAATCTGAATCTGATCTGAATCAAATAATTCCTGCATGGATGTTAGGAGAGCAGACCTGAAATGGGCAATTCATCCTTTTTTGATAGTAAACACAGGGCCAAATGTTAATAGAAAATAGAAAATGCTGCAAACAATCGGAAGATTAAAGACTCTTTCAGCATGGGCCCTCCCAACAAGAGCCTTTGACCTGAAATGTTAGTTCCATTCCCCTTTCCCTAGTTGGACACAACATGCTGGAGTAACACAGCGGGTCAGTCAGCATTTCTGAAGAACGCTTCGGGTTGGGGCCCTTCTTCAGACTTTATCTTTTTCTCTAGATGCTGCTTTAGCTGCAAAGTATTTCCAGCATTTTCTGATTTTATTTTAGATTTCTCGCATCTGCATTTAACAAAAATTTTTTTTTTTCATTGAGTAAATTTCAACGATAATGCATATGCCAAAGTAACATAATTTATGAAAAAAATCACCAGAAATATGACTTTGTTGAGTAAATTTGTTGTAGAGCTAATAAGAAATATTAATTGTAGTGTAAATAGGTTACTTTTTACATTGGTATTTTTAATAAGACACATGTAATAGGTATGTTGCAAAACTTACCGTCAGCGGCACTGCAGTTCTGTCACTGCCCATGTGCGCGACTTTGGCGCCTTTGAGAGGGGGGCGGGTTTAAAGCGCTGTTTTCTATAGGCTACTGAAATCAAGGTTGTTCAGCCTGCTTAATTGCTGACGAAAAATCGCTGCGACATTCATTCGCTGCAGTTATTTTTAAACTAAGTTGGATTATTTAATTGCTATAATAGATTAAAAATCATCCTCTAAAGCCGTGAACGCCGACAACGGGACGGATCTCACGTAGGGGACAAGGCAAGATAGGCTGTTTATTTTTACATTAAAAAGTGCTTCTTAAGATCCCTTTATTCAAAATTTTAAGTTGCGAGAAGGTGACTTGGGGCCCAGTATTTTTCATGCCGACATGGGGCTCAAATCCACCGCAATCGCAACGTTCCAAACCAGCGCGTTCCACAAAATCCCACTCGCAAGGTGATTTAAATGGCCATTAATTTACAGCAATTAAACACTAAATTCCTTCCATTTGGCCTATAAATTAATGACAATGAGATTTAAAAATCATGTTTTATTGTGAATTCTTGTGTGAATGTTCTTTGGACACTTAGGCTATTTAAAAATGTTAATCTTTTCTTAAGAAATGGATAGCTGTTTAGATCTAGTAATTGAATTTTGGAATTAGCTACAATTGGGTAACTAACTAATTATATTCTTTAATTTCAGGTCATCCAAGTAAGATTGGTGTAATATTTGCTTCAGAATGCTTCAATCTATAATAACTGAACATTTCTTTCAGTTCTCTTAATTTTTAATAAAGTTATGGCCATTTGACTGTCCTTGATCACAACTTCTGTGTTAAGTCAATGGAAAAGCAATAGGGAACAAGATGCATATTCCCGAGTATGAAAATGGGCATAACTTTTTTAATACTGAAGATATGAAAGTGAATTAGGTGTCAAATTAAACTTCTTTTTATGCTTTATCTGATGGGATAAATTGCAGACTTGATTTTTTAAAATCTCAAAATGTTGTAACATTGCTACATGTAACAAAGAGAACTATTAAATTAGCATCCTTTATTGAAGATAGTCAACAGTCAACCCACACCGGTAGCTAGTACAACATTGTATCAAAAGTTAAATTGAAAGATGCACTGGTCTCCAAGGCCATATGGATTCAATAAACAATTTTGATTAACAAGTGAAGAGCAGAGAAGCAGACAAGCTTATACAGAGAAGATTAACTAGGATTTTGCCAGGCCTGAGCTATGGGGAGAGGTTGAGCAGGTTACAACTGTATTCCTTGGAACACAGGAGGATGAGGGGTGATCTTGTAGAGGTGTACAAAATCATGAGATGAATCGATAGGGTGAGTCTTTTGCCCAGAGTCGAGGAATCGAGAACCAGAGAACATAGGTTTAAGGTGAGGAGGAAAAGATTTAATAGGAACCTGAGGGGTAACTTTTTCACACAAAAGGTGGTGCGTGTATGGAACAAGCTACCGGAGGAGGTAGCTAGGCAGGTACTATCACAACATTTAAAAAACATTTAGAGGAAAGGTTTAGAGGGATATGGGCCACATGCATGCAGTGGGTGTAATGTAGATGGGGCGAGTCAGTCGGCAAGGCCAAGTTGGACTGTAGGGCCTGTTTCCACGCTGTATGATTCTATGACTCTATAACTTCAACAATAATTCAAGCAACATTGTATGAACATCCCAGCTTTAGAAATATTAAGCGGGAACATCTTAAATGAGAAAAGATATTTTACAATTTGGATCCAAAATAATATGATCACTGACATGTATTGCAGGGAGCCTTTATCTTTGTGTTGAGACTGGGAACTGTTTCTTAAATTAAAAGAGAAAGTAATAAGCTTGTCTGAGGATTTGCTGATTTCTTCCCATGTTTATCAAGAACATGGTGGATGCAGTTTAATTAATTGCTGACAGAAGCTGATGAATTCATCCACCAATCTGCATGCAATTTCACGAGACCACAGAGACTATGGTTTGACCTCATATTATTAGGAGACAGGAAACATCTGTATCCTCACATCTGTTGTGCTAGAGATTTAACACAGACTATCAGCTAGTATTAGTCACAAACCAATTGACAGGCCCGGCTTGTTAATTTACCAATTTAGATTCATCTCTTTGCATTCACAAACTAGTTTATGTTTTCTGTTTTCAAACTGTGGTCATGAACAAGTTATAGAAATGTATATCTTAGTTTATTTGCTTTTGTTTATTTTTTTTAATTGTCTGCTAATAAATGATTGCATCAGCCTCACCATAAGCAGACTCGTCCTAGGCATGTCAATAGGCCTCTGATAATCCCAGTCATATATTTTCTCAAGACAGTGCAGTGTCATTAATTTATTATCCTGAATATTATTATATCATGAAAAATATGAAAAAATACCAATCTTCTCACAATCCAAAGACATGCAGGTTTATAGGTTAATTTGCTTTGGTAAACTGTAAATTATCCCGAGTGTCTAGGATAGTGCTAGTGTACAGGGTGATCGTTGGTCGGTGCAGATTCGGTGGGTGAAAGGGTCTGTTTCCATATTATATCTCTAAACTCTGAAGAAGCAAGACTTTCAGTGTAGAGAGAGCACTGTATATCAATCACCCACCAATGTTGATCATGCTTTATCCTCCACATATTCCCACCACCTCACTGGATATTTAAATATTCACACTTGTTCTGCGGGGCAATTAACCCATCAACCTGGTTATCTTTGGGACATGGAAGGAAACTGTAACACCAGGAGGAAAACAACACACTGGGTGAATGTGCAAATTCTGCACAGATGGCACTGCAGGTCATTTAGTTTAGTTTAGTTTCATTTAGTTTAAACTAAATTAAAATTAAAATTGAAGTTCAGAAACAGGCCATTTGAGCCACCAAGTCCACGTACACTAGCGATCCCCGTACACTAGCACTATCCTACTCACTGGGAACAATTTCAAATTCTTACCAAAGCCAATTAACCTACAAAAGTGAACGTCTTTGGAATGTGGGCGAAAACTGGAGCACCCGGAGAAAACCTGCGCGGTCACAGGGAGAAAAGTATAAACTCCGAACAGACAGCTCCTGTAGTCGGGATCGAACCCAGGTCTCTGGTGCTATAAGAGTAACTCTACCACAGCACCACCGTGCTGGCCTTAGGATTGAACCCGATTCACTGGAGCTCTAAAGCAGCAGCTCAAAGAGCTGTTCCACTGTGCTGTCCTTGAAGGGCATTGCAATGCAGAGTTTCTCTATGACGTGCAATTTTAGTTTAATTGAGTTTGGTGTCAGGTGGGCCGAGGTAGATGGAGCAGTTCAACTCTACATCACCTTCATGATTTTCTTGTTTAACTATGCTTGCAGGATGCTGGAAGCTGTTGCTTGCTTTAATAAATGGTGCAGGTGCATGGCCATTTGTGTTTATTTCCCTCTCTCAGCCTCTGCTGCATTTCCTCCACAACCTCCAATTATATACTCCTAGTAATATTGCCAATTTTACAGTAGAGTGCCCAATTAAAATTCCAACTCTAGGTGCCTGATAGAAACTAGACAGATGAATGGTTTAAATAACCCATCATCAATTTTCTGCTTGTGACTTTCCAGTGCTGATTTTATCCCGCTTTACCCATCTGTAATGATGGGACTATTTAAAAATAAAATTCTGCCTAGATTTACATAGGACATAGAACAAGAACAATCCCTTTGGCCCATAATGTCTGTGTCGAACATGATGCCAAATTAAACTAATCTCTTCTGCTTATAGGACAGTACAGCACAGGATTTGACGACATAATTAAGCTCAGGACATCACAGTGAAGCAGTGTTGTTGCCTTACAGTTCGATCCTAACTACAGTTGCTGTTTGTACAGAGTTTGTACGTCCTCCCTGTGCATGGGTTTTCTCAGAGAGCTCTGGTTTCCTTCCACACTCCAAAGACATACATGTTTTAGGTTAATTAGCTTCTATAAACATTGTAAATTGTCCCTATTGTGTAGTGTATGGGGTGATTGCTGGTCGCCGCGACTCGGTGGGCCGAAGAACCTGTATCTCTAAAATCTAAAGTCTAAAGTCAAATTTTCTGCAGTCTTAAGGCAAAAGGCATCGAACAAGCCTTTCAGCATTAATGACATTCTATTTTTTGACATTTCACTTTGCAAGACTGGGTTTTCAATACCTAAGGGCTTTGGTTTGATATGCTCAAATTGAGGAAGGATCTGGCAGGTATTTTACCATAACTCCAATAATGAGTTTGGGGAAAAAAAGTACAACAGAGTGGTAGAAATTTGGATTTCAACACAAATGGCCAGCATTAACTATTTACGGATAAGTGGATGAAGCAGAAAGGAAGTTAATGTTGATAATAAGGACAAAATGAACAGCAGATTCTAGAATCCTATATAGAACGGAAAGTGCTGGAGCAACTCAATGAGTCAGGAGGCATCTCTGGAGGACATGGATAGGGGACATTTTGGGTCAAGACTCTTCTTATTGTTTGATGAAGAGTAGTGAGAGGAGGGGCTTGCTGGAGACCATGCAAATGGAGAGCGCATGACACCTCCCAAATACTCAAACCACCACCTAAAAGCATTATAATGTAATAAAATGGAACTGCAGATTCTGGCTGATACCAAAGATGCTGGAGTAACTCAGGGGGGCAGGCAAGGCAAGAGAATTACCCAAATTCTCTAATTCAACAAAATATGAGGTGCTGTTCCTCCATTTTTTATATGTGGCCTCGCGTCTTCCTATAGTATGATTACCAGAATGGTGCACAATATTCCAAGTGGACGTAGCCCAGACCATCACACAAACCAATCTCCCTCCCATTGACCACTTATACCTCACGCTGCCTCGGCCAAGGCCAGCAGCATCGGCAAATACAAGTCGCATCCCGGCCACTCCCTCTTTTCCCCTCTCTCCTCTGCCATCAGGTATAGAAGTGTGGAAATGCACATCTCCAGATTCAGGGACAGTTTCGTCCCAGCTGTTATCAGGCAACTTCTTCTTCTTGCATTTGAGGCAGCAGAAGTCCACAGCAGAGTGATGCCATCAGGTCCGACATCCGTAGCTGCCCGCCCTAAAAAGGGCGCATGCTCCGTGTTGGCGCCAAGCTGCGGCGGCGCTGCTGCTGTCTCTGTTTGTTGTCGTTCACCTCACTGAGGTCAGCTGACAGGGCTCACCACGGGGAGATCGACAACATGAACCTCATCAGGCAGCTGAACCATCGTACCACAGCCAGAGAGCAGTGTTGAACTACTGTCTACCTCATTGGTGACCCTCGGACTATCCTTCATTGGACTTTGCTGGCTTTACCTTGCACTAAATGTTAATTCCTTATCATGTATCAAAACAAGGTAAATGGCTCGATTGTAATCATGTATTGTCTTTCCACTGAGTTGAAAATACGCCACAAATGTTTTCCACTGTACATTGGTATATGTGACAATACTCTAAACTGAACTGAAGTGCAGCCTAACCAATGTTTATGTATAACTGTAACATGGCGCCCAAACCTCTTATGCTGCTACTGTAAACTAACTTGTTTTTCTTTATATCCCACTTTTGGCATAGGGTCCTGGATTTAACTGTTTCTCTTTCCACAGATGTAGCCTGACCTTCTGAGTTTCCTGACCGGATGAGTTTCTACTGGCTTCATTTTAAGGAGAGCCTCTCCCTTTGAAGGTAAAATCAAGCATTCCAGCAGTGATATGATAATTCCCTATACTTTTCAGCAATTCTGTAGTACATTACACTGAGCACTTGTTATGCAAAGCTCCCCTATTAAAATACAACTCTGCAACCTAAAGTGATGCCTGTATATCACTAGGTTGCTGACTGCTTGCAACCTTTCATTCGCATTTTCAACTGAGAATCAAAACACCATGATCCTGACTTTTGCTGAGTACGGATTTACCTAATTTCAAACTACAGTGATTTCCAATGCTGCATTTGAAATTTAATCCATCTTAAATCAAAGCCCCATCTTCTTCAACTAATACATGCACAAACCAATGTGTATGATTTTCAAATGTCATCACATTGTTGTCAGATGATTGAATGTTGCAGGGGGGAGAATAGAGGACAAAAGCCGTGAAATTAATGGACTAAGTCGCCTTCACTCTTATTTTGACTTAATCCTCTTAAGCCTTTCGCGGCCAACTATACATTGTAATCACTTCGCTCTGAGGTCACTTAGAAGCTGGTTTTCAACTCCTTGCTAAATCTGACAATCTCGTAAGAACTGGTTGAGATTTGAAGGTCATCCCTTTTTCTTAATCCACATTGGTATCACTTCCATGCAAAATCTAGGGGCGGCACAGTGGTCCAGCGGTAGAGTTGCCGCCTCTCAGCACCAGAGACCCGGGTTCGATCCTGACTACGGGTGCTGTCTTTACGAAGTTTGTACATTCTCCCCCTGACTGCGCGGGTTTTCTCAAGGTGCTCCGGTTTCCTCCCACACTCTAAAGACGTACAGAATCGTAGGTTAATTGCCTCCGGTAAAATTGTGCCTAGACTGTACAGGTACACGGATGGGAAAAGTTTACAGTGATATGGGCCAAACACAGTTGTGGGAATAGTGTAGATGAGGCACCTTTGTTGGCATGGGTAAGTTGGGCCAAAGGGCCGGTTTCCATGATGAATGACTCGATGACAATCTACAAAATTCTAATGATATGTTATTGTCAGGAATACCTATCTATATTAATCCTATATTTCAGATCACAGTCTGTGGTCTTCCACAATATGGTATTTCAAGTGTTCATCTAACTGTTTAGAGTCATAGTCATACAGCGTAGAAACAGGTCCTTCGGCCCAAATTGCCCATACCGACCAACATGCTCACAATGTTTCTTATACATTGTGATAGTACCTGCCTCAACTAGGACCTCCAGCAACTACATCCATATCCCTACCACCCTTGAAGTAAAAAAGTTGCCCCTCGGGTTCCTATTATTTTCCCTCTTTCCCGCCCCTCACATTTAAGGGCCTGTCCCACTGTATGAGGTAATTCAAGAGTTCTCCCGAGTTTCCCCTGATTCGAACTCGGAGAATTACGGTAATAGCCACTCGTAGGTTCTTGGGGCTCTCGTGGACATTTTTCAACATGTTGAAAAAACTTCACGAGCTTACCGCGTTTCCCGAGTACCTGCCGTTAGCGTTATGAGCCGCTAAGAGATGTCCTGAGCTCCGACGTACATTCTACGTACTTACCACGAATGTTAATTTTTTTTTTTTAACTAATGAGAGCTCTTGGATAAACTCTTATAGTGGGACAGGCCCTTAAACCTATATCATCTGATTCTTGATTCCCCTACTCTGGGTAAAAGACTATGTGCATTTACCGTATCCATTCCTCTCATGACTTGCCCGCCACAAAGTGCTGTAGTAACTCAAAGGGTGAGGCAGCAGGCTTCTTAAATGTTGAGAGTACTTGCCCCCAGGCAGAGTTTCCAGATCACAACCACCCTGTGGACAAAAATACTTTTCCTCAATTACTCTCAAGATTCAAGATTCAATTTAATTGTCATTTGGACCCCTTGAGGCCCAAACGAAATGCCGTTTCTGCAGCCATGCATTACAAACAAATAGATCCAAGACACAACATAATTTACATAAACATCCATCACATCGCTGTGATGGAAGGCCAAAAAAACTTATCTCTCCACTGCACTCTCCCCCCCCCCCGATGTCAGAGTCAAAGTCAAAGCCCCCGGCTGGCGATGGCGATTGTCCCGCGGCCATTAAAGCCACGCCGGGCGATGCAAGGTCGCACACCGGGTTCTTGATGTTGGAGCCCCCGGCGTGCGCTCGCAGAGTCCCGCCGTCATTCCAAGCCGCGCGGGGCGGTGATGTCAGGCCCCGCTCCAGGAGCTCTTCGACCCCGCAACTCGGGCGGGAGAAGTCGCCGTTGCGAGAGCCCTGAAAAGCGGTCTCCCTCCAGGGACCCGCGGGCTCCCGGTGCCGCCGTCCGCCAGACCCGCAGTTGCCGCCTCCGAATCTCCGGAGGTCGGACCGCAGCAGCAGCAGCGCTCCACCACCGCTCCACCCGCTCTGGACTCGGCCAGCTCCGCGACGGTGACAGGTGAGTCGTCGGCACCAGAGTCCCCGGTCTTCTCCTGTTGGAGGCCGCTCCTCGTTGCAGCCCCAACGACAACGGAGACCCGACAAGAAAAGGTCGCGTCTCCCGTGCAGGGAGAGATTTAAAAGTTACCCCCTCTCCCCCCCCCCCCCCCCCCCCCCCCCCCCCCCCCCCACACACACCCTAACAAAAAATAACAAAAACTACATAGAAACATAGACAAAAAATAAATAAAAACGCGGACGGGCTGCAGAGGCCGCTGCTGACGAGAGTCGCGCCGCCTACATTTCTTAACCCTCCTCTGTTTGTTTAGTTTGACCAAAGGACAATAAGCATCGACCTGGTCCACAATTTCCACCACATGTGAACCAACAGTAAGATAGAAGGTTAAAATATCATAAAGAAACTACTTTTAAATGTAAAATGTAATAACATTTTGAAATATTTATCCAAGTGAGTAACAATACTTATGAAGTGATTGATTTTTAGGGCAAAAGCATTGTCAGTCATCGTTATCATGTAAAAGTCGCTATACGCTATACAGGGTGGCACGGTGGCACAACAGTAGAGTTGCTGCTTCACAGCGCCAGAGACCTGGGCTCAATCACTGCGGGTGCTGTCTGTACAATGTTTGTACGTTCTCCCCGTGACTGCGTATGTTTTCTCCAGATGCTCCAGTTTCCTCCCACATGCCAAAGACATGCGGCTTTGTAAGTTAATTGGCTTCAGTATAGATTGTAAATTGTCTCTAGTGTGTAGGGTAGTGCTACTGTATGGGATCACTGGTCAGAGTGGACTTGGTGGGCGAATGGGCCTATTACCACACAGTATCTCTAAATTAAAAAATAAACTAAAAAATGGTCCTTTGAATATAACCTGCTGATGGCTTCCAACTTATTCTGTTTTATTATTTCACTTACACTACATTTGATAAAGTGCAATACTTTCAGGGTATGTTTACTTGCAAATACCTCTGTCTCAAAATTATTCTCAGTCAATGGTACTAAATATTCAAGTCTTGAAGTGAAATTTATTGCAGTATGCAGGAGTGACAAGGTACGATATTTTACAATAAAAATCTTGCTTGCAGCAGCATCACAAGCGCACACACAAAACATAAATTATATATAATTACACAAATTCTGCAAGACAGTGAAAAGAAAAAGACTGTGCAAAAACAAGATATTAGCACAAAACACAATTAGAAAACAAGTCCATGGTAGCCCATTAGCCCCTTAGTCTTCTTTTGCTAAGGTTGGGTTAGGGCTGTCAAAGAAACATAGAAACATAGAAATTAGGTGCAGGAGTAGGCCATTCGGCCCTTCGAGCCTGCACCGCCATTTAATATGATCATGGCTGATCATCCAACTCAGTATCCCGTACCTGCCTTCTCTCCATACCCTCTGATCCCCTTGGCCACAAGGGCCACATCTAACTCCCTCTTAAATATAGCCAATGAACTGGCCTCAACTACCCTCTGTGGCAGAGAGTTCCAGAGATTCACCACAAAGACACAAGACTGGCACAGTGGTGCAGCGGTAGAGTTGCTGCCTTACAGTGCCAGAGACCCAGGTTCGATCCTGGCTCTGGGTGCTGTCTGTACGGAGTTAGTATGTTCTCCCTGGGGCCACGTGGGTTTTCTCCGGGTGCTCCGGTTTCCTCCTACATTCCAAAGTCATGCAGCTTTATAGGTTAATTGGCTTCTGTAAATTGCCCCAAATGTGTAGGATGCAAAACTGGAATAACATAGTGTTTGGATAATAACAAAGATCTAGTGTATGGGTGATCATTGGCCAGTGCAAACTCGGTGGGCCGAAGGGCCTGTTTCTACTGATTCTCTAAACTAAAAAGACTTTAATCAACGGGTCAGGCAGCATCCCTGGAGAACATAAATATGTGACATTCCGGGTTGGGATCCTTCTTCTGGGCTTTCAATTCTGTTCAAGAATCAGAGGTTGTAGGAAATGAGCTGTTCCTGATCTTGGTGGTGTGAGACTTCAGGCTAGAGTACCACCTACCTGATGGTAGCAGCAAAATGAGAACATGGACCAGATGGTGCAAGGTGATATCCTGTGCAGCAATGGTAATGCATTTTAATCTGTCTCCAAAAGTCACTTCCGATGGGTTCAGTGAAAGATAGTTTTGGGATCAGAGTATGACATACCAAATAAGCATGCTGGCGTGAAACGGCGTCTGTCTATTCACTCTACAGACGCTGCATGATCACTGAGTGCCTCCAGCAGTTTGTTTCTTTACTCAAGATTCCATCATCTGCAGTCTCTTGTGTCACTCTGACAGTACTCCAATGTTACCAGCATATTTCCTTCATTATAACAAGTGGTGATAGCCTCCCTATTATTCTTCATGTCAAATTAAAGATGGGATTGTCTATTTTTAACAATTTATTCTGTGACTATACATTTACATTCCTAGTGCAAGGTATTCACAATTCCTGTGTGGACAAAAGTTCTGGAGAAACGCAGTGGGTGAGGCAGCATCTATGGAGCAAAGGAAATAGGCAACGTTTCGGGCCAAAACCCTTATACAGACTGAAGACTATTCGTAAGGCAGATATTAACAGATTCTTGATTAATAAAGGTATCAGGGGCTATGGGAGAAGGCAGGAGAATCAGTCTGAAGAAGGGTTTTGGCCTGAAACCTTGCCTATTTCCTTCACTCCATAGATGCTGCCTCACCCACTGAGTTTCTCCAGCATTTTTGTCTTCCTTCGATTTTCCAGCATCTGCAGTTCCTCTTAAACATTCACAATTCCTACGTCATTCTCAACAAAGGCCATTCAGCCTGGTTAGACAATACCTTGCTTGGTACCTGACTGAAACCCCCCATTAACCTGGATAAAGTGGATGTGGAGAGAATGTTTCAACTAGTGGGAGAGTCTCGCACCAGAAGCCATAGCCTCAGGATAAAAAGACGTACCTTCAGAATGGAGATGAGAATGAATTTCTTAAGTCAGAAGGTGGTGAATCTGTGGAATCCATTGTCACACAAGGTTGTGGAGGCCAGATCAGTGGATATTTTTAAGGCAGATATTGACATATTCTTGATTAGTAAAGGTATCAGGGGCTATGGGAGAAGTCAGGAGAATGGGGTTGAGAGGGAAAGATAGATCAGCTGTGATTGAATGGCGTAGTCTTGATGGGCCGAATGGCCTAATTCTACTTCTATAACTTATGAACCACATTCATGTCATCCCAAAAAAGCAGTTCATACAATTACAGGAGAGAAACTTTCCTTCAAAGTGGCGACACAGGTAGATAGGGTGGTCAAAAGGATTTTGGCACATTGGCCTTCATCACAGAATATTGAGTATAGAAGTTGGGAGGTCATGTTGCAGTTATATGAGAAGTTGGTGATGCCACATTTAGAGTATTGTGTTCTGTTCTGGGCGTCATGTCATGGGAAAGATGTTATCAAGCTGGAAAAGGTGCAGAGAAGGTTTATGAGAATGTTGCCAGGATTCAGGGGCCTGAGCTATAGCGAGAGGTTTAGCAGGCCAGGACTCTGTTCCTTGGAGCGCAGGAGTATGAGGGATGATCTCAGAGGGGTGTTCAAAATCATGAGAGAAATAGATTGGATAAACGCACAGTCTTTTGCCCAGAGTAGGGGAATCGAGAACCAGAGGACAGAGATTTAAGATGAGGGGGGGAATGATTTAATAGGCACTTGTGTTGCGGCTGCCCAAATAATTGAAGCCTTACACCATGATAAAGGTCCAAAGACATAGCACAGGTAAATTCATGCTAGCATGTTTTTCTAATGTGGGAATCAGGCATGGATGGTTACTGTAAAGTTAGTGGGCGTAACTACAAAAACATGACTCATAACATGATTGACACTGATCTACATCCTCCCTCTTAAAGAATCAACAACAGTACAAATCCATTAATTAAGTAAAGCATGCATAGTAATTGACAATATACTGGAGGAAAGTCAAACATAGTCAGGATACTTCACAACCAGCTTACAAACACGACCAGCACGTGTACAATAGTGACCATCTCCGTTCTTTCTCCGCGGGGCCAGAGCAGGTGGCTGCACCGGTGAAGGAGACTGAACCAGCATTCCTGGAGATGAAGCAGGAGACTGTGGCACAGGCGAAGTCGTCACTGGCAGAGGAACCGTTGCAGACGCGGGTTGTTGTGCTGGTAGAGGCGGAAGACTGCCGCTAGACACAGACGGAAGTGCACTAGTACGGTCTGGATAATACGGAGGAGGAACTGGCTCATCACAGGCAGGATATGTTGTATCCATTAAGATGAGGGGGGATACGCCTGTTGTCTGTTACGCCTGTAGGTGCCGCCATCGGCACTGACAATATACGAGCGTGGCTCAGAAGCAATTCCAGAAATCACACCAATACGGTCATGGCCTTTGTTGGACCACCTGCCCCTCGGTCAATGGTGGCAGTGGCCTACTTGTTTTGTCAAACCATTGTTTTTGAATATTATGCTTCTGTTGTAACCTGGATTGAACCTCCTCGGGTGGAATCAATGCCTGATCCGCCACAGGCACTGTAACACGGGTCTGCCTCGACAAGATGTTGAGCGGGTGAACCCAAAATGGGGTCACGGGAGATTTTGCGTAAGTTGAGCGGATCCAGGAATACATCGGAGATAGCTCTGTGTGAACGTCCCATGAGCTGTTTGGCAATTTTGACAACTCGTTCGGCCAGCCCATTAGACTGTGGATATTCAGGGCTGCTGGTAATGTGCAAAAATTCCAGCGTCTAGGGAACTCCCTGAAGTGTTTGCTGGTGAATTGACTGTCGTTGTCAGTTAGCAGTCTGCCCGGAGATCCGTGGACTGAAAAATGGCGAGATAACTTCGAAATCACTCCACTGGCAGTGTGGTTACTTAGAAAATCAATTTCAAACCATCCTGAATACGAATCGATGAGTACCAGGTACTGCTTGCCATGCCAATCAAATATGTCAGCTGCCACTGTAGACCACGGGTACCGGATGTGAAAGAAGTGGTTGCTTTTGTTGGAGAGGTGCCAAGCTGTTACACACTGCACAGGATGCCACATTCTCGGTGATGTAGTTGGCCATGCCAGGCCAGTAAAACATGTTTTTGACCCGTAGGACAGTAGCTTCAGCGCCTGGGTGCCCTGCATGGACAGTGTTAAAATACTGGTTGTGCAGCAAAGCAGGAACCACAGCCTTGTGTCCTTTTAAAACAATGCGATCGTGCAGTACTAGCTCATCACGGACGGCAAAGAAAGGCCGGACTGGCAGCGGAACGTTGTAGTGTTTGTCTGGCCAGCCGGGCTTAATGACGGAGGTAAGCGATTGTAGGGTGCTGTCTGCAGCTGTGTGGGGGACTAAATCCTCCATACTGGACGAGGGGATAAAAGACACGGCCATTACAATAAAGTCATCATCCAGTGAGGATGAATTCTCGCAGGCCTTCCGGGGTGCGCGAGAGAGTGTGTCAGCCAGGTGCATGTCCTTACCGCATTTGTGGATCAGAACAATATCATATTTTTTAAGTTGCAGTAACATCCGCTGAAGGCGCGCTGGAGAGGCGTAGATCGGTTTGTTGAAAACGTTGATCAGAGGTTGGTGGTCAGTTTCAATCGTGACCGTGTGACCAAAGATGAAATCGGTGAATTTCTTGCAGGCGAAAACAACTGCCAACAGCTCTTTCTCAATTTGGGCACATCATTGTTCTGTGTCGGTCATGGTGCGCGAGGCATTGGCACAGGCTTTTTGCCGAAGCCATCATTTTGAAGACATGCTGCGCCTAGTCCGTGTTGGGAGGCATCACAAGTCAGTGGAGCCGGTAGTTTAGGATCAAAGTTATCTATAATAGGAGCACTAGACATCTGCTGCTTAAGAATGTCGAATGCTTACTGTTGTTGCTCGTGCCAAGTGCAAGCAGTGTCTTTGTGTGTAAGTTGGCGCAATGGGGCTGATATAACGCTGAAACCCAGAATGAATTTGCTCAAATAGTTAACCATCTCTGCAAACCAGCACGAAATCTCTGCAAACAGTTTTGGTAGCCTATGTCTGAATGGGAGGGATGCTGGGAGCTCGTTGACGATAACACTGGTATTGTGTTCTTCGACTTCTTCCAGAATCAGGATTTCCACTAGATGGAGCATGGGTAAATATATGGTTCCTAGCTGTTGAAATACTTCACTAGCAGAACTTATTCCAAAGGGCTGAAAGAAATTGCATTTTTTGGAGGGTTCCAGCTTGAGGCATGGATGGCCGTTGCGCACGATCCAACCACCTTTGTCGGAGGCCATTGGCATCCATGTTTTTTTCCCCTTCTTCGACCATTCTTCCAGCAAATTGAGGATATCATCCACTATGATGGAGCATGGGTAGCCTGAAAACAATCGTCGTTCCATAGCTTGTTGAAATTACTTCACTAGCAGAGAACTATTCCAAAGGGCATGCAAAGAATTTATAAGGCCCGAACGGAGTGCTGGAATCAACGCTTGTTGAAATACTTCCCCTTAGTCTAGCAGAACTTATCCAAAGGGCATGCAAAGAAAAAGCTTTAACTATCCCTCTCATCATTTTAAAGACCTATATAGCAAGTCCCCCCTTAACCTTCTGCGCTCCAAAGAATAAAGCCCTAACTTGTTCAACCTTTCTCTGTAACTTAGTTGCTGAAGCCCAGGCAACATTCTAGTAAATCTCCTCTGTACTCTCTCTATTTTGTTGACATCCTTCCTATAATTTGGCGACCAAAATTGTACACCATACTCCAGATTTGGCCTCACCAATGCCTTGTACAATTTTAACATTACATCCCAGCTTCTATACTCAATGCTCTGATTTATAAAGACTAGCATACCAAAAGCTTTCTTTACCACCCTATCTATATGAGATTCCACCTTCAAGGAACTATGCACGGTTATACCCAGATCCCTCTGTTCAACTGTATTCTTCAATTCCCTATCATTTACCATGTACGTCCTATTTTGATTTGTCCTGCCAAGGTGTAGCACCTCACAGTTATCAGCATTAAACTCCATCTGCCATCTTTCAGCCCATTTTTCCAAATGGCCTAAATCACTCTGTAGACTTTGGAAATCCTCTTCATTATCCACAACACCCCCTATCTTGGTATCATCTGCATACTTACTAATCCAATTTACCACACCTTCATCCAGATCATTGATGTACATGACAAACAACAAAGGAACCAGCACAGATCCCTGAGGCACCCCACTAGTCACCTGCCTCCAACCCGATAAACAGCCATCCACCATTACCCTCTGGCTTCTCCCATTCAGCCACTGTTGAATCCATCTTGCTATTCCTGCATTTATACCCACCAGTTGAACCTTCTTAACCAACCTTCCATGAGGAACCTTGTCAAAGGCCTTACTAAAGTCCATATAGACAACATCCACTGCTTTACCTTCGTCAATTTCCCTAGTAACCTCTTAAAAAAACTCAAGAAGATTAGTCAAACATGACCTTCCAGGCACAAATCCATGTTGAGTTCCTAATCAGACCCTGTTTAGATGCTTATACACCTTTCTGTGAAGTCAAACTAAGTTCCTTTTCAAACAATGGAACACATGCGCAGTACGCCAATCTTTGAACCCTATTTCTACGGTCCCCTGGAGACTTATCCATAGCTGTGTTTAAGTCTTAGGAATTTTTCTCATGGAGCCGGTGAAGAACAACTGGAATTTCCTCAGGGTCAATGGAAATCATGTACCTGACAGGCAACCTGCCCAACTTATCATCAAACAAAACCTTGTATTGTGTTAGGATTAGATGGTTAAAGTCACAGTCTGTAGTCAGAGGATAGACAGAAGGGCTGAAAGTAATCAGAACCAGGCATTGCCACCCACCAGAGACGATACATTTTCACGTACCACATTGGAAGCGTGGGTTCGAATCCCACTTCTGACACCATATTGTGTTGCAGCTGTCCAAATAACTGAAGCCTTACACCATGATAAAGGTCCAAATACTTTATTAATGACATAGCACAGGTAACTTCATGCTAGCACGTTTTTCTAATAATGCAGGAATCAAGCAGGGAGGGTTACTGTAAAGCTAGTGTTCGTAACCATGCAGGTACAGCAGGCAGTGAAGAAAGCATTTATAACAAGAGGAATCGAATATAGGAGCAAAGATGTCCTTCTGCAGTTGTACAGAGCCCAATGAGACCACGCCTGAAGTATTGTGTGCAGTATTGGTCCCCTAATTTGAGGAAGGACATTCTTGCTATTGAGGGAGTACAGCGTAGGTTTACAAGGTTAATTCCCAGGATGGCGGGGCTGTCATATGCTGAGAGAATGGAGCAGCTGGGCTTGTACACTCTGGAGTTTAGAAGGATGAGAGGGGATCTCATTGAAACATATAAGATTGTTAAGGGTTTGGACATGCTAGAGGCAGGAAACATGTTCCCGATGTTTGGTGAGTCCAGAACTAGGGGTCACAGTTTAAGAATAAGGAGTAAGCCATTTAGAACGGAAACGAGGAAACACTTTTTCTCACAGAGAGTGGTGAGTCTGTGAAATTCTCTGCCTCAGAGGGTGGTGGAGGCAGGTTCTCTGGATGCTTTCCAGAGAGCTAGATAAGGCTCTTAAAATTAGCGGATTCAGGGGATATGGGGAGAAGGCAGGAACGGGGTGCTGATTGGGGATGATCAGCCATGATCACATTGATTGGCAGTGCTGGCTCGAAGGGCCGAATGGCCTACTCCAGCACCTATTGTCTATTGTCTATTGTCTATTGTAATTACAAAAACATGACTCATAACATGAGTGACACTGATCTACAACACTTGAGGGGTAACCTTTACACACAAAGGGTGGTGGGGGGGTGGAACAAGCTGCCGGGGCAGGTAGTTGAGGCAGGTACTATCGCAAATTTTAAGAAGAATTTGTACAGATACTTGGACAGGACAGGTTTAGAGGGATCTGGGCCAACGCAGGCAGATGGCACTTGTGTAGATGGGGTATGTTGGTCGTGTAGCAAGGTGGGCGGAAGGGCTTGCTTCCACGCTTGATGGCTCGATGACTCAATGAGAGATTGTACATTTAGCAGAAGATTTAGCATTCTGCTGTGTTGCTCTATAATTTCAAGTCTTTGAACATTTTGCAAAACACGTGCTTTAATCCTCCAGCAATAACAACTCTGCTTCCTCAGAGAGCATAAGACGTGGGTTTAAAACCAGATTAAAGGCATGAGGCATTCAGCATTCTTTACAAAGCTATGGCTTCAAAGATAGGTGAATGAGTCACAGACCTGACATAGAGTAGATAATAATTGAGTTAATGCTCACGAAATACAACCAAATCCAATTTCCTCTCCTGAAAAGGGACCGCAGTTCCATTAATTAAATACGGAAGCAAGCTGCAGCTAATGGGAATCTGGAATAACTCCCAGGATAGCTCCTAAATCAGATAACTGTCTGGTTAAATTATGAATATCTACTGAGTTATGGAATCTCATTATTAAAAAATACTTCCTGAATTCTGTCTGCCTTAAACAATTCTGCTCAATATGATCACATAGTTATGACAAAATATACAACTAGGATAAATGAACACATATCATGCATCAGGGTATCATAGCAGTGCAGCGGCAGAGTTGCTGCCTCACAGCGACAGCGATCCGGGTTCAATCCTGACTACGGGTGTAGTCAGTACGGAGTTTGTATGTTTTCCCCTTGACCTGCGTGAGTTTTCTCCGAGTGTTCAGGTTTCCTCCCACACTCCAAAGACATGCAGGTTTGTTGGCTAATTGGTGGGTAAAATTGGAAATTGTCCCTAGTGTGTGTTAGATACTGTGTGCGTTTAGGGATCACTGGTCGCACGGACAGAAAGCTGCTGCACTGTTTCTCTCAATTAAACTAAACTAAAACTAATCATGATTCACCAATTGATTCATCGGTTTATGTGACATTCGTGGTGGTTAACATTAGCAGATTTGCAGGTGACACAAAGCTGGGTGACAATGTGAACTGTGAGGAAGATGCTATGAGGATGCAGGCTGACTTGGACAGGTTGGGTGAGTGGGCAGATGCATGGCAGGTGCAGTGCAATGTGGATAAATATGAGGTTATCCACTTTAGTGGCAAGAACAGGAAGGCAGATTATTATCTGAAAGGTGTTATGTTAGGAAAAGGGGAAATACAACGTGATCTGGGTGTCCTTGTTCATCAGTCACTGAACGTAAGCATGCAGGAAGAGCAGGCAGTGAAGAAATCTAATGACATGTTGGCCTTCATAACAAGACGAGTTGAGTACAGGAGCAAATGGGTTCTTCTACAGTTGTACAGGGCCCTAGTGAGACCACACCTGGAGTGTTGTGTGCAGTTTTGGTATCCAAATTTGAGAAAGGACATTCTTGCTATTGAGGGAGTGCAGCGTAGGTTCATGAGGTTAATTCCCGGTATGGCAGGACTGTCATACGTTGAAAGAATGGAGAGACTGGGCTTGTACACATTGGAATTTAGAAGGATGAGAGGACATCTTATTGAAACATATAAAATTATTAAAGGATTGGACACGCTGGAGGCAGGAAACATGTTCCTGGTGTTGGGGAGTCCAGAACCAAGGGCCACAGTTTAAGAATAAGGGATAGGCCATTTAGAAAGGAGATGAGGAAAAACGTTTCCACGCAGAAAGTTGTGAATCTGTGGAATACTCTGCCTCACAAGGCAGTGGAGGCCAATTATCTGGATGCTGTCAAGAGAGAGTTAGATAGAGCTCTTAAAGATAGCAGAGACAAGGGATATGGGGAGAAGGTGTAAATAGCCAATTCTAAACATCCCCCTAGTCTAGTTTCAGTCAAAAATCACTGAGTCGAGCACTTGCGCATCTAAACTTTATTTTCACAAAACACAATTACAGTTTCACTACTATACCTAACCACCGCGTGGGTTCGATTCTCTTATCTGCCTGATCAAGCCCTCTTAGCCTCACTCAAGCAGAGACACTACAGAAGGTCATGCTGTCCCAAGCATTCTCCCAGAAGATCAACTCAGGGCCTCATGGGAGCGGTCTTTTATAGGTCCCCGAACCTTGAGGGGCCGAACCGCACAGGGGTGGTCTAATTACAGTCCAATAGCAGATATCGATTAACCGCATACATGACAGACATTTCCCTATCCAAATAATACAGTGACTAATACAATGTATTCAAACAGTTTTTCTCAAAGGAAACAAACATCGCAACATGTGCCTTGATATGCAAGAATACCAGTCAAAGCTCAATACTTAATCCAATCAACATCTGACAAAGTAAAGCTTTGCAACATTGTATACAATGTGTATGTCTGGTTTGCACTCATCCAATCCATTCCATGCAATTTGCACCTAATTGTTAGTATCTGCAGATGTTTCCATTCTCTTCCTGCGGCTCTTCTCTCGGCTCTAGACAAACTGGCACCATTCTGCAGCTTGTCCTATTTCTGCAGAAGGCACATTTAAATTGACCAAATGGCCTAGCAGCCCAGAAGCCTTGACTCAATTTTAGTGTCCTGGCCTCCCCAATTTGGCCATAATGAACATTGGCAGGAACAGGGAACTGATTGTGGATGAGCAGCCGTGATCAAAGTGAATGACGGTGCTGGCTCGAAGGGCCAATTGGCCTACTCCTGCACCTATTGTCCATTGTCTATAATGATAAATTGATTAATTCATGGGGTTTGGAGATGATTACTGGCTCTGGCACAATAGAGCAGTTCTGAACAATTGCAAGAGTGCAGCATGACTTTAAGATGGTGAAGACCCAAGAGGCACTAGAAGCTTAGATCCAGTGCAAAACACTAAATGCTGGTGGAACTCAACGGGATAGGCAGCATCTGGGTACGGAATGGACAGGTGACATTTCGGATTGGGACCCTTCTTCAGACTAACGTTTGGTGCTTTTAGGGAGTGGGAGAGCCTGGGACCAGAGGGCATAGCCTCAGAATAAAAGGATGAAGTTTTAGAAAGGAGATGAGGAGGAATTTCTTAGGGCAGCTGGTGTTGAATCTGTGGAATGAAATGTTATGGAATGGTATTCCACATAATGTTATGGAAGCCAAGTCAATGGATATTTTTTTAAGCTGGAGATTGATAGATTCTTGATTAGTATGGGTATCAGAGGTTAAGGGAAGAAGACAGGAGAATGGGGTTCAGAAGGAAAGAAAGATCAGCCATGATTGAATGGTGGAGTAGACTTGATGGGCCAAATGGTCTAATTCTGCCCCTATAACTTATGAACTAGCAGTGGCTGGAACTTTGATGGATGTTCTGTAATTTAATCTGAAAATGAAGTACAAATTATAATGATCCCCAGCAGTTCTGAATCTTACCATGAATGACGGTCATTTTTCTGTCCCAAATTTATTTTGGGACTATTAGCTCTATAAAACTCTGATGACACAAATTACATAGAAGTGATTGCTAGTCAATTTTAATGGCCACCTGGGGTGAAACTGACAGACTATGTTCTTCAGGGACAGTCGAGTCTTATTACTCTGTGCAGGCTACATGGAAATTATTTTTACCGCAACCTTATTTTCCAAGACAGCTTTTCAAATCAACCCTCAGCGTCCTAGCCTGCCCAACCTATCCCTACAGCTCAGGCACTCAAGCCCTGGCAAGATCCTCATAAATTGTTTTTATAATTGACTTTCTATAATGTGAGATTTCTTAGAAACGCAACAAATTTTGTCCTTTCTTTAAGATTTATTCACAGAATATGAATATTACTGGCAATGCTAGTCATAGAAACATACCGTCATAGAATCATACAGAATGGAAACATGCCCGTTCATCCGAAGATGCCCATGCCGACCAAGATTGCCCATCAATACTAGACCCACTTGCATGCGTTTGACCAATATCCCTCGAAACTTTTCTTATCTATGTACGTGTCCAAATGCCTGCGGCACCACTTTCAAGGCACTATGTACCTGCACTCCTAGGTCTCTCTGCTCTACAACTTTCCCCAGAGTCCTGCCATTCCCTGTGAAGGTCTTTCCCAGGTTTGATTTCTCAAAATGCATGAAGCCAATTCTCTAGCCACTTAGCTAGCTCTCCCTGGATCCCATGCGATCTAATCTTCCAGAGCAGCCCAAAATGTGGAACCTTATCAATTGTTTTGCTGACGTCCATATAGACAGTGTCTGTCTTTGACCTCATTAACTTTTTTTGGTTACTTCATCAAAAAACTCAGATTCATGATAAACAATCTCCCATGTACAAAACCATGCTAACTATCCCTAATCAGCCCTTGCCTATCCAAATACATATATATCCTATCCCTCAGAATACTCTCCAGTAACTTGTCTCCCTCAGATATTAGGCTCACTGATCTATAGTTCACAGTCTTTTCTTTGCAGCCCTTTTTAAATAGAGGCACAACATTAGCCAACCTTGAGGTTTCTGATACCTCACTCATATCTATTGATGATTCATATATCTCAGCTCGGGCACCTGCAATTTCTTCTCTAACTCCCTACAGTGTCCTTGGATATATCTGATCAGGCCCAGGAGATGTATCTACCTTCATACACCATAAGACATTCAGCACCTCCCCAGCCACAATACTGACTGCCCTCAAGGCATTTTCATTAACTCTGCCATGTTACCCAGTCTTCTTGTCTTTCTGCAATGTAAAAACAGAGGAGATATACTCATCGAGGAACTTGTCCATCTCCTGCGGCTATTTAATTTAAGCATCTAACGTTTATTCCTATTTTCTCCTGAATCAATGAGGGAACCACATTATGGCATTAGTACTTGTTCTGGATTTTGCTCTCCTCTTTGGACTTGCTTAAAGTTGGCAGTTTACTTCCTGAAGACCACATTGCACCCAACCCGGACTCAACCACTTGTTTGAATGGCTCATCATCAAGACTTGCTTCATCTCTTTCAGAGACAACTTAATCAACACCCATACTTCAGATACCATTACTGATTTCAACCAAATATCCCTTGGTTTCACAGATTGCTTCAACGATTCTATTTCCTGTTTCCTCCTTGTATAAGCTTGATTTATTTGTTTAGTTTAGCTTACAGAAACAATGCGAAAACAGGCCCTTTGGCCCACTGGGTTCGCACCGACCAGTGATCCCCGCACATTAACACTATCCTACACATACTGGGGACAACTTACACTTATACCATGCCAATTAACCTACCTACATGCACGTCTTTAGAGTTCGGGAGGAAACCAAAGTTCTTGGACAAAACCCACGTAGTCACAGGGAGAACATACAAAATTCATACAGACTGCACACATAGTTAGGACGAACCCTGGTCTCCGGCTCTGCAAGCGCTGTAACGCAGCAACTCTACTGCTGCACCACCGTGCTGTCCTAGTTAAGCTAGGAAAATGAGCAAAATCATCTTGCTTAAAACCACACTCTTTCTGATCTGCATTTGATGATTGTTTCATTTAACTCCATAAGACAAACCTGCCTTAAAAAAGCTCAAGCATTTTCTCGATCTTCTTCATCTGGACATTTGTATGCAGATATCCCCTGGTCGTGTGACGAATTGTCCCATTCTTCAGCAAGAGATTTCACGCCGAGTTTTAAATATCTCACCAAACCCGTTTTTTTTAATGCCACCTGACTAACCCAACCATTTATCATCACTTTCAGAAAGTTAAAAACAGAGTAGATCCAAACTTTAGAAACCAACTCTACAGGTAAACCTTGGAATGTGCAAGTTATCATTTCTCCTACATTTGGAGGTTGAGGGGAGGTTTGATAGATGTAAATGAAATTATGAGAGGCATAGATAGGGTAGACAGTCAGAACCATTTTCTCCAGGGTGGAAATGGCCAACACTAGAGCGCACAGTTATAAGGATGCATGGCCAGTTTTCTAAACATGGAGAGTAGTGGAGTCCTGGAATGCATTGGTGGAGGCAGATACAATAGGGTGGTTTAAGTGGCTTTTGGATAGAAAGTGCAGGGAATGGCAGCAAATAGACCATGTCCAGGTGGATGAGATCAGTTTAACTTGACATCATGTTTGGCACAAACATTGTGGGCCGAGGGGACCATTCCTGTTCTGTACTGTTCTATGTTCTATCTTCTATGTACATTAAATTCGGTAGCAAAATCTCAATCCCTGCATTTCACTTGCATTCACTCTGACGAACCATCAATCAGTAACAGGGAACCACTAGCATCAATCCGTATCAGGCTAAATGCAAATTGGAGGAACAGCACATCATATTTCGCTTGGGCAGATTACAACCCAAGTATTGAATTCTCTAACTTCAAGTAACACTTGCAACCCCTCTCTCTTCATCCCTCCTCCACCCAAGTTGTACGAGCTTCAAAGTCGTCTTGTTGAGTCTCATTGTCCATAACTGGTTTTCACCTAGCCCTCAGCTAACAATGGCCTGTTTCCTTTATCGTTGTTAATTTTTTGCAAATCTTTCATTTATTTGTTCTATATCTCTCTATATCACCGTCTACATCTCTCATTTCCTTTTCCCCGACACTCACTGGTGAATGGTCTTAACCCAAAACGTCATAAATTCCTTTTCTCCAGAGTTGCTGCATGACCCGCTGAGTTACTCCACCTTTTTGTGTTTATCTTCGCAGGTCACCATCATTCTCTTGTGTGCATCAGTGTTTTCTAAATAGGTTGATGGCTGCAAAGGAGCTGATGTTGGCTTGTTCCCACAACTCTGGGAAGTACTACCTCCGCTCACCAACCATTCAATATCACTGTCCAAATGGGATTCTTGCAATTGTTTTCAAGTTGACAGTTCACAATCAGAATCAGATTTTATTCGCCAAGTATGTTTTGCAACATACGAGGAATTTCACTGGCCAGGTCAGTCATGCAATTAAAAGCAACAGACTCAAAAACACATTTTAACATAAACATCCACCACAGTGACTCCTACACATTCCTCACTGTGATGGAAGGCGAAATAAAGTTCAAGTCTCTTCCTTTGTTCTTCCTCGGTCGGGGGCCTCGAGCCCTACGTTGACGGGATGGTCTTAACCCCCATAGCCGGTGGCGTTCGGGCCCTCCGCGTTGAGGCGTTCAGCTCCTGCATCGGGGGGTTGTCAGCTCCCCCGCGCCGGGCGATCGAACCTCGCGTCGGGGCTGAACGAACCTTCTGCGGCATTGGAACTCCCAACTAACCTCTCCCGAGACTGCGAGCCCTTGATGGTAGGTCCACGGTGGTCGCGGTGGGAGCGAATCCAGGCAAGGGATCCGCTCCGATGTTAAGTCCGCGCCCCACGGTGGGGCGCACGACAGTCCTAGGCGACTCCGAGCTCCAGTGATGGTATGACGCAGAGCCCGGAGAATGTGATCCGAAAAATGATCACATCTCCGGGAAGGTAAGAACTTGAAAAAAAAAGTTTCCCCCGATCCCCCCCCTCCCCGCACATAAAACAAACCGAAGAACATAAAAACAAACTTTAAACAGACGCTGAAAAAAACAAAAAGGTGAAAAAATGAACAGACTGCCGGCAGGGCTGGCCATCTCACCGGTGGATTGTTGCAATTCCAGGGTTTTCATCACCAAAATTCTCAAAAATCTTTTCTTGCACAGTTGTTATTGTTGTCTAGAAACTGGGCTTCACCGGGTTTCACAGACGGCTGTGGGGGCCAAGTCAATTGATATTTTTAAGGTGCAGATTGACAGTGATTTGAATAGTACAGGTGTCAGGGGTTATGGGGAGAAGACAGGAGAATGGGGCTGTGAGGGAAAGATAGATGAGCCATGATTAGACGGAGTAGACCTGATGTGCTGAATGGGAAATTCTGCTCCAATGACTTATGAACCTATGAACTTGATGCACTATGCTTAAAGAATTCTTCCCGCAACATAGTGGCAGAAAAGGCCGTCGTCGAGGCGGGGCCGATAGAAAAGGTGATGGAGGGGGTCACAATGCTGTATTGTGCGTCTGGGCACTGACTGGGATCACGCCTCGAGTGGCTCCAAGCCACTGAGAGTGTGGGCTAACCAGTGGACCAGAGATTGCAACATGCAGCTTGGAAAATGTTGCTGAGTTGTTCACTAAGGAAAAGACCGGTGAATCATTTCAAATAATGCTGACAACTGAAGCGTGGAGCTGGCAGATGCTGGTCTGTCAGCCATCAATGTCACAATGCAGAACTTTAACTGGCTGGGTCTTTTCTGTGAGTGAAGTACAGAGGTCATGGGTCGCACACAGCAGCTCCAGTTTCAAGCAGCAGAGGTGGAAATGTGCATGGCATGTTGCATGTCACTAGCAGTATGTCTAATGCCACAGTGCATGTTAAAGGACATCACTGATGCTCCACTCTGACACTGCAAATGGAATTGCCACAGACAATTTCCCAACGGGTGCAGATTCATCCAAAATGAGCACTGAGACATTCTAAGACACGTATAAATAGAGGCCAGCACATTGGTAAAGCTGCTGTCTTCCAGCAACAGAGACCCGGGTTTGATCCTGACTACAGGTGCTATCTGTGCAGAGTTTGTACATTCTCCTTATAATTGTGTGGGTTTTCTCTGGGCACTCGCACATTCCTCCCACATTCTTCTGCCTTAATCTGGGCAAAAGACTACCCTCAGTATTCCTCTCATGATCTTATACACCTCTATAAGGTCATCCTTCAACCTTGAGTACCTTGAATTCACATCCATTTCAAACCCTCATGCAACAATTGATGCACAGCGGCGCAGTGGTAGAGTTGCTGCCTTACAGCGCCAGAAATCCAGGTTTGAACCGGACTACGGGTGCTGGCTGTACGGAGTTTGCACGTATGAGCACATGGGTTTCTTGTGAGCACATGGATTTTCTCTGGGTACTTTTGTTTCTTCCCACATTCCAGAGGCGTGCAGGTTTGTAGGTTAATTGGCGTCAATAAAATTGTAAATTGTCCCTCGTGTGTAGGATAGTGCTAGTTTATGGGGTGATCGCTGGTCAGCACGGGTTCGATGGGACAACAAACCTGTTTCCACACTGTATCTCCATGGTCTAAAGTTGCAACATCTGCATTGGAATCAGTTGTAACATTTCTCATCATAAAACATAGAAACATAGAAAACATAGAAGAAATTAGGTGCAGGAGTAGGCCATTCGGCCCTTCGAGCCTGCACCGCCATTCAATTGATCATGGCTGATCATCCAACTCAGTATCCCGTACCTGCCTTCTCTCCATGATCCCTAAACGGGCCACATCTGCAAAATATAGCCAATGAACTGGCCTCAACTACCCTCTGGGCAGAGAGTTCAGTTCTCTGTAAAAAAAGTTCTTCTCATTTCCTTAAGCTGTGACATCACTTCCCTAAAATCGGGAACAATCTTCCTGCAGAGTGATCAGTTGCATCAAATTGATAGCGTGCACTGCTCCAAAATATATTTCTTCTTTGTGGCAACAAAAAGATCATTTTGGTTACACAATTGAAGATCCACCCGTTAGATTTAATTTATTATGTTCTGGATAATCATGGGAAAATACTAAGTTTCAATATAGAACAGAACAGCACAGGAACGAGCCCTTCGTAACACGATGTGTGTGTAGAACACGATGCCAAGTTAAACTGAGCTCATCTGTATTTACACATCCCTATATTCCCTGCACTTGCGTGTGTATATCTAAAGCCTCATTATCATATCTGCCTGCACCACCACCCCTGGCAATGCGTTCCAGGGCCCCACCACCCACTGTGTATAAAAAACTTGCCCCGCACATCTCCATTAAACTTTTACCCTCTCACCTTATAGCTATGTCCTTGTGTTGGATATTTCCATCCTGGGGAAAAGGTTCTGACAGTCTACCCTATTTATGCCTCTTATCATTTTATATACCTATCAAGTCTAGCTTCAACCTTTGATGTTCCAGAGAAAAACAATCCAAGTTATCCAACCCCTCCATGTACCTGAAACCCTCTATTCCAGACACCATTGTGAAAAGTAATTTCATGAGGTAAACTTATGTACGATTAACTGATCAGACACGGCTGACTATCTTTGCTCGCATTCATCTGTGCACAGGCATCGAAAGGCCTTGTTTGTGAATAAAGTTCATCCGGTGAACTGCACAAACACTTTGCCGAATGGGCATTAGATATTGTGTATCATCCATGTCTTGATTAAGTGTGACTTTGTAGTCGACATGGTTGTACAACTTTGTTTGCCTTAGGCAACGCTATTATCATCGTGACCTTCCGTCCAGTTTTTATAAGCCTATCATTCAGTTCCAGCCTATTCAATTCTTCTCATTGTCTCTTTAAAGTACCAGAAACTCTGTTATGGTTCTCTCACTGCACTGCATCTCTAATCAATCTCTTTTGATAGACAAAATGTTCCAGCATTCCCTGATGCCACTTTCACCAATACAGCAATTTAACATTCATGCTTGAATAAAAGGTTTTGCCTTACCAATTGCTTTGGCCACAATTGTTATTTGCCAGTCCATACACAGGGGCATCAAGAGTGTTTGATTGTCACATGCGCCAGGGCTGGAGTTCCCCGCCACTGCGCGAGGCAGCAGCCACTCAGTCCCCCGTGGCTGAACGCAAGAGCCGGCTACAGGGGGAAGCTGCTGAACCAGCGCCTCCTCAGGAAACCCGAGGGACCATGGCCTGGAAGGGGGAGTCCTTCGAGCCAACCCGTGCTCGTCCCCTCTAGACCAGTAACCACAGACTAGGAGGACAGAGCCTGCAATGACGACGGATATGGCGGGCGAGGACCACAGCTGGTAGGAGAGGAGAGGGAACCGGGGTCCGATCAAGAGGTTGGCTGCGAGAGGCGCTCAGGGGAACAAAGGTGGACGGGAAAGGAGAGGGACGTCGGTTTGCAGGTCGACCCCCATGTCCATGGAAGGTGAAGGCTGGAGGCCTGCAGCAGCCTGGGGCTTGCTTGGAACGGGCACCGCTCATAATATCTAGAGCGTGGACTGGACTCTGCAAAATGGCGGCAAAACATGGTGCTTCTTTCACACTTTCATTATTTCTACTATTTCTAACTATTATTTCTAACTAAGAAGGGTTTCGGCCCGAAAGGTTGCCTATTTCCTTCGCTCCATAGATGCTGCTGCACCTGCTGAGTTTCTCCAGCACTTTTGTGTACCTTCTAACTATTTCTAACAATTTCTACAAAAAAAGTAGACTATTTCTGTACAATTTGCTAATCGGGGACGTGCTGAGTTATGGGAATACTCAACTGGATTCTTTGTAAGAAAGGAACATGTGCGTTTGCATTTCACACGTTACAATAAAAGCACTATTGAACCGTTGAAATTATTACTTGCTGCAGTTTTGCAGGCACATTAATGCAATAACTCAACAAATAAACATACAATAAACAATACAATAATTTAACAGTTATACTAGGTAACTGGGCCATAATTGATAATTTATTAAAGTGATAAAGCTGTCAATGAGGCACAATTTTAATGGACAGTAAAATCATAATGCAATTATCCCGGAAATCTTCAATGATATCAATTGTCTCACTAAACCTCTGGGCCAGTTTCTCCAGCTTTTATCTTTCAAATATTTGTAGTAGCTTTAGATTAATATAACTGGCGATTTTATCCTGCTAAACATCAGCAAGTGCAGGCCCAATGCCATCAAACGCACTATCAAATACATTTGAGATATCACATGTACCACTAAGTCAACACTCATGCATTTGCTACAATGGCTTGCTGTGCATTGTGCCCTTGTTGGTACATGCTGAAATCTTCGGCAAATGATGTTTAGTGCGAATGGCTACAGAAAATTGCCATGGTGCTAAAAGCTCATTGAAAACTTGTCAACAATGTTCTTCAACAAATCTGAAAGTAATGGACATCTTCACCTTCATACACATATTATATATCCAAAGATGTAGAAGCTTGTTTTCCAAGACAGCACACAAACTACTTGCAGGATTGTCTGAATCCATTGAACACAAGGAAACACAAATGCTTGTTTGCAAGAAATGACACATGTCTGAAGAAGAATCCCGAAATAAAACATCACCTATCCATGTTCTTAGGAAAGATCCGTCTGAAGAAGGGTCTCAACCTGAAACGTCACCTATCCATGTTCTCCAAAGATGCGGCCTGACCCACTGAATTACACCAGCATTTTGTGCCTTTGTATGAATTTTTCATTATTCCATGCCACCTTCCTGTTTAATCAGAATCAAAGTGAAAACACACAAATAGATGAACAGGCATCATGTTCCATGCTTGAAGGTACATTGCAAAAGTCTATCACTATCATTTATTTTGCACATGGTCAAATACCAATTCATTATAAGAGCAGAAGGCAAGGGCAGCACAGTGGTGCAGTGGTAGAGTTGCTACAAACCCTGGTTTGATCCTAATTCCGGGTGCTTGTCTGTACAGAGTTTGTACGTTCTCCCTGTGACCTGCGTAGGTTTTCTCCTGGATCTGCGATTTCCTCCTACACTCCAAAGACGTACAGGCTTGTAGGTTAATTGGCTTGGTAAAATTATAAATTGTCCCTAATGTGTGTATGATAGTGTAAGTGTATGGGGGTCATCGATTGGCGCGGACTTGGTGGACCGAAGGGCCTGTTTCCACGTTGTATCTCTAAACTAAACTGAATAAATAGTAGCAGGAGCAGATTAGACTGTGCCGTGATTCATTGAGAACACAGCTGATCTCATCTTGGCCTTGACTCCACTCTTCTGCTGCAACCCTCGATAATTTAAAAAATCTGGATGCTGCACAGATCCTGCCTGACCCATTGAGTATTTCCAGCATTTTCTGTTGTGTTTCAGCTGCACCTGTTTGATAGTCCCAGCATCTAGAAGGGTTGAATCTCAGTCAGGAACTTATTCAATAATTCAGTGTCAGAGATGACTGGAGGCTGAGAATTCCCCAAATACTAGACTCCAAAAAACATCCTCATCTCCCACTCAAATTGATGATATTTGTTTTAGAAACTATGTCCTGCAGTCATTAAACACCCAACACGAGGGAAACCCTCTTAACATCTATTTTGCCAAATCCCTTCAGAATCATACGTTTCAATGGGATTTTTCATTGGGTGTAACCTTGTCTGATAAAACAAATTCCTCAAGATAGTGAACCTTTTCTCACTTGCCTCCAAGACACAGGCTGTTCCCTGATAATGAACAGATTCCATTATGGAAGTCTATGTGGATTACTTCCATGCATTGGAAAATATACAAAAATCACTTAAAATGGTAACCATATCTCCACAGTATTATAATAAATGGCATCAAAAGTGCACAAAAATTGCAAGAGCTGTTACTAAAAGTGGAGGCAGAGAAGAAACAAGTTTAGCTGTTTGCAGGAAATTAAAGCAATGTGCATTGGAATCATAAACCTAATAACATAATGGGAACTTGCTCCATATGTATTGCTGTCCATATGTATTGCTGTCCATATGTATTGCTGTCCATATTTTGTCACCCAGGGACTGACTGTATTTATATTTCTCCAGAATTCAAAACTTTCTGCAGTACTTCAGATACGGTCCAAACAAATTTCTGTACAATATTGCCAGACATCCTTAATTTATTCCCTATGTACAACTACAACTGCAGAAAACATCATGATTTGTATTTGATGTTGTTAACCTATCAGGCATAACTGAGTTACAGTTCTTTAATGCATTACATATTTTCAGGAAAAAAAGTTGTTCTAAGAAAATGTGTAGGATTAAAATATTAAAAAGGGCAGAGCAAAACAGTAAATACTGAATCAGTTATAGATACATACTGTAGATACATAGACAATAGGTGCAGGAGTAGGCCGTTCGGCCCTTCAAGCCAGCACCGTCATTTAATGTGATCATGGCTGATCATCCACAATCAGTACCCCGTTCCTGCCTTCTCCCCATACACCTCGATTCCACTAGCCCAAAGAGCTCCATCTAATTCTCTTTTGAATGCATCCAGTGAATCAGCCTCCACTGTCTTCTGCGGCAGAAAATTCCACAAATTCATACCTCTCAGGGTGATTTTTTTTCCTCATCTTAGTTCTAAATGGCCTACACCTTATTCTTAAACTGTGGCCCTTGGTTCTGGATGCCTCCATCACCCGCATCTAGCATGTCCAATTCCTTAATAATTTTATATGTTTCTATAAGATCCTTTCTCATGCTAAATTCCAGTGAATACAAGCCCAGTCGCTCCATTATTTCATCATATGACAGTCTCTCCATCCTGGGAATTAACCTCGTGAACCTACGCTGCACTCCCTCAATAGCAAGAATGTCCTTCCTCAAATTTGGAGACCAAAACTGCACACAATACTCCAGGTGTGGTCTCACCAGGGCCCTGTACAACTGCAAAAGGACCTCTTTGCTCAACTCCTCTCATTATGAAGGCCAACATGTCATTAGCTTTCTTCATTGCCTGTTGTACCTGCATGCTTACGTTCAGTGACTGATGTACAAGGACACCCATTTCTCGTTGTACTTCCCCTTATCATAACCTGACACCATTCAGATTATAATCAGCATTCACATTCTTGCCACCAAAGTGGATAACCTCACATTATACTGCATCTGCCCTCTCACCCAACCTGTCCAAATCACCCTGCATCCTCATAGCATCCTCTTCACAGTTCACACTTCCACCCAGCTTTGTATCTGCAAAGTTACTAATGTTACTTTTAGTTCCTTAACATCGAATTCACCACTGCTGCAGTTACCTGTTAAAACAGGTTTAGTATTTTGTAGTCAAGTCAAGTAGAGTTTATTGTCATGTGCACAAGTATTGTGTGATTCAAACAATGCACAGGGTATAAATTCTACCAGACAATTAAATGTAAAAGACTGGGGAAAAAACAGGAACAAGACATGAATGCGAACACAATTAGAACACAAGTCCACGGTTCAGCACAAGATGGTCCATAGTATTCCATCGCTGAGAAAGGATTAGGGTTGGGAAAGTCAGTTCAAGAAGCTGATGGTTGTAGAAAGAAGCTGTTCCTGAACTTGGTGGTGTGGGACCTTCTACTTGATGGTGGCATCAAGAAGATTGCATAGCCCAGATGGTGTGATCCTTGATTATAGATGCCATCTTCTTGAGCCAGTACCTCATGTAAACCCTTTCAATGGTGGGGAAGACGGTGCCAGTGATGGACCAGGTCCAGAGTCCACAACTCTCTTCAACTTCTTGCATTCCTTAGAATTGCCGTATAGGCGATCTGTAAACTGTACAGCAGCACTATCCAACACACTAGGGACAATTTTCAATTTTTACCGAGGCCAATTAACCTACACACCTGTATATCTTTAGAGTGCGGAAGGAAACTGGAGCTTGTGGAGAAAGCCCACACAATCACTGTGAGAACGTACAAACTCTGTGCAAAGAGCACTCATAGTCAGGATCTAACCGTGGTCTCTGGCACTGTAAAGCAGTAACTCTACCTCTGCACCATTGTGCTGCCTCTACGCTGGATGAAGCCCCCCCCCCCCCCTCCCCCTTGTGGTAGGAGTGACCTGTCTGGAGAGGGGAGGCCGGCCCACAGTGGTCCTTCGCGGTACTCTTACACAGATGTTGTAATCTTCGATGTTCTCTCTCCAGCGACTGTACATCGGCCAGAAGGATGCACGGGAGGGGAGTGGGGAGTTTGCATGCCCTTACATTTCAGTCATGCTTGAAGGTCTCCTGCACAACCACATTTTGGAGCACGATGCGAGCCACCCCACTGCTTCGTGCCGCTGTGCTGGCGTCCCAGGGATCGAGCCCATCTGGCGATCATTAAGATCGCTCATGCATTCAAATGGTTTAAATGCCAGTTTCCCCGAGCTTGACACTAAATGGAAAAGATGATCAGTATGTCATACTCCCTATTAAAGAGCTGTCATTGAGATATTAAAATAACCAGGGCCGTGGTAATTAATTTTCAACAGTATAATGAAAATGAATGGATCAGAAAAGTATTAATTGAAACCCTGGATTGCTTTTCATGATATGCATATATATATATAATCGACTCATCTTGCTTCCCAATTGAATATAAAATTATTAATCAAGCAATATGCCCCCTGTTTATATGATATTTCAATATTATATTTTAGCAGTCTTCTTTCTTTAATAAGTTAAAGTTTGAAGCTGCAAGTGGCTAACACTTTAATCTTGGCTTCTTCAGTTGCCATGACTAAGTTTACTTTTAATCAATACAAATATACTACGTAATTTTTCCTTTGCCGGCTTTCTGGTTTACAGTGGCATACTTGAAAGGAAAATAATGGAATAAGTTTCTGCTAAATTGCTTCAAGAGGAACCTTGCAAATATCATCCTATTTAAAACTGGATTACAGTCATGGGGCTAAATCAGGATTTATCTAAAAGTACATAACATTCTTAATAGTTATCTTGCCATCAATCATCTCTTCTCTTATTAATTGAATGATATAAAGATGAAACTAGGTTTTCAAAGTGTATGACTTCATCGGCCATCGTTATTTTTCTGACTTCTCATTTGTCCAGGCTTACGCTCTGTGTTTTGTTTTCAAGAAATGAAATTGCTAATTTGTTATGCTTCTAGATTCTGTGGTTTAATTTAGATTAGTTTAGTTATGCAGTGCGGAAACAGGCCTTTCGGTCCACCGAGTCTGTGCCGAGAAGCGATACTCGAACACGAGCACTATCCTACATACTAGGGACAGTTTACAATTTTTAGCAAATCCAATTAACCTACAAACCTGTACGTCTTTGGACTGTGGGAGGAAGCCGGCGCACCTAGACAAAATTTGCTGGGTAATGGGCGGGTATCTTTTCATTTGAGAGACATTTGGACCAGGTTCATGGATAGGATAGGTTTACAGGGTATGGGCCAAGAATGTAACTCTCTCTTGAAAACATCCAGTGAATTGGCCTGCACTACCTTCTGTGACAGAGAATTCCACAGATTCACAACTTTCTGCGTGAAGAAAGTTTGTTCTAATCTCAGTCCTAACTGCCCCCCCCCTTTATTCTTAAACTGTGACCCATGGTTCTGAGCGCCCCCAACATCGGGAACATTCTTCCTGCAGTTACAGTAAGTGAAAATCTAGCAGGCAAGCAGGATGCTTTCACCAACCACCCCCATTTGAAGTCCACTATCTTCCAACGTATCTACCCAGTGCTTGGTACTTACTTCCAGCAGCCACTGGTTGTCCTCCAGGATGCACCGAGCCACAGCCTGATCCATGCCGGTCACCTGGGAAAATTCGGCACCGAGACTCTCACGGCAGCGGCGCAACGCTTCGACGCCTCAGACGGCCCGGGATTCTTGCACTGAGGCTGCTCCATGGCCGGAGCTGCAGTAAGCGACTCGCCAGCCCGGCAAACACTCTCCAGCCCCGCTCCCCGTCCGCATCTGTCCCCGCCGCTGCTTCTGCTTCCTACACCCGCGGCCCATGCAGTTGATATGAGTTGTGAAATTTTCATTGATAACAGAATTTCTCACAACAGAGCGAGATAAATTTGTGATCAACGTGAGAATTTGGTGAAATGCGTGATTCTCACGCTCAATGCATGGGAGTTGGCAGCCCTGCCTCTCAATCCCCCTCTCCCCCCCTCCCCCCCTCTCTCTCCCCCTCTCTCTCTCTCCCCTCTCTCTCTTTCTCTCCCCTCTCTCTCTCTCTCCCTCTCCCTCCTCTCTCTGTATCTCTCTCTCTCTCCCTCCCCTCCCTCTCCCCCCTCTCTTCCCCTCTCTCTCCCTCTCTTTCCCTCTCTCTCCCTCTCTCTGTCTCTCTCCCCTCCCCTCTCTCTCTCCCTCTTCTCTCTCTCCCTCTCTCTCTCCCTCTCCCCTTCCCTCTCTCTCTCTCTCTCTCCCCCTCTCTCTCTCTCTCTCTCTTCTCTCCCTCCCTCTCTCTCTCCCCCCTCTCTCTCCTCTCTCCCTCTCTCTCTCTCCCTCTCTCTCTCTCTCTTCCCACTCTCTCTCTCCCCCTCTCTCTCTCCCCCCCTCTCTCTCTCTCCTCTCCCCCCCTCTCACTCTCCTTGCTCTCTCTTCCCGCCTCCCTCTCTCCTGCCTCTCTCTCTCCCCATCTCTCTCTCCATCTCTCTCTTCCCCTCTCTCTCCCTCTCTCTCTCTCTCTCTCCCCCCTCTCTCCCCTCTTTCCCCTAACTCTCTCTCCCCTCTCTTTCCCTCTCTTTCTTCTCCCTCTCCCCCTCTTCTCCCTGTCTCCCTCTCATCCCCTCTCTCTCCCTCTTTTCTCTTTCTCCCTCCCTCTCTATCTCTCCCTCTTTCTCCCTCTCTACACCACTCCCCCCCCCCCTCTCCTCTCTCATCTCTCTCCCCCCCTTTTCTCCCTCCCCCTCTGGCTCCCTCTCCCCTCTCTCTTTCTCCTCTGTCTCTATCTCCTCTTTCTCTTTGCCCCACAATCTCTCTCTCTTTCCCCATTTCTCTCTTTTTACCTCTCTCTCCCTCGTCCCCCTCTCTGCTCCCATTCTCTCCTACCCTCTCCTCCCTCTCCACCCTCTCTCTCTTCCCTCTTTCTTCCCTCTCACCCCATTCTTTCTTCCCTCTCTCTCTTCCATCTCTCCTACCTCTCTCTCTCCCCCCCCTCTCCCTCTCTCTCTCTCTCCATTCACACCCCCTCTGTCTCTCCCCTCTCTCTCTCCTCTCATCCCCGTCTCTCTCCCCCCACTATCTCCCTGTCTCCTTCCCCTCTCTCTCCCTCCACCTCGCTTTGAGAGTCTGTCCCTTCGGCACAGAGACTCTCGCGGCAGCGGCGCGACGCTTCCGACGGCTCCGCGGCCCGGGACACTTGCACTGTCCGGAGTGCTCCATGGCCGGAGCTGCAACGTCAGCCCCACAAACACTCGACAGCGCCGCAAACACTCGACAGCGCCGCAAACACTCACCAGTCCCGGCTCCCCGCATCTGTTCCCGCCGCTGGTTCTGCTCCCATCCCTCCCACAGCCCCTGCTCTCCAACAACCGCGGACCATGCAGTTTATCCGAGTTTTGAAATTTTCGTTGATCACAAAATTTCTCACCACTGAGCGTGAGAAATGTCTGATCAGCGTGAGGGCGTGAGAGTTTGCTTGAGGGCGTGAGTCTCACGCTCAAAGCGTAAGAGTTGGCAGCCCTGGGGTATCTTCTTCAGACTTTGATTGGCTCAGCTTCTCTACATCTGAAATTCCTTGTGCTCCTTTCTCTTATACTAGTTTCTATGATTATATTAATGACTTGGAAAGGTGCTATAGAAATACAATTCGTATTATCAACGGCGCCAAACCAGCACAAGAGCAGCTGGCATTTGATAATTACTTTTGCACATTATCTATGGTTCATTAACACATCACCTGCCACCACTTTGCTCGTGGTTATATTTTTTACTTTCTCTCTTGCACTGTGTGCAAACTTCCTGGAAATTAAAAAGAGGCATGTACTTCTCTATTATTTAAAATAGTTTTTTTTTAATTAAGTGATTTTACCTCCAAAATTCATTGCATGCAAGTCAACAAAATGAATCTTGAGTTTAGTTTAGTTTATTGTCACATGTACCGAGGTACAGTGAAAAGCTTTTTCCGCGTGCTAACCAGTCAGTGGAAAGATAATCCATGATTACAGTCGAGCCATCCACAGTGTACAGATACATGATAAGGTGAATAACGTGAATAATATTTAGTGCAAGATAAAGCTAGGAAAGTCCGATCAAAGATAATCCAAGGGTCTCTAATGTGGTAGATAGAAGCTCAGGACCACTCTCTGGTTGTTGGTAGAATAGTCCAGTTGTCTGATAACAGCTGGGAATCTCACGGCAGAGTTGAATGTGCATTTTGTAAAATAATAGCTCAAAAGAGTTTAAGTACCCTGGATTAGAACATTCCCAAGATTTTAAAGGATTGCAGTAGCAATGTTACAAAATTTTGAGATTTAAAAAATCAAGTCTGCAATTTATCCCATCAGATAAAGCATAACAATAAGTTTAATTTGACACCTAATTCACTTTCATATCTCAAGTATTAAAAAAGTTATGACCATTTTCATACTCGGAAATTAGCATCTTGTTCCCTATTGATTTTCAATGGGCATTACAAAAAAGCTGTGATCTTGGATAATCAAAGGCCCATTTCTTAAGGAAAGATTAACATTTTTAAATAGCCTAAGTGTCCAAAGATTATTCACAAATAATTCACAATATAACATGATTTTTATATCTAATTTACATTAATTTATAGGCCAAATGGAAGGAATTTAGTGTTCAATTGCTGTAAATAAATGCCCATTTAAATCGGTTTTCTAGTGGGTTTCTGTGAACGCACAGGTTTAGAACGTTGACAGCGCGCTAGATTAGTGCCCTCAAATGCCGAGAAAAATACTGCGGGATATAAAAAGCCCAAAATGAGCTATTCGTTATAGATAATTATAATTATAGGGTTATATATATGCCCCATTTAATGTAAAAATAAGGTACATACCTTTAATTGTTTGCTTTATAAAACCCTGGGGCTGCGAAAGCTTGCGAACTGAACGAGAGTTTTTAAATTTATTATATCTACTATTCGAGGCCTATAAAACTAATAATAGCTTTTGGGACCGGGTCTTGCAGCGATTCTCCGTTAATGATTTACTAGGCTGAACATCTGCGATTGGAACAGCCTAGTAAAAATCGGGTTTTAAACCCGCCCCCTCCAAACAGCTCCAAAATCACACAGATGCTCAGCCACGATTCAGGTAGGTTTTGTAACATACCTAATTGCAGATATAATAAATCTATATCTTCTATAACCATTTGATTCAAGAACTATTGTAAGGTAACATGATTACTCTGCTATAGAAACAAGGTAATTGGGAAAAATTCAGGGAATTATGGACTGGTTATCAACATCCAGGCAAATGTATGAGAATCAAGCGCAAATTATTCAATTTTGTCCTGTGTCGGTACAATAGAACATGCTGTAACAACAAATCATTAGAGCTTATGGTGTAAAGGAAGGAAACACAGCATGTTCTGTAAATAAAAAGTAATTGTAGATGCTGGTTTATACCAAAGATAGACACATAATGCTGATGTAACTCAATGGGCCAGGCAGCATCTCTGGAGATAATGGACAGGTAATGTTTTGGGTCTGAAGAAGGGTCCCGACCCAAAACATCAACTGTTCATTTTGTCCAGAGATGCTGCCTGACCCGTTGAGTTACTCTAACATTTTGCTTTTTTCTGGCTGTGCTTGCTCTATGAAACAGAATCAGGTTTAGTGATCCCTGGAGAAAAAGGATGGGTGATGTTTTGTGATGTTTTGCAGACAGAAAGCAGATGGGAGGGGGAACTAGAGGTAAGAAAAGTCGAGAATAAATCAGGGCCGTCAATAAAATAAATAACCAAGCAAGGGTGGAGCCCATCATCGGCCATTGTTAGCTGGGGAAGAGGTGATGCCGAAGAGATACAAGGATGCAAACAGGGGAGGGGGGTTCCTGAATCAAATAATGTTGACAGATTTAGATTTACGAATGTTGATTTCTCTCATTTCTAGTAACCCCTGCATTCTCTCTCTCCCACCCATGCCAGTCGTCCTACGTTCCACTGTGTGCATGCCTGTATCCTATTATTATCACCTCTTCCCCTGCCAACAATGGGTCATTATGGGCTCCACCCTTCCTTCGTCATCTGTTGATGGGCCTTATCTGTTCTGGCCATTTCCTACCTCTAGTCCCCCCCCCCCTTCTACTTTCAGTCTGAAGAAGTGTTCCAACTCACGATATTACCCATCTATTACATCTATGCAACTATGCAACAGCATATTTGAGTGCGTATTCCAAAATTACCGGTGCGTAAATCAAGCTTTGGTATTAAAAGAACAAGCACGTTATTTCAAAACCACATAAATCAAACACGAGGTGACTCTACTTTATAATATTTTCAGAGCGAAGGCTTTGCTTTGTTATTATATTGCTACAAGCCTTCATGTTTTATTCACTGACCACGGTGAATTAGAATACACCTGCAGGCAGAAATATGGTCGAGATGGAGTGTATAAACACAATCTGCCTCCTTGAAGAATGAAGGCCAACAGTTTCTTAGCACATCTGCAGTTTTCAAGGTCGTCACTTACATCTTATTCGTATTCTATATCAGTCCATCCAAGTTGCAGCGCTCCCCACATATCTGCACTGAACACTATTTGAAGGGATTTCAGACAATGGTAGGTGCATGGGGCACTGAACAGCCAGCATCTCATTGCCATCTCAAGGGTTGAAATTGCCACGTCCCGTTTCGATGCTTCATCTGCAGTATTTCTGCCCCTGGGACTGCAGCAGATGAAAACACATAAAATAATAATAAAGTAATTTGTGAAATGAACCATTTTACATCTCACGTCCTTTTATTTGCTCTGCTTCCTCAGCAAGTCCATATTCATTAAAACGCACATCTGATAAACCTCCCCGAGATTAATAAAAGGTGAACGTAAAACACTGGCACTCGGCTGGAATTTTACATTTCAAAATTGCAACTGTGGCTTGGTTCCAGACACAGGAATGCCATCAAATTCAATGCATTTACCACTGCAAGCCAGTGAGTAGAACTGCAGATATAGTGCTGGAGCACTGCAAATGCTTGCACGAGGCACCAAAAAGGGTTTGAGAGTGATAGCACACAGCACTCAAATTTACTTTTAGGTGATAGATACAGCATGGAAACAGGCCCCTTTGCAGATACTGAAATCAAATATTTATCTCTTTATTTGATTTTTATGGCTGAAAACGCTAAACACTAATAAAACCAATAAAGGAAACCTGTCCACAGTGAACCAAAAATAAAGTGCAGCAATGCCAGGTTCTAACTTTAGTGGCGAGTAACACACCACCAAATGAAATGAGGAAAAAATATATAATTTATGATTCAAAGTAATCAGGTTAATTCAATTTTAACTGAGCTGGGATTGCTAATTTTCATTCTAATTAACCTAAAAAACCCAAATTAAAAGTAGATTTGTGTTCATCATTTTATCCAAATGTGTAATTTAGCAGTGTCCTATCATCATATATTTGTTTCTTTCAGTCAATAGAATGTTTCTCGAAAAGCGCAAAGAAAACCTGACCAAATGCTAAATGCATCAATCTTACAGAAACAAAACAACTTGGTAATAATTTCTTATAAAAAATTCTTGCAAGCCCATGCCATTGATAAGTGAATGATAAATGACAAGATCATAGGAAGCCAGTAATGGGGCTTTCCTGCATTGACTTGAATCGGCCAAACGGCCAAATTCTGAGTTTTGTACAAGGCCTTAGGTCTTGATCTTCAGACACTCTTTTTCCTCAATAAATTCAAAGCCGATAACTCAGAATGCAACAAGAATCAGTGCTCAAATGCTTCCAGTTAATCTGAAAAAAGTTGGCATATCAAAAGTTCATATGCAACATCATCACCTACCTGAGTGACCAAAACTGGAGGACCCAAAGATAACTCAACTAATCCAATTCAATTTACAAATTTGCAGACGACATCACCATTTTGGGCGACATATAAAATAATGATGAGGCTGAGTACAAGAAGGAGATTGAGATCCTCATAACCTGGTGTCAAGACAATGACCTCTCCCTCAATATCAGACAAAGGATCTGACATTGTGATTGCCATCAGAAGTCTGAAGAAGGGTCTCGGCCCAAACGTCACCCATTTCTTCTATCCAGAGATGTTGCCTGTCCCGCTGAGTTATTCGAGCAATTTGTGTCTATCTTCGGTTGAAACCAGCATCTGCAGTTCCCTCCTACAACAATGGACCATTGTGGGCTCCACCTTTCCTTGGTCATCGGCACTTTCGTACCTCTAGTTTCCCTCTCCCCTGATTTAATCTGAAGAAGGGTCTCGACCTGAAGCATCACCTATTCCTTTTCTCCAGAAACGTTGCCTGGCCTGCTGAGTGTAGGGCCTGTCCCACAATGCGAGTTTACCCCAAGAGCTCTCCCGAGTTAAAAAAAAATCAAACTCATGATACTTCATCACAAGTATTTTTTTACTCTTGGAAATTTTTCACACTGTTGAAAAAACTTCACGAATTACCATGTTTCCCAAGTACCTGCCGTTAGCGTTAGGAGACGCTACGAGATATCCACGAGCTCCGACGTACCCGCTACGTACATTCTACGTACTTACCACGAGTTTGATTTTTTTTTTAAACTCGGGAGGGCTCTTGGATAAACTTGCATCGTGGGACAGGCCCTTTACTCCAGCATTTTGCATTTTCCTTCCAAATATGCCCTCTCCCGTTTGCATCAATTATGTTAAAATAACTGGTTTAAATTTAAAATTAACTGAGTCTAAACACTATCTCAAAGTGACCATTAACAAGCAGACTGGGACTGGAAGCCGCATTGCATGGAATACACAGGGTGAAAATCAAATCCCTGAGGTATTTTCAGGGGAACTTAATAAACCATATCTGTAGCTGTAGCTGAGGGGAGTGGAATAAATTACAATCCAAAGCCTTGTCTGGTTGCTGTTTGGAGCCAAATAAAATTCTGACCTTTATTTGCTTGGAACACTGTGTGCACTTCAGTAGTTCCCTCCGTGAAATATCTCCATATCAACAATACAAACTGCACATCATCAACTGGAAGATGCAGGCTGGGTATGGTTCACTGACTCCTTGCTGTTAACATCCACAAACATTTTCCTCAAGGATTTTCAACACAAAAACCACAGTTCCAATATTCCCATGTTGAAGGTTTCTCTTTGCGCCTGCTTTGTGTCTATTCAGATACGAAGCAGTAGAAGGGATAAAGCAAGTCTTTTGTTCATAATTACTCCTGCAAGAATTCTCAGCTAAGCCTCTGGTATCCTGCTCTTGCAATATTATAATTGAGTTTAGTTTATAGATACAGCGCTGACCACCGAATCCGTGCCGAACTGTAATATTAACACTATCCTACACATTCTACCGACAATTTAATTTGTTTTATACTTAGCCAATTAATCTACAAACCTATACATCTTTGGAGTGTAGGAGGAAATCAAAGATCTCGGAGGAAACCCACGAGGTCACAGAGAGAAAGTTTAAAATCCGTACATACAGCACCCGTTGCTGTGATCGAACCCATCGAATCTCTGGCAGAGAAAGCACTGTAAAGCAGCAACTTTACTGCTGCACCACCGCCCCACCCTATTGTTGCACAGATTTTCTTCTTTTCACTATCTTGCAGTATTTATATACAATGTATCTCTTTTTTTGTGTTGGCTGAATCTATGTGCATGTGATGCTGTCGCAACAAGATTTTTATTGTGCCTGTACCTCAATGCACTTGTCCATGTGACAATAAAATCCACTTGGCCTGACATGAAATAGTCACTGTTTAATCGACCACAATTCATTTGCAATAGTTCTGCTAACAATTTTAACTCTCCTTCACACTTCCATTCCCATACTGACCCCTCTGTCCTTTAGTGAGTTGTCTGAGTCTCTGCCCCTGTGATGCAGCTACAGCCAAGATTTCCATTGTATCTGTGCCTCACTGTACCTGCGCACATGACATGTAACTTCACCTGAAAGTAAATCACCACAAAATGCCAAGAAAGTAGTAAAGTCACTATCATCTTCATTACACAAATGCTAATGACAAGTCCACCACCGTTTTTCCGGCAATTGCTCTTCCGGCACCTCCTTTAATCCAAACAAAAATACAAGCGTTTACACAAAATCCATCCCACCCCCCGGAAGTCCCCCATGAAGATGTGGCACGTAGGCCGGGTGAGATGGATGACCTAGACCTCAATGGGACTTTCACAGCCGATCGGCAGGTAAAACATTTGCCCCTGCGACGGGGATTTTGGAAGTGGGACCACATAGAACGAATGCGAATGCGAGATCAATGGAAAGGATGGACCCTGTAGGATGAAGGGCCTATTTCCATGCTGCGTCTTTCAATCAAACAATCATTATTTCCCCAAGTTTTAGTTATTGGGAAAGGGGGTGGCTTTAAACCTACAAATGTCGAAACAAAGAACTGCAAATGGTTCTGACTGAAGAAGGATCCCGAACTGAAACATCACCTATCCATGTTCTCTAGAGATGCTGTCTAACCTCATTGAGTTGCTTGGGTACTTTGTGTCTTCTATGGATTTAAAGCATTCCAGAGTCTGGGTTTAGGTTTAGGTTTCGAGTTGCAGGGTGGAAACAGGCCTTCCAGCCCACCGAGTCGGCTCTGACCAGCGATTCCCTTTACACTAGCAAACACAACACACTAGGGACAATTTACAATTTTTACCTAACCTACAAAACTGTACATCTATACAGTGTGGGAGGAAACCAGAGCACCCAGAGAAAACCCACGAGTTGACAGGGAGAACGTACAAACTCTGTACAGACAGCACCCGTAGTCAGGATCGAACCCGGGTCTCTGGCGCTGTAAGGCAACATCTCTACCACTGCGCCACCATGCTGGGTCAAGCCAAAGTTGAATGGGGACATTCTTTCTGTAGATGTATGGGTCTTGCATAATGGTACAGCCACGGGATCAAGAGTCTCCTGCTCTGTTCATCAAATAGGAAGCAGCAGCAGCATGGATTTATTTGAAAGGTTTTGATAAGCAGAAAGAATCAAGAATGCCATTGCAATCACATAATAATGTGCAGACACGGCCAGAATAATGCTTCCAGTGAGTAAGTGTTAATGATCTGAGCATGGAATTCCCTCAAGTGGCTTAAACACTGCCTTTCCATTATAACCAAGATCTGTTCTCAATTATTACTATAGGTGTACACTTGTTCAATAATTCCATTTTGGAACTGAAAAAGTCATAGAACAAATAATGATCATATAAAAATTGTGTGCTCTTTCTTTTAATGCTGAACATAAACTCCCTGTTTCTTTAAATCCATTTACCTCTAGATTCTTAATGAGGGAGCATGGAACATAGAACAATGTACTGCATAGAAAAAGGCCAAAAAGACACAATGTGCTGGAGCAAATCAATGTGTCAGGCAGCATCTCTGAATTGAATGTAATACATTTTATTAGCCAAGTGTGTATACATACAAGGAATTTGCCTTGGTGCTTAGCTCGCAAGTAACAACACGATATTCAGTAAACAATTAAGAATAAAACATTATCATTTAAACATGTGAAGAATGAAATAAAATACCAGAGCAAAAGGAGGCTACAGACTTTTGGTTGTTGAGTAGAGCTACATACAAACTTGAGGAACAATACCTCACATTCCCATTACAAACCAATGGTATGACCAATGGATACTTCAATTTTAGGTAACCACATAACCCTTCCCTTCTCCTTTCTTCCCCTATATAAACCCCCTCCTGCCTCTTCTTCCAAATCCCCTCTCCCCCACGCCCCACCTGGACTTGAACCTATTTCCACCCTCCCCTTCCTGCTACACTCCTTCCTCTGGCTTCACAATTTGCAACTCTTCAATCCTTTTGCCTCATACCTTCCGTCTTTTCATCTCCGGCTCTTGTCCAACCGTCTGCCTTTCTCCTCACCTGCAATAACCTGTTACCTGCCCATCTCTCTACCAGCTTCCTTCCCCCCTCCCCCAATCAGTCTGAAGATGCGTCTCGACTTTGAACACCACCTACCCATGCCATGACTCATTGAGTTAGCACTTGATGTCTTCCTTGGTAAAGCAACATCTGCAGTTCCTTTCTGCTTCGGATCCATCTTATGGGTGGAGCTGTAAGGCGGTAGCACTGTCCTCTACACCACTGCACCAGATGGATGGACTGCAGCAACTCAAGAAGGCAACTCATCGCCGTCCTTTCCAGAACAATTCCCATGTTCCCTCCTGGGATAAATAAAGTTCTATCCTACCATTAGGGATGGATAATAAACAGTCCTCTGCCAGCAATGTTGTTTCCTGGTAAATAAATAAACAGCAATCAGTTAAGATATCCGTAAACCTGCAGATTAATCAAAAAATAGTCAAAAAGATACTTGCGATTTATATGGCAAATTTCAGGTCTCATTCAGAACACCAAAGATAAGCAGCTAATTAAGGGCTTTTATATTATTTTATTAGCAGCCGATTCCAGTGCAGCAAGATCGCACATACAACAATGTGATAATAGCTGGAAAAATCTGTCTTTACAAATGTTTGTTGAAGAGTAAATCCCATCTGGAGAACCAGGGAAAAGTCTCTTCAAAATGGGGCCCGGAGAGATTTCACTACCTTGACAGATTTCACTGCCAGAGAGCAGTGAAGTTGCCAGAAAGCCTAAAGTCTTTCAGCATGGGAACAGTCCCTTCGGCCCACCGAGTCCATGCCGACCAGTGATCACTCTGTACACTAGTACTATCTTACAGTCTAGGGACCATTTACAATTTTACCAAAGCCAAATACCTACAAAACTGTCATGTTTCCTTGGAGTAGGCTGAGGGAGGCCAGCCAGAAAATCAGAATAACAGGCTAAATGGGAAAAATGTGAGTTTGGGAGACAAGGCCTTATCTGGGAGATTAATCTGACACAGCTAATCAGAAATATCCAATAAAAGGACAAAAATAGGATCCTTCAGGATCAGCCACATGAAGGTGAACAAGTTGAGTTTAGTTTAGTTTATTGTCACGTGTACCGAGGTACAGTGAAAAGCTTTTGTTGCCCGCTAACCAGTCAGAAAAAGACAATACATGATTCCAATCAAGCCATCCACAGTGTAAAGATATATGATAAAAGGAATACGGGAATAATGTTTAGTGCAAGATAAAGTCCAGTAATGTCCGATCAAAGATAGTCTGAGGGTGCTACAATGAGGCAGATAGTAGCTCAGGACTGCTCCTTAGTTGGTGGTAGGATGGTTCAGTTGCCTGATAACAGCTGGGAAGAAACTGTCCCTGAATCCGGAGGTGTGCGTTTTCACACTTCTACACTTTTTGCCCGATGGGAGAAGGGAGAAGAGGGTGGCTGGTGTGCGACCTGTCCTTGATTATGTCGCTGGTCTTGCTGAGGCAGCATGAGTTATAAATGGAGTAAATGGAAGGTTTGTGTTAGTCTGGGCTGTGTCCACAATTATCTGCAATTTCTTCCAATAACTGCAAAATGAGCTCTTTCAATAACCTTGCTTTTATTAGGGAACAGATAAATATGATGAGTTCCAAGATATTTACATGAGAATTGGACTTTGATATGCAAGGAGAGCATGTTTTGTTCAAAATATTATTACAGATATAAAAGAAGCCATTACATAAAACATAATGCATAATTTGTGTTTACTACGTAATAAATAAAACATTGAGATACTAACTGCTAAACTGAGTTGTCTTGCTAACTTCAGAGTGCATCTTGTTCTCCTGCTGCAAATGTCCTTTTCTTTATATCCCTCTTGCATGCATTAATATTCATGGATGAGGAATGAATAGGACAGGTTTGGAGGGATATGGACCAAGCGCAGGCAGGTGGGACTATTGTAGCTGGGACATTTTGGCCAGTGTGGGCAAGTTGGGACAACGGGCCTGTTTCTACACTGTATCATTCTATTACTCTATAACTCTATGACTCTAAGTTGGCATTGCTGCTTTTCTCTTTGCGTCCCAAACAGTTGCAATGTTTCTCAAAGAGAAAGGAAGGGACAAAAAACAAGAATAAAAAAAGACACAAAGTGCTGGAGTAACTCAGTGGATCAGACAGCATCTCTGGAAACATGGATAGGTGACGTTTCAATTCAGGACCCTCCTCCAGACTCATTAGACTTGGAAAGATGCACAATTCCAGGATATACCACAGCACTTTAAAGCATTCAAAGTGTTGTCAATAATGCCATCTAGGAAATTCAGCAACCAATTCTTGCAAACACCATTGTGTGTCTCAACCTTCCAAGATGGCACCCAACCACAGAAGCAGATCTACAAACACATATTACAATGGCTCCACATTCTTAAATCTCTATTCCGACAGCAACATTTCTTACTTTAACTATGATCTTGAACTTTGCTGGCTTTACCTTGCATTAAACATCATTTCCTTATCATGTATCTATACACTGTAAATAGCTCGATTGTAATCATGTTTCAACTTTCTGCTTGCTGGCTAGCACACAACAAAAGCTTTTAGAAACATAGAAAATAGGTGCAGGAGTAGGCCATTCGGCCCTTCGAGCCTGCACCGCCATTCAATATGATCATGGCTTATCATCCAACTCAGTATCCTGTACCTGCCTTCTTTCCATACCCCCTGATCCTTTTAGCCACAAGGGCCACATCTAACTCCCACTTAAATATAGCCAATTAACTGGCCTCAACTACCTTCTGTGGCAGAGAGTTCCAGAGATTCACCATTCTCTGTGTGAAAAAGGTCCTAAAGGATTTCCCCTTTATCCTTAAACTGTGACCCCTTGTCCTGGACTTCCCCAACATCGGGAACAATCTTCCTGCATCTAGCCTGTCCAACTCCTTAAGAATTTTGTAAGTTTCTATAAGATCCCCCCTCAATCTTCTAAATTCTAGCGAGTACAAGCGAGTCTATCCAGTCTTTCTTCATCTGAAAGTCCTGACATCTTAGGAATCAGTCTGGTGAACCTTCTCTGTACTCCCTCTATGGCAAGAATGTATTTCCTCAGATTTGGAGACCAAAACTGTATGCAATACTCCAGGTGTGGCCTCACCAAGACCCTGTACAACTGCAGTAGAACCTCCCTGCTCCTATACTCAAATCCTTTTGCTATGAATGCTAACATACCATTCACTTTCTTCACTGCCTGCTGCACCTGCATGCCTACTTTCAATGACTGGTGTACCATGACACCCAGGTCTCGTTGCATCTCCCCTTTTCCTAATCGGCCACCATTTAGATAATAGTCTACTTTCCTGTTTTTGCCACCAAAGTGATCAACCTCACATTTGTCCACATTATACTGCATCTGCCATGCATTTGCCCACTCACCCAGCCTATCCAAGTCACCTTGCAGTCGCCTAGCATCCTCCTCACAGCTAACACTGCCCCCCAGCTTCGTGTCATCCGCAAACATGGAGATGTTGCATTCAATTCCCTCTTCCAAATCATTAATAAAGTTTGTAAATAGCTGGGGTCCCAGCACTGAGCCTTGCGGTACCCCACTAGTCACTGCCTGCCATTCTGAAAAGGGCCCGTTTAGACATATAAATTTTAACTGTACCTTGGTACACGTGACAATAAACTAAACTGACCTGAACTGAATTAAACTTCAGACTTTAAAGATACAGAGTGGGAACAGGCCCTTTGACACACCAAATCCATGCCAACCCGAGATCCATGTGCACTAGCACTATCCTACACACTAGGAACAATTTTACTGAAGCCAATTGACCTGCCAACCTGTATGTCTTTGGAGTGGGTGAGCACTCCTTTGGAGTATGAAAGCACCCAGAGAAAACCCACGCACAGGAAGAACAAAAACTTTTGTTCAGACAGTACCCATAGTCAGGATTGAACCTTGGTCTCTGACGTGTAAGGCAGCAACCCTACTGCTGTGCCACTGTGCCGCCTTAGCAACAATTGGTAGCAGCAATAGCCCTTGAGGACGTGGCCTCAGGTGACACAGAATCTTGCTGTAGTGGACACACTACCGAAATTGTCTTTGTTTTGCTGCACTATACTCTCACATATTTTAAATGTGTAAAAAAAACAAAGTGCTGGAAGATCTCATTGGACAGACAACATTTGTGGAGAGAAATGTGACAACATTGAGGGTTCTCTCTTCAGATAGGTGCAGGCAAACTGTATATGTCTAATAAGAGAATTCATTTATAGCATCAACAAAAACATTTGATCTAAAAGGCCTCTCTTTACATTTACCCATCTACAGCCCCATCATCTTCTGCTGAAAATCTCCATGCAACATCTTTTCCACAATGCGCAAAAGCACGGTGGCGCAGTGGTAGAGTTGCTGCCTTACTGTGCCAGAGACAATGGACAATAGACAATAGGTGCAGGAGTAGGCCATTCGGCACTTCGAGCCAGCACCGCCATTCAATGTGATCATGGCTGATCATCCCCAATGAGTACCCCGTTCCTGCCTTCTCCCCATATCCCCCGACTCCACTATTTTTAAGAGCCCTATCTAGCTCTCTCTAGACCCCAGTTCAATCCTGACTACAGATGCTGTCTGTACAGAGTTTGTCCGTTCTCTCCATGACTGCGTGGGTTCTCCCCGGGTGCTCTGGCTTCCTCCCACACTCCAAGGATGTACAGGTTTATAGGTTAATTGGCTTCTGTAAAAATTGAAAATAGTCCCTAGTGTGTAGGATAGTGTACGGGGATCGCTGGTCGGCGCAGACTCAGTGGGCCGAAGGGCCTGTTTCCACGCTGTATCTCTAAACTATACTTCAGTGTCTCTCTAGTTTGGGAAGATAACTCTACTAAATGCATAACACTGGGGCATTCTTAAAGATTTCAATATATTAAGAACTTAGATGTCTCTTCCAATGTAGTTTTGAGCTATTTCAAACTTAGAAATGAACAGATAGATTGTACTTTCTTGGTTTCTTATTTAGAGCAGCCTTTCAAGATCAACACTGTCTTTCAGACCCCAAAAATCCTGCGGTATTGCCAAAAGCAATTTGCAAAATGGCGTAATCTGAAGAGAAAATCTAGCCAGCCAGTTAAGAGATTGTGGGGTAGAAATATGTTCTCCATTGGATGTTAAATGCTTGACATGGTAACTTAAGGGCCTGTCCCAATTGGGCGTTATTTGCACGTCATTTACGCAACATCATTTACGCGGCACGACGCACGATGCAACATAATTTACATGTCACGCGTGCATCGTGACTCGCGCATGGCGTGCATTACGTGTGCATGGCGCGTGGTGAGAAGTGGTGGCGTAGGCAATGATGCACGGTCGCGCACGGTGCCCCAGGATTTTGGGATTCACAAAATCTTCGCGCGCCACCTGCGTGACACGCAAATGTTGCCAAAGTGGGACAGGCCCTTTACTGACATTAAACTCGACTTTTGAAATTCAGCTCCACAGAAGTCAACAGAGGAGGAATATCGCGACATTTTGACCAATGGCGATAGCATGTATTAATTCCTGCAAGTAATTCCAGGTTCACTCGGTAGCAGTCAGGACTATGTCCACACCTTGATCCCATCTTCCTCCCACCACGCTACATCCCAATGAAGATAATTTACAATCCTAATGCATTTATGATCAGCAAACACAGCAGAACACAAAGAGTTGCCTCCACAAGGCAAAATAATCATATGAATCATTGTGAGGTTGTCGTCAGTAATTACCTCTTTGAGATTTTCCTGCTCACATTATATCTCACTATTATGCCAAGTGCGTAACACATAATGTTCAAAAACATGCAAGAATATCTGATCAACTTGCAAGACATTTCATAAATTAGCCTATATCTGCATGGTCATCTTTTTTTCCACTCTAGTGCTCACATTCACAGTCTTGTGTGCATGTGCTAACTTTCATTTCAGTTGTCATAGTGACAAAGATATTTGTAAGCAAACAGCATAGCAAAGTCAATTCTAAGAATCTTTCTGAGCATAATTGGTATTTCCAGGTTGTTCAATAGATCCATTCCATTGTACAGAAAGGAAATATGGTGCAGCAGAAAAGATCAGATTGTGTACACAAAGCAACAATGTACAATTTATTCCAAAAATGCAAGAATAGAGAATTTTCGAAACCATCATGTTTTACCTCAGTGACATATGCTAAAATACTAATTCACTGAGGCGCTCAATGAAGAGATCTTAGTTTACAATTTAGAATTAGTTTATTTTGGAGCTGAATCTACCATGCCAACAGTACAGTAAGAAAACTCTTCCAAATAATCAAGTGTCTTTAAAGTTCATGCTCAATAATACTAGTGATGCCAGGTCAATTTCCTCCACACTTTTGCCGAGACCCAGTGCTCTTTGTACACAAAGGTAATTTAGCAACATAACAAGAAGATAGTGGGCATACCAGGGCTTCGTACTACAGTCCTGATAAAACACTATCAGTTTATTGAAGAGGGTGTGATATCAAGGCCGACACCAGGTTCGGCAGTGACCACACCAACACTTGCAGTTGGCTGAACTCAGTGATTTATTTTATTCACAGTGGTAAAAAAGTCCAGGGCCACTTGGGGGCACGGTCCCTCACCATCTGAGTGCATGTTCGATGACACTGGTGATCTTGGGCTTGTCCCAGCAGCTTGGTCCTGGTCTTCGAAGGAGAAAGTGTGGCGATCTCGGGCTCCTTCCTGCAGTTCACCTTGTGTGTGTGTGTGTGTGTTGCAGGTGTGTGTGTGTGTGTGTGTGTGTGTGTGTGTGTGTGTGTGTGTGTGTGTGTGTGTGTGTGTGTGTGTGTGTGTGTGGTCCTGTGTATGGGAAGAACTGTGTGTGTGAGGGTGGTGTGTGACTGGCCACCAGGATGATGAGACTGTATCGCCTCTTTAGGTACAAAGTGTGCAAGGACTGCGAGTGTGTGTGTGTGGTGTGCCGAAACCAGCAATATCCTCAATGTGTGTGTTTTTATATATACTTTATTTGTTTTAAAGTCCGAAAAGTTATATCCAACTCTCTCTTGAAAACACCCAGTGAATTGGCCTCCATTGCCTTCTGTGGCAGAGAATTGCACAGATTCACAACTCTATGGGTTGAAAAGTTTTTTCCTCATCTCTGTCCTAAATGGACCTACCCCTTTTTCTTAAACTGTGACCCCTGGGTTCTGGACTCCCCCAATATCGGAAACATTTTTCCTGCATCTAGCCTGTCCAATCCCTTAAGAATTTTATATGTTTCTATAAGATCCTCTCTCATCCTTCTAAATTCCAGTGAATATAAGCCCAGTCGACCCATTCTTTCTTCATGTGTCACTCCCGCCATCCCGGGAATTAACCTGCAAAAGGGGATTTCTCTAAGCAGGTCCTGTGGCACCTTAACCTTCTTGGACCCCCTTACAGCCCATCCTCCCCAACAACTTCACAACCCACTCTTGACCCTACTGAGCTCCTCAACTAATCTTATATCTGAACCTCCATCTACCAATCTTCCCGCCTGGCCTGAACCAACAAACACCTACTCTGCTCATCCCCATCTCCCGCTGTTCCATCTGTTATGACTCTGCTACCTCCCATCATCCCAACTCATGCATACCCTCAACCATTGATCACCCCATGCCAACCACCGCCACCAGTTGCCCCTGAACCTAGCCGCTCTCGACTTAGTGATTCAGTCACCACCCTTCCTCACATTCATGGGATCTTCAGCACGACACACTGGATTCTAAACTGTCTTGGTGAAGTGAGTGAAGGAAGGGCGCTATCTCATGTGAAGCTGATTCACTAAAGTCATAGAGGTATACAGTGTGGAACCAGGCCATTCGGCCCAACTTGTCCATGTTGACCAGCATGCCACATCTAAACTAGTCCCACCTGCCTGCTTTTGGCCCATATCCCTCTAAACCTACACTACCCGTGTAACTGTCCAAATATTTCTTAAGTGTTACAATAATACCTGCCTCAACTACCTCCTCTGGCAGCTTGTTCCATACTCCCACCACCTTTTGTGTAAAATAGTTACCACTCAGGTTCTTATTAAATATCTCCCCCCTTACCTTAAACCTAAAGTATGTTCTCCAGTTCTTGATTCCCCTACACTTGGCAAAAGACAGTTGGCAAAATACATCTATTTCTCTCATGATTAGTGTGATAAGGGCGAAGGTGAACAGCCGGAAGTGGTAGTGCATGTCAGCACAAACGATGTCGGAAAGAAGGGGATGAATATTCTGCAGCGTGACTTTAGAGAGCTCGGAAAAATACTGAAAAGCAGGACCTCCAGGGTTGTTATCTCCGGTTTGCTTCCAGTTCCTCGTGCTGGTGAGAGCAGGAACAGAGAGATACGGGACCTGAATGTGTGGCTGAGGAACTGGTGCACGGGGCAGGGATTTAGATTCTTAGATCACTGGGAACTGTTTTGGAGTAAGGGGGAACTGTACAAAAGGGACGGATTGCATCTTAACAGGTGGGGGACCAGCATTCTGGCAGGCAGGTTTGCCACTGCTACACGGGTGGCTTTAAACTGAATAAGGGGGGTGGGGTGTCGAATGGGATAGTTGAGGATGGAGTTAAAGGGAAAGGGTTTCTTAAATGTGTGAGCGTAGAGGCAAAGGGGTGTAAAATGAGGGTAGAAGCAATAGGTAGCAAGGTGAAAAGTAAAAGTGGCAGGCAGACAAATCCAGGGCAAAAATCAAAAAGGGCCACTTTTCAACATAATTGTATAAGAGGTAAGAGTGTTGTAAAAACAAGCCTGAAGGCTTTGTGTCTCAATGCAAGGAGCATTCGTAATAAGGTGGATGAGTTGAATGTGCAGATAGCTATTAATGACTGATATAGTTGGGATCACGGAGACATGGCTCCAGGGTGACCAAGGCTGGGAGCTGAACATCCAGGGATATTCAATATTCAGAAGGGATAGACAGAAAGGGAAAGGAGGTGGGGGTAGCGTTGCTGGTTAGAGAGCAGATTAACGCAATGGAAAGGAAGGACATTAGCTTGGAGGATGTGGAATCGGTATGGGTAGAGCTGCGAAACACTAAGGGGCAGAAAACGCTAGTGGGAGTTGTGTACAGGCCACCTAACAGTAGCAGTGGAGTTGGGGATGGCATCAAACAGGAAATTAGAAATGTGTGCAACAAAGGTAAAACAGTTATAATGAGTGACTTCAATCTACATATAGATTGGGTGAATCAAATTGGCAAGGGTGCTGAGGAAGAGGATTTCTTGGAATGTATGCGGGATAGTTTTCTAAACAAACATGTAGAGGAACCAACGAGAGAACAGGCTATTCTAGATTGGTTATTGAGTAATGAGGAAGGGTTAGTTAGCAGTCTTGTTGTGCGTGGCCTCTTGGGCAAGAGTGACCATAATATGGTTGAGTTCTTCATTAGGATGGAGAGTGACATTGTTTATTCAGAAACAAGGGTCCTGAACTTAAAGAAAGGTAACTTTGAGGGTATGAGATGTGAATTGGCCAAGATAGACTGGCAATTGATTCTTAATGGGTTGACGATGGATATGCAATGGAAGGCATTTAAAGACTGCATGGGTGAACTACAACAATTGTTCATCCCAGTTTGGCAAAAAAATAAATCAGGGAAGGTAGTGCATCCGTGGATAACAAGGGAAATCAGGGATAGTATCAAAACAAAAGATGAAGCGTACTAATTAGTCAGAAAAAGTCCAGCAGAGGAGGACAAAGGGCTTAATTAGGAAAGGGGAAAATAGATTATGAAAGAAAACTGGCAGGGAACATAAAAAACTGACTGCAAAAGCTTTTATAGATATGTGAAGAGAAAAAGATTAGTTAAAACAAATGTAGGAGCAGGGAGGTTCTACTGCAGTTGTACAGAGTCTTGGTGAGACCACACCTGGAGTATTGCGTACAGTTTTGGTCTCCTAATCTGAGGAAGGACATTCTTGCCATAGAGGGAGTGCAGAGAAGGTTCACCAGACTGATTCCTGGGATGTCAGGACTGTCTTATGAAGAAAGACTGGATAGACTTGGTTTATACTCGCTAGAATTTACAAGATTGAGGGGGGATCTCATAGAAACTTACAAAATTCTTAAGGGGTTGGGACAGGCTAGATGCAGGAAGATTGTTCCCGATGTTGGGGAAGTCCAGAACAAGGGGTCACAGTTTAAGGATAAGGGGGAAATCTTTTAGGACCGAGATGAGGAAAACATTTTTCACACAGAGAGTGGTGAATCTCTGGAATTCTCTGCCACAGAAGGTAGTTGAGGCCAGTTCACTGGCTATATTTAAGAGGGCGTTAGATGTGGCCCTTGTGGCTAAGGGGATCAGGGGATATGGAGAGAAGGCAGGTATAGGATACTGAGTTGGATGATCAGCCATGATCATATTGAATGGCAGTGCAGACTCGAAGGGCCGAATGGCCTACTCCTGCACCTATTTTCTATGTTTCAAACAGGTGAATTGATAATGGGGAACAAGGACATGGCAGACCAATTGAATAACTACTTCAGTTCTGTCTTCACTAAGGAAGACATAACTAATCTGCCGGAAATAGCAGGGGACCGGTGGTAAAATGAGATGGGGGAGAAATGAGAGCCCCTACATACCCGCTACGTACATTACACTAGCACGAATCAGGGGAGAACTCGGGAGAACTCTTGAATTACCTCGTACAGTGAGACAGGCCCTTTAATCTTTCCCCTTAAACTCACCTTAAACTATGCCCTCTGGTTCTTGATTCTCCAACTCTGGGTAAAAGATTTGGTTCACTCAACCTATCTACTGCTTTTCATGATTTTATACATCTCTTTTACATCATCCCCCAGCCTCCTGCACTCCAAGGAATAAAGTCATATTGACTTGGTTAAATAGGATGTCTCTACAAGATTGTAAGATTGCAATAATTCTACAAACTGGAATAAATATACCGTTGGCTTAAAATAGCTGTCAGATAAAAACATTTTTCTGAACATACATTAGCTCACTGCCCTGAAGGCTGCTTGAAGTGTTTTGCATATGTTGTCACTTTGACCAGAAACACTTCAGATTTTATAATGTATGAGGCTTGGAATCCATTCTTGGAATTGCTCCTTCTTCCTTTTCAAACCACTTGCAGCCTGCAATCCTTTGGGAATTCTGTGGCCCCCCATCTCTGTCCTCTCAAACAATCTCAGCAAAGAGTGTGGTGAATTGGTGCAGCGGTAGAGTTGCGGTTCAAATGACAAATAAATGGTATTGTATTCCAGCGGCAGAGACCCGGGGTCGATCCTGACTATGGGTGCTGCCTGTACGGAGTTTCTATGTCCTCCCTGTGATTGTGTTGGTTTTCTCCAGGTGCTCCAGTTTCCTCCCTCATCCCAATGGTTAATTGGTTCAGGTTTGTAGCATAATCAGCTTCAGTTAGTTGACCCTACATCTAGAATAAAGCTAGTGTACGGGCGTTCATTGGTCGGTGCGGGCTCGGAGGGCTGAAAGGCCTGTTCCCACGCTGCATCTCTAAACTAAACTAAACTAATGAGCCTTTAACTGATGAGATTTATCTTTTTTGTAAAAAGATATTTTAAAATTTGCCTTTGTAACCAAGATTTTGGTAATCTCCTACATAATCTCAAAATTGGGCTTGTGTCAAATTAAATTTGGTAATATGCTTGCAAATCACCCCGAGTAGAATCCCAGAGTTAATGATGCTTTGGTAATAGCTGCTGGTGTAAGTGTCTGGAGGCACACGTTGGCTAATGGTCACCTCAAGTCTTGGGCATCACAAATCTTTTTTGGTCTGTCTCTCTCTCCACGACCCTTGGAGATAAAACCAATCTCCCTTTACTGCTTCCCATTTCATTATCTTTCTTCGTGTTAAATACTAAACTCATACAAATGCAATTCCAGACACTCCAAACGTTTTCCACGGAACCCGGACGTGGCGTCGAAGGATGAGAAGCCGAAGCAAAGAAGTGGAAGCCAAATAACCGAATGGAAACGAAGCCGAAACGCCAAATAACCAAAAGCGTACGAAGCTGAAACGCAACTAACCGAAAGGGTGGGACGCCTAAACGCCAACTCACCGAAAGGCCTCTCTGCCAAAAAGTCAAATAGCCGACATGACATCGGACAGTGATGTGATGGACGCGGGGGTCTGGACCAATCGCTGACAAGTCCCGCCCCCGGCGACATCATGTCCGTTATTTGACTTTTCAGCAGAGCGGCAATTCGATGAGTTGGCTTGTAAGCGATGCAGCCTATCGGTGAGTTGGCATTTCGGCAGAGCGGCCTTTCGGTGAGTTTGCCCAGGCAGAAGATGAAGCGTTGCTGTTCCAGCTTGCATTTGCCCTCATTGTAACCTTGCAGGAGGTCACAGACTGAAAGTTCAGAGTGGTCAAGTCCAACTCCAGAACAATGGTCATTTTCACATTAACCACACTGGCCATAGATGGGATTCAGATGGGATTCAACTCTAAAGGATCTTGTTGCCAACTGTGCTGCTGATCCAAACCCTTTTAACTATAAAAAGGGGCGGAAGCTTACAGTTAACTATTAGCCTTGTACTTTGTCTAGATTAACTGACAAAGCTACAGCTGTAAATGATAAATCAAAACCTCAAAGGAATTCAGACTTAAAAACAAAATCTAGGTAAGTTTAAAGCGTCTTTGTAAATGCTTGATTGGCAGAGCAGAGTTGACATACATTGAGTTTTTATTTTCTGGAAAAGAATTATGCAAAGTTTCCACTCCTACACCAAAGTTTACACCAGGAGTTGCAAACAAGAAGCAAGAGAATGAGGGGTGATCTTATAGAGGTGTATAAAATCATGAGAGGAGTAGATTGGGTAGATGCGCAGAATAGATGGATCGAGGACAAGAGGACATAGATTCAAGGTGAAGGGGAAAAGATTTAATAGGAATCTGAGGAGAATCTGAGGTGGTGGGTGTAAAGAACAAGCTGCCAGAGGAGTTAGTCGAGGCAGGGATGATCTCAAAGTTTAAGAAATAGATAGGAATAGGACAGGTTTGGAGGGATATGGGCTAAACACAGACAGGTGGTACAAGTGTAGTTGGGACATGTTGGCCAGTGTGGGAAAGTTGTGTCAAAGGGTCTATTTCCACGCTATATCACTCTTTGACTCAACGATTCCATGAAAAATACACAGTAGACTTTTTTTGTGACGTTACATGCCAGTACGGCAAAAATTAAATGTCAGTATTTTGTTTTCTTGTCACGTAAAATTTATGTTTATTAGCAATGCATTGCAGCACCTTCGCATGTACAAAAAAAAGCACAGCAAATATATGAGTCATGTGAAATAGGCCATTGAGCCCTGTAGAAAAGATGGTTTCTCTTACAAAGTGCTGGAGTAAGTCAACGGGTCAGGCAGCATCTCTGGAGAACATGGATAGGTGACCTTTTGGGTTGGGACTCTTCTTTGGGCCCCTTCAAGTCTGGAAGAGGTGTCCCAACCCAAACATCATCTATCCGTGTTCTCCAGAGATGTTGCCTGACACGTTGAGTTACTCCAGTACTTTATGTCTTTTTTTTGTAAGCCAGCATCGGAGGTTACTTGTGCTTCCAGTTCAATCAATCAATCAATCAATCAGTTTTATTCGTCACATTGCACATAAAATGCAAGTGAAATGAATTTGTCAACAGCGGTACAATGATAATGAACACACAAACACAATAAAAATTTAACACAAACATCCACCACAGCATTCATCACTGTGGTGGAAGGCACAGAAATTGGCCAGTCCTCCTCCATTTTCCCCCGTGGTCGGGACCTCAACCCTCCGCCGTCGCTGCGAAGGTTTAAAATTTGTGCCGCAATTTTCTTAAAATTCTCTGCAAAAATTCTCTTGCACCTGTTCTCTGCTTTCTGTCCAGATGAGGACACTAATCACGTTTCATACAATGTAACTGCTTTATCAAACACATTAAAAACCACTCAAGTGCAACAAAATAAAATAATCCAAATGCAACCAGTACAGATGATATGATGCAAGCAATTAATGAAATGTGCCAGATACTCACTCCATTTCAATGTTTCTTCCAACACCACACCCGTGTAGGAACTGCAGTTTCCACTATTAGTGTTAGCAGTTATTGGCTGCAGTTGCCCCCATTTTAGTTCCCATGGGAACCAAAAGAACAGAGTAAATCTCCATGCATTTTCCACCTAGGAAATGCACCTACGCAATCTTCATCAGGTTAAAACTTGTGCGAGTACAGAATTCCCTATTCAAATGACCGTATCACTTTAGCTGCCCATATAAAAAGTAAGTAATTCTTATTGTAGAAACAAGGACCAGTGTATGCTGTTTTACCAAGGTAGGACACAAATGCTGGAAAAACTCAGCGGGTCAAGCAACATTCCTAGAGAACATGGATCGGTGACGTTTTGGGTTGGGTCCTTTTTTCAGACTGATTGATATAATTCTTATTATTATTTATTTTGGTTTAGTTTAGTTTAATTTAGTTTAGTTTAGAGATACAGTGCAGAAACAGGCCGTTGGGTCAATAACGACTTGCGGTCTCTGTGCACCAGCATTATCCAACAAGCAAGGGACAATTTTACAATTTTTACCAAAGCCAATTAACCCACAAACCTGTACATCTTTGGAATGTGGGAGGAAACGGGAGCACCCGAGGAAAACCCACGCGGTCACAGTAAGGTTCACTGGCACTGTAAAGCAGCAACTCTACCGCTGCACCACTCTGCCACCCCTTAATTTTGGGCAATGTTGGTTAATTTGCATCCATGTCTGTGGATGTTTTACTGTTTAAAAGGTTAAAATTGTTGTTTTGTTTAAAATCAAAGATTTTACCGTAAACAGGCTCTAAGTATTACTGGGGTGAATGTCAAAGTGTGTGAGTAGCAATAACGTTGAGACATTAACAGCTGGTGAACAGGGAGGTTGTGAGCCCTGCCGGCTGTTAAAGTTGTTTTGTGAGTGCAGCCAGTTGTCTTTCCCATGACAAATTCCACATAACTTTGTGCCAAAGTGCCTGGAGGCAGGGCCCACAGTCAGTACACCATGCCAAAACCACACTGGCATAGCCGTGAGGGACTGAAATCAGTGATTTTAGAACAGGCCAAGCCAAAAAATATCTCTTTAGAATTTACATCTACAGCGTGGAAACAGGCCCTTCATCCCACTGAGACAGTGCCGACCACAGGTCACCCCATACACTAGCACTAACTTACACACTGGCAACGATTTACTATTTACAGATAACCTACAACACCTGGACGTCTTTGGAGCATGGGAGGAAACCGGAGCATCCGGAAAGAACCCATGCAGTCCCAGGGAGAATGTACAAAACTCCGTACAGACAGCACCTGTAGTTAGAATCGAACCTGGGTCCTTGACGCTGTGAAACAGCAACTCTACTGCTGCGCCACTGTGCAGATAAAAAAAATCCATTATTATACCTGAACATGAATGAGAATAATTATAGAAAATAGGAGAAATCAAAAGGCTTCAACACCAGGATAGCTGTTCCCTTGTGAATTTCCCAAACTTTTTCCTCCAGATTTTGAAATTTCTTTTTCAAGTTACTTTTCCCCAAAGCACCAATTTGCTAAGAGAATTGCAGAAGCATGCGGCATTTAACATGAGGAGTCTTTTGATGTTCTCAGCAGCAGACAAACCTTAAAAGCCAGCCTCTGTTCCATCCTTTCACATCTATCGAAAAGTTTAATTATGCATTTAACCTCAAGAGACAAAAAGAAAAGAAAGAAAAAGATGGAGGGCTACTGCCGGTGTAGAGACAAGAGGTCAATAATGGAATGTTTCAATGTTGGGGGGGGGGGGGACAGCCTTACCACAGTAGTTGAGGAATATTAGTTTAGTTTAGTTTAGTGATACAGAGTGGAAACTGGAAACTGGCCCTTTGGTCCACCGGGCCCACACAGACCAGCGATCCCTGTACACTAGCACTATCCTACAGACTTGGAACAAATTACAGAAGCCAACTAAGCTACAAACCTGCACATCTTTGGAACGTAAAGGAAAACTGGAGCACCTGGAGAAAATCCACGTGGTCACAGGGAGAATGTGCCAACTCCGTACAGACTGCACTCGTCATCAGGATCAAAGCCTGGTGCTATAAGAATAAGATTAAGTGGTAAGCCATTTAGAACAGATATGAGGAAATACATTTTCACACAGAGAGTTGTGAGTGTGTGGAATTCTCTGCCTTAGAGGGCGGTGGAGGCTGGTTCTCTGGATGCTTTCAAGAGATAGTTAGATAGAGCTCTAAGGGATAGCGGAGTGAAGGGATATGGAGAGAAGGCAGGAACGGGGTACTGATAGTGGATGATCAGCCTTGATCACATTGAATGGCGGTGCTGGCTCGAAGGGCCAAAAGACCTACTCCTGCACCTATTGTCTATCGTCTATTATCTATTGCAAGGCAGCAACTCTACTGCTCTGACACTGTTCACAGTGATATGTCAACTCTGCTGTTTGCTGCTGCTCAATATGATTTGTCTGAATAACTATTGTATGGCCTTAATATAAATCATTTTTAACACTGAGTTTTTAAACAAGTTTTCTAACCAAAGCACAAAGTGCTGGAGGGACTCAGCAGAACAGGCGGCATCTGTGGAGGGAATGGACTGATATTGTTTTGGTTCAAGGTCCTTCTTCAGACTGATTGTAGTATAGAGAAGATTGGATGGTTGGGTAGAGAGGGGAAAATACACAAGGGAATCAGGGATAGGAAATGACTGTACAAAGGTGGGGCAAGGATCAGGGTGAAGGGAAAGGATAGCACTTTGTTCAAATTTCCAGCATTTGCAGTTCCTTGCGCCTCCGTTTCCTACCCACATGTCATATTCTTCAGTGCCAATAGGTCACAAATCCTTGCTTTCTACAGGTGCGGTATTCGTCTTTTGAACTGCATGAGATTCCCAGCTCCCTTTACTAGTTCATAAGTTCATAGGCTAGAGGAGCAGAATTAGGCCAGTCGGCCCATCAAGTCTGCACTGCCATTCAATCATGGCTGATCTATCTCTCCTTCGCAAACCCATTCTCACACCTTCTCCCCATAACCCCCGACACCCGTACTAATCAGGTGAGGTGCACAAAGGTCACAGTTTAATTAACAGCTGCCTGGATTAGAAATAACCTCCATCTACTCAACGAGCCAAAAGAGTGAGGCGGATGTTGGACTGGAGCCCAGTCAAAACACCTGCCTCTTCAGGAAAAAGAGGCCAGGATTCCCCTGTCAATTTCCATCTTTGGCAAATCACTTCATTGTCCCATGCGCTCTTGATAAATCAGCTAATCGATCAGCTAATCTTTGAAATCATTGTTATATTATTCATACAACGTTGTCTGCAGGTATATTATTGTTTTGCATTTTTAAGCAAAATGTTTTCTCTGAATCTTTGTGTACCCAAATGCCTATGTCTTGTTTACATCGTTACACAACAGGGATAGGCAGTGTGTCTGCTTTATTAAACATTTGGGGCATTCAGTTTGCAATTGAGTCTCATGATTTAAATAGTGGGCTACGTTAAAAGCAAACCTCCACCTCCTGTAAATATATATATTTGCTAAAACTTAGAGCTTCCACAATTACAATATAAATTGCTGACGCCAAACCATGGCATGCTTTAGGCTACTTTGGAACAGCAGGGTGACATAATGGCAACACAGTGGCAAAACGGTAGAGTTGCTCGTCCTACACCGCCGGAGACCTGGCTTCAATCCTGACATCATGTGCTGTCTGTATGGAGTTTGTACGTTCTCCCTGTGACCCCGTGGGTTTTCACAGGGTGCTCTGTTTTCCTCCCTCACTCCAAAGATATTCCAAATTCCAAAGACATGTCTTCCAAACAAATGCAGGTTGTAGGTTAATTGGGTTCTGTAAATTGTCCTTAGTGTGTAGGATTGAACAGTGTATGATGTATAGAAATAGTGAATAGAACTGGTCGCTGGTCAGTGTGGACTTGGTGGACTGAAAGACCTGTTCCATGCTGTATCTCTAAACCTAAAACAAAATAAATCAAAAACAACATTCTTGTGGTGTTTTTCTGAATCCTCTGCCTCGTAATCTCACGGTTGAAGATAAGAATGCATTCCACAGCAAATCATTGACAGCAGAGTTGACCTATCACAGAATTACCGTGTGTAGCAAAGAACTGCAGAAGCTGGTTTAAATCGAAGGTAGACACAAAATGCTGGAGTAACTCAGCGGGACAGGCAGCATCTCTGGAGAGATGGAATGGGTGGTGTTTCAGGTTGCGACCCTTCTTCAGACTTATCATGTTCTTCTATTTCCTTCGCAGCATCCAACATCAAATAGAGTATTCCAGAGGCCAGTCTGAATAGTGAGGGAGCTTTCAAGTAGCAAGAATACTTAGAACCAAGTCTGACACATCACTTGGATAATGTCTTGCTGAGCTCAAAGATCTCTGTATATTGCTGCAAGGAATGCACCTATCGGGCAGCGCAGAGGTGCAATTAGTAGACCTGATGCCTCACAGCTTCGGTGACCCAGGTTGACATGGGCTCTGGAGCTGCCTCTGTGGATAATGTATCTTCTGCCTGTGACTGCATGGGGTTCCTTCGGGTGCTCTGATTTTCCTCCCAGATCCCAAATGCATGCAAGTTGGTAGGTTAATTGGCAATTGGCAATTGTAAATGGTTCTTGTGTGCAGGTGAGTAATAAAATATAGGGGCAGTTGACATGAATGTGGGCAGAATAAAATAAGATTAGTGTAGATGGGCGCCTGGTGGTTAGCATGGAGTCAGTGTTTCCATGTTGTATGACTCCACAGCTCATTACTTTAGAGATACTTTAGACTTTAGAGATACAGCACAGAAACAGGTCCTTCGGCCCATCGAGTTTGCGCTGACCAGTAATCACCCCGTACACGAGCACTATCCTACATACTAGAGACAATTTTAATGTGTTGTGTCATTTTTCTTTCTTTTAATTTTTCTATGGATGTACGGAAACGTAATTATTTATTTTATGTAAAGCACTTTGGTTTCAACGTGCGTTGATTTAAACGTGCTATATAAATAAAACATACTTACTTACTTACTTACTTACTTACTTACTTACTTACCATTTTACCAAAGCCAATTGACCTACAAACCCGTACATCTTTGGAATGTGGGAGGTAACCGGAGCTCCCGTAAAAACCCATGTGGTCACAGGGAGAGCAAACAAAATTCCATACTGACAGCACCCAGAGTCAGGATCGAACTTGGGTCTCTGGAGCTGTATCTCTAAAGTCTGTATCAAGTTTTTATGGCCCCAAGTCAGGGAGATGTCTGGGGAACTGGGTTTTGTATTATAATTGAAGAATGTTTGTTCACCACAATAATTTGGATTATTTTGCATTGCTTTCATCGGTCTCATCATGAAGATGGAGGGCATTTTGTTTGGAGTTCTAGATATTTGTAAACATCTGATGCGTTTTGAAGCATGAACTCTGGAGGGTTTAAGAGCACCTTGTTATCCTCTGGCTGACGATAGCAAGTCACTAAAAAGGCAGTGTCTTCGTAATACTTGGATCGACTATCAGTACATATTACTGAACCAGTCACAGTGAAATAGACCTCCTGTTTTCTAAGGTACAGTCGTCCTCATGGGGAATAGATGCTCAACGTATACATCAGTGTTGAACTGATAGAAAAACATATTCATGTGCTTAGATCTCTACATTTTCAGAAATTGTATTCTTGGTTCTGCACCCGTAGTCAGGATTGAACCCGGGACTGCATCAAAGGGTGGTGAATCTGTGGATATCATTGCCACAGAAAGCTGTGGCAACCAAGCCAATGGATATTTTTAAGGTGGAGATGAACAGATACTTGGTTTCTATGTGTGTCAGGGGTTGGGGGGTAAAAGAAGGCAGGAGAACGGGGTTGAGAAGAAAAGATAGATCAGCCATGATTGAATGGCGGAGTAGACTTCATGGGCTGAATGGCCTCATTCTGCTCCGATAACTTCTGAATTTAGGAATTCATGAAAATATACTGTGCTAAGAAAATAAAAATACTATGGATGGTAAAAGGCTGAAGAAACCAAATATATACTGGAACACAGGAACTGCAGATGCTGGAAACAAGAGTAAAACACAAAGTGCTGGAGTAACGTAGCAGATCAGACAGGAATGGCTAGGTGACGGGAATGGTTTCGGATAGGGACTCTTCTTCTTCAGACTGATTGTAGAAGCGGAAAGATAGCTGTAAAAGGGAGGTGGGGGGCAGGACAAAGCCTGGCAAGTCATAGGCATACACAGGTGATGGGGGGGGGGGGGGGGGGGCTTTTGAGTGCAGATGGGTAAACAAAGGCTAGAGATGAAAAAGAGGCAAAAGGGATTCAGGTAAGGACGGAAAAAGAATGAAATGTTAAGCTAGGTGGTGATATAAGTGGAAGGGATTGTGGGTGGGGGGAGGGGGTAGAAAGTGGGAGAAATGGGTGTCATTGGAAAGAGGGAGGGGGCGGGTCCAACAGCACCTATGGAGAGAGAGATGCAGCTAATGTTCTGATGAGATGCAATGGACCTGGAGCATTTGTGTAGTTTATTTGTCTCCACCGAGTTGCCTGACCTACTGGATATTTCCAACATTTTCTGAATTTACATTCAATGACAACAGTGTGGATAATATTATGCAAAAATAAGCCGGCTACATGTCATTTCATCGGCAAATGTTGAAAAAATACTAAACCTAAGAAATAATCAAAGGATTACAAGCATAATATTTCAATTTTATAATCCTACTTTTTAGCAATCTGGAGCACATATTGCTGAATTATCTTGTAGTTTAAATGAAAGAAGTGTAGTGCCACACCAGAAAGAACATCTTTACCAGTTTATAAGTGGGATGGATGAATAATTCCAATTAAGCAACCTCAATATTAAATACAGCATAAAATAACTGAACACCAGAAGGTGATATTACAGAATCCAAATATTGAAAATGTTTAAATAATTTTGACTATTCTTCCAAACTTCGACTTGTTCATGTTGGCACTAATTGCAGCTAATAGGAATTATTTAAAATATTTAATGCAGCCATTTACTGGGATAGTTTGATATGAAAAAAATTAGATTAGTAATTGGAATTTTGCAGTGCGCAATTACTAATTTTATTTTTAGCCTGACAAATGTTATCCTGGATTGCTAAAGGAATCCACTCAAATGGTGGCAAACTTTTCACACGTCATATTTCATGAATTCTGTAGAGGCAAAATGAGCCAATTCCCAAAGGATTTGAAATTCACTAAACATGACTTGCAACACTGGAAAAGGTGACAATGTACAAATCTTTGCATTACAATCCTGTCTGTCTTATTTCTAATGTTGGGACATTGTCTGAACGTATTTCAAGACCGTCACATGGTGTTAGGATTTAAAAGTTGACCTTAATTCACATTGATTTCTTTGAGAAATTGGCAGACTCGAAAGTTGCAAAGAAAAGAGCAAATATTCACTCAAATATATCTTGGCAGTACTTGAGTGTAACCTATTTGCTAAGTCCAGGGGTGGCACAGTGGCGCAGCAGTAGAGTGGCTTCCTTACAGCACCAGAGACCCAGATTCGATCCTGACTATGGGTGCTGTCTGTACGGCATGGACTCAGTGGGCCGAGGGCCTGTTTCCATGCTGTATGTCTAAAGTCAAAAGGCCCTTGTGACCCTAACTCAGGCAACTGCCTAAGGGAACTTGTTTTGTATTATAATGAAGTGTTTGTTCACTTGCATAATTTGGATTATTTTGCATTGCTTTTATCAGTCTCATCATTAAGATGGAGAGCATTTTGTTTGGTTGTAGATTCTTGTAAACATCTGTATGTGGGTGATCGTTGGTTGGTACTGACTCAGTGGCCCGAAAGGTCTGTTTCCATGCCGTATCGCTAAACTAAACTAAAGTAAACTTGCCTCCAGCAGATTCCTCATGTTTCTGCTTTCTCAAGCCAGATAATCCACAAAGTCAAGGCCTGTGCAGTTGCAGTAGTTTCTGCACATAAATACCTTCATATGGTTTGGTAGTGGAAAATTGGTACAAAAACAAGCTCCATCAAAACAAATTCTTCTGGCTCAGCCAACTGTCAAGGTGATCAAAACTTTTGAATGTTTCTGATTGGCATTCAGTAACATTCAAAAATCTTCATAAGCTGGTAAATAGTTCTAATATGATGATATAATTTGTTTTTAAATGAAGCAGAACATTCAAAACATTGAAAATATTTAAATATGCTAAAACAACTTAGTTCAGACTTTCCTTTCAGCTGTTCTTATCCACATTAATCATAAAGGAAGTCTATCAACAACTAGAGGGCGGTCTTATGCCATTATCTACCTCTTTGGGCCATTAGACTATCTTTAATCAGATTTTACTCGACGTAATCTTGCACCAAACTTGTCATGTATCTGTACACCGTGGTTGAATCGATTGTAATCATGTATTGTCTTTCCGCTGAAAGCGTGCAACAAGTGCTTTTCATTATACCTCGGTACACGTGGCAATAAACTAAAGTAAACTAAACTAAAATGGGTAAAGGTTCTCAGGTTCCTTTCATAGCACCTGCACTGGGGAATGTCTGCAATTTTTTCATTCAACCACCAGATCCGAAAAAGTCCAAAGTCAGAACACACTCTTGAAGAAGACAATTATTCCTCAATTAATGAACATTTGATTTAGGAATTTTCTATAAATTATCATTGACATTTTGCTGGCAAGCAGTTTTGATTCAATAATGTTGTGAACCAAAATGCGTGCAATGCATTTCATCCAGCCTTCATCGGTTAGTGCAATTTTACTTACCAGAACGTTTTTTCCAGAAATTCACACTTTCATCAATCATGAAAGTGCTGACTGCTTACGGCCAGATGCAACATTGACATTTTTATGCAAAATTCAGGCCCAAATCTATATGGGATCTAAGTAAGGTAACAGTGTCTGACACTTCCTCACAGAGCAGAGCTAAATAGATTAATGGGGAGTGATGCAGTGGATTGATAAATTATTAGTTGAGTGACAATGTTAAGGTTTGTTTTTACTTCAAACAGATAACAAAACAAAAGTTAGTAACAAAGCAGTAAAATCTTTTATCGAGGATGTAACTTTTAAAATCGAGGATGTAACTAGTAGCGTGGATAGGGGAGAACCAGTGGATGTGGTGTATCTGGACTTCCAGAAGGCTTTCGACAAGGTCCCACATAAGAGATTAGTATACAAACTTAAAGCACACAGCATTGGGGTTCAGTATTGATGTGGATAGAGAACTGGCTGGCAAACAGGAAGCAAAGAGTAGGAGTAAACGGGTCCTTTTCACAATGGCAGGCAGTGACTAATGGGGTACCGCAAGGCTCAGTGCTGGGACCCCAGCTATTTACAATATATATTAATGATCTGGATGAGGGAATTGAAGGCAACATCTCCAAGTTTGCGGATGACACTAAGCTGGGGGGCAGTGTTAGCTGTAAGGAGGATGCTAGGAGACTGCAAGGTGACTTGGATAGGCTGGGTGAGTGGGCAAATGTTTGGCAGATGCAGTATAATGTGGATAAATGTGAGGTTATCCATTTTGGTGGCAAAAACGGGAAAGCAGACTATTATCTAAATGGTGGCCGATTGGGAAAGGGGGAGATGCAGCGAGACCTGGGTGTCATGGTACACCAGTCATTGAAGGTAGGCATGCAGGTGCAGCAGGCAGTAAAGAAAGCGAATGGTATGTTAGCTTTCATTGCAAAAGGATTTGAGTATAGGAGCAGGGAAGTTCTACTGCAGTTGTACAGGGTCTTGGTGAGACCACACCTGGAGTATTGCATACAGTTTTGGTCTCCAAATCTGAGGAAGGACATTATTGCCATAGAGGGAGTGCAGAGACGGTTCACCAGACTGATTCCTGGGATGTCAGGACTGTCTTATGAAGAAAGACTGGATAGACTTGGTTTATACTCTTGAATTTAGAGATTGGGGGGGATTATAGAACTTACAAAATTCTTAAGGGCTTGGACAGGCTAGATGCAGGAAGATTGTTCCCGATGTTGGGGAAGTCCAGGACAAGGGGTCACAGCTTAAGGATAAGGGTGAAATCCTTTAAAACCGAGATGAGAAGAACTTATTTCACACAGAGAGTGGTGAATCTCTGGAACTCTCTGCCACAGAGGGTAGTTGAGGCTAGTTCATTGGTTATATTTAAGAGGGAGTTAGATGTGGCCCTTGTGGCTAAGGGGATCAGGGGGTATGGAGAGAAGGCAGATACGGGATACTGAGTTGGATGATCAGCCATGATCATATTGAATGGCGGTGCAGGCTCGAAGGGCCGAATGGCCTACTCCTGCACCTAATTTCTATGTTTCTATGTCTATGTTTCTATCTTTATTTTGCCCAGGCGGGTGTGGCAATCAACTCTCACAGTATGTAAAATACAGACTATAGGGTCACTATGTCCCCACACACTGAGGCAGGGCTGCCAACATTGGGTGAGAGTTGGGAGTGAGAAATTGCAAGAGACCAAGCCCGAGGGAGTATAGCAACCGGGGGGGGGGGCGGAGTGTCCCCCTCCCATTGGTACGGAACATTTGCATTTTTCAGCTTGAAATTGTACAATATGGTGCATACTGTAGAGAGTCGTTTAACTTACACTTGAATGCAATATATATGCTTTAAATTGGATTGGAGCGTTTTTGAAAGGGGGGAGGCTGTGCGATCACTAATCACTGGCCTTGGGGGTACCCGGTGAGGGAGTGGAACAACTGAGTGGGGAGAGGGTGTGGAAGAAGGGTGTCCCATGAGGTCGGTGTGAGGGCGTGAGAGTTTGCTTGAGGGCGTGAGTCTCACGTTCAAAGCGTGAGAGTTGGCAGCCCTGCAGAGGGAATGTTCAACCCGATATTTTTGTACCCAAATAATCAGCAATTCAGCAATTCTTTATAGAAACATAGAAAATAGGTGCAGGTGTAGGCCATTCGGCCCTTCGAGTCAGCACCGCCATTCATCGTGAGCACGGCTGATCGGCCCCAATCAATAACCCATGCCTGCCTTCTCCCCATATCCCATGATTCCATTAGCCACTAGAGCTCTATCTAACTCTCTCTAAAATCCATCCAGTGATTTGGCCTCCAGAGCCCTCTGTGGCAGGGAATTCCACAAATTCACAACTCTCTGGGTGAAAACGTTTTTTCTCACCTCAGTCTTAAATGGCCTTCCCTTTATTCTAAGACTGTGGCATTATACAGCCTCTTGCCTGTTAAGATTTACAGGTTCTTCCAAAAGAGGAAAGGTTAGCCCATTACGGTTATGCTGAAGGAGCTATTTTGTTGCAGATTCAAGCATTTTTGTTTTTTGACCTTGTTGATCTATTTTTTTGTACATTGCAATCTGTAGAGCAGAGGGAAAGAACCGTTGTCTGAACATTTTTCTGATTGTTTATATCATACAGCAAAAATATTGAGTGGGTTATTGTGCTGAAAACTCACTTGTGTTATAGAAGAAAGGCAAAACATTTGTGTTATTGTGCAGAACTCTCACTAGTGTAGTAGGAAAAAGGTTAAGCATCCATTTTATTGCTTCTAAATCTACAGCTGAATCCATTTTGTAACTTTTAAATCTTTAAACTTTCTCATTGCCTCTTTATCATAATATGATAACATTCACAATCGTCAGTAGATACACAATGGTTGCAAGCATTTAACAATAAAAATCAGGGCGATGATTAATAAAAAGATAGCCATAATGTATCACAGTACCCCAGAGTCCACCAAACCAACTGAATGGCCCAACAGCTCCCAGAGTCTAGCAAACCAACTGAATGGCCAACAGCTCCCATTTCCTTCATTGTACCCATGCATGTCACTGCCAACCTTATGGATTTTCTCAATTTCTTGGGAAATGTGGGTAGCAAGGTCAGTGATATTAGAGGATTCATCGGGGATCTAGGCACAACACTCGTCTTATTATATTACAGGTTCCTCTTTGTTGATCTTTATGATCAATACATATTATAGTAAGAATTTTTTTTAAAATATTTTCTCTCATTAATTAGTTGCAGAAATGGAGGCATACATGTGTCTGGTTGTAATTTGGTTTGAACCTGTCCTTGAGTTCATAAAGGGATATGCCACAAACTCAACATCCTAATCAGATAAGGAAGGTTGTTTAACTTACAGCAGCAAGTTCACTGCTAACACTTCTATCATTGTAACCCTCGCCATTACAGTAAGCAGGCTGGCTTGCCATTTTATTGTTGGTAAAGCCACGGGATAATAATAATAATAATAATAATAATAATAATAATAATAATAATAATAATAATAATAATAATAATAATAATTTAAAAAAATCGTTATTGATCCCCTCAGGGAAATTCAGAAATAGACTATCGGTCTTTATGCAGGGGTATGGAGAAAAAGGCTGAACACAGGTCAATTGCTGTAAAGGTGTCGGCTTCTGCCGGTATTGATGACAGAATAATATTGGTGTCAGGTGCTAAAGGAGCAGCAATAGAGATCACTATTTTTAACTAGACCAAGTGCAGACCCATTGGGTCTGTTCCCCCAACGTGCGGTTGTGTGGGGGGGGGGAGGCTGCACGCAGCGTCACACACACTAACTATCCCCCCCCCCCCCACGTACTCACGCTAATTACCCCCTTGATATTATATTAATATTTTTAATTTGCTCCTTTTACCCCATAACCACCCTATCTACTGACAAATACCCCCCAACTTGCAGTCACATCTAGAGAGGGGGGGGGGGCGGGGGTAGAGAGTGAGGGCAGAGAGAGAAGGGGCAGAGACAGAGAGAGAGACAGAAACACAGAGAGTGGGGCAAGAGGGAGAGGGGGGTGGAGAGGGGAGGAGAAGAGGGAGGGTGGGTGAGAGGGGAAAAGGGGGGGAGGAGGGGAGGAGAGAGAGTGTGTGAGAGTGAGGGGAGAGAGAGGGGGAGAGAGAGGGAGAGGGAGAGAGAGGGAGAGAGAGACGGAGAGGGGGAGGGGGGGGGAGGGAGGGAGGGGGAGGGGGAGGGAAAGAGGGTAGGGGTGTGGAGGGGAGGGGGTTTAGGGGATGGAGGGAGGGTGGGGGAGGGGATAGAGGGGAGGAGGAAGAGAGAGAGAGAGGGGGAGAGAGAGGGGAGGAGGAGGGAGGGAGGAGGAGAGAGGGGGAGAGAGGGAGGGGAGAGAGAAAGTGGGCAAGAGAAAAGGGGGGAGAGGGGGAGAGAGAGGGGGTGTGCTGAGAGGGGGAGGTGAGGGGGTGGGGGAGGGGGGAGAGAGGGGTGGGGAGCAGGGAGGGGGAGGGAAGGGGGGGGTAGGGGTCTGTGGAGGGGAGGGGGGTTTAGGGGAGGGATGGTGGGGGAGGGGATGGAGGGGATGTGGGGGAGAAAAAGAGGGGAGAGAGAGAGAGAGAAAGAGGGGGAGGGGGGGGAGAGGGGGGGAGAGGGGGGAGGGAGAGGAGAGAGGGGAGGGAGGGGGAGAGGGAGAAGTGGGGGGGGGTGACAGAGTGACCTCCATCTTGCTGAGACTGAGTGAGGCATACCACTTCCTGGTTTTATAGTCCCTCCCCCTCCCTCCAGCAGGGGCAGCAGCGAGAATGGAGAATTTTTAAAAAACATTAATATCTCTCTGATTTTTCATCGATTGGAAAAATACTCTAGTCCAGGAAGGCAGACGAGGGTTCTGAGCGAGGTGGCCAAAAATGACAGCCGTAGGTGGCGGCGTTCTCTCAGAAAATGCAGCACAATGGGCCAAAAGCGGTCAAGATCAGACTTTTAGTAATATAGATAGCTATCAGGTCTTAGACAAAACACCATTCATTACATGTTCCCACTTTCGGGATTGGCAGAATAGGAGTATTACAGGACTTTGCATTTTCACCAATAGTGCTTGTAGTAATGAAGACATGATGATCATAGCTATCCCTTCAGCCTATTGGGGCCAGTCAATATTTTTTGAAACATGGCAAGGCAGCACCCTTTTTAAAAGTCAGTTTATGTTCAGGGACTGAATGCACTCATCCACACATGATTCTTATCTTTGCCCATAGTTGAAAGGGTGTTTAGACCAGAGCCATTGGTAACCTTGGCAGACCCTCAGTAGGCAGCTTTTGTTTTTCAAAAATAATGTCCCATTCCTTTCTGACCCATGTGATCTTTCCTTCTGTTGCATTGGCAACTTTAAAACATGAATTATCTGTTTGTCCTTCAGCCATTTTATCATTTTTCCTATTTTGTTTGCTGTTGCTGGAGGTGTATTATCTACGGTTAAGTGTGACTCAGAGGTGTCTCCCATCTCAAATCGATCCCTTTGGATTTAAGAGAAGTGGACCATTATTTCTAATCCCAGAACCCCATTCTGTCTACTAGAATCTTTGGATCTGTGGGGACCAATGTGCAGAATTCGTAATCTGCTGTGCGGGCAGTAATGTCAGCCACGGCATTCCCCTGGGAGACTTCATTGTGGCCAGTTGTATGGGCATTGCACTTAATAATGTCCAGTTGGATTGTGAGGGCTAAGGTATGCAGTTGCTGGTGCGGTAGCAAGTACTTTTATTATGTTGAAAAAGTCTTCTTCTTGTTGGAGTGAGAGGGAATTACTGCTGTGCCTTGGCAAAGACACCAGCAATAAGTAGTTCAATGTATCCACTGCCAGTAGCAATTAACCAAGCCCAGAAATGGGATCAATCAGGGTCTTGCTGCACCTCACACTTGCCCAGTTACTCAGTTTCCCCTCCCTCCAGCAGGGGCAAACGCAGCGAGAATGGTGATTTTTGTTAAAAACATTAATATCTCTCTGATTTTTCATCGATGGGAAAAATACTCTGGTCAAGGCAGACCTGTTATCTCAAGTTTGGTTTAGAGCCAAAAATGACTGTCATTAGCTGGCGGCGTTCTCTCAGAAGGCAAAAACATTTGGTCATTGGGCAGAAAAGCGGTCAAGATCAGACTTTTAGTAATATAGATAGCTATCAGGTCCTAGACATCTAAGCTGACCATGTCATTTTAAATCTTTACATTTTCCCAACAATCGGGTTATTGGCAGAATAATCCCAGTATTACAGGACTCATATTGCATTTTCAATTGGTAGTGCTTGTAGTAATGAAGACATGATGATGGTAGCTAGTGATTGTCAGCCTAGGGGTGCCAGTCAGCAGGATATTTTCGAATGTTGGCATTGCAGCTGAACTCGCATAAAAGTCACAAATAACCTGTTCAGATGGCTGAATGCACTCATTTGCCAACACATGATTCTTTCCTATGATCTTTGGCCCACTAATCTGAAAGGGTTTCCTTAGATCCAGCTAGTTGCTGGCCTGAATTTGCAGGACCAGAGCCATTTTATTAAACGTAAAACCTGAAATGTACCTCATTTCTTGGCAGACCCTCAGTAGGCAGCTTTTGTTTTTCAAAAATAATGTCCCATTCCTTTCTGACCCATGTGATCTTTCCTTCTGTTCCATTGGCAACTTTAAAACATGAATTGTATGTTTGTCCTTCAGCCATTTTATCATTTTTCCTACTTCGTTTGCTGTTGCTGGAGGTGTAATATCTACGGTTAAGTGTGACTCAGATGTGTCTCCCATCTCAAATCGATCCCTTTGGATTTAAGAGAAGTGGACCATTATTTCTAATCCCAGGACCCCATTCTGTCTACTAGAATCTTTGGATCTGTGGGGACCAATGTGCAGAATTCGTAATCTGCTGTGCGGGCAGTAATGTCAGCCGGGGCATTCCCCCGGGAGACTTCATTGTGGCCAGTTGTATGGGCATTGCACTTAATAATATCCAGTTGGATTGTGAGGGCTAAGGTGTGCAGTAGCTGGTGCGGTAGCAAGCACTTTTATTATGTTGAAAAAGTCTTCTTCTTGTTGGAGTGAGAGGGAATTACTGCTGTGCCTTGGCAAAGACACCAGCAATAAGTAGTTCAATGTATCCACTGCCAGTAGCAATTAACCAAGCCCAGAAATGGGATTGGTCCGATTCCCTGTCAATCAGGGTCTTGCTGCACCTCACACTTGCCCAGTTACTCACAAACTTTCCCCTCTCTCTCCATCAGGCAGACAAGCTCTGTATTTGAAAACAGGTCAGAGTCTGTCATTTCAAGTTTGTTTTAGAGCAAAAATATCGAGTGTCATTGTGCTGAAATCTCGCTTGTGTTGTAGAAGGCAAAACATTTATGTTATTGTGCAGAACTCTCACTGGTGTCGTAGGAGAAAGGTTAAGCATTCATTTTATTGCTTCTAAATCTACAGCTGAATCCATTTTGTAACTTTTAAATCTTTAAACTTTCTCAACAACAATGAGCTGGTTATTTGTGAAGATATAATCCCAGTTCAATCATAACCTGAATCATATGATGAATTTATTAAATGGTACATGTTGCAGCTACAAACATTGAGGTTGGTGGAGTGATTGTGATAGGTGGTGTCAGCCAAGCAGGATGTTTTATTCTGAATGTTGTGGAGTTGTGACTGAACTCACATAATATACTCACAAATAACCTGCCCATCGATGTCTCTACACCAACCATTTGCCAATCCACTTTAATACTTTCCTATTGATCTATTTGGCTAAGCCCTACTGCAATCTGACGCAATGATGTCTTCCTTAGATCCAGCTAGATTCTGGCCTGAATTTTGCAGGAAAATATCATTGTTTCATGTAACTATAAAACATGCCCGATTTCTATTTATTTAACGGTTTTGATAAACCTGAAATGTTACCTCTCTTTCTCTTTGCACAGATGCTACCTGACCTGTGAAGTGTTTCCAGCATTTCTCTGTTTTTATTGCAAATTTCTAGTATCCATTTTATTTGAGATTCAGGGATTTGTTTTTTAACGAATCTGGTAGTTTGTAGTCCTCATGACTAATTGTGTGTTTGTATTTACTTTAATTCCAAGATGTTTAATGTAGTTGTGTGTCTTGTTGCTTTTTTCTTGAAGGTGAGGTCAATGGCAAAATCAAAGAGGGCAACTGTTCTTCTTACTTTCCTTGTAATATCAGCATGTAATTAATGTGATGGACCTTCAATATTAGATGGTCTGCTCCTACAAAGTTTTTGTTAGAGTTCCACGGTTGCCAAAGGGTTCCATTGTTCCAGGTGCGTATCTTTAGACAAAGACTGACAGCGCGGAGGAGGGGCTGCTTCAGCCCGTGGGGGGGGGTTGTAAACAGTGATCAGAGGGTACACTAGGAGTACCCTAATCACATTGGGGACAAGGTTTAAGGTTTTTGTTAACTAAAGCCAAACCTGTACATCTTGATAGGGAGATGACACCTGAGAGCAAAAGGAGGTCACAGGGAAGTACAACATCAAAGACGTTCAAGTCAGAATCAGACCTGGGTCTCCGGCGCTGTGAGTTATTACTCTACCACTGCACCAGTAGAAACTCTTCAAGACGAATATGGTAGCATAAGAAGTGAGGTGAATATAGGGGAAGAAGTGGGATTTTGAAAGTCAATTGGAATAAGCAAAAGACAGAACATTACCGGGATGTGTGTTGTGAATTGATAATAAAGTCAATGGAATATCAATACCATCAGGACTAAAGTATCTTTTTTGTCAAAATTATATGACGCATACATTTTTTGCAGGAAAAGAAATGTCCAATTAAGACTAAAATAACAAAATTAAATGAATCCTTCTCAGTAGGATGGATAGTCAGTGGATATGGTTGGGTAATTAGCACTGAGGTGAGAGACTCTGAAGCTCTGGAGGGTTATGCTGGCTTAGTCATTGTATTACTTGAAGGTTGAGGTCAATAACTTAATGAATACCAAGGAGGCAAGGGAATATGGGGATCACTTGTGGATGAATATCAGCATGTACTTAATGAATGGCAGCTTCAACATGCTCGATGGTCTGCTCCTGCCTCTATGTTGGTTTAGAGGTGGGCAGGACTGGCAACTCAATGTTCCAGGGCACAGGTGATTCATAGAGAGACAAAGATGAGGGGAAAAGAGGAGGGGGTGCTTCATTATTAGTTAAGGAGGTTGTCATGACAATGTTCAGAGGGTAGACACACCAGAGTAAGGGAATCAAGAACCAGCACTGGGAAGGGGGAACGAGAAAAAAGGGGTTGTTCATCACACAAAGGTTAGTGAACGAGCTAAAATTGGAGAATTCAATGTTTATACTGTAAACCTCCCAATGGAATATAATGCGCTGTCCCTCCAGTGTGCATGTGGCCTCACTCTGGCAATGGAGGAGATCCAGGACAGGAAGGTCAGTATGGGGATGGGAAGGGAAGTTAAAATGGTTAGTAACCGGGAGATCCAGTAGGTTAGAGCGCGTGTTTGATGGAACAGTTGCGGATTGTATGCTTGGTTTTGTCAATGTACATGAGTCACATTAGGAACACCAATTGCAGTAGATGTGGTTAGAGGAGGTGCATGTGAACCTTTGTCTCGCGTGGATGCAGGAATGCTGGGGTTCCTGGATGGATGTGAGGGAGGAGGCATTGGGACAGAGATTTTAATGATCTGCAGCAAAATATAGGCATAAGGAACTGCACATGCTGGTTTACCAAGATATAACAAAGTACTGAGTAATTCAGTGGATCAGATAGCATCTCTGAAGGACATGGATGGCCAATGTTTCAGGTCCAGATCCTCAGAGCTGATTCTGCAGAATTTGAATAAGGGTCACCTATCCATGTCCTCCACAGATGGTGCCTGACATGTTGAGTTCCTCCAGCACTTTGTGTGTTCCTTTTCTGCAGCAATATACACTTCATACCAAAATCAATATTAAACAAGTGAGGGAATTGAACCAAAGGCTATTGAATTCCTAGATGTTTCTGCAGAATGCATGTTACAGCTGCCTATTTCGTTTAAGCAAACTGTTAGAAGAAAGAACACCGCCAATGCTAGTATTGCAATACAACTGAAGGATTCTTCTGATACCTTGCCAGCTCCCAGATATACAAAGCATAATCCATCTTAGTTAATGAAAATGGTAATTCATCCATGTAAATGGGTCAATACAACTCCACAAAGAATAAATATATAAAGGGCGCACAGTGGCACAACTAGGGCTGCATTGTGGCACAGCTGATAGAACCGCTGCCTAACAGTAACCTGGGTCCGATACTGACCTCAGGTGCTGTCTGTGTGGAGTTTGCACATTCTCCCTGTGACCATGTGGCGTTCCTCCGGGTGCTCTGGTTTCCTCTCACCTTCCAAAGACGTGCGGGCTTGTATGTTATTTGGCCTCTGTATACTCCCCCTGGTGTACAGGGAGTGAATGCAAAAGTGATGTGGAAGTTATGGAACTAATGTGAGCAGGTGATGGATGGTCTGTGTGGACTTGGTGGGCCGAAGGGCCTGATTCCAGGCTGTATCTCTCAACTAAACTAAAGGTCTAAAAGGTAAAAGCCACCCCAGAACTAGCTCCGAATATGGAAAGCTGCACTCACAATCAGCCCCACCCACATACAACTCTACCCACTCAGTCCCGTCCACCACACTCACTCAGCCCCCGTCACTCCACAAAATGTGTTAGTTATTTTTGAAATACAATGCGGGCAAACCCAATTGGCATGTGATGGATATCACGTGCACCATTTCATACGGACACCTTAATGTCAGCTAATGGTATAGTTGCTAGGCATTTTGTATTATTTAAGACATTCTACTTCTTTTAATTAGTCACAGACTAATTTTGCCCTGACCTAAATGGTCTGTTAGACTATTGCAAAGAGCAATCCTGTCAATTATATTCAAAGGTTCACAGGTTATAGGGTAGAATTAGGCTATTGGGCTCATTAAGTCTATTCCGCCATTCAATCAGGGCTGATCTCTGCCTCCTAATCCCATTTTTCTGCCTTCTCCCCATGACCCTTGACACCCGTTCTAATCAAGAATTTGTCTATCTCTGCCTTCAAAAAATCCACTGACTTGGCCTTCGCAGGTCTCTGTGGCAATGAATTCCACTGATTAACTAACCTCTGACTAAATAAGTTACTCCTCCCCTCCTTTCTAAAAGAACACCCGTTAATTCTGAGGCTATGACCTCTGGTCCGAGACTCTCCCACCAGTGGAAACATCCTTTCCACAATAATTCTATCTATACCTTACATTATTCTGTAAGTTTCAATGAGATAGAAACATAGAAAATAGGTGCAGGAGTAGGCCATTAGGCCCTTCGAGTCTGCACCGCCATTCATGATCATGGCTGATCATCCAACTCGGTATCCCATCCCTGCCTTCTCTCCATACCCCCTGATCCCTTTAGCCACAAAGGTCACATCTAGCTCCCTCTTAAATATAGCCAATAAACTGGCCTCAACTACCTTCTGTGGCAGAGAATTCCACAGATTCACCACTCTCTGTGTAAAAAAATATTTTCTCATCTCGGTCTTAAAAGACTTCCCTCTTATCCTTAAACTGTGACCCCTAGTTCTGGACTTCCCCAACATTGGGAATAATCTTCCTGCATCTAGCCTGTCCAACCCCTTAAGAATTTTGTAAGTTTCTATAAGATCCCCCCTCAATCTTCTAAATTCTAGCATATACAAGCCGAGTCTATCCTGTCTTTCTTCTTATGAAAGTCCTGCCATCCCAGGAATCAGTCTGGTGAACCTTCTCTGTACTCCCTCTATGGTAAGAATGTCTTTCCTTAGATTAGGAGACCAAAACTGTACGCAATAGTCCAGGTGTGGTCTCACCAAGACCCTGTACAACTGCAGTAGAACCTCCCTGCTCTTATACTCAAATCCTTTTGCTATGAATGCTAACATACCATTTGCTTTCTTCACTGCCTGCTGCACCTGCATGCCTACTTTCAATGACTGGTGTACCATGACACCCAGGTCTTGTTGCATCTCCCCTTTTCCTAATCGGCTACCATTCAGATAATAATTCTGATTCAGATCCCCCCTCAACCTCCTAAACTCCAACGAGTAGAGGCCCAGTGCTGTCAAATGCTCATCATATGCTAGCCCACTCATTCCTGGAGATATTCTACTTCTTTTAATTTGTCACAGAATGTAGACTAATTTTGCCCTGACATAAATGATCCACTAGGCTATTGTAAAGAGCAACAATCAATTATATTAATAGTTCAGGAGTCCAAATAAATCATGCAAAGCTTACTGATCTATTGAGATTTCATTTATTGGGAGTGAAGAAATATGTCCACAAGGAGAGGAATAGATCGGGTAGATGCACAGTTTCTTATCCAGGGCAGGGGAATCGAGAACTAGAGGACACAGGTTAAGGTGAGGGGGGAAAGATTTAATAGAAACCTGAGGGGTAACTTTTTCACACTGAGGGTGGTGGATGTATGGAGGAGGTAGTTGAGGCAGGTACTATCACAATGTTTAAGAAACAGTTTTGACAGGTACATGGAAAGGACAGGTTTAGAAGGATATGGGCCAACACAGGTAGGTGGGACATGTAGATGGGACAAGTTGGTCCGTGTGGGCAAGTTGGTTTGAAGGGCCTGTTTTCACACTCTATGAGTCTGTTACTCTGTGATTATTGTGAGAAATACTGTACTCTAATTTCATGTTGAATGTAATATCTTCTTGGACATGGTTTTGACATTGATGATACCCAATAAAGATTAATTCATATGGTTTATAAAGTTTCAAATTGGATTACTGTTTTATACATAGAGTCAGCTTAAAGCATAGCGATATGTTTAGCTTCAACAGTCAATAAACAGTACTCTCTAAACTCAGTGACATACTTCAGAACTCTAACAGCAGCCCAGGGAGATGTGAAGTGCTTTGTTCTAGCACACTGTCAGAATAATTTAGAGTGTATTAGGTTATACTAATAATGTGGATCATGGATTTTGATGGTGCAATGCCCATTAAACTGTCAAAGGTCATGCCAAGAGTTGCGGCAGTATGCACAGAAGAAGAGGAATTTCATTATCTGCCCTGAATCCTCGTGGGAAAAGCTGTCATAAATTGTCATCTTCCTCCTTTGTTGATGGCTTAACCAAAGGACAAATCCTATTTTGTTTCTTCGGTGTAAACCAGCTTCTGCAGTTTTTTCCTATGCTATTTTGTTCAATGTTGTCTAGCTCTAACACATTTGGGAGGTTCGGGAAACACATGTTCTATACTGTTGAAACTCTAGATGGCGTTCAACAAAAGCAGTCTGTAACCCTTGCATCCCCCCCCTCTCTCCATCCCTTCCCCACCCGTCGTTCCAGCTTCAAAGTCGTCTTGTTGAATCTCATTGTCTGTGTTCATTTTCACCTAGGCCACAATGGCCTGTTTCCTTTATCATTGGTACTTTTTTGCATATCTTTCATTCATTTGGTTAATATCTTTCTACATCACCGTCAATATCTCTTGTTTCCCTCTCTCCTGACTCTCAGTCTAAAAAAGGGTCTCGACCCAAAACATCACCCATTCCTTTTCACCAGAGATGCTGAATGACCCGCTGAATTACTCCAGCATTTTGTGTCTCTCTGCAGTCAGATGATTGTTAAACTATTCATTCTCACACTGTCACAAACACATTACACATTTCATGAACACAGTTGCGAAAATTAATTAGATTTCTAAATCGTCAATTAACAACTGAGTGGTGGCGAAGTGGTGGTGAATTGCTGCCTTACAGCCCCTGAGACCCTGGTTCGATCCTGACTACGGGTGCTCCCTGCACAGAGTTTTACGTTCTCTCTGTGACAACGTGTGTTTTCACAGGGTGCTCTGGTTTCCTCACACACTCCATAGACATACAAGTTTGCAGGTTAATTGGCTTCGGTAAAAAAAATGGAAAATTATCCCGAGTGTGTAGGATAGTGTTAGTGTACGTGGATTGCTGGTTGGCCCAGACACGGAGGGCTGAAGGACATGTTTCCATGCTTTATCTAAACTAAACTAAACTAAACTAAACTAAACTAAACTAAACTAAACTAAAACTGTTATAAGTAATGATAATCCTGAAAGTTTTGGGTTGTTGTAAGAATACAATAGGTTCACTAATTTCCTTAGGAACGTTGGCGGGAAATCTGTTGTCCTTATCTGGTCTGACTTACATGTTGAGCTTTAGGTTTATTTTTGTCACGTGTGCTGAGATACAGTGAAAAGCTTTGTTTTGCATGCTATCCCATCAGATCAGATAGTTAGCATCCATCGATCCATCTGCGAGAGATGATGGTGCGGCTTTGATGTTGTGCTGTTTGGGGAGCGGAATGTTTCATCTGTGGTTACAATCCCTGCTGTTGCTGACTAGGCCTATCCTTGACAGGTAGACCCTCCCACAGCTTCCACTGGTGAAGGTGTCTCTGGCCATTGGAGTGTGTTGCGGTTGCCCTTGACCATGAATGAATGAATACTTTAGTATCACACGTGACAAGTCACAGTGCAAGTTGTTGTTTTGCATATGCAAGGTACGCGAAGAGTTGCCACATAAAGTATTCATAACGTATTCATTCATTCATGATTATTTTGTGGTGCTGGCGCCTGGCCTCCAGGGTCAGAGACTCATAGAGTCATAGAGCGATACAGCGTGAAAACAGGCCCTTTGGCCCAGCTTGCCCAAACCGGCCAACATTTCCCAGCTACACTACTCTCACCTACCCACGTCTGGTCCATATCATTCCAAGTCTGCACTATCCATGGACCTGTCTAACTGCTTCTTAAATGTTGGGATAGTCCCTGCCTCAACTACCTCCTCTGGCAGCTTGTTCCATACACCCACCACCCTTTGTGTGAAGAGTTTACCCCTCAGATTCCTATTAAATCTTTTCCCCTTCACCTTAAACCTATGTTCTCTGGTCCTCAATTTTGATCAAGGCAAAATGTTCTGTTCGTCTTCCCAATCTATTCCTCTCATGATTTTATACACCTCTATAAGATCCTCCTGCACTCCAAGGAATAGAGCCCCAGGCTGCTTAAACAATCCCAATAGCTCAGACCCTCTAGTCCTGGCAACATCCTCGCAAATCTTCTCTGTCCAAGGGTCTTGTACCACATGTTGTTGTGGTGCTTCATTTCCACCTTGAGGTCCTTTCTCCATTTCCTCCGGTCCTCAGCAGACACTTCCCAGTTGTCAGTGCCAATGTTAAAACTATTCATATCTCATTTAATCATATCCTTGTAGCAGAGCTTTACCCTCCTAGCATTATGCAAACCCACTCCAAGACAGAATGTAATTAATCTGGAAACCGAGGAGAAAATTCGTGATTAAAATAAATTATTCTAAGGCTTTCACGTTGATTGCATTTTCCTTAAAATATGAAAACAATGTCAAACCAAAAACTGTGTTTGACCTTGGAACGATTGAAATCAAATGAAATGATCAAAAGTCAATTATGTTCTGTTTTCCCTGACCATTCCCAATTCTGCAATCTGTACACTGTGGATGGCTTGATTGTAATCATGTATAGTCTTTCTGCTGACTGGTTAGCACGCAACAAAAAAGCTTTTTACTGTACAACGGTAGACATGATAATAAACTAAACTAAGCTTAATTGTGCTGGGCAGTCAATTAATTGGCTGCTCTAAATTGTAGAATTTGGGAGGAGTTGATGGGGCAGTGTAATGGCAGCAACTCTGCCCCTGTGCCACTGTGCCGCCCTTAGGCACATTTTGTCATACTTCTCAAATATGTAATTCCATGCAAATCCTATGCTCCAGGGAAACCTGACAAGTGCAGGTAGATAGTGTATTAATTTATCACTTGCCAGGTTTTATCCCGCCCGCACCTCTTTTCCAGCTTTCTCCCTTCTAGTACAATGTCTGAAGAAGGGTCCTGACCTGAAACATCACCCTTCAATTACCTCCGCTGATACTGCCTCACCCGCTGCGATACTCCAGCACGTTTTGTTTTGGTCTGACGGAGCTGGGTCAAATATTGACAACTGCAGTCTTTGACTTGCACTCAATTGCACAGTTCTTAGTGTGCCTGGGGCTTCAATTAATTCCCTGATTGTTTTATAGACTAATATTTAATATACTGTTGCTTACTTTTTAAAGCTTAGTTTGTCATTAATCTCTGGAAGTGAGACTGAAATACATTGTGGCAGAAAACATCTTAGTTTAGTTTAGAGATACGACGTGGAAACAGGCCGTTCGGCCCACTGAGTCAGCGCTGACTAGCGAACCCCATACACCAGCTCTATCCTACACACTAGACACAATTTACAATTTTTACTGATGCCAATTAACCTACAAACTTGTACATCTTTTGAATGCGGGGAGAAACCGGAGCATCCGGGAAAAACCCATGCCGTCATGGGGAGAACGTACTAACTCCATAAAGACAGTAGCCGTAATCAGGATTGAAATGACTGCAGGCACGTTCTGTCAGGGTAGGCATGGTAGGCAGTGCCTACCCTGACTAAAATTATAAAATGGTAATTATTAAATATAAATTGTAAACTCATGGGAGAAATGATGCCTACCTAAGAGATCGATCTCTAAGGAAGGCATTATTCTCCCGTGCCTTTCATCTGCAGTACATGTAATACACAATACACGTTATGTGCAGCTCCCGTGCCGACAACGCTGCTTCAAGCCTTCAATGACATGGGGGGGCTGAAGGCAGCTGAAATTCTGCCTTTGCACCGTGGACTGCATACTGTGCATGCGCAAGCACAGCGCAAGTTTCTTGGCGGGGTTTTCCAACATAGATTGTCATTACCATCAGATTATCTTAAAGGGGCTGTCCCACTTGTGCGACCTAATTTGTGAGTTTAGAAGGGTTTGCCCTTGACTCAAACTCGCAGCATGGTCGACACGAGGTCCTAGGACATCCAATGAGGTCACTGGGACTCTCCTTCATGCTCGAGGGAAGTTCCCGAATACTCGCAGCCTCAGCTAGATCGCGAAAAAATTTTCAGCATGTTGAAAAATTTTCCGGGAGTAAAATTTGGTTGGCATGGTTATTTTTAACTCGTAGTGCAGTAGAGTGGGGTCACTATCTGGTTACAGACAGTCGAGGGCAGCCGTAGGCAGTCTCCTTCACTGAACGGGCATTTTGTTTAGCTCATTGGAGTTTCCTTGACCCAGGAAGACCTACCGGAAGGTAAAATGTCCGCTAAACTTTATTATACTTCTTAAAAGTGTCTCCACTCCTTCTCCCCTCTCTCCCCTTCTCTCTCCCCACCGGGGAGGGAAGTAGCTCGGTTGGCTTCGAGCGGCAGCCGAGATTGGACAGCGGAACCGGCAGCTACCTCAGTGCCTTCTGCTGGCCCGCTCACCTCTGGCAGTGCTCTCCGTCTGAACACCTCTCTCCTGCCGCTCGCCGGCCTTGCTCATGTCAGCCGCTTCCCACAAATCCTTAAATTCTAACTGCTGCCGGGAGCAGGACATGGCCTCACTTGCTGCGCAGGGTGACACGGCATGGCATTCACTGCCTGGTCTGTGTCGTTCAATGTACAGTGATGGGACCACCTCAAGAGCGGGTCAGCGGGCGATGGATAACAGGACAGCGGGCGGTGGAGATTACTCCTGTGTCAGCGCGACTAACCTCATTTGATCCCTTGATCGCACTGAGACAGGAGTAAGCTCTGGTGAGTTTTCCCTCGGCTCATACTTGCAGCATGGTCGACACGAGGTCGTAGGATGCCTTCGTAACTCTCCTTCATGCTCGAGAGTAGTTCCCATGTACTCAAGGCCTCAGCTAGGTAGCGGTGTATTTTTCAACATGTTGAAAAATGCCCGCGAGTAAAAAAAGGTCGCCATGGAAAAAATCGATACTTTTTTCACTTGTAGGTTTAGTAGGTCGCAGTAGGTCGGCATGTTAGTCGTAGGTAATCGAGGGTAGTCGAATGTAGTTGAAGGTAGTCGTAGATAGTCTTCATCATAGTCGAAGGGAGGTCAAAGGGAGGTCGAAGGAGATCGAAGGAGGTCGTCTTCACTCTCCACTATTCGGTGTCCAATTTTCCCGAAGCTAGTCGAAGTTAGTCTTCAACATAGTCAAAGGAGGCGAAGGAGGTCTTCAACATGACATTTTTTGGGTCAGGCAGCATCTCTGGAGTAACGTTTCTGGACAGGACCTTTTTTCAGACTATCTCTCCCAGACAATGAGCCTCGGAGTTCCGAAACAGTTTTACATTCAAGCACTGGTCAGGCTGGAGTCTGTTCAGCTAGGAATCAATAACAAGTGTGATCTATTGCTCCACAGGCAAAATAATTAGATTTGGGGACAAAGATGATGCCAGTGTTGTGTGAGTGCAGATCTCTTGAACTGTTATAACGCTGGAGGAGGTTCCAGATATAAGGCTGGATCATGAAAACTAGCATTGTTTAACATGGAGCAAATGTAGATAATTAATTGAGAGCATTTGGCGTGAGTTAATGCGTGACAGCAGAGTTTTTGATGATCTCATAGAACTATGGAGCACAGGAACAATCCCTTCGAACCACAATATCTGTGCTAAACATAATGGCAAGTTAATTACGTCTGCCTGCATATGATACATAACCCGCCACTCTCTGCAAATTCATAATCTCCTCTGACTGCATAAAACCATATCCCTGCATTCACATGGCAATCTAAAAGCTACTTAAATGCCTTCATCATATCTGTCTCACCCTTGTCAGCCTATTATGGGCACCCTCAAAACCCTGCCCCGCTCACCTCCATTAAACTCCCTTCCTCTAATCTTAAAGTTATGCCCTCAAGTCTTTGACATTTCCATCCTACGATATAGGTTCTGATATTTACCTTACTGATGCCTCTTAGAATTTTATATCCTTTATCAGGTCTCCCCTTAACCTATGATGGGAGAAGTTAACTCAAACTTTTATCCATCCTCTCCTTTCAGCTTAATGCCCTCTAATTCAGACAGCATTTTGATTAACCTCTTATGCTCCCTCACAAGATACAAGAGATACAAGATACATTTAATTGTCATTTGAACCCCTTGAGGTCCAAACGAAATGCCGTTTCTGCAGCCATACATTACAAACACATAGACCCAAGACACAACATAATTTACATAAACATCCATCACATCGCTGTGATGGAAGGCCAAATAAACTTATCTCTCTCACCACAGCCTCGACATCCTTCCTGTGATGGGTTGACCAGAACTGCACATAATACACCAAATGCAGCCTAACCAAAGTGTCATGAAGCTGCAACATGACTCCCTGACTCTTATGCTCAATGCCTTGACCAATGAAGGCAAGCATTCCACATACTTTCTTTGCCACTCTATCTTCTTCAGTAGATTAAAAATGAAAGACATTTTCTTCTAGTTGGCAAATTTGTGAAATTAGTTATCCATTTTAAATGGTCACACAAAGCAAGGAGGATTTGTGGTATCTCTATTGTATTTTTTAATTCAACTGAGAATTAGGAGGTTTCCAATAATTTTGATTATTTAAAACAAGCGGAAGGGCCTGTTTCCATGCTGTATGGTTGTATGACTCTATGAGTCTATTTTTTCAAATTCATTCCAGAAGTATATTTAAACCATATCAAATCAATCATTGGAAGGATTTATTTTTGATTAATCTTTTAAGTTTGCTTTAACAAGCTGTGATACATTTCATTTAAGTTCATCAAGACTTCCAATTCTCTGCAAGGTGTAATTAGCAGTGACAATCCATCTTGCCCAAAGAGGCTGAAGCCTGCAGGGCATGTGTGAAGAATGTCATATTCAATGAGCCACAGACAATGAGGAACAGTCCACCACAGACAAAAACCTTCGAGGCACCGCTCCGTCAAATCATATTTGCAAATCATTGCAACTTAAGACATTGCACAAACGGAACATGCAAATGGAAAATCAAAAACATTAATATCCATTGCTGCCAGAGATTGGAAAGTCCAATGTATCCATCGGAGGTGATTAAATGAAGAGTTATGTCCATGACAGAAGCTCAATCTCAAAGCTGCCTCCTACTCAGAGATGCTGTGTGGAAGAAAAATTGGAGCCCCATTGAATTTGCAGACAGAACCTCAGTTGTAGAGAAGTTGGATGGGGAATGGGATCACTGGCATTATCTCACTGCGTTGAAAAATCTCCTTTTAGGAAATGTTATGGAAGAAACTTTGGGGGGGGAACCCTTGCATTTATATAGCACCTTTTACAATCTGTTGTGTTTGACCACATGGGAAGTGTGGCAGTTACTCTGCAATAAAGGTCTTTGCATAAAAGAGCAGTGTAATACTGATCAGATCATTTCCTTTAGTGTCAGTCTGCTTCTACCCGTGATGGGTATTGATAGCTGCTAGAAGGTTAGCTTCATCATATCGAAATTCAGCCCACCTTACTTCAAGTAGCCCCTACAACACAACTATTAATAATGCATTTACTTAATATTGGTCTGTGTCTGTAGAATATTTAAACAAGGCTGCAGGATCTGACTTCCTGAGTCGCTGTTGTTAGTTGGAAGAGTGCTGATAAACCATTTTACTTTCTTTTGTGATTTTTGTTAGCTTGTTATCACGCCAGTGGAGATCCCTTGAGGAAAATACTTGGATTAGCGAGCTGGGCTTTTTTTTTTCAAAAGAAAGAGCACACACTTCCCTAAGGCTAATAATGACATTGTTATTAATCTTGAAGAACATGTGCTGAAAGCCAATCAGTCAACCAATAAATGCGTGACAAACTATAAAGGGAGAATTAGTTGGTCATTTTTTCTCGACCATCCCTGTTTTCACTAATCAGTGATTTGGGTTTTGCAAATGCACAGGAAAAGTATCCTCCATCAAAAGCATCTGTAGGAGGCATAGTGGAGTTGCTACCTTACGGTGCTAGAGACCCAGGTTGAATCCTAACTACGGTTGCTGTCTGTATGGAGTATGTACATTCTTTATGTGACCATGTGGGCTTTCTCTGTGTGCTCCGGTTTCCTCCCACATTCCAAAGACATGTTTGTAGGTTGATTTGTTTCTGTAATTTGCCCCTAGTGTGTTGGATAGAACTTTTGTGTACAGGTGATCATTGGTCAGTGCAGACTGAGTGGGCTGAAGGGCCTGTTTCCACGCTGTATCTCTAAACTAAATTAATCTGAAGAGGTGCTGCTTTAAGAAAGTAGCAACTATCATCAAGGAACCCCACCATCCAGGCTGTTCATTGATACTACAGCCAAGAAAACACATCAGCATCTCTCCTTTCTCAGAAGCGAAAATAAATTTGGCATGTCTTCAATGACTCTTGCCTAATTTTTTTAATCAACCATTAAACCATTCTGCAGGATGCATCACAACTTGGTTTGGCAAATATTCTGCCCAAGACTGCAATAGATTGCAGAGAGTTGTGGATACAGTCCACCCCCATCGATGTCATCTAAGCTTCACACTGCTTTGGAAAAGAAGCCAACCCCATCAAGGACCTCGTACAAACCCAGTCATTCCCTCTTCTCCACTCACCCATCGGGCAGAAAATACAAAAGCTTGAAAGCACTTACCAACATATTTAGAAACAGGTTCCCCACTGTCATCAGACTGCTGAACGGACTTATCATAAGCTAAGGGTGTACATCCAATCTTTTTTCCAGGTTAATTGGCCTCTGTAGATTGTCCCTAGTGCATAGGGAGTAGATGAGAAAGTGGGTTAACATAGAATTGGCATTAATGGGTGATCGTTGGTCAGCATCGACACAGTGGGCCTGTTTTCATGCTGTGTCTATAACTCTAACGTATACACTAAAGTGTGAGGTGTCACAATATTGGATGTTATATCAAGGCAGGACCTTCACAGTGAATGGCAATGCCAAGGAGAGAATTGTATTGCAGAGGGATCCGGGAGTGCAAGTACATGGTTACCTGGAATGTGGTGCCACAGGTAGATAGGGTAGCAATTTGGTATACTGGCCTTCACCTGTCAGAAAATTGAGTATAGGATGTTATGTTACAGTTCACGAGACAAATCAAGCCAAGAGAGTTTATTGTCATGTGTCCCAGATAGGACAATGAAATTCTTGCTTTGCTTCAACACAACACAATATTGTAGGCATAAATACAGAACATATACCATTATATAAATATATGCATACATGAATAAATAAACAGATAAGGTGCAAATAAACAGATAATGGTCTATTAATGTTCAGAGTTTTGTTTCAGTTGAGTTTAATAGCCTGATGGCTGTGGGGAAGTAGCTATTCCTGAACCATGACGTTGCAGTCCTCAGGCTCATGTACCTTTTACCTGAAGGTAGCAATGTGAATGAGTGTGTGGCCAGGATGGTGTGGGTCCTTGATGATGCTGCCAGCCTTTATGAGGCAGCGACTTCAATAGATCCTCTGGATGGTGGGGAGGTCAGAGACAATGATGGACTGGGTAGTGTTTACTACTTTTTGTAGTCTTTTTCTCGCCAGGGTGCTCAAGTTGCCGATCCAAGCCACGATGCAACCGGTCAGCATGCTCTCTACTGTGCACCTGTAGACGTTAGAGAGAGTCCTCCTTGACATACCGACTCTCCGTAATCTTCTCAGGAAGTAGAGGGGCTGATGTGCTTTCTTTATAATTTCATCAGTGTTCTCGGACCAGGAGAGATCTTCAGAAATATGCACGCCCAGGAATTTGAAGCTCTTGACCCTCTCCACCATCGACCTGTTGATATAAACAGGACTGTGGGTCCCCATCCTACTCCTTCCAAAGACCACAATCCGTTCCTTGGTTTTGTTGGTGTTGAGGGCCAGGGTATTGTGCTGGCACCATTTGGTCAGTCGGTTGATCTCTCTTCTATACTCTGACCCGTCCCCATCAGTGATATGTCCCACAATAGTGATGTCGTCAGCGAACTTGATGATGGAGTTTGCACTATGACCGGCTACGCAGTCATAAGTATAGAGTGAGTACAGCAGGGGGCTGAGCACGCAGCCTTGAGGTGCTCTCGTGCTGATTGTTATTGAGGCTGACACATTTCCACCACTTCGAACAGTCTGTGGTCTGTGGTCTGTGGATGAGGAAGTCGAGGATCCAATTGCCGAGGGATGTGCCGTTATACAAGACACTAGTGAGAGGTTAGAGGGAAAAGAAGATCAACTTTTTCATGGGTTTATGGAACGAGCTGCCAGAGGAGGTAGTTGAGGCAGGTACAATAGCAACATTTAAAATACATTTGGACAGGTACATGTGTGGGGGAGGTTAAGATGGATATGGGACTAACACAAGCAAATTGCACCAGCTTAGATGGGGCACCTTGGTAGGCGTGGTTGACTTGGTCCGAAAGGCGTGTTTCTGTGCTGTATAGCTCTGTGATTCTATAATTTCATTGTTGATGTCGTTGTTAGTGCAACATCAACATTGGTGAGGGGATGATTCTCTCTGTTTTACAGATTGTAACTGGCATACTGGCTTCATTGACACCGGATGGATATCCATTCTGTGTTCATTTCCTGACAAAAACTAATGTCAGGTTATTAACACTAAAGACATCCAATCTTTGTGGCTCAGGAAATTTGCTGTCGTAATTTTGGGATCTCATTCTTTCAGGCTGGAAATTAATCTTTTGTAGATTTTTGAAAGACAAATTTTAACTAAAAAAGATAACTTTTAGACTTTAGTGATACAGTGCGGAAACAGGCCCTTCAGCCCACCGAGTTACACTGGCCAGCGATCACCCTGTACACTAACACTATCCTACACACTCGGGACAATTTACGATTTACAGAATGAACCTGCAAACCTGTATGGAGTTGGAGTTTGGGAGGAAACCAGAGCACCTGGAGAAATCCCCATAGGGTCACACGGAGAATGTACTAACTCCATGCAGACACAGGGCTGCCAACTCTCACGCTTTGAGCGTGAGACTCACGCACTCAAGCAAACTCTCACGCCCTCACGCTCATCAGAAATTTCACACGCTCAGTGGTGAAAGATTTTGTGATCAACGAAAATTACAAAACTCGGATAAACTGCATGGTCCACGGGTGTTGGAGAGCCGGGGCTGCGGGAGGGATGGGAGCAGAACCAATAGCGGGAACAGATGCAGGGAGCCAGGACTTGCGAGTATTTGTAGCGCTGTGAGTCGCTCGCTGCAGCTCCGGCCATGGAGCATTCGGACAGTGCGAGTGTCCCGGGCCACGGAGGCGTCGGAAGCATCGCTGCCGCGTGAGTCTCTGTGCCGAAGGGACAGAATCTCAAAGGGAGGTGGAGAGAGAGAGAGGGGAAGGAGACAGGGAGACAGTGGGGGCAGTGAGAGAGAGGGGACAAGAGAGGGGGTGAGAGAGGAGAGGGAGAGTTGAGAGAGAGAGGGGGAGAGAGAGAGGGAGAGAGAGAGAGAGGGGAGAGAGAAGAGAGAGGGAAGTAGAGAGAGTGAGAGACACAGGGAGTGGAGAGTGGAGAGAAAGGGGGAAGGGAGAGCGAGAGGGGGGGGAGAGAGAGGGGAGAGAGAGGGGGGGAGAGAGGGGGGTGAGAGAGAGCGGAAGAGAGGGGGAGAGAGAGAGGGGAGGGGAGAGAGAGGGATGAGAGAGTGAGGTGGGAGGGAGAGAGAGAGAGAGGGAGAGAAAGAGAGGTGGAGAGAGAAGGGAGAGAGAGAGGAGGGAGAGAGATGGGGAGAGAGAGAGGGGGGGGAGAGGAGAGGGGGATAGAGTGGCAGGGCTGCCAACTCCCATGCATTGAGCGTGAGAATCACGCATTTCACCAAATTCTCACGCTGATCACAAATTTCTCTCGCTCTGTTGTGAGAAATTCTGTGATCAACGAAAATCTCAAAACTCATATCAACTGCATGGGCCGCGGGTGTTGGAAGCGGAAGCAGCGGCGGGGACAGATGCGGACGGGGAGCGGGGCTGGCGAGTGTTTGCCGGGCTGGCGAGTCGCTCACTGCAGCTCCGGCCATGGAGCAGCCTCAGTGCAAGAATCCCGGGCCGTCGGAGGCGTCGAAGCGTTGCGCCGCTGCAATGAGAGTCTCTGTGCCGAATTCACCCAGGTGACCAGCATGGATCAGGCTGCGGCTCGGTGCATCCTGGAGGACAACCAGTAGCTGCTGGAAGTAAGTACCAAGCACTGGGTAGATACAGTGGAAGATAGTGGACTTCAAATGGGGGTGGTTGGTGAAAGCATCCTGCTTGCCTGCTAGATTTTCACTTACTGTAACTGCAGGAAAAATGTTCCCGATGTTGGGGGCGTTCAGAACCATGGGTCACAGTTGAAGAATAAAGGGGGGGGGGTTAGGACTGAGATGAGAAAAAAACTTTCTTCACGCAGAGAGTTGTGAATCTGTGGAATTCTCTGCCACAGAAGGCAGTGCAGGCCAATTCACTGGATGTTTTCAAGAGAGTTACATTTAGTTCTTGGGGCTAACGACATCAAGGGATATGGGGAAAAAACAGGAAAGAGGTACTGATTTTAGATGCATAGCCATGATCATATTGAATGGCAGTGCTGGCTCGAAGGGCCGATGGCCTATTCCTGCACCTATTTTCTATGTTTCTATGCTTGAGTATATGGCAATAAAACTCGATCACTTGATTTTGAAGCATTCATGCATGGTGGAGGTATAATGTAGTCATAGAGTGATACAGTGTGAAAACAGGCCCTTCAGTGCAACTTGCCCACACCCGCCAACATGTCCCAGCTACGCCACCTGCTTTTGGTCCATACCTCCAAACCTGTCCTATCCATGTATCAGTCTAACTTTTTCTTAAATGTTGGGATGGTCTTACCCTGGGAGGGGGGACACCCTTCTTTCACACCCTCTCCCCACTCGGTTGCTCCACCCCCTCACCGGGTACCCCCAGTGCCGGTGATCAGTGATCGCACAGCCTCCCCCCTTTCAAAAACGCTCCAATCCAATTTAAAGCATATATATTGCATTCAAGTGTAAGTTAAAAGACTCGCTACAGTATTCACCATATTGCACAATTTCAATCTGAAAAATGCAAACGTTCCGTACCAATGGGAGGGGGACACCCTCCTCCCCCCACCCCCCCCCCCTTCCCCTACACACCCGTCCCCCCCCCCCCCTCCACCCCCCCCCCCAGTGCCGGTGACCAGTGATCCCCCCCCCCCCCCCCCATTTTGTAGGTTAACTGGCTTCGGTAAAATTGTAAAATTGTCCCTCATGGGTGTAGGTTAGTGTACAGGGTGATCGCTGGCTGCACAGACTTGGTGGGGGAAGGGGCTTTTTCCATGTTGTATCTCCAAAGTCTAAAGTCTAATCCAGTATTGGGACTATGGGCAAGTGATGCACTTTATTTATATAACCATATAACAATTACAGCACGGAAAACAGGCCATCTCGGCCCTCAAGTCCGTGCCAAACACTTCTTCCCCCCTAGTCCCATCTACCTGCACTCAGACCATAACCCTCCATTCCTTTCCCGTCCATATACCTATCCAATTTATTTTTAAATGATAAAATCGAACCTGCCTCCACCACTTCCACTGGAAGCTCATTCCACACACCTACCACTCTCTGAGTAAAGAAGTTCCCCCTCATGTTACCCCTAAACTTCTGTCCCTTAATTCTCAAGTCATGTCCTCTTGTTTGAATCTTCCCTACTCTCAATGGGAAAAGCTTATCCACGTCAACTCTGACTATCCCTCTCATCATTTTAAAGACCTCTATCAAGTCCCCCCTTAACCTTCTGCACTCCAAAGAATAAAGACCTAACTTGTTCAATCTTTCTCTGTAACTTAGTTGCTGAATCCCAGGTAACATTCTAGTAAATCTCCTCTGTACTCTCTCTATTTTGTTGACATCCTTCCTATAATTAGGCGGCCAAAATTGTACACCATACTCCAGAATTAGCCTCACCAATGCCTTGTACAATTTTAACATTACATCCCAACTTCTATACTCAATGCTCTGATTTATAAAGGCCAGCACACCAAAAGCTTTCAATACCACCCTATCTACATGAGATACATATTTGATATACCATCTTTGACATTTTACTGCATTTCAGGACAAAATATTTTGCTTATATATTAAACGAAAGAATAGGAATCTCAGAATCAAATAATTAATTTAACCATGTGTTATGTCATGTCGTTGGATTTGATTTATTTACCTTGAACTCCAAAACTGACCTCGAAACCAAGTAAATGGGTTTTCAAAATTAATTGACCATCAAAATCCTAAGTCACACCGCACAGATAATAATTCCAGACTTTTATATAATTAAATAGCTATTCAAGCCATGAATAAAATATCCTTTAATTTATTACAGTAACATTTTCAACATCTTTCCTGCACATTGAAGATTATTTATTAATTGATCTTCAGTATATAAAGCATTGTCAAAGCATGTGCCATCTCCACTTGATTAAATATGTGGCACAGAATATCCAGAAGTTTTATTTTGCCAGCTCTGCCAGGAAATGATTTACATTTCAAAATGTCACAGTGTATAATTATATTAAAATCAAATGATGCACACACACACACATCAACTAAGTTTGGTGATGACTCGGAAGTTGGGCATGGTCAATGCAACGCAATGGACATCACTGATAGACCATCAACACTTAGAATTTCATCCAAAGCCGCATGCTGCATGGAAGCAAATTTCAGAAGTCTTGACATTAATACAATCTCCAGTCTGCAATGTTCGTAGCTGGAATAAATTTATAGACACATTTATTTTGCATTGTGACAGGTCTAGTTTGGTGGAAACTTTGCAGCTTGCCAACTCTGCAGATGAATTGCTGTGAAATGAGCAATGAAAGATGTTCACTATCTTAAATGGCCTAGACATGGACCAGGCCCTGCAGGCTGGAAGGGGATGAATTTATGGCCACTGTTTGAAAAACGAGGGCTAGATAAAACAGGAACTATAGAGCGGCTTGACTGATATCAGTAATAAGTACATACGAGAGTTTAGTATAATGGAGAGAATAAAAGAACATTTGGAAAGTACCAACAATATTAGGGGATTTATGCTTGGAATTATGGAAGCGCTATCTTCTTCGACAGATCCACTGGATTTTTTCGAAGATGGAAGTGCTGGAACAGTTAAGATGGAACCAGCAATATGGTGTGTGTGAAATATTCATTAAAAATCTCACTGCCTCGTGTGGCTCCATGTATACTGCCATGCTGATTTTTAAGGGGACATTCCACACCCTAGAAAATGTGCCCCTGCACTTCTTATACATTCATACCCTTCTTATGGGGCGGCACAGTGGCACAGGGGTAGAGTTGTTTGGCCTTACAGCACCAGAGACCCGTCATAGGGTTATGGGGAGAAGGCAGAAGGATGGGGTTAGGAGGGAGAGATAGGTCAGTCATGATTGAATGGCGGAGTAGACTTGATGGACCGAATGCCCTAATTCTGCTCCTATCACCTATGACCTTACAGTATGAGCCTCTTCATCTTTGATAGTGCAACAGTCCAGGCTGCTTCTGCTGTCCTCTGAAAGGTCATCACCTCACCAATAGTAACCAAGGGTGTACCTGTTACTGAGAGGAGTGGCCACAGGGTAACCCTGCACTAGATCTGCCTCTCTCCTCTACCTTTCCTGGTGGTTACCCAACCGCCTGCAGTCCGAACCTTAGGTGAGACCACAACACTAATACTCCTATCCCTGGTGTTCTCAGCATGGCTGATGATCTTGGGTGATCTAACTCCAGCTCGTTCCTTCATGTGGTTTGCCAGGAACATTATCTGTGCACACTTCCCACAGGTGAAGTCACCAGAGACAATGGAAGTCTCCATGATCTCTCCCATCCAGCAGAAGGAGCATTACCACCTCCATGATTGCCATCCTGTCTACTGTCGACAAATCATTTAAAAGCCCCTTCCTGTTCTGATCTATATAGCATTGACAACTTTCTCACTCCCAAATAAGGGACTCAAGGGCAAAATAAGGGACCAATTCCCAATGGCAATTAATTGACCTACTCGGCCGTGGCTGGGTGAATGATGAGTTGGCCCGGGTGCTGGACTGCACACAAAGCCCAGCCGGCACCCCATCCAACTCATGAACTGATGATCTGCCATAAGAAGGAGTGGTGGTGGTGTCGGCAGTAAGCGAGGGTTCGAAGGTGGGACAGCTGCCGACTGACGGGGCCATAGGCGAACTGCTGCTGCTGCACTGCATGGGCTGGACTACATCGGGACGGGTGACGGGGCGGCGCTCCGACCCGACAGTTTCCCCCACCTGAGTAGTAGCAGTCAAATACGGGCAAGGGCGTTCCTGTATGGGACAAACCAGTATACGGGATGTCCCGGCTAATACGGGACAGTTGGCAACTTTACACCTATACCTCTGCTCAGCCTTCCTGCTGAAGAAGAGAGACCCGGGTTCGATCCTGACTACGGGTGCTGTTTGTACAGAGTTAATTTAGTAATTTGTTTAGTTTATTGTCGTGTGCACCATGTTCTAATGTGTCCCCTGTGACCGCGTGGGTTGCCACCGGGTGATTTGGTTTCCTCCCACATTCCAAAGATGTGCAAGGTTGTACGTTAATTGGCTTCAGTAAAAATGCCCCTCTGGTGTGTGTGGGATGCAAAAGTGGGCAAGAAGGGACATTGCTAGCAGATTAGTGAGTGGGGAAAGAAGATGGAAGACCGCAGGGGAATTAATGTTGCTCGGGTGTAGCCTGCCCTGTCATTGTCATGGAGCCATACAGCATGGAAACAGGCCCTTCGGCCCAACTTGTCCATGCTGAACAAGATGCGTCATTTAAGATGACTCCATTTACCCTCATTTGGTCTTTAGCCCTCGATGATTGAATGGCAGAGTAGACTCGATGGGCCAAATGGCTTAATTCTACTCTTAGAATTTATGAACTTGTGAAACTTTTCCTATCAATGTACCCGTACAAGTGACTTTTAATTGTTGTTATTGTACCTGGCTCAACTATCTCTTCTGGCAGCTCATTCGCCAACTTCTGAGTAAAAAGAGTTGCCTATTAAACCTTTCCCCTCTCACCTTAAACCTGTCATTCAATATTGTCATGGTCGATCTTCCCCAAGCCTGAACGCCTCTTCTGTGCTTGCTCCCTATCACCCTCGATGCCTCGATATTAAAAAAATGTATCTACTTCCACAAACTATTTCTCATAGGCCAGTCTCTGCAATTCTCAGCAGCTGAGCAGGCCAATAGACAATGCTGGTATTTCAGGCTCGTTTGCCAGGCTCCGCACCAGACAGGTCTTGCCGTAATGGCCAAGAGTGAAAGAGTTTTACTGATGGAAAATAAATTAGGCAGAGAGATCAAACTCATTGCACCAATCCTGGGCTTTGATAAGTTCTTAAGTTATCGGAGCAGAATTAGGCCATTCAGTCCAACAAATATTATTCCTCCATTCGTGTATTGTATTGTATTCAAATTTATTGTCATTGTCTCAATTTGAGACAACGAAATGAATTTCCCTTACAGGCAGTATCATAAAAAAAAATCATTAAAAAAAATAGATAAATAATAAATAAATAATAAAACATTATTAAAAATAAAATTGAAATTGAATTTAAAAAAAGCACAAACACAGAAAGTCCACGACACAACATAACATAAATGGCACCAAGGTGAGGAAGGCACCATAGTCCAGCCAGCCTCCCCTCCGTGTTCATCCGTGGTCGGGGCCTTCCGAGCACCCGCAGTCGCCGCCCCGGGTGGCCCGATGTTCAGGCCCGATGTTCAGGCCCTCACGCCGGGCTGGTGGAACGCCGACGCCGAACCCCGACGGTGAGCATCCTCCTCCTCAGCGGCCCGGACCTCCTGATCAGCCGCCTCCCGCTGATTCAATCATGGAAGATCTATCTTTCCCTCTCAACCCATTCTCCTGCCTTCTACCCATAACCCTTAACACCTGTACTATTCAGGAATCTGTCAATCTCCGCCTTAAAAATATCCATTGACTTGGACATTTGTGGTAATGAATTCCACAGATTCGCCGCCACCTTCTGACTAAAGAAATTCCTCCTCATCTCCTTTCTAAAGCTACGTCCTTTTATTCTGAGATGATGTCCTCTGGCCCTAGACTCTCCCACTAGTGGAAACATCCTATCCGCATCCTCTCTTTCCAGGCCTTTCATTATTTGGTAAGTTTCAATGAGGTGACCCCTCATCCTTGTAAACTCCAGCGGGTTCAGGCCCAGTGCCGTCAAACCTTTGGTGAAAGAGGGTTTAATGGACATGAGGTGGTTCCGATCTTCGTTCAGCCAGTGTGTGTTTTCACCCCTGGTTCACCTACTCACCTCCTTTCCCTTCCACCCTCAGTTCAAAGAAAATTCTACGTATCTCAGTTTTAAATGGCTATCTCTTTATCTGAAAATGATTCCCCCTTTATTCGAGTTTGTCGCAGGGATCAATCACCAAAAGGAAGCTGAGGACAATGGTTTGGTCAGATTCCACCAATATAAAGCACCATCTATAACAACCAGACTGTCCTGTTCCATTTCTTCCGGTTCCATGTATTTATCACTGAATTGGGTTGTGTGTTCGCACTGAATAGTAACTGGAACAAGTCAATCTTCATTTACAATTCATCGCTATCAGCACTATTCATTCAATCCAACAGACTGGAGTCTAGCCCGGCCCCAAAGTGGGTATCATTCCACGCTATAATCTTTACACCAACTACACTAAGTGAATTAGCACTCTCATATCTTATCGTGACTGATGCTGTGGTGAATGCTGAATTTACTGGTTTGCAAAGAACGCGTGGGTGTTTAAGGACTGTGTGTTCCTCATTAATGGGGAACAGTAAGGAAAAAAAATCATCTCAACTCCTACACTCATTGGCATGTAGTAAATCTTCTCCCTTCACATCATTACGATGTATATTCCACTCAGTAAATGTTCAGATATCGGCCAAAATACAATTCCTTAAATAAATGCCCGTCAAGATGAGAGATTATTAGCTATTTCACCTGAGAGGGTTTTTTTCTATTAGAACTTACAAAGTTTAATATTAACTCCAGCTCAAGATTTCAGCAGCTTCGTTGCAAATTTATGGGTTTGGAAACTGGTCCATTCCGAGACGCTGGTGTAAACTGAATCCAGCCAATGTCAGAGTGAGGCCACAAACAAACTGGAGGAGCAGCACCATATATTCCGCTTGGATAGCTTACAACTTATTGCCATGAACATTGAATTCTTTAATTTATAAGTAATACCCCCTATTCCCGCTCCCTATCCTGTCCCCTACCCATTTCTCCCATTATCCCTCCCCTCTTCCCACACCCCTATCCAACATCTCCATGTCCGTCCTATATCCCTTCCTCTGGCTTCCTTCCTCCTATATCCCTCCCTCTGGCTTTACATTCTACTCCCCCTCTTTACCCGACAACAATTTGTCTCGTTTTCATCTCTGGCCTTTTGTCACTTACTCCACCCAACTCGCCTCACCTGTAGCACACGCCAGGCTTTTATCCACCCTTCCAGTTTTCTCTTCCCTATTGAAATTATTTGGAAGAATGGTCCCCAGCCTGGAACGTTGCCTATCGTTCCTACCACAGATGCTGAGTTCCTCCAACACTTTGAATTTTGCTCAAGATTCCAGCATCTGCATAAGACCATAAGACCTTAAAACATAGGAGCAGTTTAAGCCATCTGGCCCATCAAGTCTACTCCATCATCTATCATGGCTGTTCTATTTTTCCCTCTCAAACCCATCTCCTGCCTTCTCGCATAACTTTTGGCACCTTTACTAAACTGAACCCTGCGCTGGAATAGAACTATTATTGACAACATGCGCTCATTTTTAATTTCAACCATTTTAAACCTTAATGTTTGAACCTATTCTTAATCTCTGACACAAATCCCAAAGAGTAAGTAGGACCATATTCGCCAAAGATCATTGCTCTTTCTGAGTAGGAAGGAAGTGCAGATGCTGGTTTACACTGAAGATAGACGCAAAATGGCCCCCAAATGTCTTTGCAGATGTGTCAGCAACTAGAACCAATGTTTCTGACCTTGGCTTACTCCATCGTCCTGATCAGTCCACCAATTTCATGAAAGGATATAGAGACAGTCCTTTCGCCCCTTGTATCCTGACAGAAAGGCCCCAAATTCCTGCACAGGTGCTGGATCACAAAACAGTCTCACATTTTTGCTGTGAGAGTGTAAGACGTTTGTATACTGATTAAATGCCATGTCAAAGAATAAGGCCTGTTTTGTGGCACTAAAATGGGCACAGTGTCAGCCAATTTCTAGGTTACTCTCTCTTCTTCAATGTAATGTAGGAAATTCTGCAGTGAATTTACCCACTGCGAAAGACCCAGAATCAGACCATTGACCTTTTTAATTAGTTGTTTGTTAACATACAGATACTCACTTGAATATCAGGAGTAGCTTACCTGCTCTTCTTCAAATGTCGCCTGATGTTCGAGGACTCAGTTTATTAACTGCTTTGAAAATTTGCCGCTGCTGAGAGTCTGGCAATCTCCCGGTCGACAGCTTAGCTTTCCCTGGTGTGAGACCTGAATGCAAAACACCAAGAGGGGATAGCATCTTTAGGTCAGTTAATATTGGTCTAGATGAAGCAGACATTGAGAGGATGTTTCCAGTAGTTGGAGAATCTAGGACCAGAGGGCGTAGCCTCAGAATAAAAGGACATATCTTTGGAAAGGAGATGAGGTGAAATGTATTTTGCCAGACGTGTCTGCATCCACCACCACCCCTGGCAGAGTGCTCCAGGAACTCATCACTCTCTGTGTAATTGCACCATACATCTTCGTTAAACTTTGCCCCTCACACCTTACAGCTATGCCCTATAGTATTTAATATTTCCATCCTGGGAAATAGGTTCTGACTGTCAACCCTACCTATGTCACTCATAATTTTATATACTTCTATCACATTTCCCCACAACCTCTGATGTTCCAGAGAAAACAATCCAAGTCTGCCCAGCCTCTCCCTGTAACCAATATCCTCTAATCCAGGCATCGACTACATTGTCCACCATGTATCAAGTCTTCTGCATCTGGATTAGATTCTGCTTCTGCATCTTAACGCGATTGGTAATGGTGTCAACTACATTGTCCACCATGATGAATGACGGAGCTATCAATTTTGCTCCTTCTGCATTACTGGCATGGGTTGAATTGAGATTCTGCTTCTGCCTCGATCTTAACGCGATTGGTAATGGTGTCAAACCTGTTACCATGGGTCAGAAGGTCAGGAGAATGGGGTTGAGAGGGAAATTAGATCATCAGCCATGATTGAACCTGACATGGAGCTGAATGGTCCTGTCTAGATTGTTGCTCCTATAACTTATGTGAACTTACCAATGCATTGGGTTCACCTGAATGTGAAGACTTGGAATCAAGATCTGGCTTCATTTGGCGATGACCTTGAGATGTCAAATCAGAAAGTGGTAACATGATATAGTGGTCAGGTTTCCTTTCCAGAAAACATCACTGTCGACATTGACATCAGCAGCCCCGGTGATTAGTGGACCATTTACCAGTCACAGAATGGTCAATACAGTGTCATACACGGCAGCTGATAGGAGAAGAGAACAAGGCCATTTGGCCCGCCGATCAAGTCTACTCCACCCGGCATTCAATTAACTGGCTCATCTATCTCTCCCCTCCTAACCGCATTCTCCTGCTTTCTCCCTGTAACGGGTCTGCAGGAGGCACCCCCGGGCGTACCTTTGGTTTACCAGGATCGAGGGCACTGCAGGCTTCCAACTCATGGACTGGACTTTGCACTCTGGACTGTTTATCTGCTCTCTGACAGATGGGTGAAAGCTACATCTGTGAAAATTAACTGCTGCAATTATGCATTTCAACAGTGACTATACTTCAAACACACTTGATTAACTGCAAAGAGCCTCGGGACAAGCTCAGATATGTGCTATATTTATGCATTCTTTATTTTTCTTTATAAAGAGTGTGGGCTTGGTGCATATAAGCAATGTCTATCTTTAAAAAAGAGGGTTAGCAAAGCAAGTGTTGTAGTTTGTTTTAGTTTAGAGATACAGCGTGGAAACAGGCCCTTCGACCCACAGAGTCCATGCTAACCAGTGATTCCCATACAACACAAGCCTACACACACTGGGGAGAATTTACACTTATTCCAAGTATACAAACCCAAACCAATTAACCTGCAAACATCATTGTAGTGTGGGAGGAAACCGAAGATCTTGGAGAAAACCTACATGGTCACAGGGAGAACGTACAAACTCTGTGCAGACAGCACCCATAGTGGGGATCGAACCTGCTTCTCTGGCGTTGCAAGCGCTGCACGGCAGCAACTCTACCGCTGTGCCACCTTCTTCAGAAAAGTCTTCTCCCAAAACATCACCCATTCCTACTCTCCAGAGATGTTGCCTGTCCCGCTGAGTTACTCCAGCATTTTGTGTCTATCTTTGGTGTAAACCAGCATCTACAATTCCTTTCTACACATTGCATTTAACACTCTTAGTTTAACAATGATAAAAAAAATACCAGCAGGATACCAGTAATGGAGCATCCATAACTCAAACTAATCTCTTGGGGCCAAATGAAGTGCATTTTTGATACTTTTACGAGTTGTACCAGACAGGGGATCCCAGTGCATTCTATGCCTTTGGATTGGTTGGTAACAGACGTACAAAATGAAAAAGGAGAAATGGTGCACTGTGAGCATTCCCACACCAATCTAAGGATCAGTGATGACATTGGTTGCAGGAAGCACAGATGCCAAATAGCTCACTCAGCAACATAGTAAAACCAAGCATCTCAAAGATTTAATGCAAGTTTCCAGGAGACTTTTGCCTCATGGTTTCCAAGTACATGGTTTCCAAGATGTGCATGTGACAGAACAGAGAGATACAGCATGGAAACACGCCCGGGCGGCACAGTGGCGCAGCGGTAGAGTTGCTGCCTTGCATCGCCAGGGACCAGGGTTCGATCCTGACTACGGGTGCTGTTTCTATGGGGTTTGTTCGTGGGTTTTCTCTGGGTTCTCTGGTTACCTCCCACACTCCAAATAGGTACAGGTTTGTAGGTGAATTAGCTTAGTTTTATAGAAAATTGTCCCTAGTGTATGTAGGATAATGTTAGTGTGCGGGGATCACTGGTTAGAGTGGAGCCTGTGGGTGGAAGGGCCTGATTCTGCCCTGTATCTCTGATACTTAAAAAAAACTAAAACTGAAACACGCCCTTTGATCCAACTCATCCATGTCGATCAAGATGCCCCATTTAAACTAATCCCATTTGCTCATGTTTTGCCCATACCCCTCAAACCTTCTGATCCATCTACTTGCCCAAGTGTCTTTTAACTGTCCTGATAGTACCCGTCTCAACTGCCTCCTTTCGCAACTTGTTACATATATCCTCTACCGTGCAAGTGAAAATGTTGCCCCTCGGGTTCCCATTAAACTTCCCCCTCTCACTTTAAATCTATGTCTTCTGGTTTTTTGATTCCCCTGCCCTGGGTAAAAATAATTCTGTGCATTCAATCTATCCATGTCCCTCATGGTTTTATACACGGCTATAAGATCACCCCTCAACCTCCTGCATTCTAACAAGTAAAGTCCTAGCCTGCCCAACCTCTCCATGTAGCCCTGGCTCTCTAGTCATGGCAACATCCTCAGTGACTCTGAGTTGGTTATTAAATGAACCATTACATAAAGAAAGGTCATAAGTGCCATCGTAGAAAGCAAAGCAATACATTTCCATTCATCAGAAATATATCTTGATTAAACAACAATTCCCAATGTGCTGGTAATTTATAAGAGCAATGAAAAATGAAGTACAATTAATCAAATCCAGAAAAAAATAAAAAGTTAAATTATGTTATCACAAAATGCCTTACATTGAAACTGTCTTGCAGAAGAAGCAAATGGGAATATCATATTGAATTCACACTGTATTAAAAGTATAAATCATTGAATGTTTTAGGTATTTTGCATATAAATGTGTACTCTTATGATAAATTAATATCTCCATCAATCCTACATGCATTTTCTACACGATGTACCCAGTGCAGAATGTAGTTCTCAGCATTGTAATGCATCAGTTCCACAGACCAAGTCCAATGTCCACAATGGGGTAGAGGTGAATCAGACAGTACACAGCCTAATGGAAGAATCATTCATAAGCCTGATAACAAAGAGGAAGAAGCTGTTCCTGAGTCTGCTGATGTGTACTTTCAAGCTATCAGTACTTTCAGCCAGACTTGAGCAGGACTAAGAAGAAATGACCCAAGTGGGACGTCATTGATTATGTTGGCTGTTTTTCCGAGGCAGCATGAAGTGTAGATGGGGTCAATGTTGGGAAGTCTAGTCTGTGTGATGAACTGGGCTACATCTACAACTCTCTGCAATTTCTTGTGGTCTTGGGCAGAGCTGTTCCCAAACCAAGCTGTGTTGCATCCCGACAGTATACTTTCTATGGTACATCTGCAAAAGTTTCCAAGAGTCATTGGAGACTTTCCAAATTTCCCTAGTCTCCTCAGGAAGTAGGGGCATTGGATTGTCTTCTTAGTTGTCACATCAATGTGTTTGGTCCACGACAGATCATTGGAACTTGAAGCTCTCAATCATTTCCACTTTTGGTCATTTCAGATTTTAGTAAAACTGACCTGTGGTAGTTTGCTTAACAACTACTGTCCTTGGAATTAAATACAGAACATTAGAAAGAACATTGTAAAACTCAGCCTAATGCAATTTAGGCAGTTAAAATTTTAATCAGAAATAGATAACCTGATAGATCTTTTCTACAAAGATATTGGAACCACCAAGAACTCAAACAAAGATAATTGAATGCATTTAAGAATTACGGCAGAGAGAATAACTATCTATTTATTTGTAGTATTGCATGCAGTCTGGTTGCCCCATTACATCATGTTAATTCAGAAACAAGGGTCCTGAACTTAAAGAAAGGTGACTTTGAGGGAATGAGATGTGAATTGACCAAGATAGACTGGCAATTGATTCTTAAAGGGTTGAAAGGGTGGATATGCAATGGGAGGCATTTAAAGACTGCATGGATGAACTACAAAAATTGGTCATCCCAGTTTGGCAAAATAATAAATCAGGGAAGGTAGTGCATCCATGGATAACAAGGGAAATCAGGGATAGTATCAAAACAAAAGATGAAGCATACAAATTAGCCAGAAAAAGCAGCCTACCAGGGGACTGGGAGAAATTCAGAGTCCAGCAGAGGAGGACAAAGGGCTTAATTAGGAAAAGGAAAATAGATTATGAAAGAAAACTGGCAGGGAACATAAAAACTGACTGCAAACGTTTTTATAGATATGTGAAGAGGAAAAGATTAGTTAAAACAAATGTAGGTCCCTTGAAGTCAGAAACAGACGAATTGATCATGGGGAACAAGGACATGGCAGGCCAATTGAATAACTACTTTGGTTCTGTCTTCACTAAGGAAGACATAAATAATCTGTCGGAAATAGCAAGGGACCGGGGGTCAAAAGAGATGGAGGAACTGAGTGAAATCCAGGTTAGCCGGAAAGTGGTGTTAGGTAAATTGAATGGATTAAAGGTCGATAAATCCCCAGGGCCAGATAAGTTGCATCCCAGAGTACTTAAGGAAGTAGCCCCAGAAATAGTGGATGCATTAGTGATAATATTTCAAAACTCTTTAGATTCTGGAGTAGTTCCTGAGGATTGGAGGTTAGCTAATGTAACCCCACTTCTTAAAAAGGGAGAGAGAGAGAAAACGGGGAATTACAGACCAGTTAGTCTAACATCGGTAGTGGGGAAAATGCTGGAGTCAGTTATTAAAGATGGGATAGCAGTACATTTGGAAAGTGGTGAATTCATTGGACAAAGTCAGCATGGATTTATGAAAGGTAAATCATGTCTGACGAATCTTATAGAATTTTTCGAGGATGTAACTAGTACAGTGGATAAGGGAGAACCAGTGGATGTGTTACATCTGGACTTTCAGACGGCTTTCGACAAGGTCCCACATAAGAGATTAGTATACAAACTTAAAGCACATGGTATTGGGGATTCAGTATTGATGTGGATAGAGAACTGGCTGGCAGACAGGAAGCAAAGAGTAGGAGTAAACGGGTCCTTTTCAGAATGGCAGGCAGTGACTAGTGGGGCACCGCAAGGCTCAGTGCTGGGACCCCAGCTATTTACAATATATATGAATGATCTGGATGATGGAATTGAATGCAACATCTCCAAGTTTGCGGATGACACGAAGCTGGGGGGCAGTGTTAGCTGTGAGGAGGATGCTAGGAGGCTGCAAGGAGACTTGGATAGGTTGGGTGAGTGGGAAAATGCATGGCAGATGCAGTATAATGTGGATAAATTTGAGGTGGCAAAAACAGGAAAGTAGACTATTATCTGAATGGTGGCTGAATAGGAAAAGGGGAGATGCAATGAGACCTGGGTGTCATGGTACACCAGTCATTGAAAGTAGGCATGCAGGTGCAGCAGGCAGTGAAGAAAGCGAAAGGTATGTTAACATTCATAGCAAAAGGATTAGAGTATAAAAGCAGGAAGGTTCTACTGCAGTTGTACAGGGTCTTGGTGAGACCACTCCTGGAGTATTGCGTACAGTTTTGGTCTCCTAATCTGAGGAAAGACATTCTTGCCATAGAGGGAGTACAGAGAAGGTTCATCAGACTGATTCCTGGGATGGCAGGACTTTCATATGAAGAAAGACTGGATAGACTTGGCTTGTACTCGCTAGAATTTAGAAGATTGAGGGGGGATCTTATAGAAACTTATAAAATTCTTAAGGGGTTGGACAGGCTAGATGCAGGAAGATTATTCCCGATGATCATATTGAATGGCGGTGCAGGCTCGAAGGGGCGAATGGCCCACTCCTGCACCTATTTTCTATGTTTCTATGTTTCTATGTTACAGGATAGATGTGAAGGCTTTGCAAAGGGTGCAGAGGAGGCTTACCAAAATGCTGCCTGGATTAGAGAGTTTCATCTACAGGGGTCAACTTGATAGAGGGATAGATCGGTTGGATGGACTATGATTGTTTTCTCTGGAGTAACTCAGCAGGTCAGGCAGCATTTCTGGAGAAAAATAATGGATGACGTTTTGGGTCAGGACCCTTCTTCCGACTGAAGGTAGGGGGTGGGGGTGGGAGAGGGAGGGGGAGGTGAAAAGCTAAAGGTGAGAAAAGTCTGTGACCAATCAGGACTGGCCATAAATTATCAATGACTTCTCTGATTTTCACCCTTTGCCCCTCCAGCTCTCAATGGACCAAACATTGAAATTTCTGCCACTTCCAACAAAATTGCACCCCCTGATTCATCTTCTTCTTCCATTCCAGCACTTTGAAAGGACCAATCCCATCCCTACACTCTTCCAACCCAGCTATCCACTCCCCAAAAGATAATACTTCAACCCTGTCCTTTCATCTCCTTCCTTCCCGCTTTCAGGAACCCAAACAATCTTTGCAGGTGAAACACTTGCACTTGTGGCCATTTCGTAAGTTAAGTCAAGTCAGGTATCATTACGCAAGTACAGTGCAGTACAATTACAATAAAAATTTTGCTTGCAGCAGTATCACAGGCACCTAGAGACACACACACACCACACACACACACACACACACACACACACACACACACACACACACACACACACACACACACACACACACACACACACACACACACACACACACACACACACACATTATAGTAAAAGAGCATATAGGCCCTTGTGCCTCTGTATTTCCACAGATGCTGCATGACCTGCTGAGGGTTTTCCAGTATTTTCTGTTTTTGTCTCAGATTCCCAACATTTGCAGGATTTTTTTTAGACTTTCATTCACCTTGTAAAGTTGCCCAAAGATTCAGCACAAAAGCAGAATGGCTATGTTCGTAGTGCAGAGGTGGATTTTAATGGAACCGAATGCCTACAAGAAAAACAGTTAGCATATTTTAAATTGTGAATTTAAAAGGACCTTTTCACGGTTTAGAATTTAAAAGACTCAGAAAATGTTACAAAGACATGGTTTAAAATCACCCGAATAGCCTGGTAATTTAAATTCCTTTTTCCCCAAAAGAAGTATTTTATTGAACTTAATTAAAAAAAAGTTATAAACATTTTATGAATTTTTTTGAAAACTGCAATTTAAAAAAAATATTTCAAGCCCAAAAAATGGAGAGATGCTGCCTGACCCGCTGAGTTACTCCGACATTTTGTGTCTGTCTCTGGTGTAAACCAGCATCTGCAGTTCCTTTTTATTATATAACTGTATATTTTTTCCTTTTTTGGGAATGAAGTGAGAAATGCGAGAGGTAAAAAAGGAAACAAAAGGGCGTTAGCTAAGCAGAAGAGGAGTGGAATGTAAGGAATGTGGGGGGTGGAGAGACGGGGGGGGGGGGGGGGTGAGAGAGGGTAATAAAAGGGAGAGGAGGGATGCTAGTATGGGAAATGCAAAGGAGGGGGGAGCAGGTTGGCGGGGTAGGGAGATGATGGGAGAGATGTCTGTCCATAGTGATGTAGGGTGCAGGAATAGGGCTGTTATTACTTGAAATTGGAGAATTTACTGTTCCATTAGTATATTGGCGATTTTTTCAAGGCAGCATGAAGTATTGATGGAGACGATGCCAGGGAATCTCACAATGCAACACCTCAGACTTTTACATACACCAAGGATTGGTGATTAGACTCCTCTCCACCAGCCCAGCATTTTCCCTCACCATCTTTGCAGCTGCCAGGGGGAATGAATGCTCTTTGAACACTTCCCAGTGATCAACACGGCACTCACACATCAGTTGTGCCCTTTTGTCTACTTCAGTGCTAGCTCAATGCAAAAAGGGTACACAGTACTTACATTAGCACAAGTTCCTGCTGAAAAGACAGGTTTGTGAATTACAAAGTCTGAGTCACAGTATTTCCATCAGTTGTATCGTTGCATCACGGCCTGGTTCGGCAACTTGAATGCCCAGGAGCGAAGAATACAGCAAAAAGTGGTGAACACTGACTGCCCAGTCTATCATGGGTACTGATCTCCCCACCATCAAAGAGATTTACAGGAGTCGCTGCTTCAAATAGAGGCAGCCAGCATCATCAGAGACCCACACCACCCTGGCCACACTCTCATTTCACTCCTGCCATTGGGAAGAAGGTATAGTTGCCAGAGAACTAATGTCCAGGTTCAGGAACAGATTCCTCCCTCCAGCCATCAGGCAATTAACATTACAACATTACAACCTCCAAATAAGCTCCAAACTACAGGCTTGTGGCCATTTGTTTTGTCTTTTTGCACTATTATTGTTTGTTTTTATGCGAGTGTGTATATATGTGTATGGGTGTGTGTGTGTATATATATATATATATAATATGTACATACAAGACACAAGATACAAGATACATTTATTTGTCACATGTGCCAGTTGGCAAGTGAAATGTAATCACCATACAGCCATACAGTAAAAATAAAGAACCCAACATTGAGTTGATAGAATTCAACATAAAACATCCCCACACAGCAGAATCAAAGTTTCCCACTGTGAGGGAAGGCACCAAAGTCAGTCTCTTCCTCTAATGTTCCCCAATGTGGTCGGGGCCTCCCCGAGCCCTCCGCAGTCGCCACTACGGGTGGCCCGATGTTCAGGCCCACTCGCCGGGGTGATTTAAGTCCCGCGTCGGGGCTGGGGTACCTCCTCAGCGGCCTGGACATCTGAGACGGCCACCTCCTACCGGAGTCCGCGACTCCCAAAGTCCACTGGCCGCGCTGGATGGAGATGCAACGCTGGCGGCCCTCGGCAAAGGGCCCCAGGACGCCACGATGTTGTTCAGCACCGCCCGCGTTGGAAGCTCTCCCAAACCGCAGCTCCACGATGTTGGAGCAGCGGCTCAACGCTCCCGAGCTCCAAACGGCGACCCACGTAGGCATCGCCCGCTCCGCGGTGAATCCAACGCTGCGCCGCCGCTGATGCAGCTCTGGTCCGGTTCCCGGTCCCCGGCAGGAAAGGCTGCTCCGATCCAGGTGGTAGGCCGTGAGGAGGGGGGTGAGGACGCGACTCAGAGAAATAGTCGCGTCCCCGCCAGGAAGCGACTAGGAAACAGTTTCCCCCTTACACTACCCCCTTCCCCACATATAAAAGTCAAAGATTCCCCTCAAAACAAACTTTAAACTGACTAAAACATTTTTTAAAGATTGAAAAACAAACGGGCTGTAGGCAGAGACTGCCGTCAGTGCAGCGCCCCTAGTGAATCCATATTTATGTATTATGTAACATATATATTATGCGCATGCAACTTAATGTGCATCTTTGACCCATATGACAATAAAACACACTTGACTCTCTTGACTCTTACAAACTGGAGACCAGAGTTGAAACGATATTCAGTGATAACTCTGCCACTATCCTCCATGTCGATGCTGGGAAATCCTCACGGAAGTTTGATGGAAACACAGACAAGAGACAAATTGCCATCGGCGTTCAGTGTTTTCCCTCCTATAGCGATAATGATTCAATGCATCCATTACATCTGGCCAGAAGACAAAACAGAGTAAACACACTTTGCAAGTGCTCTTACAAGACACAAAAGAGGATGACAACAGAAATAATTACTAAATCCAGCCTCAGATTCATCTCCTCCAGTTCTTCAGGCAACAATGTGAAAAACAAATTGAGCTTTTTCATATTGGACAATAGTGACATGCAATGATAACTGCTTTGAGGAGTATAATTGAAACAAGTATGCAGTGGAGGAGCAAGAAAACTGAAGGCAGTCAAGGTTGAATTAAATACAAGCTACATCGCTACAAAGGTTGAATGGGAACAAACATCAAGGCATCAATCAGAAGAGTTCTATATTTTTATGTTTTGGACATGGAGCTCCAGCCTTTATTTTATTTTACTTGCATTGTCAAATGTCTTGATCTTAGGCAGCTGCAAAAAAATGTGGAATTGTGATAGAAACATAGAAAAATAGGTGCAGGAGTAGGTCATTCAGTCCTTCGAGCCAACACCACCATTCAATATGATCATGGCTGATCATCTAAGATCAGTACCCCGTTTCTGCGTTTTCCCCATATCGCTTGATTCCTTTAGCTCTAAGAGCAAAATCTAACTCTCTCTTGATAACATCCAGTGAATTGGCCTCCACTGCCTTCTAATTCCACATATAGGATGAATCATCAAGGGCATTGTTCCATGTCTGCAATGCTCGCAGTTCACAATTCCATCACCATTCCCCACAATAGATACCCAGCAAAATTATCATAGCAATTGAAGAAAATTCACACCAATTCTCTTGTTTCCACTGAGTTCCGTGTCCAGAAAAAACAATGGACAACATCAATCCTCTTATTTAAACACAAAAAAGAAACTGAGGTTTTTTTAGTGATCCAGCCCTTTAGTTGGCCCTTCGACCCAACTTGCCCACGCCCACCAACATGCCCGATCTATACTGGTCCCACAGGATAAACCTGTCCTATCCATGTACCTGTCATAATATATTTTTAAACATTGTGATAGCACTGGCCTCAACTACCACCTCTGGCAGCTCGTTCCATATACCCACCACCTTTTGTGTAAAATAGATGCCCCTCAGGTTACTATTAAATCATACCGCCTTCACCTTAAACCTATGTTCTCAAGTTTTTGATTCCCCTACTCTTGGTGCAAGACTCTGAATCATCTATCCTTCTCATGATTTTATACACCTCTATAAGATCACCCCTCATCCTCCTGCTTTTCAAGGAATTAAGTCGTAGCCCGCTCAACCTCCCCCTATAGCTCAGGCCCTTGAGTCCTGGCAACATCCTCGTAAATTTTCTCTGCTCTGTTCCCAGCTTAACAACGTCTTTCCTATAACATGGTGACCAAATACTGAACACAATTCTCTTAATGTTCCCTCACCAACATCGTGTGAGCATCGAGATTTTACATTCAATGTTGTCAATCTTTATTTCCATTCTATAATATGAATGCAAGTTACCTAGGTGGAATTTGAATCCTTTCTGCCCTGCTCCATCATCATCTCTACCACTATATCACTCCCAATCCCAGCCCTACCAACCTCCATCTCACCTCTTTACTCACCTACTCACCACTGCAATATCACCCTAGAATGATGGGATCAGAGAAAGTTTACATTTTCGGCCATCTCAAAGAAAAGCATCATGTTATGCTCATTTATCTCTCTTGATCATGAATCTAAGGCTACTTGCTAGACTAACCTGTGAAGTAATGAAAGAGGATCCATCACCTTTAAAATTGGATCTATACAAATTCAGTCCAATGTTGGTTTATTCAGGAGAGCCACAGAATGCTGGAGTAACTCAGCGGGTCAGGTAGCATCTCTAGAGAAAAGCAAAAGGTGACGTTTCATGTAAAGCCCCTTCTTCAGACTGAGTGTTAGGGGAGATGGAATCGTGAAGTATGGATTCAGATTCTGGATCAAGTTGCTCATTGACAAATCCAGGCACTGTGAAGGAAGACTTTTAATTGTAGAGATTCTTTCTTGGCAGCCACTCTCAGGGATGATAAGGCAAGACTCCATCTAAAGGTGTCATTGAATACCAGTAAAGTCAACAGCAGTGAACTGATGGGAGGAAGATGGACAAATTGATCGTGAAATTAAGGGCTCCTTAGTGCTTTCTTTGTAACTGCAAAAAATTTGATTTTTAATAACATTTCTAGGTCAATACTAGGAACAGGATTCGGGCCACCTTTCCACAATCCTGTCCGAGCCTTCTGATAGTTTAGGCCAAATCTGCATCTTAATTCTATCAATCTGCCTTGATTCCATTATGCTCAATACCAAGACTTAAACAGTCCTGGTGTAGGACTCAACAGAAAACATTGGCTAATCCTTTGCCTCTACAGGTGCTGGCTGACCCATTGACTTCCTCCAACAATTTGTTTCTTTAACAACGCAGAACTGAAGTTTTTTTTTATTCTAGCATCTGCGGATTTATTTGTTTTCCAATGAAGATTTAAAAACTTGGCTGTGAGATGTGAAAGGGAGGGGACTCAGCTTACCAAGTACTTACACCAGTACTGCGAAAAGGAAAGGTATTTCTATATGGACAGAGCACAGAACATAGAAACGTACAGCACAGGAACAGGCCCTTCAGCCCACAATGTCTGTGCTGACTCGAGAAAAGCCTTACTAATCAAGTGCCTGCCAATCTCCACTTTAAAAATACCCAAAGACTTGACCACAACCAAGTAATCATATTCGAGCACTGTCATTAATAGCTACAGCATTGAAACAGGCCATTTGGCCCACTGAGCTTGCATCGCCGATCAACGACCCATCGACACTCATCCTACAATCATCTGTGCAGGTGAGTGGTAGAATCCGCGCGGAGTTGATGGGAATGTGGAATGGATTCATGTAGGATTGGATGGTTGATTGTCAGTATGGGCATGGTGGGCTGTAGAGTCTGTTTCCATGTTACATGACTGTGATTTCCATCAGCCATGATTAAGTAGTCAGCAGCAATGGGACTCTGTTCAACATTGAACACAGTTATCCTGTGAGTTTTACTGGGCATTAGACTGGATATGTCCTCTTGAGAGATATGTCCTCCATGGGACCTTTGCCACGCTAGAGCTGAACAAGTTGCTATCTGGCTGGTTATCCTATTAGATTAATGAATTCTCACAGCAACATTATTCAAATATTTAAATAATTGCCCCCAAAACAAAATAAAAATTGGTGCACACACTCATGCGGAATTAAGTAGAGAAATTTCAATGACAAAATACAAAGATTAAAAATAAGTTTGTAACTATTGGTAATATTTTTTCCCTAAGAGACATGGGTGCTAAAGTGACACAGCGGTAGAGTCGCTGTCTTACAGTGTCAGAGAACCAGGTTCAACTCTGACTACGGATGCTGTCTGTACGGAGTTTGTACGTTCTCCCCATGATTTGCGTGGTTTTCTCTGGGTGCTCCGGTTTCCTCCCACACTCCAAAAATGTGCAGGTTTGTAGATTGGCTGGGTAAAATTGTAAATTGTCCCTACTGTGTGTAGGATAGTGTTAAAGTGCGGAGATCTCTGGTCAGCGCGGACTCGGTAGGCCAAAGGGCCTGTTTCCGCGAATATCTTTCAACCAGAAACTAAGAATGACGGATGACACTTGGAAAATTTACTTTTCAGGGTTGGAGATGATCTTTCGTTGTAAATGTCATGTATTACTCCATTAAAAATTAATTTAGTCTTGATTGAACAAGACTCAGCCTATAAGTAAATACTGTGAATTTAGTGGCGATTTAGTTTAATACTATGCCAAATCTGTGATTTCTATATTGATTTTACCAGCAAAGAATGCAGTTGCATAGCTACACAGCATGCCAGTAGTAAATCAATTGCACATCTGAACTTCCATTTTTCAATGGACATGTCTGTATATCAGATCATGTCAGCTTTATAAGTATTGACAGCACTTTACCATTATTACTGCTTCAATTTCCACACCATTAAACGTTCAAGGGAACTGAACAACTGATCATCAAAATCCAACTGATGGAGTTAAAGCAAAGGTAAAACAGTTGGGAGTCTGTTAGGTAGAACTGGGAGTATAGAGGTTTTATTGAACAATTCCCCCTTCCAGATCTCATTCCACTGGTGAATTGGTCAGAGGACAACCCTACCACCCAATTGATGAACTGATCATTGGGGTATAGAACATAGAACTGTACAGCACAGGAACAGGCCCTGTGACCTGCAGTGTCTGTGCTGAACGTGATGCCAACATCAACCCTTGTCTGCCTGCAACTCATCCATATCCCTTCATCCCTGTGGATCCAAAAGTCTTGCTATTTATCTGCCACCACCACCACCACCCCTGACAGAGCTGACTGGTTATCTTGCAACAAACGCTCAGTTTCACTGTACCTCAGTACACATGACAATAAACTAAACTCTCTCTTTGCCTCTCTAAAAAAATCTTGACCCACACATCTCCTTTAAACTTTGATCCTCTAGGTTTAGGTTCAGATTTGCTGTATTATCATCACAAGTGCCAATGTAAAGTGAAAAGCATTTGTTTACATGCTATCCAGTCAAATCGGGTATTAGTAAAAACAAATACAACTGATTCAAACACAAGTACAATAGGTAGAGTGAAGAGAAAGACACTAGATTGCAGAATATAGTTCTCAGTATTGTAGCAGTATTAACAGTTCCAGAGAAAAAGTTCAATGACCGCAAAGATGTAAGTTGGAGAATTGGGACTGTGCCTGAGTTATGGAAGGACCGTCCAGAAGCTATTAACAGAGGAAATAAGCTGTTCCTGAATCTGTTGGTGCATGGCTTGAAGCCTGTATCTCCTGCCTGATGGGAGCGGGGTGATGAAGGAATCCCAGGGTGGGAATGGCCCTTGATTATTATGGCTGCTTTCAGGGCCAACATGGTGTAGATGGAGTCAATGGTGGGGTGTTTGGTCTGTGGGATGGACTGGGCTATATACACAACTCTCTGCAATTTCTTGTGGTCATGGGCAGAAATGTTCCCAAACCAAACTGTGATGTAACTCAATGGTATGCGCTTTTCAGTGCATATTGTTACCCAGTTAGTGGTTGAAGAGTGAACTTGAAGGAAACTCTTCAGATAGATTTTAGGAGAGGCTGCACAAGCACATAAGGTGAATGGAATAGTGGGTTATGTTGATAGATTTCGATAGGAAAAGATGGGAAGAGGCTGATATGCAACACAAACACCAGACTGCTTCTGTACCATTCTCTTATGAATATTAGTTGAAGTTATGTGTATAAAATCATGAGAGGGATAGATCAAATTTGAGGACCAGAGAACATAGGTTTAAGGTGAAGGGAAAAAGATTTAAAAGGAATCTGAGGTGTAGCTTTTTTACGCAAAGGGTGGTGGGTGTATGGAACAAGCTGCTGGAGTAGGTAGTGGAGGCAGGGACTATCGCAATGTTTAAGAAACAATTAGACAGGTATATGGATAGGACAGGGTCAGAAGGTTATGGGCCTAATGCAGGCAAGTGGGACTAGTGTAGCTGGGACATGTTGGCCAGTGTGGGCAAGTTGGGCCGAAGGGCCTGTTTCTACACTGTATGCCGCTATGACTATATGGAAAAAATATTGTCTGCTTTAAGAGGAAAAACACACAGTAGGAAGCAACTCAGTCTGATGAAAAGTTAGGATTCGGAATTTGTAGAGTTGAAGTTTATAGAGAGAAGGAAACTAAGTTTCTCAATCCCATCAGAGCATTTGAACTATCATGTCATGAAATGGAATTAATTATGGACAACCATTGCTTTGATAAGCATCAGATAGTTTAGCGCCATTTACTTGGCAGTCCAATGCAAAATTTTGTGTTTCTCAACGTAAGGCGATGAATATAATGGGCAGAATGTGTGGCAAACTATAGAGAATGGGAAGGTTAAGAAAAATATTCATATTATCCCGTCATTTCCAGTGAACAGAGAGAACATGGCTTGATATTGTTCAAATGGAAATCATGCTCTGCCCACCATGAATGAAACCTACTGATTGAACTCCAGAGAATATGTACTGCAATAAAGCACCACCACATTAAAATACAATTGTCAGAAAACTGAACAAATACGTCACTAATGTTAGACACAAAATGCTGGTGTAACTCAGTGGGTCCGGCAGCATCCCTAACGAAAATGGATAGGAGAAAAATACTGTGAGAGAGACAAATCATAGATAGCAACCGGGGAGGGGGGGGGGGGGAAAGAAATCAGTGCAAGGTCAGACAGGCTTCCCGGGGGAGGGAGGGGGTAGGGGGGTTGTGTTGTGGGAGCTAATTTTCTCCAGAGATGCTGCCTGACTCGATGAGTTCCTCCAGCATTTTGACTCTATCTTTGGTGTAAACCAGCATCTACAGTTCCTTGTTATTACATCGCTGATATGCTGTATTTAAGCTAATGATTTATTTTATAAAAGACCTTGAATTCTCATTTGGCTGCATAATTTATCAACAGAAGTTATTTGATCTCTCTCTCATTACTTTTTTTTTAATTTACTCTGTGACTGCAAATGAGTATGCCTCGCCATATAACTGCAAAAACGACAGCAGCACAACTTAATCATGTCCTCAAGGAAGCAATTTTGTTTTATTTAAATATTTGCTAATTAAACAATTAATCCTCATTATTAAGGCTATACGTTTTGCGCAGGCTTTTATTTCTGTCTCTATGTCAGTTTCTGAAGTGAAATAAGGTTTTCATAAAAGTTTTCCAATATTTTTCATACCAATAATTGCATCTCACATCAGTCCTTTTCCAATACTATTTAACTCCTGGAAACTAAATTAAAGTGTTCAAAAATTTTTACAAAGAAGATAAAGGTCCCAATATTACCATTGATAACCATGAAATAGCAAGATTATTTTAAGGATGTCGAGATCTTAATCTCCCTCAGAAAAAGAAATGTATTATCAAAGGGTCTCCATCCTTTAATGTTGACTGGTCCTTTTTCCGCAGATGCTGCCTGACCTGCCGAGCATTCCCTGCTTTTTTGTTTTTATTTCAGATTTCCAACCTCTGCATTTTTTTGGATTTTCAAATTATTATCCTTATCTAGTGGACTCTTGCTCTCTGAAATTCAGGGGGTAATTGTGGAAGGGCCACAAATACAAACTTTGATAGCTCCTTCATGAAGACAATTAATAAAGGCTTGCCAGCTATAACTACCTCTGGTGGTTTAGTTTAGTTTAGAAATAAAGTTCAGAGAAAAAGGCCTACCACATCGACCAACAATCACCCGTACACTGGTACTATGTTCTCCCAGTTTCAAATCTTGCACACAGGGGGTGATTTACAGGCTAATTAGCCTACAAACCTGCACGATTTTGGCATGTGGGAGGAAACTGGAGGACCTGGAGAAAATCCACGTGGTCACACGAAAAACATACAAACTCCACACAGTGATCAGGATCGCATTCAGATGTCTGGCGCAGTAAGGCAGCAACTCCACGGGTCTGCCACTGTGCTGCCCAAAGTGAATCAATAAAACGATATAATTATTCAATTACTATATTAAATCAAATTGGTTTTACTATAGTTGGCCTTCGTGATAATTATAATTTTATCATGGTTATTATTAGGTAAAAACAGATGGTGTAGTCCCGCGACCACTCTGTCTATTGGGGTATGTGGACAGCACAGTGGAGACGCAGTAGAGTCGCCAGAGACGCGGGTTCCATTCTGACTATGGAGTTTGCACGTTCTCCCTGTGACTGCGTGGGATTTCTCCGGGTGCTTCAGTTCCTCCAACATCCTGAAGACGTGCAGGTTTGTAGATGAATTAGCTTCAGTAAAATTATAAATTGTCCCTAGTGTGTAGGATAGTATTAGTGTACACGTTCATTGCTGGCCGCTGCAGTCTTCGTTGGTTGAAGGGCCTGTTACCATGCTGTACCTCTAAAGTCTAAAGCTTGAAAAATCATCCCCACTTCTCCCCTGGGTTTGGGTGACTTTGTGCTCACTGTCACCTGAAACACCATTTACTCCTGTACTATTGATTTCAGGTGTGTCCAATCTCCATAATGCTTTTGTGCCTGGAAATCCATCTTCTTAAATATATTAGAGACCAGGATGTGGGGTGATCTGCTAGAGGTTTTATAAGATCATGAGGAGAATAGATAGGATGAATTTAGGAAAGGATAGGAAAGGTTTAGAGGGATATGGGCTAAATGCGGGCAGGTGGGACTAGAATAGATGGGGTATCTTGGTCGGCGTGGGCTTGTTGGGCCAAAGGGATTGTTTCCATGCTGTATGATTCTGTGATTCTATGACTAGGCTTCCACAGATCTCTCTGATAGAGAATTTACCATTTACCGCTCTCTACGTATATTAAGACATTTCTCTGAATGGTTTACTCCATAATCCTGAGTGTCATTTGATATAAATACATCTAAGAGTACAGAAAGAGATCCTTTGCTCTACCAGGCTGAGCTGACCATCAGTGTTTAGAAAAGAACTACAGATGTTGGTTTATACCGAAGATAGACACAAGTGCGGAGTAACTCAGCGGGTCAGGCAGCATGTCTGGAGTACATGGATAGGTGACTGATTGTGGTTGGGATAGTAGGAGAAAAAAAAAGTCTGAAGAAGGGTCCGGACCCAAAACATCACCTATCCATGTTCTCCTGAGATGCTGCCAGACCCACTGAGTTACTCTGCACTTTGTATCTATCTTCTGAGCTGACCCACAACCACCCATAACCTTCAGTCTGAAGAAGGGTTTCGGCCCGAAACGTTGCCTATTTCCTTCGCTCCATAGATGCTGCTGCACCCGCTGAGTTTCTCCAGCTTTTCTGTGTAACCACCCATAACCTTGTTGAATTCCAAGCAGAACAACAATAGGCTCAGATCTTCAGCATGTAAATAGGCCATTCGGTCCACCGAATAAACACCAACCAGAAATCGCCCCATACATGAGCACTATTCTACACACTAGGGACAATTTAACTGTGTTAAATCTCGGAGTGTGGGAGGAAACCGGAGTACCCGGAGAAAACCCACGTGGTCACAGGGAAAATGTATAAACTTCGTACAGACAGCATCCACAGTCAGGATTGAACCCGGGTCTCTGCCGCTGTAAGGCAGCAACTCTACCGCTGTGCCACCGTGCCTCAATCAATTAATAAACACGTCATCCGCACAGTAGTATGAGAATGTGAAAACGGTTCATTGATGGGGGGGAAGTGGAAAAATAATACAAGACTGAGTACTAAAGTTATAATGTGACATTTTGGGCAGTTATCTTCATGTTTCAGGTCATCTCCTGGCTCCACTGCAAATGCTATCCTCCAGGTTACACTGTTCTAAAGCTTTCATTGTTACATTCCTGCTCCAAAGTTTGGTGGTAAGGAGATGCATTTGCCTGTTCCTAGGGGCCTTTCAGAGCACTGTTCATCTTTCCGATTTGTTTTACTTCCTGATAAACAAACAGGGGAAGAGAAAATCCCACAGTGATGTCGCAGCAAATACAAAAAGCCTTCATGAAATTAACTCTTAAAATCGTCTAGTCAGAAATAATGATTCCTGTTGCAGATCCCGTCAGGGTTGAATGAGGGTGGAACTATTAGCATTCAGCTACAAGTACAGCAAGAACTCGATCTTTAAGTTTGACAATGTCACTGTTGACAGCCAGATCAACACCAGCGATGAGACAGAGTACAGATAAGAGACGGGGAAGCTTGGAGCAGTGTAATAGCAACCTAGCCCGTAACATCAGTGAGGTGAAAGAGTGCTGTAAGCAAGGGGGTGGGGATTGAATAAGGCCATGTCTCCATCAATGGAGCTGCTGAAGCGAAGGTCGACAGCTTCAAGTTCCTTGACATCCATAATCACCAGCAACCCACCCAGGTCTCGTCAAACTGATGCAGTGATCAAGAAAGTGCTTCAGCTAATTTACTTTCATAGGCATCTGAGAAGATTAAGCATGCCCACGAGGATTATTTTAAACCTACAAAAGTGCTATCGAAAGTAATTTGACAGGACGCATCAGAGCCTGGTGTAGCAAATGCTCTGCTCTTGACACCCTACGCCTACAGAGAACAGTGAACACAGCCCAGTCCATCACCGGCTCGTCACATCCGTCCATCTTCATGGTGCATTCCATCAGAAAGGCTGAAAGTATCTTAGAAACATAGAAAATAGGTGCAGGAGTCGGCCATTCGGCCCTTTGAGCCAGCACCGCCATTCAATGTGATCATGGCTGATCATCCACAATCAGTAACCCGTGCCTGCTTTCTCCCCATATCCCTTGATTCCGCTAGCATCCAGTGAATCGGTCACCACTGCTCTGAATTTGTGGAATTCTCTGCCTCAGAAGGCAGTGGAGACCGATTCACTGGATGGCCGACTCCTGCACCTATTTTCTATGTTTCTAAGATACTTTCAGCCTTTCTGATGCAATGCACCATGAAGATGGACTGAATAGACGGATGTGACGAGCCTGTGATGGACTGGGCTGTGTTCACTGTTCTCTGCAGGCGTAGGGTGGAATTAAATTGATATAAGCTTATAAAAATCACAAACTGGCCTCTCCATAAAATGTCTGCATGGAGTTTGTACGTTCTCCTCGTGACTTGCGTGGGTTTTCCCGGGAGCACCCGTTTCCTCCCACACTCCAAAGACGTACAGGTTTGTCGGCAAATTGGCTTGGTAAAGTTGGATAATTGTCCCTTGTGTGTGTAGCATAGTGTTAGCGTGCAGGATTCGATGGTTGGCGCAAACTCGGTGGGCCGAAGAGCCTGTTTCCACGTTGTATCTCTAAACTAAAAATTAAATTAAACTGAAATAACCTGAAATTTTTATGTTCAATTACTACATCATCAAATATCTGGCCATAAAAAAATCTAATTTTATGGTTGTATTTTGCAATGGCCATGTATGAATATTTAAAAAAATGAGTAATGTTTATTAAAAAGATTTGTTTGTCATTAAAGTAAATGCTGAAATATCATAAGCCTATCATTATTAAAAATGAGATGTGTTGCTTTTGGGTAAGCTGTAAGAATCTTTTAATGTGATTAACTGCATGGTCAGCTCGATAACATTATGTTCACTGGACTGCATCAACAGTCATTGGGGGAGGGCGGTGGGGACTGATGCTTACTTGCTGTGGGGGGTTCTCGAAGATTAGTGATGATCCCATATTTTAAGAGGAAAATCAAAGAGAAATACAGCACAGAAACAGACTCTGGTGCTCCAAGTCCACACCAATTAACTTACCGACCTGCCGATCTTGGGATGCGGGAGAGGTGGGAGAAAACATTTCAAGATCACTGCACTGGGTTTTGCAAGACCCTTATCTCAGTTTAGATTAGTCTACTTTAGAGATAGTATGGAAGCAGACCCATGCCGACCATCAATCACCCCTTCACACTAGTTCTATGTTATCCCACTTTGTCACCCGCTCCCTACACACTCGGGGTAATTTACAGAGGTCAACAACCTACAATCCCGCATGTCTTTGGGATGTGGGAGGAGCTCGGAGTAAACCCATGCAGCCACAGGAAGAATATGCAAACTCCACACAAAAAGCCCCTGAGGTCAGGATCGAACCTGGGCGTCTGGCACGGTGAGGCAGCAGCTCTACCTGCTGCACCTCTGTGTAGGTATGTTGCATAACTTACCTTCAGCGGCGCTGCAGTTCTGTCACTGCCCGTGTGTGCTACTTTGGTACCTTTGAGAGGGGGGCGGGTTTAAAATGCCGTTCCCTCCAGGCTGTTTAAATCGATGTTCATCAGCCTGTTTAATTGCTCAAGAAAAATCGCTGCGACTGCCGTTCTCTGCACTTATTGTTAAGCTAAGTTAGATAATTTAATTGTCATAGTAAATTAAAAATCATCTTCTAAAGCCGTGAACGCCGACAACGGGACGGATCTCACGTAGGGGACAAGGCAAGGTAGGCTGGTTATTTTTACATTAAAAAGTGCTTCTTAATCAAAATTTTAAGTTGCGAGAAGGTGACTTGGAGCCCCTCCGAACCGGCAGTATTTTTCCTGCCGATATGGGGCTCAAAACCACTGCAACTGCAACGTTCCAAATGATCACGTTCCAGAAAAACCTACTCGCAAGATGATTTAAATGACCATTAATTTGCGGGAATTAAACACTAAATTCCTTCCATTTGGCCTATAAATCCATGACAATGAGATTTAAAAATCATGTTATATTGTGAATTCTTGTGTGTATGTTATTTGGACACTTAGGCTATTTAAAAATGTTGATCTTTTCTTAAGAAATGGATAGATTTTTAATCTAGTAATTAGCTACAATTGGGTAACTAATTATATGCTTTAATTTCAGGTCATCCAAGTAAGATTGTTTCATATTTGTTTCAGAATGCTTCACTATAATAACTGAAAATTTCTTTGTTTTCTTAATTTTTAATAAAGTTATGGGCTTTTGACTGTCCTCAATCACAGCTTTTGTGTTAAGTCAATGGAAAAGCAATAGGGAACAAGATGCTAATTTCCGAGTATGAAAATGGCCATAACATTTTTAATATTGAAGATATGAAAGTGAATTAGGTGTCAAATTAAACTTCGTTTTATGCTTTATCTGATGGGATAAATTGCAGGCTTGATTTTTAAAATCTCAAAATTGTTTAACATTGCTACTCTGTGCTGCCCGGAAGGGAATATTTGTCAAGCCAATCCCAAAGATGACCCTTGCAACCAACAGATTTCCCAAAACCTCCTGGTCTCAGCCACATGGCTATTCCATGAAGAATAGATGGCCATTAAAGGCGACCAGCGTAAATTGAGACCCGGCCCAATCACCACTCAGATGGTCTTCCGAGACCTCATGCTATTAAAGTTCTTTTAGATATTTCCAAACGTCTATGATCGGAGATGATAGGCAGGTGTTCAAAGTAAAAGAGATAAACACAACAGAGATATTGGAGAATTATAAAAATATGTTGGTTAACACGCAACTAAAGCTTTTCACTGCACGTGACAATAAACTTAACTGAAAAATAATAAACTAACTTAAAGGATAGCTGACACAAATGAAATAATTTGTATCAAATCTAAAAGTCAAGATGTCATGTTGCTGCATTATAAAATCCGGTGGGCGGCGCGACTCTGGTCAGCAGCGGCCTCTGCAGTCTGTCCGCGTCACTGCACGTGACAATAAACTAAACTGAAAAATAATAAACTGACTTAAAGGATAGCTGACACAAATGAAATAATTTGTATCAAATCTAGAAGTCAAGATGTCATGTTGTTGCATTATAAAATGTACGCCGCATTTGGAGTATTGCATACAATACTTAATACTGCAATATTTGGAGTATTGCGTGCGTGCAGCTCAGGTTGCCCCATTACAGGAAGAAATTGAAGGCTCTGGAGGGGGTGCAGAAGAGTTTAAATTAACGGTTCAAAGATTCTTTATTGTACAGCGAAGTTCTTTTTGGGCACACAATTCTGTGGAAATCATTCTATACGTAAGCACAATCATATCTCAGCACAAAAGTGTAAGAATAATAAATTACACTGAGGCAGTACACAATAGTCGTCACAACTGGCATTGTCAATTGGCAAGAGTTGGCGGTCCCAATTTGTATACTTCAAATTCAAAATTCTTAAAAATCTAGTCTTCTCTTGGTCATAAAGGCACATTGTCTTGGTGGTAGCACTGGGTCAGATGTGTGGGGAATGGCCTGGCCAGGTAATGATATCTTTGAACCTGAATCTGCCTCCTCTGCTGTTAGAGTGAGGCCACACACACACATTGGAGGAACAGCGCCATATATGTTGCTTGGGCAACTTACACCCCAGCGGTATGAGCGTTGATTTCTCTAATATCAAATGATGCCTGTATTCGAAGATATTAGCTTTCGGGAGACATTGGACAAACTTGGATTGTTTATTGTGGAGCTTCAAGGGTTGAGGGGAAACCACATAGAAGTTCACCAAATTATGAAAGGCATGAATAAAGTAGACATTCAGAACCTCTTTTGCCAGGTGGAATTGACAAAAATTAGAGGGCGTATCTAGAAGATCAGAGGGGGAAAGTTTAAAGAGGAGTGCAGGGCATGTTTTTTTTACACAGAGTGTTGACTGCCTGGAATGTACTGCCAGGTGTGCTGGTAGAAGCAGATACAAAAATAGCATTTATGAGTCTTTTCAAGTCAAGAATTAGATTTAGCTCTTTGGGCTAAGGAATCAAGGGATATGGGGATAAAGCAGGAACGGGTTACTGATTTTAGACGATCAGCCATGATCAAATTGAATGGCGGTGCTGGCTCGAAGGGCCGAATGGCATACTCCGGCACCTTTTTTTTTCTATGTCTATGTTTAAGATAGGCAGCTGAATATGCAGGGAATGGAGGGATATAGATCTCGTGCAGACTGGGGAGATTTTAACGTTACGTTCAGCACAGTGGGCCAGAAGGCCTATTTCTGTGCCTTATTTATCCCATGTTCTATGTATCCATGAAAATAAAGCCAATAAAAACTAGCCATTTATTTTCCTTTAAAATGAAATGGCTGTGCTGGTTGGCTCACATAGAACTGAGGGAGCAGTTGTATTTTACATCATGTCCCTCAGCTGAGCTTGGCACAGCATGTCTGTGCATCCTCGTGACCTTGACTATATTACAGAAACAACAGTGATTTTACAGTGCTGTTACATGCACCAGAACTAGCTGACTATTCTCTCTGGACCATAGCCTGAATTAGCACGTCAAGACCAATAAATGGATAGGTTACGTTTCGGGTCAGGATCTTTCTTCAGTGGTGGTAATCAAAACACTTAGTAGATACATCTACAGAATAACAATACGCATTTGCAATAATAATCTGCATTTCTAAGTCAAGATGTTCCTCTAAAAGAGACAAGATGGGGAGAATTCATGAGTGTAAAGCTCCAAACGTCTCTTTGAGATGGATAGAAGCACCAATGAACCTGGAAAGGGAACCTGAAGGTGGTGGTTTTCCAAGGTGTCTGTCACCTTCGGCAATGCTTAGGAGGTGCTGTAAGTGAGTAATCGCCATGCAATGCATCATCTTCGAACTTATATAAAATGCAATTGGGAATGACTTAGGAGTCACCAATCAAAATTAATTTAACAGAAGTGCCCAAGAGTCAAGTCAAGATTATTTTATTGTCATACTTCCCGATACGGAACAGTGAAATTCTTACTTGCAGCAGCACAGCAGGTATGTAAACATAGTAAAGGTCCACCACTGATTTTCTAGCACTTCCTTTAATCCTGACAAAATTACGAGAGCACATTTGAAATCTGTTCCGGAAGTCTCCCCAAATAGGCCGGGTGAGGCATTCGATCTCGACCTCATCGGGACTTCCGCGGCATGCCATTGGATCAAATTTTCCCCCGATATCTCAGCCCCCCCCCCCCCCCCCCCCTTGCTGAGGCCCTGACCTCTTTTGGTCCGGCAGAATGGATAACACTGCTTAACTCTGCAACCAAGGGTGCCAGGAAATCAGTAGTGGACCTGTGCTCAACATACACCATAATAAACAAAGAAGTTCAGTAAATTAAAAAATATATATACACTGCAAAAATAAACAGAGCCCAAAGCCCCTAGTGCAATCAAGGCAGTTCATAGTTCAGAGTTTAGTTGGAATTTGTGGTGTTCAATAGCCTAATGATTATTGGGAAGAAGCCGTTCCTGAACCTGGAGTTCACGGTTTTCAGGCCCCTGTACATTCTTCCCGATGGCAGGAGTGAAATGAGAGTGTGGCCAGGGTGCTGTTGGTCCTTGACGATGGTGACTGCCTTTTTGAGGCTGTATCTCCCATAGATCCCTTTGATGGTGGGGAGGTCAGTACACGTGATGGACTGGGCAATGTTCACCACTTTTTGCAACCTCCTTCGTTCCTCATTTTAAACTAATAATAATCTTCAAATGAAAAGTAAATCAAAAGGAAAGATTCGGAATTAGAGCAGCATGTTGTTCCTTGTGTAAATTATACACTGCAATTCTACCAGTGCTGCCAATTATGAGAACGTGAAGGTTACTCTGGGATACAGAGTGAACACCGAGTCGTAGACAACATATTAAATTGTATGGATATAAAGAACTGCAGATGCTGGTATGTAAACTCTAAAAGGCCAATAAAGATATAATTATTCATTACAATACTCTAGTGCCACCCTCTGGTCAACCGTGGCATTGAGAATTAATCAAAAAGAGCAAAGATTTTGCTGATTTAATATTTTGCTTAGGCAACTTACAACCCAGCAGTTTGAACGTAGATTTCTCTCATTTCAAGTAACTCCCGCATTCTTCCCCCTTCCCCCCCCCCCCCCCCCCCCCCCCCTACATCCTACTAGTTCCACTGTTCACATCTTGGCCATTATGGACTCCATAGGTCCACTACTGAGGTCATTTGTAGTCGGCCCTGTTTTGTACCGGTCTTCTCTGTCCTTCAGTCTGAAATAGGGTTCCCACCTAAAACATCACTTTTCTTTTTCTCCAGAGATGCTGCCTGACCTGCTGAGTTACTCCAGCATTTTGTGTTTATCTTCGGTATAAACAAAGAACTGTAGTCCCTTCCGACACAAAAGGGGCTGAGAATCAGCCTGTGATCAAGATTTTCACATACAAGAACCTCAGGGTGAACATAGAACGTAGTACAGCACAGGAATAGGCCCTTCATCCCACAATGCCAAAACCAACACTTATCTGTTTGCACATAATGCATTTCCCGCCACTCCCTGCATATCCATATACCGATCCAAAAGTTCTTCAAATGGCCCTTTCATATCTACCTCCACCACCACCTCCAGCAGCGCGTTCTATGTTCTCTCCACCCACTGTTTATAAAAAAAAATGTTCCTTCGCCCCTTCACCTTAAAGTTATGCACTCTAATATTTGATATTTCCATCCTGGGAAATAGATTATGACTGTCTACCCTATCTGGGCAGTCACGGTGGCGCAGTGATAGAGTTGCTGCCTTCCAGTGAATGCAGTGCCGGAGACCCGGTTTCGATCCCGAATACGGGTTCTGTCTGTAAGGAGCTTGTACGTTCTCCCCGTGACCTGTGTGGGTTTTCTCCGAGATCTTCGGTTTCCTCCCACATTCCAAAGTCGTACAGGTTTGTAAGTCAATTAGCTTGGTATAAGTGTAAATTGTCCCTAGTGGGTGTAGGATAGTGTTAATGTGCGGGGATCGCTGGTCGGTGTGGACCCGGTGGGCCGAATGGCCTGTTTCCGTGCTGTATCTCTAAACTAAAATAAGCCTTTGATAATTTTATATACCTCTATCAGGTCTCCCTGCAATCACCAGAGCTCCAGAGAAAACAATCCAAGCCTGTCCAACATCTCCCTGTAATACCCTCTAATCCAGGCATCACTCTGGTAGATATCCCCAGCATACTTTCCAAAGCCTCCACATCTTTCCTGTAATGTGGTAACCAAAACCACATGTATTACTCCAAATGCGGCCTAACGTCCTATAAAGTTGCATCATGACTTCCTGACTCTTATACTCAATGCCCCAACCAATGAAGGCAATCATGCCATCCGCCCTCTTTACCACTCCATCTACTTGTGCTGCCACTTTCAGGCATGTATATACTTCAAACCCAAGATCCCCCTGTACATCAATGCTGTTGAGGGTCATGCCATTGATTATATATTTCCCCCAGCCATTTGACCTCCCAAAGTACAACACCACACACTTGCTTGGATTAAACTCCATTTGCCATCTCTCGGCCCATTTCTGTAGCTGATCCAAATACCGCTGTATGGTTTGACAGCCTTCCTCACAGTCCGTGCTGGGTGGGTGGGTGCTACACTGTCAAGAGATATGATTCTTTCATATTTTACCAGCCTTTTTGTTCTGAATTATGTGGAATGGACATAGTGGTGCCGCTTCTAGAGTTGCTACCTCAAAGTGCCAACGACCCAGGTTCAATCCTGACTTCCAGTGCTGTGTGAAATTTGTACATTCTTCTTGTGATTACTTTAGTTTCCCTGGGCACTCCAGTTTCTCACATCTTAAAGATGAGGGGATGGGAGGTTAATTAGCCACTGTAAATTATCCCCAGTGTGTAGGTAGAAACTATTCAATAGTTTCCAAACTATTGAATAAAATTCATATAAACACTCCCACATATTATTTCAAATATATATTTTACACAGCACTGTAACAAATTTAAAGTGTAACCCATTAAAAGAGAATGTGTAGGAAGGAACTGCTGGTTTACACCATAGACACAAAATGCTGGAGTAACTCAGCGAGTCAGGCAGCATCTCTGGAGAAAAGGAATAGATGATGTTTCGGGTCAAAACTCTTCAGACTGGAAGACTGGAAATCGGAGGAAGGGTTTCTACCCGAAACGTTACCTATCCCTTTTCTCCCAAAATACTGCCTGACCGTCTGAGTTACTCTGGCATTTTGTGTCTATCTTCCATTTAAAGAGGAGTTGGGATTCTCCCATTGGAGGGTTGGGAATGTAGGAATTGGGTCTCAGATGAATGAGAGAGAGAGAGCAGAAATTGAGGAACCAGGGTCTTGCAGGGTGGAAGGGGACATGCTCAGATGAGTGGTTGGGAACTTGGGAACTAGGATCCTGGTGAATGGAAGGGGAGCACAGTAAACACTACATGATAAGCCAGATATCAAATCTTCAGGATTTCTGAATGGTCGGTTAGTAGATTATTGGCATATAACTGCGCCTTCTTATATGGTTCCATCAAATAATATTTAATAATTCTAATGATTTTGCCAAAATAAGGCACTTTAAAAATAAGTACTTTTGTTGTTTCAGATGAATAACAGCAAATTTATTTTCATATTTAAATCATTCTTTCTATTGATTGCTAAAAAGCAATGCTATGTCATGTCAGGATTGCCATAGAAACCAGACTGGGCTCCTGCTTAAAGGTACCAGCACAATCAGGGGAATATTTATCACAACCCTCTAAATTTGTTCATACTCCATTAAATCGCCTTGAGGGCAAATTTGGAATTACATTAAAAAATATCGGAAATGTTATTGTGAGTATATTTACAGTTCTTGGGTTTTGTAATCCTTTCTGTACTCACGTTTGAGTATTTATAAGCCCTGAAGTTGTGCCTTATGAAAACGTATGAAAATCAAGCTCTATGTGAAGTTTTCATCTGGGCAGGGTCATAAATTTCCTTTGCAATTTTGCAAACAGGCAATAAGAGATCAGGGCAAGATTTAAAATGAGCCTGGAAATATCTCTATGTACAGATCCACCATTGATTTCCCAGCATCCTTGGTTGCAGCGCCTTTCTGGATTATCTACTTTGCCGGATTAACGAAGGTCATGGCCTCCAAGTGAGTCCAATGGTACTGGAATGGGGCGCCTAGGCAACCCGCGGAGCCGTGATATCGGCCTGCAAAATCAGCCCCGGCAGTCGGCAATGGGAACAAATCTGCCGGCTGGAGTTCCAGTGTCTCGGCCACAGGGAGAAAATTCACACTGCCGATTGATCCATTTGGTGGTCAGGAAAGAACAGCCAAGTTGCAGTGATGTGCGAATGCTGGCATCCGGATGGATGGGAGTTGTAGGGCATGGAATAATACAGTACAGGAACAGGACCTTCTGCCTACTCAGAGACCTACAATGTGAAGACCGTGTTGGCTGTATCGTGTAGAGGGGTAGCCGCCAAGCCTGCCACTGAAGATCAGAGAGAAGGCAGCCAGCGACGATGGATTTGAGGAGCAAGGCCAGTAGAAGAGTGAACCAGGGTCTTGACTTCCATGCCCTCAAGATTGGCTGCGGGAGATGACCTCAGGGCACAAAGGTGGACAGGTGAGGAGGGGGAAGGTGACGGCTGGAGGCCCCGCAGCAGCCTGGGGTTTGCCTAGATCTGGTGCTACTTGTAAGACCTAGATTGCAGTCTGGACTTTAAAACGACGCCAAAATATGGCAGTCTCTCTCAGTGGACTATTTCTGTACTTTGTTAATCGGGTATTGTGCTTAGGTGTGGCAATACTGTATTGAACTGTATGCAAAAAAGAATTTCACTCTGTGTTTACATGTGACAATAAAGCACCATTGACCAAAGTCTGTGGCGAACAGGATACCAAGTTAAACTAGTCTCCTCTGACTGAACATGATCTACAGTGGCTTGCAAAAGTATTCATACCCCTTGAACTTTTCCACATTTTATCACGTTACAACCACAAACGTAAATGTATTTTATTGGGATTTTATGTGATAGACCAACACAAAGTGGGACATAATTGTGAAGTGGAAGGAAAATGATACATGGTTTTCAAATTTTTTTACAAATAAAAAACTGAAAATTGTGGCATGCAAAAGTATTCAGCCCCCTTTACTCTGATACCCCTAAATAAAATCCAGTGCAACCAATTGCCTTCAGAAGTCACCTAATTAGTAAATAGAGTCCACTTGTGTGTAATCTAATCTCAGTATAAATACAGCAGTTCTGTGAAGGTCTCAGAGGTTTGTTAGAGAACATTAGTGAACAAACAGCATCATGAAGCCCAAGGAACACACCAGACAGGTCAGGGATAAGGTTGTGGAGAAGTTTAAAGCAGGGTTAGGTTATAAAAAAATATCCCAAGCTTTGAACATCTCATGGAGCACTGTTCAATCCATCATCCGAAAATGGAAAGAGTATGGCACAACTGCAAACCTACTAAGACATGGCCGTCCACCTAAACTGACAGGCCGGACAAGGAAAGAATTGATCAGAGAAGCAGCAAAGAGGCCCATGGTAACCCTGGAGGAGCTGCAGAGATCCACAGCTCAGGTGGGAGAATCTGTCCACAGGACAACTATTAGTCATGCACTCCACAAATCGGGCCTTTATGGAAGAGTGGCAAGAAGAAAGCCATTGTTGAATAAAAGCCATAAGAAGTCCCGTTTGCAGTTTACCACAAGCCATGTAGGGGACACAGCAAACATGTGGAGGAAGGTGCTCTGGTCAGATGAGACCAAAATTGAAGTTTTTGGCCTAAATGCAAAACGCTATGTGTGGCAGAACACTGCACATCACATTGAACACACCATCCCCACTGTGAAACATGGTAGTGGCAGCATCATGCTGTGGGGATGCTTTTCTTCAGCAGAGACAGGGAAGCTGGTCAGAGTTGATGGGAAGATGGATGGAGGCAAATACAGGGCAATGTTTAAAGAAAACCTGTTAGAGTCTGCAAAAGACTTGAAACTGGGGCGGAGGTTCACCTTCCAGCAGGACAACGACCCTAAACATACAGTCAAAGCTACAATGGAATGGTTTAGATCAAAGCATATTGGTGTGTTAGAATGGCCCAGTCAAAGTCCAGACCTAAATCCAATTGAGAATCTCTGGCAAGACTTGAAAATTGCTGTTCACAGACGCTCTCCATTCAATCTGACTGAGCTTGAGCTATTTTGCAAAGAAGAATTGGCAAAAATTTCAGTCTCTAGATGTGCAAAGCTGGTAGAGACATACCCCAAAAGACTTGCAGCTGTAATTGCAGCGAAAGGTGGTTCTACAAAGTATTGACTCAGGGGGGCTGAATACTTTTGCACGCCACACTTTTCAGTTTTTTACTTGTAAAAAAATTTGAAAACAATGTATCATTTTCCTTCTAGTTCACAATTATGCACCACTTTGTGTTGGTCTATCAGATAAAATCCCAATGGAATACATTTACGTTTGTGGTTGTAACGTGACAAAATGTGAAAACTTTCAAGGGGTATGAACACTTTCGCAAGCCACTGTATATCCTCCCATTCCATGCATATTCATGTGCCTATCCAAAAGTCTCTTCCAAGCACCACATTTGTATTTGTTTCCACTACCAACCTTAGTTGCCTTTCCCAAGATACAACTCTTGTCCTGCTGATCCAAACCAGGAAGCTCTTTAATATCCTCACAGCAGGAATATCAATGCCCAGGCCCATGTGCTAGCTCCTCCATTAAGACTAGTTCTTATCAAACCTCTTTTAAACACCACAATTGTAACCACCTTTCCTGCTTCAGTCCAGTGAACCTTACTCTGTTCTCTCCACAGACCCTTTGTCAGACTGGTTATGGATAAGGGAAACGAGGGATATAGACAAAGATGTAGAGACTGCCCATTTTCCCCAGTAAAGTCATGGAGTCAGGGTCATGCAGGCCAGTTGTCCCAACTCGTCCATACTGACTATGATGTCTATCTAAGCTAGTCCCAATTGTGTGTGTTTGGCCCGTATCCCTCAAAACCTTTTCCATCCATGTTCTTATCAAACGTCTTTTAAACACCACAATTGTAACCACCTTTCCTGCTTCTCCGAGTAGCTCATTTATATATTCACAACATGAAATCCAACCTGATAATAGAGCTTTGCAATCATTTTCTTCTGGGTGTTATTATTTTAGTGACAAAGAAAAATGTGCCTTGCTGCAAAGATAAGCAACTGTGCATTATGCAGGTTATTGCTTCCTAATCAGAATGCTTGTGTTCTCTTCAGTCCAGTGAACCTTACTCTGTTCTCTCCACAGCCAAAATGCTTGGTTAACTGAAGATGGGTAGTCTTTCATTTTATAGACACAAAAAGCTGGAGTAACTCAGCATTTCTGGAGAGAAGGGACGGGTGACGTTTTGGGTCGAGACCCTTTGTCAGACTGGTTATGGATAAGGGAAGCGAGGGATATAGACAAAGATGTAGAGAGATAAAGAACTGAGTGAAAGATGTGCAAAAAATCAACGATGATAAGAAAAACAGGCCATTGTTAGCTGTTTGTTGGGTGAAACTGAGAAGAAGCTGGTGTGACGGGTGGGGAAGGATAGAGAGAGGGTATGCTGGGGTTACTTGAAGTTAGAGAAATCAATATTCATACCATTGCCCAAGCGCGGTACGACTGCTCCACTGCAGTCTTTCCTTTTAGTTGCTTAGAATTACTATTTCGGCAGGTGATTAATTATCACTGTTTTAATTAAAGTTTTGCTTCAGATGTAGCTTTTATTCATGCAGGGTTCCATAGCATATTCAGTACTATCAGCAAATTCTTGTTATTGTACTGATCCTGACTTTCTGCACCTTGTTGTACGTGATGCTATCAAAAGACTTAATATTGTACAAATGTTCAGAAAGACCCTTTGTGTGTCAGGGACGCAAGATATTTCTGGAGTATAGAATAAGATGGTACGGAAGAAAGGAAACGATAGACATGGAAATGAAGACAGGGAGGATATGTTACCCTTTAACATAAGGGGTCAGTAGGGAATTAACGCTGCTGTAATAGCTGTTATTGTACTTTATCCCAGGGCACTCTTCTGACCTCTATTCCTTCCATGAATTTATATAATTCTACCATTTTGCTCAATTAATGGATGGCACAATGTTTTACATTGTTACTGCATGGAATTGTTAATAATTAGCTTGTAATCATTGGAAGACTGCAGTGTGCAGCAAAAGCAAATACCATTAAGTGGTTAATAGACCATGCATCATGTATAATAGAATATTTTGATGTTTGTATATTTTAACTCAGTCTAACTAAATAATGGAGCTCATTGCAAATCTCAAATTAGTAATATTTGTTTAGTGAAAATTTTACTCAAATCAATAAATAGACAGGAGACCTGATAAATTGGACAAAAATTGTTGACATACTTTATTAGCAACGGATTTAAATAAAATCTCTCAAACACTTCGAAAAACAATGCAAGAACACACACAAACAGAAAAAATAAATCAACATTGGATTTAATTTGCCAAAGAAAAATTAAATTGTAAAAAAAACAGTGAATTGAAATTTTCCTTACAGCAAAATGTGACTCCTTAGCTCAGCCACCCAATCTATCTCCCATCAATTACTTCTCTTAAGTATCACAGCACTTCCCTTAGACAAGGTTTCTCAGTCTCAGCTAGACTTAAGGAAAACATACCAAAAACCCATCTCCCTATGACTGCTCAGTGGGAATATCTTTAGCAATACCAACCAAGACGCAAGAGTATTCATGTAAGAGATCATGGGGAAACATTTTGTACATAGATCCAATGGTACATCGTACAAATGTGATTACCTTATGTTCAAGCAGCAGCTAACGAAGGAAGTATACAAAATTACAGTTGCCTTGGCTAAATCAAAATAATCTTTCACACATTGTATCTGCTCTTCAATGCTATCAATGACGTTTCTTCAACACCAGATTTCTGTAGGTGATCAAATAATTCTTTTACAACTGCAAAAAGAAGGACAATTAATCTTTTTTGGTTTACTTTGACTGCCATTAAACCTTTCCACAAAGCATGTTTATCAACAATAACACAAGATTTAACAGCAGATGAACCAATGATAAATACTGTCAGAGATTCTAAAAGGTTTTCCATTTCTAGTTGAATTTAGAGATACAGCGCTGAAACAGCCACGGCTGACCTGCGACCTCCGTACACTAGCACTATCCTAAACACCAGGGACAATTTACATTTTTTACCAAAGCCAATTAACCGACAAACCTGTACGTCTTTGGAATGTGGGAGGAAACTGTAGCACCCAAAGAAAACCCATGCAGGCACGGGAGAACGTACAAACTCCGTACAGACAGTACTCTTAGTCAGGATCGAATCCGGGTCTCTATCGCTGTGAGGCAGCAGCTACTGCTGTGCCACCTTTCCACCAGAAGAATATCATGATATTCCTCATGATACGAGGGTTTCTAGACATGGACTTTACTGGCAAAAATAGCATTTATTGCTTATCTCTTATTGCCCTGGAGAAAAAAAGAACATTTGGGAACCAGCTGAGTTCCATTCAATTAGTTTGGGATAAAATACTGTGGTTTCATAATTACTTACAAAACATAGAAGAAAATCAGATTTTCTTCACCGATACTGCAGACCCATTTTCTGTATTTTTAAAATGCAGGTTTATTCAATATAGTTAAAAATACATGACTAATAGCTCCTGGCACAGTATGTAATTTTTCTGTATTTTAAAAAATGCAGGTGTAACTGACATAGTTAAAAAATACATGGCCGAAGGCTCCTTGAGAGATTGCATGCGACTTTCACAGGATCATATTTTGATTCAATGAAATTTCTACCTAAGCCTTTGATTTATTGACCAACCACCGAGATAATAAAGCTCGAGGAAATGGCTGCAAATCATTGCTACAGAGTGAAAACATAGAACAAATTTAGTAAAAACTTGGCCCATTGCAGTATCGAGAAAGAAAAAAAAATCAAAGACTTGTCTCTATGACTTTCCCAGTTCCTAGGATTGCTTCCAATGTTTGGAGAACAAAACAACCCTATTGATTTTAGGATTTTGCTTGTGTATGATTATTTCCTTAGATCAGCAGTGTAGACAGGTTATAGCACAGGATGCACATTAATGCCACTCACACCAACACAATTACAGTAACTTGAACACAAGACCCAAATTGTGGTAATTGCTAGTGACAATGGCTGCCATTTCATGATATCACAAATTTTACCAATTGTTCATTTGACTCTTTGGTTTAAAGGTACAGGTGCACAACCTTTAAATCCGAAATTCCAAATAACGAAAAGCTCCGAATAGCGGACATTTTTTCGGTCCTTGAAGAAAGGTCCTTGAAGACGTTCACCGAGGGCGGCCCGCAGAGGTGACAGCGGAACCTCCGGTCGGTCCTCGAAGAAAGGGGAACTAAATCCCTATTCATAAAAGAGAAGGTGAGGGTATATTGCGCTGGAGGGTTAATAATTGACAATCTGCTGCTGCCTGCCCGCTGAGTTAAAAAGTTCCCACGGTAGACTCACGATACAGTGTATCGTGAATCTTGCGTGGGAACTTTTTAACTCAGCGGGCAGGGAGCAGCAGATTGTCGCTCCCTTCAGTTTCACCCCACCTGCACCCCTCTGCTTCCCGGCCATGCGTGTGACCCCTTCCCTCCCCTCTCCAGCTGCCCGCCCATTGCCCCGGCGCGGGGGCTTTGCACTGTCTTCACGTCGGCGATGCCAGCAGGTCAGTGCCAGTCACCGGAGACGTCAGGACCAACGGGACACCGACCCCCAAGCCCACTGCAAACACGGAGATCCCAGAGACCCACAGCCAGCAGCAGCCCAGCCCCGTTCCAACTCCAGAGGAACACGCTCCCCGTAGGGACAGAAGCTGATGGTGTGCAAGGTACGTCTTGTTCTTGGGGTTGCGGATGAGGGGGCGCAGCTCGGGCTGTGACGTCTCCAGCCACCCCCCTGTACAGGAGCTGAGACTGGGAACTGTACCACCCTTGCAGGTGAGCAGGAGTGGGGTTGGTTGCAGTTGCAGAGGGAGAGGGCAAGGGCGGTACAGTTCCCAGTCTCAGCTCCTGAAGTGGGAACTGTACCGCCCTTGCCCCCTCCCTCTGCAACTGCAAAAACCCCACTCTCCTACTCACCTGCAAGGGCGGTACAGTTCCCAGTCTCAGCTCCTGTATAGGGGGGTGGCCGGAGACGTCAGGACCACCAGAAGCCGCTCCCTGATCGGCCGCTACGGCGACAAGTGGCAGTTCGCCCACAGCCCGAGCTGTTCCCCCTCATCGGGACACCAACCCCCAGGCTCACTGCAAGCACGGAGATCCCAGATCAGCAACTCCAGCCCAGCCCCGCTCCAACTCCAGAGGAACATGCTCCCCGTAGGGGCAGAAGCTGATGGTGTGCAAGGTGCGTCTTGTTCTTGGGGTGGCGCAGCTCGGGCTGTGGGCGAACTGCCACTTGTCGCCGTAGCGGCCCATTGGGGAGCGGATTCCTCTAGAGTTGGAGGGGGAGGGGGGTATTGTGCTGTTTGATCGCCCCCTGCTATCCCAGGGACAGGGAGACACAGCGGCTTTTGAGAATGGTGGGCAATCACTTCCAAAGTTCTGCCCACACAGTCAGTACACCTCTCCTACACTTGTCTCCTGCACTAAGATCATCTCGCAGAGAATGATCCCAGCCTAACCCTCCCTATTCTCTCCTATTCTGCAAGAAAAAACTACATTGAAGACTCAAACTCGCGATCGAGTAACTGCCGGGATCGAGGCGCAAACTCGCGACCTTGCGGATATGAGCCGAGCACTCTACCACTGAGCCAGCCGTTAAAATCTACGCTAAAAATCTTCCATTCCGAAAGCCGAAAAATTCCGAATTACGAAAAGTGTCTGGTCCCAAGGCTTTCGGATAAAAGGTTGTGCACCTGTAATGTATTCTAGATCTATGCTTTATATACACCTTGTTTTTGTTTGTCCATTCTACATTTCTAATTTGAAATAGAACAACAGTTCTTTACAAATTTAAGTCAAGTGGCCCACATAAAAAGGGCAACAATTTAAGATATTTTTTAATTTACCAAGCTTTCCCTTTTTCTTAAAGAAATTGATCTTTTACACAGCTAATCTCAAACACGATTTTTCGGTCTTCTATTAATTATATATTTGTTAGAAAACAAAACAAAATGGCAGTAGCAATAACACCCATAATGTTAGCCCATTATCAAGGGAGATGGAAACAGCAGGACTTGCAGCAGTGAACTGTAAATGTGATTACGTTATCGTTTACTAGTAAAATGAACTAAAATGCTGGAAACACTTAGCAGGCAGCATCAATGGAAAGAGAACCAATTAACATCTTTGGTTGACGAAATTGAAAAAAGTTAGTTTTAAGATGGAAAGAGGGTGGGGGTGAGAGGGGCAGGGAATATCTCAGACAGGGCAAGGACAGGCTATTGACGCGACAGCTATTCACCGAGTTGTCCAGTACATAAATTATTAAGGACAGTTAAAGATTTTTTTAAATGCCTATAAAGTGTTCCCAGCAATTTTGTTTTTAGTTTAGAGATACTTCGTGGAAACAGACCCTTCGGCCCACCGACCAGCAATCGCCTGTACACTAGCACTATCCTACACCCTCTGACTAAAGAAATCCCTTACCTCAATTCTAAAGTTATATTATTTTATTCTGAGGCTATGGCCTCTGGTCCAAGACTCCCCCACTAGTGGAAACATCCTCTTCACATCAACTCTATCCAGGTCTTCACTTTTGTTTCATATTACCACCATCTGCAGGTTATATTTGCTTCAGAAACTGTAGCAGGCTAAATATAACTTACCTTTTCGTTCAGGATGTGACATAAACATTACTGCCATATCAAATCGTCTTACATTTGATAAGTTCTGCAGGATATCAAAAATAAGGGAAGATTCTTCAAACCTAGAAAATGCAATGTAATCATTGATTACTTACAATCAAACTAGTAACATTTATGTTCCAAGAATTACACATCAATTTACGATTTCATTGAATAGCATTTCAATCATTTTTTTTAACATTATTATGTTACAAAATATATTGCTGCACCTGCAATAAACTTACTTTCAATGCTGCTTGAATTGACTATAAAGTTTCCATTCCTACTGTGTGGGAAGGAACTGCAGATGCTGGTTTACATCGGAGATAGACACAAAAAGCTGGAGTAACTCAGCAGGTCAGACAGCACCTCTGGAGAAAAGGAATAGGTGATGTTTCGGGTCGAGTTCTGAAACGTCACCTATTCTTTTTCTCCAGATATTGTCTGAACCGCTGGAGGGGAGGGGGATGTGGGGGGGGGGGGGGGGGGGGCATGTGGGGGAAGGGGGGGGGGCGTGGGGGGGAAGGGGGCAGGGGGGGGGGGGGGGGTGTGAAGCAGGGGGGGGGGGGGGGGGGCGTGTGGGGAAGGGGGCAGGGGGGGGGGGGGCGTGTGAAGGGGGGGGCGCGCGGGGGGGGGGGGCGTGGGGAAGGGGGGGCGCGGGGGGAAGGGGGGGGGCACGGGGAAGGGGGGGGCACGGGGAAGGGGGGGGGGGGGCGGGGAAGGGGGGGGGCACGGGGAAGGCGTGTGGGGGGGGGGGGCTCGGGGAAGGCGTGTGTGGAAGGGGGGGGGCGCGCCGCGGGGAAGGGGGCACCCATGATAGGTCGCTGAAATTTTCAACATGTTGAAAATTCAGCGGCGACCAGAAAGACACTATAACTCTTTGGCGATCTCTCACGACCATAGGAGACCTCCCACGGCCATACAGCCTGTATGGTCGTGAGAGGTCTCCTATGGTCGTGAGAGGTCTCCTGTAAAGGTCGCGTAAGTGGGACAGTCCCTTTAAGAGGTTTGGCTAAAATCTTGGTGAACGAGGTGGCATTCAAAGTAATGATAAGCAAGCAAATATTATATTAACTCATGGGAAAGGAAAACATTTGGATGATACTTTTCCAGGAAAATCTGATTCCTTTAATTACCTTCATTCACACGACGCTGAACTATTCAGGCAGGTTGGAATATAAAGCAAAATGTTGCTTACCTGATGTACGAGCCATGAAGGATTCTTAAAATGTGATTCAGAATGTCAGGTTCCAAAGACGTTTCAAACAATTGTGGATAAAAAGAGGGCTCAATTTGCTGTTCAAAAGGTGCAATAATATAAACAAAATCAAAACAATGCACTGAACAGAGGTGAATATATGCATCAGCCCAAAATTAATTATCCTTGAATTTGCTATACGTTGTTACCACAGGCATTATAAAAAGTTGACCTCAGTCTTATAAACAATGTAGTCCAAAATGTTATTCTAAATTCCTTGCTAAGGGAAGAAATTTGTAAATTTGTTTGATTATTGTTTGATAACCACTTCTGAACGTGCACATGATTGAAAACAAATGAGATTTAGGTTGTGCAGTAATTGTTTCAATCACTTCCTCCACCCATGGACTCCAGATAATCACGACTAATACCAACATTCCAAACCTGTCTTGCAGATATCCAAAGCTTACAAAATTAATTTACCTGCGGACAATGGCCAATTAATAAAATGTGGCAATCATAAATGTAATTCTTATTTGCAAAGACTCAGTGAAGATGGGAAGAGCAAAATACGAAACATTTATTCATTCTGGAAACTTTGGGGGGGGGGAATGTCAATTTTCTTAAATTAACTCCCAATAAATCAATAAGTATTTTTAGTTTATATTGTACTGGATTATTCACAATTTCTAACAAAGGTTTCCACCGTACCAACAGCAAAGCAGCAAATTGTCAATGATACAATTAGCTTAAATGCGCATATAAATATGGACATTTTGCAGGTCAATGTTACTCTTCCAGGGCAATTTTAGTTTTATGTAGCAGCCCTATATGTATACTTTGTAGGGGAAGATGAAGGAAATTGAACAAGCATCTTAAAATTAATTTTATCTCATCTAATTCATTTTCTAATCAAGCTGAAGAACCAGCCATTTTTGCACTAATAGCTAAAAATTTCCATTGACATTTTCTTACCGCTTTTTATACAACTCTTAATATTTTCTTTTCGTTTTTAATCTAACATGTTAGTAGCTGCTAATGGTTACAGACACAACTCTTGTTGAACATTGAAAGTAATAATCCTTCTGTATTTTTCATGCATCAACACATGATTATGAATCCTAGTCAATCATTTTTTACAAATCCAGATACATTTTATTATTTATTATTATTATTATACCGAGGTAGATTAAAAAGCTTTTTTGTTCCAATCAGCAAAAAGACTACACATGATAAACATTTATATTTACAATTACCATTGAAAAACAGTTTTCAATGACCACACAAAGTTTCACAAACATAAATGCTACGATGCTTACCTTTAAATACTTATGGACCATGTCTGGATAATTTTTCAATTTACGGAGGTCTGCTTCGAGCTGGAAGGAGTTGGTAGGGGCACGAGGAATGGTTACAGAATAGGAAGAGAAAGGGGCTTCAGGTTTTTTCACTTCTACGGAGTTCATTCGAACACTAGCGTCACCTTTGTGAAGTTGCTCGTCTGGTACACAAGAATATCCGCTGAGAAAAGGGCAATTTAAGTAAAACTATGTAGAAAGGAATACGACATTCAATAATATAATCAATTCAATACGAGTTATTCAGTACATACGACTTATTCAATAAGGGCGGTACAGTGGTACAGCTGGTAGAGCTGCTGCTGCTCAGCACCAGAGACCCAGGTTTGAACCTGACCTCGGGTGCTGACTGTGTACAGTTTGCATGCTCTCCATGGGTTTCTGCCGGATGCTCCAGTTTCCTCTCACATCCCAAAGACATGCGAGTTTTTAAGTCAGTGAGCCTCTGTAAAGTGCCCATAGTGTGTAGGAATGGATATGAAAGTGGGATAACATGTGCAAACTCCACACAGACAGCACCCAAAGTCAGGATCAAACCTGGGTCTCGGGTGCTGCGCCAGTGTTCATACAATCATCAGGCCAATGAATGAATGAAAGTGCATCCCAAGAGGCAGAAATTTAAATGCAAGGTTGAAGTTGTTACTTCTAATGTCAGTTTAGATTATATGCTTGAATATGTTCGTTCAGACTTGAACTCGGGAGGCTCTGACTGATACAGGAGCACTACCAATAAACTGATTGCTTTGCACAATATTGCCAGTGCCATGCTGGTTGGCAGGAACCCTGCATTCAGCTTTGCTTTTCAACAAAATCAGAAACATCAGTACTAAGTGCACTGAACCACAGACAGAGGATATGACAGTGTAACTGGGCTGACCTCACCAGGGTTGCAGTTACAGTGGGTGTTCCATGAGAGATCGGCATCTACGTCAAAAAGGGAATGGGTGAAAAGGTCTCCAAAGAGGCAGCATTGTGACACAGCTGATAGAGCCGCTGTCTCACAGTGCCAGACCAAGGTTCCATTCTGACCTCTGATGCTGTCTGTGCGGAGTTTGCACATTCCCCCTGTGACTGCGTGGGTTTCATCCAAGTGCTCTGGTTTTCTCCCACATCCCAAAGACATTCAGATTTTGGGGTAAATTCCCTTGGTGTATAGGTCATAGGTGATAGGAGTAGAATTAGGCCATTCAGTCCATCAAGTCTACTCCACCATTCAATCATGGCTGATCTATCTCTCCCCCCTAACCCCATTCTCCTTCCTTCTCCCCATAACTTCTGCCACCTGTAAGGTGTGGATGAGGTGGTGAGGATTACATAGAATCGTTGGCTGCTATGCACTCTATGGGCCGAAGGGCTTGTTTCCATACTGTATCGTTCAATCAATCCCATTATTTCTATGGGTATCAATACAATATGTAGTTTAATGCCAATAGTAAGCAAAAGAAACAACTCTCAACACTTGTTCAGCACTGTTAACAAGCAATGAATTACCTTCTGAATTGTAGCAAGGGACCAGCAGTTATTGAATTAAACCCCAGTAATATTGTTACAATAAAAACAACATACCACTCGCTAGAAATTAATGGAGAGTCACCACATTCTTCAATTTTAAGGATTTTAGCACTGGGAGCTTCAGGAGTTGGTAATTCAGATGTCTGCTTTGTAGGTAGATCAGATGAACAGGAGACTGCAGCTGGCATGTTCTTAACATTGCTCATCTTATCACCAACTTCTTCGATTGCAATTCTTATTAGTGGTTTCTTGAAAGGAATAAAAACATAAATGGAAGGCAATATGAAATTATCATTAAATTCAGAAATAGATTCAAATTAAGCAAATAAATTCTATTAACAAAGTATTTATACAAAATGGATTCTATCCTTGGCCAGAATAAATTATAAAATGAAAGATAAAATGCAGCAATTTAGGGCAGTACAATGGCGCTGCATTAGAGTTGCCACCTTACAGAGCCAGAGGCCAGAGTTCATTATGACCACGAGAACTGTCTGTATGTTCTCCCCGTCACTTTGTGGGTTTCCTTTTGAGTGTTACGGTTTCCTCCCACGCTCCAAAGACGTACAGGTTTGTAGATTAATTGGCTTTGTTAAATTGTCTCTAGTGTGTAAGATAGAACTAGTGTACATGGATTGTTGGTCAGTACGGATCTGGTGAGCCAAAGGGCCTGTTTCTGCGCTGTATCTCGAAACTAAAACTAACTAAACATGAACCATGAGACCGAATATATAAGCAAGGTGATTCCGAACGTCACTTGCTGCTTTATTCAAACATAGTTATTTTGGCAAATGCATTGCAAAGGTTTGAAAATCCTTTTGTAACCTTATGCTGCATCTTCTCCATTTCCTAATTTAGCTAACACTTGTAAAGAAGCTTTTTTGGAGACCAAAAGTGAAATTAAAAAGTGCCGTTTTCAAGTTTCTCCGATTTCCTAAAAAATATATTGCTGGAAACCAATATCAATAGCTGAACAGCGCGAGCAAAGTACAAACATGTTCATCATACAGAAATCAGACTTTCATGTTCCAGACGAAAAAGGCAGATTAGAATCTTCGGTTGAATCAGAAAATTGCGGCTTCAATTTCTACTACATACATTTAATCACAAAGGAAAATCTATTCTGACATTCAAACATCACACTAAATCTTTTGAATTAGGCATTATATCAATGTTCTCATGTGGATACAAAACATTTCATGGAAGTTCTGAAGCGGTGTAAACTTAAATGACGAGGCCATTATATATCTTCCAACTAACATTACTAAAACAAAATGCATTCAAATTATAATTTATGGAAGTAATCTGCACATCCTGTGTGATTAAACCTCAAAACAACATCCCTGGATGCGAAATAATTTGGGATGCTTGGCATGAAATTCTTTATATTAGGACTTGCCAGTGGAGGAAGCACTTTAGACCCGTCACTCTAGTTCTATTAACATTAAAATAGCTATTGAATAAAAAGAGAACTGTTCATAAATTAAAATCAAAAATGAGGACAAAGCAATTAGGACAAACTTAGACTGTGTCAGACAGGACCGCGCAGAAGTTGATTGGAGATTGTTTTTGGGCAATGGACTCCTGGCAAGTGGAAGACTTTTAAAAGTGAGGTAACGAGTGTTTAAGATCAGCATATTATTGTCAGAGTGAAAGGCAAGACTGGCAGGAGCCGGGAACCTGGATGACAAGATAAATAGAGGCTCAGGCAGAAGGCAGCAGCGGCACGAATCAGGTATAGGCAGGTGAGATCACGTGAATCGCTGGAGTATAGGGGTTGCAGGAGTGGAGGTCAAAAAGATGATACGAGACATCTTTGGCATAGAAGAATAACAAGACTCCAAAAATAATTTATATAAATATTAAGGGAAAAGAGTAAGTAGGGTGAGAAAAGGCCCCTCAAAAACCAGTGGACATCAATATGTGGTGATGCTGTAGATGGACAAGGTCCTCAATGTATCTCTTGCTCTTTTATAGTGGAGAAATACATGGGAACGTCTTCTGGATTGTCTGCATTACAATAGAGGTGTTTGGTGTCCTAAACACAAAGGTGAATGATACTCCACCACCCCACCCACCGTAGCTTGATCAAGTACATCTGAGAACTGTGGGAGGATAGCAAAGGAAGGGTGGGTGCCATGGCCGAGATGTATGCATCACCAATCGCCAGGGGCAAGGTGCCCGAGGACTGACAGGATTGCTAATATTCTGCCTTCATTTAAGGGTTGCAAAGAATATCCTAGGAACTGTAGACCAGCAAGTCTAACATCTGTGGTAGGCAGGTAACTGGAGAGGATTCTGAAGGATAAGATTACATGCTTTTGGGAAAAAAAAGGGGTTGATTAAGGATGGTCAGCATGGCATTGTTTGTGGAACAAGTCTTTAAATTTGATTAAGCTTTTTGAAGAACTAACCAAGAAGGTTTATAATGGCAGGGTGATTGATGTAGTCTATGTGGATAGACACAAAAAGCTGGAATGACTCAGGACAGGCAGCATCTCAGGATAGAAGGAATGGGTGACGTTTCTTCAGACTATGTAGACTTCAGCAAGGCCTTTGATAAGATTCCACATGGTAGGCTGCTTTGGAAGATTAGAACACATAGGATCCAGGGAGAGTTAGTTAAATTAAATATATAATAAGCAATGTTAGGGAGCAGAGGATGTTGTTTGAAAGTAATTTCTCAGAGTGTAGTGGGCGATGACCTACCTTGAGGGCCGTGCTTGGCTCATTGTTGTTTGTCATCAAATATCAAACGTTTGAATGTGAATGTGCGAGGCATGGCTAACAAGTGCGCATATGACATTAAAATAGATGGTGTTGTAGATAGTAAGGAAAGTGATCAGAATTAGTGGGATCTTGATCAGCTAGGTAGGTAGGTCAAGGAATGGCAAATGGAGTTTAATTCAGCTAAGTGTGAGGTGTTGGATGGAGGACCAACAAGGCAAGGCTTTCACAATGAATGGTAGGACCCCACAGAGTTCTATAGAACAATGGCATCTAGAAGTACAAGGGCACAGCGCCATGAAAGTGACACCACAGGTAGACAAGGTAGTTAAGGTGGCTTTTGGCATGCTGGCCTTCATTAGTCAGGAAATTGAGTGTAGACGTTGGGACATTATGTTGCAGTTATACAAACATTGGTGAGACCGCACATGGGAGGATTGCGTTCAGTTTTGGTCACCCGGCTGTAGGAAAGATGACATTAAGCTGGGAACAGCCCAGAAAAGATTTACAAGGGTGTTGTCAGGTCTTGAAGGATGAGATATAGGGGAAAGATTGGGCAGGCTAGGACTTTGTTCCTTCAGAGTGTAGAAGATTGAGGAGTGAATTTATAGTGTTACATAAAATCATGAGGGTTTTAAATAGGGTGAATGCAGTTATTCTCCCCAGGGTCGAGAAATTAGGTACTAAAGGTCATTGGTTTAACGTGCGAGAGGAAAGGAGAGGAACCAGAGGGGCATCTTTTTCCCCACAGAGGGTGTACTCATATGGAACAAATTGTCAGATAAAGTGGGAAGCAGGTAAAATTACAGAATTTAAAATAAATTTGGACAGGTACATGGATACAAGAGTTTTAGAGGGATTATTGGTCAAACATGAACAAATGGGACTAGCTTAGATGGGCATATTGGTCGGCATGGACAAGTTGAGCGAACAGCCCATCTCCATGCTATTTTGGCACGTCTTTTTGCTAAACCTGGGTCAATGATTAATATTAATTGAGGGTTGGAAGATAACACAAAAACATATTGATATACTTAACATTATAGTATATTCATCTATAGTACGGAAAACAGGAAATTAAATAGGTGCTGGGGCTTTAGGCACGCAAATAAGAACTTGACATCTAACAAATCTAAAAAATAATAATTAGGGCCAATAAACTGTTATGCTCTAATTATAAGCTTATATTTCAAAATGTAATTAGCTTTGTGCTTATTGGTCAAACATTCTACTCATTGTTAAATAATGACACTCCTCACGACACTACGAGAAACTTTACATCTAATCGAGTACTTGGAAAAATTTTGACATTCAGTATGCCAATGGTTAGTTTGTAGCATATTTGTTCCCATAATGTAATAAAGAGCAAACAGCATGAGTATTGGATGCTGTTTAGAAACAGACTTTGGGCAGGAAACTATGCTTCAATTATGTTGGGGTGTCAGGGGTTATCGAGAGAAGGCAGGTGATTGGGCAGGGAATGCCAGAGAAAGATAGATCAGCCATGGTTGAATGGCAGAGTTGACTCGATGGGACGAATGGCCTACTTTTGCTCTTATGACATGAATTTATGCTGCTTCCCTTAGGAGAGCCGTTCCAATTTTTTAATCGCAACTGAGTTAGCAAGTTGGGCTTTGGTTCAATGTCTCATCTGTAAACTAACACCAGCATCAAAACTGCATCCCTCAAGCACAGCACAAGTGTGTCAGCCTGAAGAGACACTTGAGCCCGAAACCATAACCTATTGATTGACGCAGAGCGAGTCTCCACATTAAACCTGGCATTTCATTTTTCTGATTTGACTGCATATTTAACTGACAGGCCTGTTAAAGGAGGTAAATTTACTAATAAATAGCTGGGGAGGGAAATAAGTAAGAAGGTACAATACAGTGGGATAGTGACAGCAGGATCTCGGTCTTGTAATATTCTTTGCTTGACAACCAACAACAACTCTTAACCTCCATCACTTGCCAAAGGCTGCAAAATAAAAGCAGGTTGTTGGCAACAAACAATGCGATTATTCTGCACCACGAGTCCTGGATTGACAAAATGAGCTGGCTTGCTTTGATCTTCAATTAGAAATGCAAACACTACAGAATCTAACGGTTAGAAATGAGCTGGAGACCAGCTGCCACAACATCTGACCACCTACTCTGCTGCCGGAAGACCTGGCATACTTATTAGGACACACTGAAAAGGGGTAACCTTTTGCAAAAGGGTGTGGACAGACAGTTGATTAGTTTTCCTTATTTTACATAAACAGTGGATAATTATATAATACACTAAGGCCTTATGTAAATTTACTTCTTTAGAAAAAATCAATTTAAATCTAGTTTAAAGGAGATGCAAGGGGCAAGGGTTTTTTTATTTGGAGGGTGAAAGGTGCCTGGAACATGCTGCCAAGGGTGGTAGTGGAGGCACATACAAAAGTGGCTTTTAAGAGGGTTATCAATAGGCATTGGGGGGAGGGGGGGGGGGGGGGGGGGGGGGGGGGGGGGGGGGGGGGGGGGGGGGGGGGGGGGGGGGGGGGGGGGGGGGATGGAAGGATGGGCAGGTACATGGTATAAGCTTAATTAGACATCATGTTCGGAACGGACATTATGGGCCGAAGGACCTGTTCCTATGCTGTACTGTGTTTGATTTGAAGTTTTTAAATATCTCTCACCAGAACACCATCAGAGAGGTACGTGGGCAGGGGGCTTCGGGATCCACTACCCAAAGTTCAATTGTTACCTGCTTCACTACATGGAACAGTTGTGTCAGCCAAAACACCAGGACGTGGACGCAAAGGGCCACGAAGAAGCACAACTACCAGAGTACTGCAGGAGTGGGTAGGTATGCATAGACAATAGGTTGGATTAAATCACTAACCAGCAGGCCAAACATAAAAATATGTAGAAAGGGAACTGCAGAGGCTGGTTTATACCAAAGACAGACGCCAAGTGCTGGAGTAACTCAGCGAGTCAGGCAGTATCTCTGGAGACAAATGATGGGTGAAGTTTCGGGTCGGAACCCTTCTTCGGGCATATCAGAGGGGAGGGAATTAGAGGTAGGAAAAGGGCAGAACAAATTGTGGCCGGCAACAGATGACCAAGGACAGGTGGAGCCCATATGGCCCATTGTTCGCTGGGGAAGAGGTAACAATGAAGGGATACAAGGATGTGAACAGTGGAACTATTTGGATGACTAGGGTTTGGGGGGGGAGGGGGGGGGGAATGCAGGGGTCACTTGAAATTAAAGAAAGCAATGTTCATTCCACTCGGTAGTTTGAAATTAGAGAAAAATCAACATTAAAATGTCATTATCAGATGTCATATATTCTGCCGATGTTTTGGCGAAGACGTGTCTCTACATTAGGGTTTGCCAGCCCTTAGCAGCAGCAGGCTTTAGATTTGCAGGGTTCAAGTCAACTATCACAGCTTGCCCTTTACAAATGTCAGCTGAATTTCTACAGCTGCTTGAAAGAGAAAAATAAATCAATCTCTTAACTCTTTCCCATATTTCCACAGAGCTATCAGCAGTATTATAGTTATAAATCAGAATAGGAAAAAATATTGCTTTCTACCACCACCCAACAAAACTACATCTGAAGATTAGTGAAATGGATTAATTAAAAATAATAAATATAATAATGAGCCTTGCACTTTTGACTTTTACAGACGAAAAATGGTTTACATTTAATTTAGATATAGCAAGTTAGTTGCTCTGAAATATGAGGGAAATGCAATATGATTTCATGGATTCCATTTTATCTGTGAACATAGACATCAATGGCTTTTGGCTTGAAAGGAGCCACATAGCAAGACGAAAGGCACGATTCTGACATTTCAGAACAATTGAACAGTGCCGTCCAATTACTTCAGAGAAGATGCTCTGTAAAAAACAACTCTGACCTTGCAGCACAGACAACATATTTATATATGTACTGTGGCAAATTCTGCTGCTGTGTTGCTTCTAGTCACGGTTACACAGTGGAGAAATCCAAGTGCCATTCAGTAGATATCCCCCAACTGCACTTCAATATGCACCAAATTTAAATTCTATCCTGTAAGTGGGAACTTGTTAAATTGGCAATGCTCATCTGTGGCTTAGAGCCCAACAGGGGAAGGTGCAGGAGCCACAGATCCTCGTCCATAGAGGAGGAGGAGCCATCTTGGTGAACGGCTGCTAGCCAGCAGCCGTCCGTTTTAATTTGTTTTTTTTAAATAGTTTTTAGCGAGTCTTGTTTTTTTGTTTGTAGGGGATATAGACTTTTTAATGTGGGGGGGGTAGGTGTAAACTTTATTTCTAGGTCCCTACCTGGTCGGTGTGGCAGCCTTTTCTCCGGGCTGCCCATCGACCCGTCCTCGTGGCCTACCAGCGGGCTTGGAGCGCCGTTTCCTGGCTGGGACCGCCCAGCACCTCGGCCTCGGTGGCGGCACAGCGCTGGAGCGCTACTGCAGAGCGGAGTCGAGCGGGCGATGCCTTGCCTGGGTCGCCGCGCTGGAGCCCTTGTGAGCTGGACCGCCGAGAGCAACATCTCCGGGCTGCGGGTCTGCAGAGCGTAGAGGCGGCAGTGCGGAGAGGTGGCGCCGACTTTATCATCGGGAGCTCCAAACCGGCGCGGCCTTGTTGGCTTCGGCAGCCGCGGTCTCCAACCAGGAAGCGGCTGTTCCAGGTGGCCCAGCCGCCGAAAGGACTCTCCCGACGCCGGGGCAAGAACACCCGGTGAGAACGGCCAGGGACATCGGGCCTCCGTAGAGGCAATTGCGGTGGCCTCACGAGGCCTGACTTCGGGGTGAACATGGGGTGGGAACTGGAAATTGTGCCTCCCCCAGTGCTATCCACTGTGGGGGGATGATTTTTTTGTCTAATTGTAATCCTGTAAGTCTGTGTCCTAGATGGCTGCCGTGAAGAGAGAGTGGACGCTGGCAGCTTTGGCTGCCGCTGCTCTTTCTTCACATTGTGTTTTTGATTTTCTGTTTTTGGACTGAATTCTGTTTTTAATTTGTGTTTCTGTGATGTCTTTATTACTTATTTTATTATGATTATATGTTTTTATTCCGATTAATCTATGTAAGGTGTCCTTGAGATGTCTGAAAGACGCCCATTAAATAAAATGTATTATTATTATTACTATTGGATCAAACGGTTAAGAAGTCTGAGTCAGGCAACATCTCTGGAGAAAAGGAACAGTTGACATTCCAGGTTAAAACTCTTCTTCAGAGCAACCAAAACCGTCACCTATTCCTTTTCTCCAGAGATGCTGCCTGACCCGAGTTACTCCAACATTTTGTGTCTATCTTCAGTGTAAACCAGCACATGCAGTTCCTTCTTACCCATAAGAAGCCTGTGAATTTGGCAGAGGTGGAGAGAATTAACAGGTGAGATACTGAATGCTTGACAGGAAATTGCGAAACGAGCATGTTCGATCTTTGAACGAGCAAGGTGATAGCTGGAGGTAGAGAGTGAATGTGTAAACTTTGGGGGTGTTGTGGAGTGGGGGGAGGGGAAGAGCCGTTATTAAAGCAACTCTTAAAGATGTGGCATTATATCTGAATTAGACAAATACTTCCACAAAAGTGGGGTGGGGGAGGCATCTCTGGAAATATCGTTCAAGTAATCATGTGAAATGTGAAACATGATTTTGGTTACTCAATTGAAACATTGAAGCATGCGTGCACTGTTGGAAAATAACATCTAATAATCAAACATTTTCGCAAAAATGCACCATTGATGTGTTCTTGGGTGAGGAAGCAGCACTATGTAAAATTCTAAGCTGTTTGGATCTTGTGTGTGAAATTAGCTTAATAAAAGAACAAAGAACAATGAAGTCCACCCACACAACTTTAACAGAATAATCAGAAAATTCAAGCATTTTAAAATTTGATGCAAAACTGGCTGCAAGCAGAAAGGTGGGATTGGGTGTGGTGGAGAAGGCTGCTGGAATTTTATTAAATTATCTAACAACATAACATACGTTAATTTATGGATCCATTTTTTTCTGCTTGCAGCGAAGCCCTAAAATCAAGTCTATAATAAAAGCTGCATTGAAGGGCTGAGCTACACAAAGAGAATGGGATAGCTAGGACTTTTATTTTTGTAGCACAAGAAGCTGAGGTGTCAAAATCCGTGAGGGGGATAGATATGGTATACACATAATCTTTTACCTAGGACAGGGGAATCAAAAACAAGAGGACATATGTTTAAGATGGGAGAGGCAAGGTACCGAGGGACAGTTTTTCAGCCAGAGGATGGTGGGTATACGGAACAAGCTGCCAGAGAAGATAGTTGAGGCAGGTACTATAACAACATTTAAAAAGCACTTGGAGAGGTACATGGATAGGTAAGGTTCAGGGGGATATGGGCCAAAGGGCCTCTTTCCATGCTGTATGGCTCTATGACTGCCATGGTGAGGGTAAATCTCAGAGGCTAATTTGAGAATTCTGATGGCAGGAACAGTTTCTGTCCACTGCCCTTCTCACTGAATAGGACAGACCAAAACCTATTTTATGTTTTAAAATTATTGAGAGCAAATCCCTTATCACTCTAAACCTTTGTGCTGATTTGTCAGAGATCGACAAATATCAGGAAATAATGCAGGCACTGCAAAATGGCAGATAGTATGGGCTGCCCACCCAGTGAAAAATCAATTTATTATGGCAATAAAGAATATTAGAAGACAGAAATGAAGCGATGATTTGACTGACATTCCCATCAAAGTTCAATCATGACCACTTTCATCTCCCTACTTTGTCAGTGTCAATTCGTTTTTGCAGTCCCTTAATCAAATTCTAATTTTCAAAAAAATGTTTTAAGTTCATGTTGCCCAACAGTCCATTCTAAGGTTTAGATAGGTCATAGCCCTTTGTAGGTGAAATGTTTAAAGCAACTCTATCCAGCTAGTTTTATTTTTTTATGTTTAAACCTTTGAATTATTCCTGTGAACACACTGTTCTGTGACTTAGCACATTACCGTTCCCTTTTCAAGGAGTTACTTTCAAAAGCATGCAGAGTAAAATATGAATCTTTCTTGCCACTGCTGCACTTAAGTTATAGACAAAAGTAACTTTAGTTTAGTTTAGAGATACAGTGCGGCAACAGGCCCTTCAGCCCACCAAGTAGGCGCCAACCAGCGATCACCCCATACACTTGGGATAATTTTGTGCCTTACCGAAACAAATTGACCTACAAACCTGCACATCTGTGGAGTGTGGGAGGAAACCAGAGCACCCAGAAAAAACCCAAGCGGTCACAGGGAGAAATTCGGTACAGACGGCACCCATAGTCAGGATCGAACCTGGGTCTCTGCCGCTGCACCACCGTGTCGCCCTGATGCAGGCTCAGCTTTGAGGATTAAAAGGCACTGACCAGGGTAGACCAGAATTCAGTGTGTTTGATTCATTGATTTCCTGGTGCTTGTTTAGTCCAGATCATGGGGAGAAGCATCAACATCTAGATCAGAGAGCAAATTTTACCTCACATTCCCCAAAACTGCTTTCCTATTCTGGGGGGGGGGGGGGGGGGGGCTTATTCGGTAAGCAACCCACCTGACCTATCCATGGAAATGTCTGTGATTCCCATCAATAACCTATACTCTCAAAACTACAGTGGAAGTCAGTCATCCTAAATACCCAGAAATTAACAACTGCTGGGTGAAAATGTGTTGATTTTCCATTAGGTTTGACAATGCCTTTCCAGAATGAAAAAAACTAAAAGAAACTAGAATTCAAAGTGCTAATCTACGATGGGATTGGAAAGGAGTCGGGCACATGTTGTTTAACATATTGTCTCGACCTCGGGTGGCGCGGAGAGCCTCGGCAGCTCGCGCATCACGATTCCCCGTGTCCCTGCGATCAACGGAGGAATTGCAGATTTCCCACAGGGAGTATAATGGCCACCAGGGCCACCGCCCCCATGTTCTACCATCGGGCGGGGGAGACGGAGTGGGTTCAGACGCAAGCCGGTGGCCTCCAGTGACCGCCTGTAACCTGCTGTGACCTCCCGATCTGCAGATCGCTCATTCTTTCTGCACATTTTGAAGAATGGGGGCATTGTAGTGGGCGGGCGTGGGAGTCCAGCTGCGGGAGGCATGGCGCGAGGGCACTTGGGCTGGGTGCGGGGAGGGGCGCGACTTCACAAAAGAAAATTAGTCCAAAGAGGGGCCAGGAGGCAGGTGGGCCTTGATTGGAGGGGATGTGGGCATTGTGACGTCAGCAGCTGGGAAGCTTTGATTACTTTTTTTAAAGTTTTGTGAACAATTTTATTCAAAATCTGGGGAAATAATTTAGAGAGTGGATTTCTGAACTCATAAGAAAAATTTGTACTGAAAAATGTAAAATTCTCCCTGTTTTTGCCTCTGGTTTTCGAGGAGCTACGTTTCACAGCCAAAATGACACAGACACCCACACACACACACAGACACACTTTTAAAAGTATATAGATATATATGATAAATACAAATGTAAGAATAAATTAACACCGAAGTGAACAGGATAAGAACTTTACATTGCATTAGAAATCAAAAGTACTATTCTCCTAATAACAATTTAGTTAAAGACATTTTCAATTTTCTTTCAAGTTATGAATTTAGAAAATAATCCAAGAGATTGTTGACATGCCAAAACTTGTCAAAGATAGGCATCTATCTCATTATATTTCACAGCTTTTCTATTGTATAGGCAATGAAGTAAACTTCCAGAATACAACACTTTACAACATCATTCAAAATGTCAACAAATAATGATTATTAACAAAATGTTGTCATTTTAAGTTAACTTATTTGGGATATTAGATCCTTCATATTCACCACCTACAAAACTAAAAAGTTGTTAAAAATAATTCACCAAGTGGTCATACGGAGGATATACCCTAATTGGTCCGTTGTTCTCAATTTCTCCATACGTAAACAATTAAAAACTTACGGTAGATCTTAGATGAGGTGGCTTATCAATTGCTTTGACTAGCCTTGGAGCATCCCCTTTCTCTCCTGAAGATACGTGGCATATTGTGTCCCCTTGCAAAGTCAATTCCTTGAAAAAGAAATTATGAAGTTCACTTCACTAAACATCCAGTCATCTGATAATTCCTGCTACTCGCCAAAGATTTATTGAATTCATCAAATAGTATCTCAAAACCTGCCCAACCATTATGCTGGCTAAGCATAATCATTAGATGATAAAAAGTCCTCCAAGGAAACTGACAGGATGGATTTAATTTGAAAAATCGACAGACAAAAAGCTGTATTGGGGAAAAATAACAGTCCAGGGGAGAAATGTGTCCATGTAACCTTCCTGCAGAAATCAGACACCGTTGTTTCTTAAGAATGTAGCCTGCCAGTTTCAACATAGGTGGCCATTGAAATTTATAAGCAATCTCTTCTGTTGACATTTATGCAACATTACTCTGCTCAATAAGGTGACATTTGGCCAATTGGACTTTTAATATGCAGTTGCAAAAACAGACTTGCAGCTACTAAAAATACCATTCCATTTTTGAAAATCCTGTGGGAAAGAAAAAACTTATTGCAATTCTGAAACTGTCTAGCCCCCAAACCGCTTCCCCATGGACAATTTTTTTCACAGCGTGATTTTCTCCAACAAAGTTCCTTGGGAACGTAATCATTGCACTATAGCAAAACCATTTATACTGAGAACATGGGCAGAAATGATAAATTCATTCCTGTCAAAACATTATGCAGTTATCAGCAAGTCAGATAGTCTTAAATTCACCCTATTCTTTCCTCTTTGCATTATTTCAGCTAATCATTGCCAAAATGCAATTATAAAACTATACAATTCTTTAACGTAATCTTATCACGATGTAACATATTTCCATTTTTACCTTGTTTATTTTTCCAACTTCAGATATAGCTTGCTTGTTTCCTGGTTCCAGCCTCAATACAATTTCAAAATCTAACAAAATATTTAAAATGCAATTAAAACCTAAATGATCACTCTCTAATAAAACATTTGTGTCACACAAATGCTAAAGCAGCAATCTCCATGAAGAGAGACACAAAAAGCTGGAGTAACTCAGCGGGACAGGCAGCATCTCTGGAGAGAAGGAATGGGTGATGTTTCGGGTCGAGATCCTTCTTTTGACATTCAATAGCACTGGCATTGTTGAGAGTCCTGCCACTAATATTCTGGATGTCACCAAAGAGAGGAGACTAAATCAGGCCAGCCACATAAATATTGGGGTTATAGAGCATGTCAGATGCAGAGTATCCAGCAGTGAGTGGCTCAACTCCAGAAACCAAGGCACAAATCAGGATCTTAGTTTAGGTTAGAGGTACAGTGTGGAAACGGACCTTTAGCTCACCCAGTCCGCACCGGCCAGCAATCACCCATACATTAGTTCTATCCTACAAACTAGAGACAATTTACAGAAGCCAATTAAGCTACAAACCTGCACATCTTTGGAGAGTGAGAGGAAACTTGGGGAAACCCCACAGGGAGAATGTACAAACTCCATAGAGACAGCACCCAAAGTCAGAATCGTACCCAGGTCACTGGCACTCTAAGAAAGCAACTCTACCGCTGCACCACTATGCCATTCCAGCATGAATATTTTACACTTGGCTGGATTTGTGAGGCTCCAACAGCTGAACTCTCAACACCTTCCAAAATAAATAGCCCATCTGAGTGTCACCCATCTACTACAACAAACATTCATGCCCTCCACTACTGACACAGAGTAACCTTAGTATGTACCATCATTGGTACTTCCTTCTCCAAGAGTCAAAACCTTGGCACTAACTCCCCACCCAATAGAAAGATGCAGGTACTTTGATCCGAAAACTGCAATGGTTCAAAAAGGTGGATCATAGTCACCTCAGGGGCGCTTAGGAAGGGGCAATAATTGTTGGCCTTGACAACATTGCCCTGATTGTGAAAATTAATATACAGAAGGTAGAATAATTCTGAGTTAGTGAACAAAATAGCAAAACTATGAAGCAATTACTGGCATATTTTAATTTGGTGCAAGTGGCCATTTGGCCCATCAAGTCCATACTGGGTCTCAGAACCATTCCCTTCTTTTTCTATATCCTATTCTTTCTTACAAGCACATCAACACCAAGTTTAGGTTGTAAACTGAACATCTTCCATTAAGCTTCAAGACGCAAATGGAATTGTACTACTTTTAGCAAATAACAGCACATTAATCGTGTCACCATGAAATGAAAAATGGACCAGATAGTAAAAGCAGCTGACAAAACTGGTGGAAGCAAAACATGGATATTCAGGACACCATGCTAACACTAAAAGTAGATGTTGTTGTTTGACTTCGCTCAGTAAATGCCACCAACTGATTTAGCAAATGTGAACACATGGTACTAATTATTAAAAATTATACAAGTGATTGTCACCTGTGAAAACCCAGGCAGCTTTGCTGAATAATATCCAAGCCTGAACTGCAATCAACTAAATGGGAGAGAAACATGTTCAAAGGAACAGCCATAATTAACATACAGGAGTATCCCTGTTGGCTCCTCTTCAAAGTAATTAAAAGATCCACAAAAAACATCTTTAACCAATCTCACCTTCTTTGGCTTCCATCATCTTTCCAAGGCACAGACGGGCTGTTCCTCTTCTTGCGAATGCTTTGGAATAAGTATTATCCAGCGAGATCGCTTGGCTACAGTCAGCTTCTGCCTCTGCAAACCTAAAATTTTATTAACTGGCTCAAGTGTCATTAACAAGTGGTTCTGAAAGAATTTTTTTTTTGTTAGTGCTACCTCAAGAATATGGTATGTACTGCACGAGTGCTTAAAATGTTCTATTTTAATTTTTATGAACTGATGGATTCATGACCTCTCCATCCATTTAATGTCACGTCTTAGAAAGGTAGGATATTAATTACGATGGCAATGAACTAAACCAGCTTCCCATTTAAATGTTAGTATTTCGTCCCAAGTTTTAACCATTAAAGTCAGATTAAATTACCAGATAAAATATCAAAATTCAGGAAACCTTTGCCTGAAATGTTGCTACTATAATGGTTATGCAGTCCTTAAGCTCAGAGGTAATTTGGATTTCAAAATATTTTTAATTAAAAAATTATCAACTTTATCTGATAACAGTACTAAATGGAATATTAAATTATGAAGTCATAATGATAACTACGATTTAATGTGATACTCAATTTACTAAATTCAACAGCATCTGTCTTTAAAATAAAACTTACTTTTCAAGTTTTAGCAAAGCCATGGCCCGGTTAGCTGGTAAAAGTGCATTGGTGCCATCTGCTGTTATCCCTCTGGTGTAGCATTCAATTGCTTCTAAATACTTGCCTTGCTTAAAGTAATCATTGCCCTGTAATGAAACCATTTGCGACTTCAAAATTATGGAATCAGTAGCTAGCAGTAAATAAGAACAGAATTACATCAGATCAAAAATGTACAAGTTTCAAATGTGCTGTTAAATGTTCATTCTTATTTGGGCTCTTTACAATTTCAAACACCAAAAAACAAACTTTATTCAGAATAAAATACATATGCAAAACAAGAACTGTGCAAAAACTCTTCAGACATTCTCAGCGTCTATCCATTCATTAGTCATATTCAGTAGTGTTTGCAACTATCCTTAAACAAAGCATCCTTGCCACCCCTGTGGTCCCATTAAGTGATATCACTTCTTTTGTTTGATGGGTGTCTCCATTGGATTCTGCCCCTCAATGTCCAGCAGTGGAAGGAGGAGACCATGCAGGAGACTGTGGTCCTCCCCCACAGAGCCTTGGCGTTGGTTGCACCAAGCTTTAGTGAGCCCCTCATCAGTACTCCTGCATGGAATGGGCCAGTCAGCCACATTCCCCGACAGACATCTCGCTCTGCTGGGAGGCCAACAAGTTTCAGGCAGACCAAAGAGTGTCTTTCACCGAGTTGATGGTCTTACAGCAGCCCTTAATGTGTCCCTAGGAACAGCCGTAAATCAGTTAAGGAGCTGCTCGTGAAGAGTGGTGACAAGGCCCCTTGATCCTTCTCCAGACCCGTTTTGCAAATTCACATGCTGTGAAAAGGTGGGCAACTCATCCCGAAGGCAGCGCGCATCAGCAGTAACATTCTGATGGTGCAGGAAGGATCTGACTATGAAGGCCCCTCTCCATGCCAGCCAAGCAAGGTCCTGGTGCTTGTTTGTGAGTTTTGGCTCAGGGACCACACCACAGGATCCATGACCACATGCCGCAGGTGGAGGGCAAACTTGAGCCGTTAATTTGGATAGTCTATGTATGCATTCAGATTTGAAATTACACTGCACACCCGTGGCATTTCACATTGGTTCAGGAGTATTGATCCAGAGCAGGTACAATTTGTGGATTTCTTCAGATAAAGCATATTCATTAGCAAGAATCAACATCTTGCATTCAAATCAGGCATCAAACTGTAAAATGCAAGTATTTTAGTGGCCTGACCAATTGAACCTAGCCGTTCTGAAAGGCATTTTAAATCTCTCTCTCGCTGGTCATCAACATACCAAGTCTTTCTCAAAAATGGCTTCTTGTTTCGCTTGTGCTTCAGTCACTCTCTTCTTCTCACCGTCTTCCATCTTTTCATTGTTTGATTGATTTTGATCTTCATTGCACTCTTTTGGTGCTAAAGCCTAACAAGAGACACATACTTTAATTATAATGCATGAAGGGGCCACCGGGCAAATTTACACATGTTCCCTGCGCATTTGGTGCTTTTAAGTATCAGTTATTCTGTCCTTATACTTTCTTTGTAATGTAAATCCAAATCGTACATTCCCAAAAACCAACGTATTTTACTACACTATGGGTACCGCTGTAATTACTACCATTTTTCATTTATTTAGGGTGAAGCCTCAGTAAAACATGCAAGATAACAAACTATTTTGATTGTACTTAGATTATTTTAAAGATTCCCTGAGAAACATTTTGGCTGCAAACAATCTGCTTAAGTGGAACTACTGTTCACAATTTCACACCAATTTTAAAAGCAATTGCAAAGGAAATGTTGATATAAACAAATATATGGCTTGGATTTTACACTACATTTGACATTACATTGGCTCTGGTGTCAGATCTGCAACAGTGTTTCGGACTGGCTATGAAACGACAAGAAAGCGAATGGTATGTTAGCTTTCATTGCAAAAGGATTTGAGTATAGGAGCAGGGAGGTTCTACTGCAGTTGTACAGGGTCTTGGTGAGACCACACCTGGAGTATTGCGTACAGTTTTGGTCTCCAAATCTGAGGAAGGACATTATTGCCATAGAGGGAGTGCAGAGACGGTTCACCAGACTGATTCCTGGGATGTCAGGACTGTCTTATGAAGAAAGACTGGATAGACTTGGTTTATACTCTCTAGAATTTAGGAGATTGAGAGGGGATCTTATAGAAACTTACAAAATTCTTAAGGGGTTGACAGGCTAGATGCAGGAAGATTGTTCCCGATGTTAGGGAAGTCCCAGGACAAGGGGTCACAGCTTAAGGATAAGGGGGAAATCCTTTAAAACCGAGATGAGAAGAACTTTTTTCACACAGAGAGTGGTGAATCTCTGGAACTCTCTGCCACAGAGGGTAGTTGAGGCCAGTTCATTGGCTATATTTAAGAGGGAGTTATATGTGGCCCTTGTGGCTAAGGGGATCATGGGGTATGGAGAGAAGGCAGGTATGGGATACTGAGTTGGATGATCAGCCATGATCATATTGAATGGCGGTGCAGGCTCGAAGGGCCGAATGGCCTACTCCTGCACCTAATTTCTATGTATGTTTCTATGACTCTTCAATCAATCAATTTGAAGAAACTTCACCTAATCCAAACCAGGAATTAGATAATACAAATTATATTTAAATAGTGTACCAATAACAGCAAATGGATGATGCAGTTGAGATTAACGGCAAAATGGATAATCCAGCAAGGCTTTGGAACCAAAGGTGCCAGGAAATCAATGGTGCACTTGCACATGTGGATATCAGCAGATGCTGTTCAGCTGGCTCAACTGAACAGCAAAAGGCATTTTAATTCGGAGTCACATGAGTGACTACGTGAAGAAGCCCCGTTCAGCCGCACGTGCATCATTACGTCAGACGCATTGGTGCAGGCGGCCGATTGGAGCAGCAGGAGCTTCTCCAGCCCGGTAAGTTTAAACTTCAGGTAAGGTTGTTTTCTTACCTGTGTTATTCCTTGCAGGAACCTCTTCTTCCAGAGGCTTCCTGCCGGAGGATTCGCGAGGCCCGACGAGGGAACCAGCTATGGGCTGTGGGGAAACCCCGGTTCTGGCCGCGGGAGCGGATAGCTGGAAAATGTCGGGTGTCGCGAAGTCGGTCGCCGATGGGTGGTCAGTGGCTTCCAGGCGCTCCTGGTGCCGGGAGGGTTTCTCTTCGATAGGCACATAGACACTGGGGTTCCCGGGGAGAGGACCTCCAGTAGGCTGGGTGTCAGATGAGTTTTCCCTCCAACATAAATATTAATGCTGGGGTTCCCGGGGAGGGGACGTCCAGTAGACCGGGTGTCGGGAGGGTTTCCCTCCAATATAAATATTAATGCTGTGGTTCCCGTGGAGGGGACCTCCAGGGGACTGGGTGTCGGGAGAGTTTTTCCTGATATAATATAGATGCCGGGTGTCGGGAGGTTTTTCCCCCGATATATACATAGATACTGGGGTTCCCGGATAGGGGTTAAACAGACCGGAAAGGTCAGCCCTGGTGCCTGTAGGGGTTTTCCCTCCGGTAATATATATGGATGCTGGGATTCCCGGGGGAGGGGAAATCCACCAGCAATGCGGTGCCCAGACCGCAGAGGTCCCCAAGATATGGGGTAAATCGACCAAAGTGGTCAGTCCTGGTGCCGGGAGGGTTCCCTTACGGTAAAGAAATAATGTGGACCAGGATGGAGCCCTATTGAATCGATGTAGTGAGTGGACCCTCTGAGTGGATACAAGTGCCATCCACATGAGCATTTTCAGGGTAGTTTGTTCGAGGCTGAGGAATCTGGCTGGTGGCCATTCCCTGAGGTACGTCAGGACCACACTGACATCCCATAATGGGTATACTTTGGTCTAGGGGTTTGATGTTTTAGATGCCCTTCATTAATTTGACCACCAGTGGATGGGATCCCATCGGCTGTTGTCCTGGTGCTGGTTTCAAATAAGCAGACAGGGCACTCCTTGCTGTGTTGACGGCACTGTAGCCGATTCCTCTTTGTGGTGTAGGTAGGCCAGGAACTCCAGTGCGTTGGTGACTGTTGCTGTTGTGTACGTGGTCCCTGTTTCCTGGCAGTACTTCTCCCATTTCTTGATGCTGGTTAAGTACTGCTTCTTAGTGGATGTTCGAAAGGGATGCTGACATGGTGTTGATGGTTTGTTCTGACTTCAACAAACATGTCATGCAGTACTGGGAACCATGGCTGTGTAGGCCAGTCGGGTACTATCAAACCCTGATGCAGAGTCCATCTGTATTTCTCAGGTCAGATGATCAGCTGCTCCTGATTGGGCCAAAAACTAAGCGGAAGCTCAGAGGGGACCGCTCCGAGATTGTGGAATTAATTGCCTCTGCACGTTAAACAGGCCCCTTCTCTAGCTGTTTTTAAGTCACTCCTGAAGACATATCTATTCTCCGTGGCCTTTGTAGACCAGTGTGTCGACTTATTTATTTACTTTATTTGCTTGGTTTTGCTTCGTGGTTCGTACTCATGTTTTTTGTCTTTTAATTTATTGTTGAATTTTCGTATGTAATTTATGCGCCTCGTGTTAGCTGTATGTTCTGTTGTTCTGCCTGTTTATGATGTCTTGCTTATTTTTTTTATTTATTTTTTCTGTACAGCACTTTGGTCAGCTTTGGTTGTTTTTTTAAGGTGCTTAACAAATAAAGTTATTATTATTATTATTATTATTATTTTTCATAGTATCTGACTGATGAGGCAGAAGGGAGGGAAAACATAGAAGAAGGAATTTCCCCAATCCAGCGTGAAGGCATCTACTACCGCTGCTGCCTCTGGGTCTGGTTCCCAAGCGACATGCATAGGTATCTGGTGATTTAGCCTTGATGCAAATAAATCGATATCTGGCGTGCCATATATCTTGATAATATTTGCAAATGCTTTGGGTTTTACATCCATTCGATGTTGTCATTGAATTTGTGTGACCTGGTGTCTGCCACTGTATTTAGCTTACCTGATAGGTAAGTTGCTGACAGCCAAATATGTCTTTTTGACACACCATTGCCAAATTGTGTTGACCAATTTGTCGCATGATAACGATTTTATGCCTCCCATATGGTTAATGTAGGCCACCACCGTAGTATTCAAGATTCAAGATTCAATTCATTTGTCATTTGGACCCCTTGAAGTCCAAACAAAATGACGTTTCTGCAGCCATACATTACAAACAAAGACCCAAGACACAACATAATTTACATAAACATCCATCACATCGCTGTGATGGAAGACCAAAAAAACTTATCTCTCCACTGCACTCTCCCCCCCCCGATGTCAGAGTCAAAGTCAAAGCCCCCGGCTGGCGATGGCGATTGTCCCGCGGCCATTAAAGCCACGGGACAATTATCCATTTGTAACCGTACATGCAGTGATGCATATTTGATGTATATGCTTTTAATCCATAAAAGGCACCCAACATTGCTAAATAATTAATGCCCCGTGTAAGTAGTAATGATGACTTTAGGTTAGTCCATCTACCACCTGTTAAATAATGATAGGGCTGAAACTATGCCAACTGTTTTGATATAGTTTCAGTGGGTAATTTCATGACCCGATCATAATGACCTGCATGATATTTTAATGCCTGTACCTTTGCTCTTTGTAGATTTTATAATGCAATGGTCCGAATTGTGTAGCCAGGAATGCTGCTACCATTTTCCCAATTACTCTTGCTACTTGTCGAATAGTTGGTTGCTCGTTGACCATTAAATTGTGGCATAATTGTGCCAATTCAACCGTTTTGTCTTTTGGCAAGTTACAGTCATATGGACTGAATTAATTGTGAAGTCTAAGTAGTCCATGATAGTGGATGGCTTCAACTTTGATTTATCTGGATGTAAAACAAACCCCAGGGTTTCGAAAACTGTTTTGTAGCTGAAAAACAGCTGACATAGCCAATTCCATGGTCTTCTTATTAGTTTTGCCAGGGCTGGTTTTAGTATCTTAATGAATAACCTTGAACTGACGTTACCCCATGGGGTAATGCTTTAACTGTCATAGTTGCCCCATCCAGGTAAATTTTAGGTATCTGCGTAGATCCTTTTGAATGGGTACTGAATAGTAAGCATATTTGAGGCCAATGCTTGCCATAAAGTATCCTTTGAAATTAGATTCCTTATTTTACATATTTTTGTAGGCACCAGACCCACCTACCTCCATGGATATGGGCATTTCTTGTCTCTTCCCAGACCAGCCAGTCTGGCGCGTTGTCTGATGTGGCGGTGATGTTGGGGGGTGGCGCATATTCCATGGGGTCCTGCTCTGGGCCGTGGTCTAAAAGACTCCCGGGCATAAAGAAATGCTTTCCCGGTCCCCGAGCTTTCACCAGTCCCATATGGTAGACGTCGGCTGGTGGACGCGATGGGGTGCTGCCGCTTGGGTATTGTATTTTTGGGGGTTGCTCGTCCTGGGGCCTGCCCTCATGAGGCCGAAAGTTTTTATTCCCATGAGGTTTTTTTTCCAAAGAGCAGCGAGTCTGACTCAGTGGCTGGGGTTTAGCACAACCCAAATTTGGGATTTAGGGCAGGTCTTATGATTTATATACGGAGGTAATTTATCTCGCTCTGCATGTTGCACAACAGTGCGAGAGTGATTTGTTAGTTAGTGGTCATCTCCGTATTGTCCACAGAAAACGAGCAAATGGTGTGATGGCTGACGTCAGGAGCCTGAGGATCCGCTGCAGTATCAGCTCCTGGTCCGAGTATTTGTCCCGACGTGCCCCCAGATTTGGCTGTTGACTGCCGGCACTTTGAAGGACTATAATTTATTGGAGCTGTACATTTAAAAAAAGCCTCATTAACCACCTGCTCCTGTAGGTGCCTGTCAGAGAGGTGGTCAACGCTGGCCGTTAGTTTTTAGGCTCTAATGGCCTTCCTGCACGTGGGGTAGCCACGTAGCGGTCCACACACACCTAGCAGCTCTTCCTGTTCCTGCACCCCTGGCATACACCCGAATTCTTCAGCCAGTGACCCCCCTCTTCATGATCAGCCCAGCCCTGGTCACCCCAAAGCTAACCACACTAAGGAGGAAGCGATGGGCATTGCCTAGGCACTGTGGATATGCCTGAACCCTCCAGCGAGACTGCCCCTCACGTAGCGTGTCTCGCAGGAGCTCTTGCTCCAGGAACCGCTCTAGCGGCTCAGGCGGCTGTCTCTCTCCCATGCGGGTGGAGAGACGTCCCCTCCCACAAGTTGGAAGCCACCGGCCGGATGCCTCTTCGGATGGCTAAACATCCAGCCCGCAGCTTCTGTGCCTTGTAGAAGCGAGAGCGCCCCTCAAGCAGCGCGTCTCGCAGGCACCTGCTCCGAGAGCCGCTCCAGCGGCTCAGGCGGCTCGCTCTCCCCCCGTGCGGGTGGAGAGACGTCCCGTCCGAAATCGGGAAAACACCTGCCGGATGCCTCTTCGGGTGGCTATGCATCCAGCCCGCTGCTCAGGTACTAGCGGGCTGGGCTCGGCACGGTGTCGGGGAATAGCGGAACACCGGGTAAATCCCCCCCTCCCTGACGGAAAACGTTCCTCCTCGAACGGGGGACAGTTTTGTTCCAGAGCCTTTTTCTCTGCCTGTAAAACACAAGCAGAAAAAGGCTCCCCTGTAATAGAAACCCGACCTCAGGGTACTCACCTGAAGGTCCGTTTCATTCTGTAGCGGGTGCGCCTAACTCCCGTTGCAGCCGCTGTTGCACTGCTAGCGTTAATGCCGCGCATGCACGCTGAGCGGGTTCTTCACGTAGTCACTCATGTGACTCCGAAGTAAAATCATGAAACAAATAAATTAGGTAGACCCACAGAATCCCTTGCCTTGCGCAGGGGAATCGAGGACCAGAGGTTCAAGGTGAAGGGGAAAAGATTTAGTAGGAATCTGAGGATTAGCATTTTCACACAAAGAGTGGTGGTTGTATGGAACAAGCTGCCAGAGGAGGTAGTTGAGACTGGGACTATCCCAACATTTAAGAACCAGTTAGACAGGTACATGGATAGGACAAGTTTGAAAGGATATGGACCAAACGCATGCAGGTGGGACTAGTGTAGCTGGGACATGTTGGCCGGTGTTGGCAAGATGTGTCCGTATCCACCCTGTATCACTATGACATACTCAATGCAATTCCTTTCAACATTATGCAGAATTTTTAATAGTTTCATATTTTACCTCGTTTACTTTTCTGAGTTCATTGGTAGCTTCAAAGTTTCCAGCATCCAAGTTTAGCACCATTTCAAAATCTGAAACATTGAAGAATTTATTAAAATAATCAGTAATTACAATATATTCTGTCTACATTCATATGTATTAAATTTGGGCAAATGGCAATCAGAATATTACATTCCTGTGATGTCAAGTAATTCTGATTATTTTATCAAATACACCAGGGTGCAATGAAATTCCTTGTTCACATGAAGCTCACAGAGTGAACAATATCTAAGTCCCTACCTGGTCGGAGAGGCAGCTTTCCTCCGAGCAGCACCTTCGACCGGTCCTCGCGGCCTACCAGCGGGCCAGAGTGGCGTTTCCTGAGGGGACCGGCCAGGGCGTTGGGTTTGGCACAGCACTGGAGCACTATCGCGGAGGGGGCGATGCTTTACCTGGATCGCCACGCTGGAACTTCGGTGTCCTGGGACCTGCCGATTGAACATCGCGGAGCTGCGGCGATGAACTTAGATCGCCAGTGGTGGAGCTCTCGTCCTGTGCGGCCTGTTGGCTTCGGATGCCGCGGTCTCATGGTAAGGAAGCGGCCGTTCCAGGATCCCAATCCGCTGAGAGGGTTCTCCCGACGCCGGAGTACCATCACCCGGCGAGAAGGCCTGAAACATCGGGCCTCTGTCGTGGCGACTGTGGGGGCCTCAATAGGCCCGACCATGACTGGACAAGAGGATGGGGACTGGACTTTGTGCCTTTCCACACAGTGGGAACCATTGTGGAGGGATGTTTTGATATTTTAATGTTAAATTTCTTCTTTAATGTTATGTTGTATTTTTATTAATGTGCTGCAAGGACATCTGAATTTCTCCAGAAAGGGGGATTAATAAAGTATTTATTATTATTATTATTATTAGTATCTATACAAAATTAAAACTCTGATCTTATGCTCTTCCGGTTTGTGCGGTCTTTCTATTTGCGCAAAAACGCAACACGATAGGGCTACGATTTTTCATCAGCTCACTTCCAATTCTCCTGTGCTGCAAGTGCACAAAATTTCGTTCCGATCGGTAGTATGTTGTAAACGTTAGCGAGGTTTAAAACCATAAAAAACGCTTGTGCGCAGATTGGTCTCCTCTCCTGCCAGTCAGCGGGCGCGGATTGGTCGGTTCTCCTGTCACTCCCCGGGATGGTCCGCGCCTTCCTGTGCCATCATGTCTTTACTGGAGCGGAGGATGGTCGGCGGAGGTCTCCAACCGGACACAATTTTCAGAGGAACCGGGGCAGGGAAGTTGGAGATGTCGCCACTTGGAAAGCGCAGTCTGATCCCGGCGGAGGAGAGCATCCAGCGCCCGTTGCGAGTCCCAAAGGAGAGCGTCCAGTGCTCCGCTTTCGCAACGCCCGCAGCTCCAGCTTCCGGTCCCCCTCGGTGGCTCCTGCCCCCTCCATCATGATACCCTCCCTCTCCCCCATGGCTCTTCCCTGGTCTTTTCTTCAAGCTCTCCCCGCCCCCACGTCGGGAGAATATAGCAGCATGTTTGGGAAGGCGATTGGTTTAGGAGATAGATAGCAGTGGGGAAGGAGCGTTTCTTAACTCTGGACATCTGAGTTTTCAAGGTCCTGTATCCTCTCTCAGAAGGTAGAGGTGTGAAAGGGGTGAAATTGGAGAGCCTCAGACTATCTTTATTTGAACTTTACTGGCCTGTATCTTGTTCAAAATTTACCACCCTTCTTTTAAACTTTAAAATTACTAACCTTCTTTTGCACCCTGCAATTTATTCAGGTTAAAACGAGCTGCGCCTCGTCGAAGATATGCTTTCCAGAAGGACATGTCCAGTGCAATTGCCAAATTACAGTCTGATTCCGCCACACCATACCTGCACAGGAAACAAAACAATACAATAACTCAATCACAATAACTCAATCCAGAATGCTTCCATTGTGTACAATTCATTGCACAGTAAATATCAAATAGATTAAGTGGGCATGGCAAGATGTGCCCTGGGACCTAGTAAAAACAGCCTCTCAACCTCATTGAAGCAGTGATGCTAGATTGCATTGGAAGTTGGACAAGTGGAAGAAATTCAAAGGCAAGAATCATGACAACATACTTACAGGTAGGACATAATGTTTACATTAGGTGATAATGGAACAAATTACTGGGGCAAGAATTCTAAATTTATGATAGAAATGGGGATCAAATGAAGTTGACAAGTGCAAAAGTGAAGGAATCAAATGATTCAGGGAAGTTTAACAACAAAAGCTGGAAACAGCAAGTCAAGTTAAGGGTTTCAAACAAGTCAGTTAAAAGATACAAGCATACCTTTAGGTTTATTATTGTCAAATGTACCGAGGTACCATGAAAAGCTTTGTTTTGCATGCTATCCAAATAGATCAGATATACCATTAATAAATTGGAGGAACAGCACCTCATATTTCACTTTGGTACCTTACACCCCAGCGGTATGAACAATGACCTCTAACTTCAAATAGCCTTTGCTTTAACTCTCTCTCTCCATCCCCTTCCCATTTCTCCCACGAGTCTTACTGTCTCCGACTACATACTATCTCTGTCCCGCACTCTCCCCTGACATCAGTCTGAAGAAGGGTCTCGATCCGAAACTTCACCCATTCCTTCTCTCCAGAGATGTTGCCTGTAGGGAGTGAGTCACTCCAGCATTTTGTGTCTATCTGCAGTTCTTTCCTACACCATACATAAATATTATCAATTCAAACTCAAGTACAATAGAGCAATAGGGAATATAGAATATAGTTCTCAGCACAGATAAACACAAAATGCTGGAGTAACTGAGACAGGCAGCATCTCTGGAGAGAAGGAATGGGTGACATTTCGTGTCGAGTCCTTTCTTCAGACTTTAATGAAAGGGAAGTTGTTTGAGTCCGGTAGTGCGCACGTTCAAGCTCCTGTATCTTAACATTTGGGTGATACAGATTTGAGCACTTAGGTGAGTAGTATGGCTGCACTTCCAGAAATTAGGTAGAAAATGAACGCTCACCACAGCAGAAAATGAAACTTATAGTCTGCAGAGATGTGCATATACTTAATAAATACCAGGTTCTAAACATATAAATGTACCTTACTTTCACATCAGTTATGAACTAATATAACCCGAGTTGACTCTAGCTTAATAAGAAACCATTTTTAATGCAGGGAAACAAAATGCAAAATACTTTTATCAGAAATAACCAGATCCTTTTTAAAGGCATATATCCTTTCATTGCTTTACTTACTTTTTTCTTTTTAAGAAAGTTGCGGCACGATTTGTAGGGAATACTGGATTATAAGGATCCATTGTCATAGCTCTGGTGTAACATTCCATTGCTTCATCATATTTTCCATCTTTGAAGTAATCGTTGCCCTGGTATGAACAAAAACAAGGGTACATCACATCAGGTCCCATTGCTCTTTCTCTGACAAGCAAAGCTTTATCCACAGACTTGAAAGCAATTACATGAAACCAAAGGCAAAATTGCTCTCAGTGAAAATGGAAATATTTATTCACATCAAGATGCCAAAGAACATCTTAACTTACAATTCTCAATAAAACTAAAAATAGATAAATAGATTAATAAACAGATAGACAGAACATTCTGGTATAAGGGAAATCTATCTGTGTCTACTAAGGGAGATAGAAGCAATTTCATAACTTAAAACAATGTGTAGTCTGAGCTTGTAGATTTTTTTTAATGTTTCCCAAATATTTCCTGCGAGTGAATATTACATAATATCCCAGTAAAATATATACTGCAATTGAGATTCTACATTTGAAGTATGCTTAATGATAACAGTAATAATTCAGAATATATTAAAAATGGTGAGAAATCTGAGGAAGGTGCTGGTTTAAACATAGACACTAAATCCTAAATCAATTTTCTCCAGAGGTGCTGCCTGACCTGCTGAGGAATCTGAAGACTCGGCTGCCAGGGCTACATCTATAATGCATGATTAATTTGGAATAATATCAGTTCTGATATATATGACAATAAAACACTCTTGAGACCAATTCAACCTATATTTAAAAAAGATTCTGATTGCAAAAAAAAAGCACATTGCTGTTTCAGTTTTCGACCGACTGCTAATTGCTACGTAACAGTACTTTGGGGAAATTAATGCTTAATTGGTTGTAAACTGGTTAAAACCATATAAGGCACCAAACACACACAAGTAATTCATTTATTTAGAACTTTTCGTAATGGCATCTTATTGAGCACTGAGCAATACCTACTAAAGCTATTTAATTAAGTATTTTTGGATGCTCAGCATTTCCTGATGACAAGGCACTGGAGAGCTCCACAACAAATCTCAGACAGAGACAAGCCTTCCCCCACACCCAAGCACATTCATACACAAAGAAAGTATTAAAAATTACCTTATTTTAAAGTTTAGAAACACAGCATGGAAACAGGCCTTTCACCTCAACTATGCCGATGATCGATCAACCGAGTTCTACTTTTTCATCAACTCATGTAATACTAAGGGTGAGGGGTTATATACAGAGGCCCATTATCCTAAAAACCCACATATCTTTGGGGTGTGGGAGGAAACCCACATGTTCACGGGGAGGACATGCAAAACCTACAAAGTTAGCACCAGAGATCAGGATCGAACCCAGGTCCCTGGCGCTCTGAGGCAGTGGTACCAGCCTTATGCCCCTGTCCCATTTAGAAAACCTGAACGGAAACCTCTGGAGACTTTGCGCCCCAACCAAGGTTTCCGTGCGGTTCCCGAAGGTTGCAGGTGGTTGCCGGAGGTTACAGTGGAAGCACGTAGGAAGACGGACAAAAACCTCTGGGAACCGAACGGAAACCTTGGGTGGGGCGCAAAGTCTCCAGAGGTTTCCGTTCAGGTTTCCTAAGTGGGACAGGGGCATTAGTTCAACTGTGGCAGTGTTATCTCAACGTCAAGTTCCTTGCTTTTGGTTGGAGGACTGACTACTACCAACAGCACCCTTCAAAAGTTATTAAACCAAGACTGTGTGCCCTCCCACATGGATGTACGGAACAAATTTGAAGAACGCGCATTCCCCTGGGGTCCACGACAATCCCAATCAAAAGCAAAAAAATTACCTCCATGTTTGTTGTTGGTTAGTTTTGTTGTGCGTAAGTTCGCCGACTCGTTTACTATGCCTCAGGTACCATCACAATGTTTAAGAAGCATTTAGAAGGTACATTGGATAAGATAGGTTCAGAGGTATATAGGGCAAACCCAGGCAGGTGGAACAAGTGTAGATGGGGCATGTTGGTCGGAATTGGTATTTTGGGCCGATTGGCCTGTATCCACACTCTATGACTATTTCCCATATTGCAATTGTGATCATATTTCTGAAGAGTGTGGTTAGCAGCAAACCACTCAAAAAGCAGACCAAGCTATGTGAATTTTAATCCTGTTCACAAACTTCAGACTACTACCAAGTGTTAGTTTAATTCAGTCATCCACCAAATTTCACAACTCCCAGTCGGCTGTCAAGAGATCGTTATAAACACACCTTTTCTTTCTCAGCAAGAGCTTTCTCAACATCTATTTCCTCTTCTGTATCGGGCTCTGGAGTGCTGTCATTTTTATCCATATCGTCCAGTACTTTGTCCTAATGCAAAATGGAAAATTAATGCAATATTCAAACAAAAGCAATATTTGTACTTTAAGTTTCATTCAATTAAAAAACTGGTCAGCAAGTATTAATCTTTTAGCCAGATAAATACGAGTGATAATGCCCAAATAACAGACCGTCACAATATGCCACCTGGTTCACAATTATCCAACAATTAAATAATTCTGGCCGCCTAACATGTGATGCCAGCGTTATTGCTTATTCTTAACTTTCCGAAATGGCCACTGAGATCAAGAAGTTCTGAATCAAATGAAAGGCAAGTCAAGTCACTTTTATTTCTATAGCACATTTAAAAAACAACTCTCGTTGACCAAAGAGTTTTACATTGGTGGAGGTACTAATGTTATACAACAGTGGTTCATAGATTAAGTACATACATAAATATAGCCCTCCCTCAGAGGACGTCAAGAAAGGCTTGAGAGTAAAGATGAGTTTTAAGTCTCGACTTAAAAGTGTTGATGGAGGGGGCAGTTCTGATGGGAAGAATGATGGTGTTCCACATTCTAGGAGCTGCAACCGCAAAGGCGCGGTCGCCCCCGAGTTTATGCCTAGACTGCAGGATAATAATAATAATAATACATTTTATTTGTATAGCGCTTTTCAAGGACTCAAAGTCGCTTTACATGGTGAGTCAAGAACAAAACAAAATAGAGCAGTAAGACAGAGATGCAAAGGGGAGGGGGACATGGGACTAAGGGTATGCAGAGGTGAAGAGATGGGTCTTGAGGCTGGACTGGAAGATGGTGAGGGACTCAGAAGTTCGGATCAATTGTGGGAGGGAGTTCCAGAGCCTGGGAGCTGCCCTGGAGAAGGTTCTGTCTCCAAAAGTGCAGAGGTTGGATTTCAGAATGGAGAGGAGACCGGCTGAAATGGATCTGAGGGACCGTGAGGGTTGGTAGGGCAAGAGGAGGTCAGTGAGATAAGGGGGGGGGGGGGCAAGGGGTTGAGGGCTTTGTAGGTGAGGACCAGGGTTTTGTAGATGATCCGGTGGAAAATGGGGAGCCAGTGAAGTTCTTTGAAGACTGGGGTGATGTGGTGCCAGGATTTGGTGTGGTTAATGAGTCGGGTGGCTGCATTCTAGACCAGTTGGAGTCGGTTGATGTTGCTGGAATTTATGCCAAAGAGAAGAGAGTTGCAGTAGTCCAGTCGGGAGGAGATGAAGGCATGGATGAGTCTTTCAGCAGCGGGGGGGGTGTGAGAGAGGGTCTGATTTTGGCAATGGTGCGGTGGTAAAAAAAATGATGTTTTGACAACATGGCGGATGTGAGGCTCAAGGGAGAGGGTTGAGTCAAAGATCACGCCAAGGTTGCGGGCCTGAGGAGATGGGGAGACAGTGGTGCCGTCAATAGTGAGAGTGGGGTTGTTAATTTTGGTAAGTGTTGATTTGGAGCCAATGAGGAGAAATTCTGTTTTGTTACTGTTTAATTTAAGGAAGTTGAGTTGCATCCAAGATTTGATGGCTGACAGACAGGAGTTGATATGGGAGAGAGGGGGGTGGTGGGGGGACTTGGTGCTGAGATAGATCCGGGTGTCATCAGCATAGCAATGGAAGTCCAGTTTGAAGTGACGGAGTATATGACCAAGGGGGAGGATGTAGATGATGAAGAGGAGGGGACCGAGAACAGAGCCTTGGGGAACGCCTTGAGTGACAGTGGCTGTAGCAGAGGTGTGGTTATGGAGAGAGATGAAGTGGGATCGGTTGGAAAGGTAGGAACGGAGCCAGCTGAGTGCAGAACCTTCAATGCCAAGGTCTTTAAGTCTGGTAAGCAGGATGTTATGGTTCACGGTATCGAAGGCTGCACTCAGGTCGAGGAGGATGAGGATGTTGAGGGAACCAGTGTCAGCAGAGGTGAGGAGGTCGTTGAGGACTTTGAGGAGAGCAGTTTCTGTGCTTTGGAGGGGGCGAAATCCAGATTGGAGGGGTTCAAATAGGTTATACGCGAGGAGGTGGGAATGAAGTTGTGACGCGACGATACGCTCCAGGGTTTTTGAAAGAAAGGGGAGGTTTGAGATTGGGCGGTAGTTAATGAGAGAGGAGGGATCAAGACCAGGTTTCTTTAAGATTGGTGTGACAGCAGCAGTTTTGAAAGCAGAGGGGACAATTCCTTGGGACAATGAGGAGTTGAAGAGATTAATAAGGTAGGGGCAGAGAACGGGGAGGCAGGACTTCAGCTGGGGAATGGGGAGAGGGTCGAGGGAGCAGGTAGTGGGTTTGGAAGAGCTAATGAGTTTGGAGATTTCAGTAGGGGCGACCAGGTCAAACTGGGAGAGTAAGCAGTGTGGAGGAGGGGTAAGGAGGTAAGGAGATAAGGGGTGAGGAGGGATGTTCAATAACCCCAAGTCGGACGATCTGAGGGACCTGGAGGTGGTGTGGTGGGTAAGCAAACTTTTGATGTAGGTGGGGGCAAGCCCGTTAAGGGCTTTGTAAACATAAGGAAGGATCTTGAAATTTATTCAGAACCGCATAGGGAGCCCGTGGAGAGGGTTAGAATCGGGGTGATGTGGTCCCTTTTTCGGGTGCCCATCAGGAGTCTCGTTGCAGCGTTTTGGACCAGTTGCAGGCGGGACAGGGAAGACTGGCTGATGCCAGTGTAAAGGGAATTGCAGTAATCGAGGCGGGAGGAGATAAATGTGTGGATGATCTTTTCGAGGTCGTCAAACTGGAAGAATTGTTTTAATTTAGCTATCATCCGAAACTGAAAGAAGCTAGCTTTTACCACGGCATTGACTTGTTTGTCAAATTTCAATGCCGAGTCAAATATCACGCCAACGTTTTTGACGTGAGGTTTGAGTAATGGGGCAAGGCTTCCAAGGCTGCCTGCTATCGTTTTGATTGAGTCCGAGGGGCCGAGAAGAATGACCTCAGACTTACTCTCGTTTAGTTGGAGGAAGTTCTGGGCCATCCAACACTTTATATCCTCGAGGCAGTGGATATGGTTAAGTGGATTTGATGGGTTATTACCAATTTTTTATTTTATATAGGAAGTCAGCAGTTTTTTGGAATTACGTTTTGGGGCAATGGGATTGTGTCTGTACGTATGCACGCTGGTGTGAAACAATCTCAATTACAATCTGTGGAGAATTATTTTAAGGAAGGCATCAGATCGTCAGTTGCAGCTTTATAGTGCAAAATACTTATCTGCCATTGAACTCAATTCAAATGGAAGGAATAATCACAAAGACCCTGAACATCAATTTACTGCCTGACACGTGCAAGTAATTATCAATATATACATATCAAATTTAAAGTAGTAATATATACTGAAACACAAATATGCAATGAAAACTTACCACATCAAACTTTTCCCAAGATTTATAATCATAAGATTTTATCCTCGTAGATTTATTTTCTTCATTCTTCTTATTGTTCTGAGACGCGTGCTTTTTATTTGTCTTTGTCTTATAGTCTCGATTTCTTACAGGTGGTAAAGCCTATAAAATTTCAAAAGAATAATGAAGCACATTGAACCAAGTCATTACACATATTATTTACACTCACCACATTTTGATCATAACTAGTTTCATATTCATATTGTTGTAAACCATAATTTGAATTAAAGACTAAACTGGGCTTAAATATTTTAAGGGTGCAATTGGTTCCAATAGCCACAGAGGGGACCATTCAGCCCATCATGTCAATGGTGGTATTCAGAGCAATTCCACGAGTCCCATTCCGACAATGATTTCCCTATTCTCTCACATATTTTTCAACTCTCTGATGATTTTCCTGCCTCTCACCTACACTCATGGCAATTTTCAGCAGTCAACTGTCCTGCCTGTATGGCATTGGCATGTGGGAGGAAGCCAAAGAACCCAGAAATCCCAGTAAGTCTTTTCACAATTGTACAAATTATTGGCACAACCACAGCAGCACTACGTAGAATTGTGTTAGCTTTACTAATTGCCGTTCAGAGAAGATTTACTAGGTGCATTAGAAACAGGCCCGTTGGCCCAACTTGCTCAAGCCGAGCAACCTGCTCCATGTCCTACCTGCCTACGTTTGGCCCATATCCCTCTAATCGTGTACTTGTCTAAATATTTCTTAAACGTGGCAATGGCACCTGCCTCAACTACCTCCTCCGGCACCTTACTCCATACACCCACTCCCCTTTGTGTAAAATAGTTACCCATCAGGTTCCTATTAAATCTTCCCTCCCCTCACCTTAAATCGATGCCCTCTGCCTCTTGATTCCCATACACTGGGCAAAAAAAAAAAAGCATTTACCCAATCTATTCTTCTCATGATTTTGTACACCTCTATAAACTCACCCTTCATCATTCTGCGCTGCAAGGAATAAAGTCCTGGCCTGCTTAACCTCTCCCAATAGCACCCTCTGGATTCCTGAGATTAAGGGGGTAAAGAGGAATTGAGCAGGCTGTGCCCATATTTAGTTTAGAGAATAAGAAGCAAATGTATTGAGATGATGACCCTGATGTGATTTGATCAGTTAGATGCTGACAAGATGCTTCCCCTCACTGACAAACTTGGTGGCCTAGTTTTTTTGATCAAAGGTCACTCATTTAGAAGAGGAAAAGTAAAAATGTATAGGCACTGGAAAGCTGAACTAACAAAATTATATTTGAAACACCAGTATCCGGGTTCAATCGTGACCTGAGGTGCTGTCTATGTGAACTGTGCACATTCTTCATTTGGCTCCGTGTGTTTTCTTCGGGTGTTTTGCTTTCCTTCCACATCTCAAAGACTGGCTAGCCAGTAGGTTAACTGGCCTTTGTAAATTGCTCCTCTTGTACAGGGAGAGGATGCGAAAACGAGAAACCTAGAACTAGTGTGAATGGGTGATTGATGGTTAGTGTGGTCTCAGTGGGCCAAAGGATGTTAAGTAGCTGCTGCTAAACTAAATATTAATAAGGAGCATCAGATTTGTTTATCTCTATTGCAATGAATGGACGTCTGTACCAGAGCTAACCTAGCATAGGTTCAGTGGATAGTTGCTCCATCTACATTTTATACTACATCGTGAAAGCAGCCAACATAACCAACAGCACACTTCAACAGCCTCTCTCCCCCCTCCCTCGCTCCCTTCCCCAGGGCTCTTGACCCACCCCCACCACGGCTTTTCACCCCCTCTCTATCCCACCGAGTTCTCCAACGAACCTTTCCCCCTTCAGACAACTTCAACACCCTCTCCCTTTCTCAGGGACCTCCAACCCCAACAGGGGTTGCGACAGGGATCGATCTTCATCCCCAACAGGGATCATTCTCCCCACCCAACCCAGGATCGATATATCTCCCCCCATCACTCTCCACCCTCCCAACGGATGATCTTCATCTCCGCCCAGTTCCCGGGGCTCTCCCCCGCCCCGCACCTGTTCTGGAGCCGGCGCCGCGCCGCCCTGCCGCCGGAGATCCTCGTCCTTCTTCTTGATGTCCTTCTCCCAGCCGTCCAGCTCCCGCATGAAGTCCCGCAGCTCCTCGCTCTGGTGCCGCACCTGCAGCTGCAGCTCCACCGACTTGTTCAGGCCCGACATGACGAGCGGCCTCAACCCAACGCAACGTTCACCTTTCACCGCAGCCCGGCAGCGGGACGCTTCACCGCGGCGCCATGACACCCGCGCTCCCGGCCTGCACTGCACCGCGCCGCGCCGCCGGAAATTGCGTCAGTGGTAGGGCGCCATCTTGGTGTAGGAGCCCCGGTCACCGCCAAAGATTATAGAGGAGCATCTTTGGTCACCGCGTTGGTGGCCATGTTAGTACAGGAGCTCCCCCGGGCTGTTGGGTTCGGTACCTCGCTTCTCTGCTCTTCTCATCTATTGCTGCAGAACTTTATGACGCTGTATTTCACTGAAATGAGCTTGGAATAGAAAATGCATAACAAGTACGAGATATGGACTATCAAGCCAGCTCCCCCAGATAGTAAGTCCATAGCTGATTCTCTCCAAGTCAAGCACACTATCCCAGTTAGTTTCTAATTCCAATTAATCAAGTACACACACACCTTTCACTTTCACTCCTGAGTCTACTAATCACCTGTTAATCAATAGGAGTGAATTATTATAACATCAGCCGAGTTAACATGTTTATCTACATAGTATAAGATGTCATTCCTTAAGAGCAAGCTATGGTAACATTTAAATTAGGGTAAGATTTACTGCAGATTAATCTAGGATATACTTCATTCTAAGCTCAATGGATATAGTGGTGTGGAATTGCACAACACAGAAACAGTCGCTTTTGCTCCTCGCATCTCTGCGAACCTTTTTGCCCATTCACACTAATCCCATTTGCCTACTTAACTTTAGACCAATATCATTCTAAGTCTTGTTTATTTGAGTGCCTCTCTAAATGTCTGATTCCACCACCACCTCTGCCAACGAATTGCAAATATCATCCACTTTTGCTTTAAATTATTTTTTAAATTCTTCTGCTTATCTTAAAACTATGCCCTCTATGTGCCCAATTTAATTGTATACTGTTTTATCTTGGCACGAGTCAAACTCCTCCATTCAGGGAAATCAAGCCCAGCCTGTCCATTCTTTCTCCATAACTAATGTTTCCCGATCTAAGCAATCAAGGCTGTGCTGTATTTCTAAACGACACTAAACTAAACATCCCGATGAAGCTTCCCTGCATACTCCCCAGCCCCAGTGGAACTTCACTCATGTGAAAAGGTAGGTTCAGGTCATTTCAAATGAAAATCGGGATTGTTGAATTGTTAAAGAGAACTGCATTAAGAGTTATAGAACCAATGCAGGTTTTGAGTACACTGGCCTTGATTGAATTGAATGATGGGACAAATTTGAATAGTCTTGAGTGGCCTATTCATTTCTAGTTAGGGTGTGTTGCGCAAGTACCATGGGTTTCAATTGTATTGTGTGCTTAAGCATATTTTTATAGATTAAAAATATTATCACATTTTGAAAAAGGTATTGTTGGACAATATTTAGCAAGGTTTTGTATGTTAAAGGCCAACTAAATATATTTCACAGGTACACAAAAATGCTGGAGAAACTCAGCGGGTGCAGCAGCATCTATGGAGCGAAGGAGATAGGCAACGTTTTGGCCCAAAATGTTGCATATCTCCTTCGCTCCTTAGATGCTGCTGCACCCGCTGAGTTTATCCAGCATTTTTGTGTACCTTCGATTTTCCAGCATCTGCAGTTCCTTCTTAAATAAATAAATATATTTCACAATAAGTAAGAAGTTGGAAGTAATAGACAATAGGTGCAGGAGTAAGCCATTCGGTCCTTCGAGCCAGCACCGCCATTCAATGTGATCATGGCTGATCATCCTATCCAAATTTCTTTTGAAAGCACCACCCTTATAAACAACGTTCCAGTTCATGTGTCCATTTATTGTGCGAAAGCTCTTCCCAATGTTCATCCTGTATCGTTTGCTCAAAATCTTAAATCTATGTCCTGTAGTCCTCGCACATTGAAACATATGAGCAAGGATTTGTTTAAGAAAGAACTGCAGATGCTGGAAAAATCAAAGGTAGACAACAAAACTGGAGAAACTCAGAGGGTGAGGCAGCATCTATGGAGCGAAAGAATAGGTGATGTTTCTGGTCGAGATCCTTCTTCAGACTGAGCAAGGATTTGGCTCTTCAAGCCTGCTCCACAATTAAGTACAATCACATCTAATTGTCTATCAAAATACACATCCCCATGCTCTCCCCATATCCTTGATGCCTCTTGTGTATAGAAATGGATCTACCTCCTCCTTAAATCTATTCAGGGCTTTATCCCCATAACGTTCCGTTGTAGGAAATTTGATACCTTTGCTACCCTCTGAGTGAAGAACCTCCTCACTGAATGTGTTACCTTATATTCTGAGACAAACTAATGGGAAAAGATTGGAATGAATTAATGATATTTTTGTTAACTAAAGTAAACTAAAAATTAAAAACTAAAAATTAACTATATATATATATTTGGCTGGCTCCATTGTGCTTTTACGTTTTACTTGCTAGCATCCAGCTGATGGGCAGCTATTCTGATATTTGTAGTTTCTTGTGTCATGTGTGAGTATTGCAAGCCGTTTGAGTTACAGACAAAATGCTTCAGTTGCTCCCCATTTATATTGATTTTAAGTGGCAAGAGAATATATAGAAATATATCTTTTGAAAAACAATTGTGTTTGCTTTTGTAGACAAAACTTAATGACGTAATTGGCCCCGTCGGTGAATGGCGTCAGTAGAATCGCTTGTGAATTACGTCACCCGACGCCGGGTCGCGTGACGTCACGGGCCAAGGCTCCGCCCATCGCTTGCGCCGCAATCCTGAATACGCATGCGCATCCGGCAAACTCCAGCTGCCAAATGTGCCTTTTTTTAAATAAGCAATTGTTTTAAAACATCTAACACCAGCACTGGGGGTTTGTAGACGATACACGTGTGAGTGTTGCAGTTGGCTTCAAGTAGTGGCTCCGGTTGACCTTCAGTCTGGTTGACCCCCGCGACCCGGCCCGTGTCCCGCCACATGGATCCAGGGCAGGAGGGGGAGGGGGAGGGGGACCGTGGCTACGGGCTGTTCCCCCAGCACAAGGGGAGCAAAGATAAGAAGGGCCTGCTCGCCGAAAGTCTCTTCACCTTCAACCACAAGTGCCAGCTGATGCTGAAAGTCGCCCTGGACACGAGTGAGTGAGGTTGGGGTTTTTTTTGGGGGGGGGGCTAAGTCGGGGTGTGAGAGAGGGGAACATGGAAGAGTGGGAATGAGGACAGGAGGGAGGATTACATCGGAATGAGGGTGAGGGGAGGCTTGACAAAGTGAAGGAAAGAGGGTGAATAAAGAGGACGGGAGGGATGAGGGTATTTCGTCTTTGGTCATTAATCCTCGAAAACATTAAAAACTTAATTGTAAATTGGAGGTTCTGTTTTCAGATGACTTAATGTACTTCATTAAGTCAATGTAATGGGCAGCTGGTAGAAACTGCTTTTTGGGATGGGTAACAGTTGCTGTGAATGGATGCAGAGCACTGGTACAGCTGCTGCCTCACAGTACCAGAGACTGGGGTTCGATCCTGACTTTGGGTGTTGTTTGCGTGCAGTTTGCATGTTCTCCCTGTGACTGCATGGGTTTCCTCCCACATCCCAAAGACGTGGAGTTGTAGGTTAATTGGCCTCTGTAAATTGCCCTTGGTATGCAGGAAGTGGATGAGAAAATGGGATAACAGGAACAGGAACAGATCCAAATGGTATTGTATCTCTAAACCGAACTAAACATTAAAACTGCTTTGAAGCAGGTTAAACACAGAGTGTTGGGTGAAGTTAGCATTAAAATGGTCGGCCTGAGGTGACACTTGAGACCAAAATTGAAGGATTTACAACTTCCTGCATTTTGACAGCAGTAGAAACTGAATTATGAGTAGTCTCAAACCAATAATCCTCCTTCCCAACTCCTATACTGAATCAGGCATTGTCAATAATGGTTTCTAGTTCATTTAGTTTAGAGATACAACGTGGAAACAGGCCCTTCGGCCCACTAAGTCTGCACAGATCCCCGCATATTAACACACGCCTACACACAATACGTACAATTTACACTAATACCAAGTATACAAGTCAATTAACCTACAAACCTGTACATCTTTGGAGTGTGCGGGAAAAGCAAAGTTCTCGGAGAAAACCCAGTAGATCAAGGGGAGAACGTACAAGCCCCATACAGACAGTCAGGATCGAACCCGGGTCAACGGCGCTGTAAGGCAGGAACTCTATCGCTGTGCCACTGTGCTGCCCCGATCCTAATACCAGTCCACAATAATCCTAATCATAACTACTATGCCCAAATCATGAACTCCATGTCAAAATTCTAATATTTACCATCAAATCGTACTTCATGAACAGCTGTGGCATTGTCATTTATGCAGACTGCATGTATGGTCAGCATGTTCGCATTATATTCAAAAAATATATATTTTAAAGAAATCACAATTTATTAGTAAAGTAGTTTGCCTAGATTCTGTTTGCAACGCAATTTGTGAAGAAATGTATTGCACTGATTACTATGCTTTGTAATTGAAGGTAAAAGTAATCTATCATTATGGCAGACTCTCCTTTAGTTAACTTAAATGGTCTATAAGGCTTTTATTGAACGATTGTTGGCAAGTGCCATTCTATTACATTAAATTGATCACTATTTTATTATTATTTTGGAGTGCAGTGATGTTAGTCTATTTGTACTGAGGCACAAGATCAAACAATCTGAATGCGGTAAAGCCAGAGCAAGGAAGAATTAGAGAAGGGCGCCGCGGTTTTCTGTAGTGTATAACGCGGACATTGACAGATTCTTAATTATTATGGGTATTAAATGATGCGGGAGAAGTCGGGAAAATGGGGTTGAGAGGGAAAGAAAGATCAGCCATGATTGTATGGCAAAGTAAATGCGATGGGGCCCAATGCCCTAATTCCACACCTATGACTTGTAAGCATTAACGTTTCACCCTTGAGGAGCAAAGTTAATCAGACCTTATTTCAAAAGCCTCATACAGACCAGCATTTCGCAATGCCACAAATGTCTGCTATTTTTTTTGAAAATACAAATTGTCTTCTTTGAGGTGGTAGTGATGTTATGATAGCAAACAATGTGAAAGAACAACCATCCACATCATCTTAAATACTCCAGTGTCTCCTTGGCTACAGTTGCAAAGCTCAGGAAGTATTCTGGAGATACCACCTTTGAGGACTCCTTTCCTAATCTCTTTCCTCACTCCATAAAATGTGACTCTGGAAACTCTTCCATTTTTATATCAATAATAATACCGATGTGGACAACAACCTCTGACTGTTCACCCTCCCAAATCAGAAATCTTTGCAGCTGCCCATTGATAACCTCAATGCTGGCACCTAGTAGGCAACATACCATCTTGGGATCATGCCTGTACTGCAAAGAGGAGCAGGTTCTGTCTGCTCCCATTAATTAATGGCCAAGAAAGCACACCAATACCTCTCTTTCACTGAATACTTGCACCCTGTCCATCTTGGCTTCCTGGTGTGGGCTCCTATATATCGGCGAGACCAAGCGTAGACTTGATGATCATTGCACTGAACTTCAACCCAGTCTGCCTTGGCCTACGCGATCTCCCGTTTGATCAACATTTCCCCTGTGTAGGAAGGAACTGCATATGCTGCTTTAAAGTGAAGATAGACACAAAATGCTGACCTTTCTGTCCTGCTACTCCTCCTCCAATGCCAGAGTGAGGCAAATTGCAGAGTTGGGGACACAGCCCCAACCTTCACTCAAACATGTCTGAAGAGACCCTAATGGGCATCGACCCAAAACGTCACCCATGCCTTCTCTCCAGATTTTGCATACAGATAGGTGGGTGGGGGTGGAGGATTGCAGGCATTGAGCATTTGTAAGCATTCTAACTTTTCAGAATTGACAGGCTGATTAAATAATTAAAATTTTCAGTTTCTGAATTCGTTCACTTTTTTTTGAATAATCTTAAAGCATTTTTTTTTCCTTGCAGGTCCTTTTGCAAAACTACTTATGGATGCCATGAAAAGTTCAGGGTGGTAAGTTTAACCTTCATTTGATTGTTAACAATCATCAAATTCTTGTCTACATACATGCCCAAATTAAGATTCAGCCATTGTTTCTGACTTCTGTTAATTCCAATACATTTAATATATTAAAAAAATAAAGAATTACAATGGAAGGTTCAACCGTAATATGGATAGAATAGCGTAACCAAATGGAAAGCAGCATGTAAGTGGTAGAAGTACTCATAATATTTGTTAACTCCTAATGGATTCCTTATCCTTTCTCCCAACTAAAGGGAACCAGCTGTGTATTTATTGCTTTGAATCTGGTAAGCTGACCAAGAATCCCATGGGGTAAAAAAATAAAAAGCCAAATGGATGACCAACTGCACTGCTGTGTGTTTTATAGTTGACATTTCCATCTGTTATGAGCATGTTTGGCCAATATTTGCAGTGCAGTCAATGTCTGTATAAACTTTTGTGGCTGACTCTCTTATTCAGACAAGAGCATAGAACAATATGGCACCATGTCTGTGCTGATCATGATGCCAAGACCATCTCTTATAGACCTGCACATAATCCATATTCCTCCATTCCCTGCATATCAATATGCCCATTCAAAAGCCTTTTAAATGCCACCATTGTATCTACCTCAACCACCAACCCTGGCAGTGCAATCCAGGCACTCACCATCCTCTACGTAGAAAAAAAAAATGCCCCGCACAACTCCTTAAACTTTGCACCCTGTATCTTAACACTATGCTGTTTGGTATTTTCCATCTTTGGGGGAGAAAGGTTCTGTCTACTCTATCAATGCCTCTCATATTTTATATACTTCTATCGGGTCTCACTGCGACTTCTGGTATTCCAGCGAAAACAATCCAAGCCTGTCCAACCTCTTCCTTTATCTAATGCCCCCTAATCCAGGCAACCTTCTGGTAAAGATAGACGCAGAAACCTGCAGTAACTCAGTGGGTTAGACGGCATCTCTGGAGAAAAGGAATAAGTGATGTTTTGGGTTGAGACCCCTCTTCAGACTTGCAAATCTTTTGGTAAATCTCATCTGCACTTTTTTCAAAGCTTTCATGTCCTTGTAATAGGGCTACTAAATCTGCATGCAATTTTAGAGTTACAGTGTGGAAATGGACCATTCACTCTTTCTTGCCTATATTTGCACAAAATGATCCGTTATAATAAAATACTGTAATAGATTAGTATATTCGTATACCTGTACTAATAATTTCATAGCAAAAGATCTATAACATCTTCTATTTCTAGTGAAAGATTATCAATCTGTCGTGTTAAGTTTATTTTTCACCCCATTGATGTCTGTCTTGCTGAGAGCTTCTAGCATTTTGTTTTTATTTCAGATATCAAGCAGTCATAGTTTATTTTGTGACTACATCAAAGGCAGCCAAATGATATCTGCAATATTCTATGTCTTCAGCACCGTATATAAGGATCGTCACTTCTCCTGTGAAGACTGTGATGGAACTGTCAGTGGAGGTTTTGATGCTGAAATATCGCAGGTGAGTAACGTACCAAGACAGAGCACACGAGGGCACCATTTGGTCTATTGTCCCTGTGTGATTGATTGGAGTTGTCCAGTTATTCTCACTACCTTACTCTTTTCTCCATGCTCTACATATATCTTTCCCTTGGTATTCAACTAAACCTCTTTTGAAAGCTATTAATGAATCTCTTTTCAGTGCTGATTTAAGGAGCTTGTTTCAGACCGTCACAACTGGTGTGTGTTTAAGTTTCTACTTTGTTAAAAAAAAGAAACAATGCTGGAGTAACACAACAGGTCGGCAGCATCCCTGGGTAATATGGATATGTGATATTTCCGATCGGGACCTTTCTTCAGACTGATTGTGGGAGGGGGGGGAGTAGAAGGAAAGAAAGCTAGAAGTGAGGATGGGCAGGACAGTGTAGCAGGTAATAGGTGAACATAAGCAGGGGAGGGGGGGGGGGGGGTGTGGTTGATAGACAAGTAGTTGGATGAAGCCCAGAGATGAAAAAACAGAAGGTTCCTCATTGTATCCTGGTTTTTTTTTTGGGGGGGGCCCCCATCCAAATCATCAAAGTCTGCTCTCTGTTACTTCTGTCTGAAGCTGTTTATCTTTATCAAAAATCTTTGTGAATTTGAACACCATTATCAAATCTACTCATAACCTCCTTTGCTCTACAAAGAACAACTCTAGCTTTTGTAGTCTTTACACGTAACTCTGTCAAGGTACCATGTTAGGAAATGAAACAGTGTTTCATTTCCAGACTAGAATTAGACCTAAGGTGGCACGATGGCACAGCAGTAGGGTTGCTCTCTTGCCAGAGACCAGGGTTCGATCCTGACTGCATGGGCTGTCATTGTGTCTGGAGTAATATGGTTGACTCTTAAATGTTCATTGAGGTGCCCTCGCAATCCAGGATTGAGTAAGAGATAGGCAGTATTTCTGGATTTGTCGATGATGCCCATATCCAAAAAAAAATCCTTGGCATTATGACTTAAGCCTTGATATATTTCGTAAAAGGAAAGTGATAATTTATAGTTGAAATTCTTATTTAAATATTGTGAAAAATGCAGATGAAATTTAAAATGTGATGAAATTGTTTAGAGGCTGGTATCCCACGTTAAGATGGTTATCAAACATTACAGCAGATCTTGATCATCTGGGCAAGTGGGTAGAGGAGCGGTTGTTGCAGTTTAATGTAGATAAGTGCAAGGTGTTGCCTTTTGGGAAGTCAAACCATCGCAGGACCATCACAGAGAATGGCAGGGGCCTGGAGAATGGTGCCGAGCAGAAAATTGCATCACAGGTAGATAGGGCGGTCAAAATGGCTTTCAGTAATTGGTCTTCAACAATCAGGAGTATAGAACTTGGGATGTTATGTTACATTTGTACAAGACATTGATGAGGCTGCATTTAGAGTATTGTGTGCAGTTTTTGTCACCCTGCTGTAGGATGGATGTTAAGCTGAGGAGAGTGCAGAGAAGATTTATAAGGATGTTGCTAGGACTTGAGGGTTTGGGCTATAGGGAGACGTTGGACAGGCTAGGCAATTATTCCTTGGAGGCTGATGGGTGACCTTAAAAAAAAAAAAAATAATAATAATAATAATAATTAAAACTTTTTTTTTTTTTTTTTTTAATCATGAGGGGAGTAGATAAGGTGAAAGGACAGTGTCTTTTACCCAGAGTAGGGAATCAAGAACCCGAGGACATAGGTTTAAGATGAGAGGGGAAAGATTTAATAGGAACCTGGGGCATTTTTTTCCACAGAGGGTGGATGGTATGTGGAACAAGCTGTCAGAGGAGGTAGTTGAGGTAGGTACTATAACAACATTTAAAAGGCATTTGGATAGGAAAGGTTTAGAGGGATATGGGCCAAACGTAGGCAGGTGTGATGTTTGTAGATGGGGCATGTTGGTCAGTATGACCAAGTTGGGCTGAAGGGGCTGTTTGCATGCTGCTTGTCTCTGAACCACCATCAAAGCACTAAGTCGGCCACTCACTTAGATAAAACTATACATTTATTTCCTTTGCATAAAAATACAAAATAATGGAACACATTACATAAAAGTGACTGTCTACATAATATTACTAATTAATTATCTTTTATAACATATCCAAATTTGCATTCCCTTTTTAATCTACCACTCTATACTTACAGATGTTGAACTAATTTCCAAGCTCTTGGTAATTCTTTTGTGAGCCTAGTGGGATTTGATTGTTTTGACATTTTCAATTGCACAAAATGCGACAAGCAAAAAACATAACATTTATTTCTCATTTCCTGACCAGTGCAATTCCAAGTTAAAATAAATGTCAAATTTAACTGAGTTGAATCAATAACACAACATCAGAACAAAGATGTATTCTATATTAAGAAGGGGATCTTGAAATTAAAATTTAGAAATTGATTAATGTAGTGTTAAAATTGATTAAACCATCACAATAGAGAAGAAATTTTATTTTAACTAAACTAAGTGGGACCCGTTGGGTCCCATGTTCACATGCGAGGGCTGGTCCCCAACGCAATATTGGGGGGGGCTAGAATCCTCTGCACCTGATGAGTGGAGGGGGACAGTAAGATGGCCAAAAATCACTGTCGTAAGTGGTAGTTTTATCTAAAATTAATATACAGTGCAAACAGGAAGTTGTCAAGTTTAGATTTTTAATCCTGTGGTTTATTTCAAACCAACCACCATTTGCAGTGCTTTATTTCAAACCAACCACCATTTGCAGTGCTTTATTTCAAACCACATTAAGGGCACTTAAGGGCACTCAAGGTCAGTAAAACCATACTCACAGTTTAGTGGACACGTATTCAGTGTTATTCACAGCTCGGACTGAGAGACGTGACCTTCTTGCTCCCTCATCTGCGCAGCAGAGGGGGACTCTGAGTAAGATGGCCGAAAATCACAGCCGTAAGTGGCAGCGTTTTTTCTAAAATCAATATACAGAACAACAGGAAGTGGTCAAGATCAGACTTTTAGTAATACAGATGTTATGAACCTGCAGTAATTTCAAGCCAAACTAAATAGTCTGAAAGGTCATGATCTGAAATGTCACCTATTCCTTTTCTCCAGGGATGCTGCCTGACCTGCTGAGTTGCTCCAGCATCTTGTGTCTATCTTTGGTGTAAACCAGCATCTGCAGTCCCTTCCTACACAAACTAATAATAATAATAATAATATATTTTATTGTCATTGCACGTCAGTTCATTTGCTATGTCGTTCTTCCAGGGAGATGCTAAATGCATTTTGTTGTCTCTGTACTGTACAATGACAATGACAATTAAAATTGAATCTGAATCTGAAGCTGAATTTAGTATGCAGCTCCAACCGATGAAAAAGAAAAGTAAATTAAATAAGCTGTGTGTCGTGACCATCCGTGGGAGACAGTCCAGGGGGGGTGGGGGGCACTCAGCAGGGCCGGTTCAGAGCCGCCATAGCTCTTGGATTAAAGCTGTTTCTGAGTCTGAAGGTTCGGGCGTAGAAGGCCTTGTAACGTCTGCCGGAGGGAAGTAGTTCAAACAGTCCGTTACAGGGGTGTGATGAGTCTTTATGGATGCTGACGGCCTTCCTGAGGCACCGTGTGTGGTAGATGCCCTCCAAGGCCGGTAGCTCTGTCCCAATGATCCTCTGCGCTCTGTGGACGACGTGCTAAAGAGCTCTCCTCTCCGCCTTCGTGCAGCTGAGATACCACACAGAGATGCCATACGTTAATATGCTCTCTGTGGTGCAGAGGTAGAACGTTGTCAGCAGCTGTTGGGGCAGACCAGTCTTTTTTAATGTCCTCAGGAAGAACAGTCGTTGCTGTGCCTTCTTTACCAACGCAGCGGTGTTGGTGGACCATGTGAGGTCCTCTGAAATGTGAGTGCCCAGAAACTTAAAGCTGGACACTCCACACTTTCCCCGTAAATGGCGATTGGGGCGTATTCTCTATTATGGGACCTCCTGAAGTCAATAATCAGCTCCTTGGTCTTGTAGGTGTTTAGTGACAAGTCGTTACGTGTGCACCAGTCCGCCAGGTTCTGCACCTCCGCCCTGTATTTTATTTCATCACCGTTGGTGATCAGCCCAATCACTGTTGTGTCGTCTGCAAACTTCACAATGGTGTTGGTGTCGAATGCAGGAACACAGTCGTGAGTGAAGAGGGAGTAGAGCATGGGGCTTAGTACACAGCCCTGTGGTATGCCAGTGCTCAGGGTGATAGTGGAGGACAGGTGCGGGCCCAGTCTCATTGCCTGCGGTCGCTCCGTCAGAAAGTTCAGGATCCAATCGCATATCGGCGAGCTGAGGCCTAGATGGTGAATCTTTATTAAAGTTATCAGTAGCACTATCTTGCTCTTTTTCATTCACAAAACACTTGTATGTAGCAGATTTTGTTAATTAACATTTTCACTGGAAAATTAAAGCATGTTTCTGTTTTCTGAGGTGGGAAGGGCACCTCCATCTTGTGGACAGCTACAGAATGGCAGCAGGTGAATAAAGCAGTTCAGACACAGCTTTGTCTAGAGTCGATTTGCTTTAAATGCCCTTCAAGGGAGGAAACGTGTTATCTGCCTAGTTTGACAGATTTAGGTTATGACAGTCGCTCTTACTTTCCCTGTAAGTTGTACAGGGAAAGACACAAAATGCTGGAGTAACTCAGCGGGTCAGGTAGCTTCCCCGGAGAACATGGACAGATAATGTTTCATGTCATGGCCCTTCTTCAGACAGCACCCCATTGTAGGAGGTGGCAATAAAAACAGCCCTGGCTGCTGACACGTATATTCCATGGGCGTGAAAAATTGTAATATTTAACACATTTTGTAAATATTACAAATGTTTTCATGGATAACGCGTCAAAACTTTTTTTAATCCAGATTCAAATTTTGTATATGTTACAAATGTTTAAATTAACCAACTATTTTCCAGTACAGTTATCAGTGTCAGTTTTGTGTGCAGTTTTAGTCTCCTAATTTGAGGAAGGATATTCTTGCTATTGACGGAATGCAGCATAGGTTCACCAGGTTAATTCCCGGGATGGCAGGACTGACGTATGATAAAAGAATGGGTCGATTGGGCATATTCACTGGAATTTAGAAAGATGACAGGGGATCATATCAAAACATATAAAATTTTTGAAGGATTGGACAGGCTAGATGCAGGAAATATGTTCCCGATGTTGGGAGTGTCCAGAACCATGCGCCACAGTTTAAGAATAAGCGCTTGGCCGTTTAGGACTGAGATGAGGAAAAATGTTTTCACCCAGAGAGTTGTGAATCTGGAATTCTCTGGCCCAGAAGGCAGTGGAGGCCAATTCACTGGAGGTTTCCAAGAGAGAGTTAGATATAGCTCTTGGGGCTAATGGAATCAAGGGATATGGGGAGAAAGCAGGAACGGGTTACTGATTTTGGATGATCTGCCATGATCGTATTCAATGGCGGTGTTGGCTCAAAGGGCCGCATGACCAATTCCTGCACCTATATTCTATGTTTCCATAACTTTGTTTTTTTTTAATTCAAGATTGTCTTGTGCCAGAATAATATCCACCAGCAAGAGCACATGAACCGAGTCGTAACCCATGAATTAATCCATTCGTTTGATCACTGTCGTGCGCATGTGGATTGGTTCAACAACATAAAACACCTTGCCTGCTCAGAGGTAAGACATTACTTGGGGAGAGTCAATATCTCAAGGTCTGTAGAGGAAGTCCCCAGGTTGTGGTGGTGTTCTGTTCCGAAGATGTATTTGTGTGGGAGGGGATTGCAGAACAAGGTGTGATGCGAGAGTAAACAGGAGTGAGTGGAGCAGCAGCCAGTAGGTCTCACTGACAGTGAGTGAATCTGCCAGGCCCTCCCAGCTCTGCTCAGCTCCACCTAGCCCAAGCAGCCTCGGAGGCTGGGGTGGGTAGAGAAGGGTGGTGGAAATTGGTTTTCCTACCCAGCAGAAGATGGGTTTTCCTACCCAGTCTATCCAATTCCATTTCCTGCCTAATGTGAATTTCCTTCAGTTCCTCTGTCACCCCAGATCCTCTGGTCACTACTATATTGGGAAGATTGTTTGTGTCCTCCTTAGTGAAGACAGATCCAAAGTACATGTTCAGTACCTGAAGATTGAATAGATTGTTTGGTTTCATAACGGTTTAGATTGGCAACGACTTGTAATCACCAAACTGTTTCTTAAAAATAGAAGTGATCATCAAAGAAGAAACAAGAAAAAAGGTCTTGTCATTACGGTCGTTATTTTAAAGTATCACGTGCTTCTCTGATAGTTTCTGTCTTGGCTTTTAGACCAGATATACAGTGCAGCAAACAGGCTCTCTGAGTCTGTGCCCGCACACAACAGCAATCACCCGTACACAACACTAGCACTATCCTACACACCGGGGACAATTTACAATTTTACAATTAACCTACGTCTTTGGAATGTGGGAGGAAACCAGAGCACCCGGAGAAAACCCACGCAGTCACAAATTCTGTACAGATAGCACTCATAGTCGGGATCGAACCCAGCTCTGGTGCTGTAAGGCAGCAACTCTACCGCTGCACCACTGTGCCACCCTTTGTTATGGGTACATGAAATATACTTTGCATGTATGACAGTTTGAAACCAATCTTGGTAGTTGTATTATATAGATTGCCCTCTATATTTTCAACAGATTCGAGCTGCTAATCTCAGTGGTGAATGCACGTTTGGGAACGAATTGAGCAGATTCAATTTTGGCATAAAGCAGCACCATCAAGTAAGTATGATAATACTCTGCATTATTTTGTAAAAATCATTCATTTCTTTGGAGTTTACAGATCAACTCTGTAGCTTGGCTAGAAATCTCTTTCATCCATCTCTGAGGTATCCGTTAAACTTCCAGCATGGTTAGGTTAGAAAACTTGGGAAATTCCAGTGATCATGATATTAAGATAATCGTCTGGCAATAGAAGGTGTTCACACGTGGTGAAAAGGCATTTACAATTGTATATATTATTTCCCGTTTATAAGCACCAAATTCTTAATGCAATCAATTCAAGTCATATTTGAATCGCTTATTCTATCTTATGTATTTGGTTATCTCAAAAGGGTAAAAAACAAATACCCTCGTATTTACACTGGTATAAAAAGTCTAAAACTTGAACCGAGCTAGCAAATTAAGAACTAATTAAACTGTTATGATCCATTGTGGAGAACTAGGGAATCCATTAGAGAACTAGGGAAGATTAATATTTGACATTGAGTTTATTTATGGTTGATGTAAAAATGATATCCTGATTGCGGGAAAGGATTGCAGGACAAAGTCTGCATGTTATCTCTTTTCAACAGAGAGGATGTCAGGTTTGTCAGCCCTGCACATCTTTTGCACATCTGAGTGACACTTACAAAAGCAATGTGCTTGCAGATCAATTACTTTTAGGCCTGTACAAGTTTGTTCAGTGGAAGAGTGGTCATGAATGTACAATCATTACCACTGTGTGAATGAAATTGTGCTAGGGATTACTAGAAATCGAAGAGAAATTACAAATTGTTACAGTATCTGACTCAAGGAATTTGTCTTGTTTTCCCACTCAGAAATGCGTACGTGAACGAGCCTGCCGTTCGATATTAGCCGTTCGCAAAGTCAGTCGAGAAACTGCGATGAAAGCTGTTGATGATGTTTTTGATAGCTGTTTTAATGACCATGAACCCTTTGGAAGAGTTCCACACAATAAAAGTGATGCAAAATACGCCTATAGGGATTTTCAGAATCGAAATAGATTTTACACAAATCTTTGAAAATGTATCTGGTGACACAGTAGTAATGTTTTATTAATTTGTAATAAAAATCTATAAACACAATTATAAAATCCATTGCACTGGAATCTATTATTGTTTTACAAGTATGACAATTTCCCTGAACATGTTTTTTTCGATCAACTTGTTAAGCAAAATTCTTGTGCTTGACTGGATGTAGACCCTTTCAGAATTTTAATTTTTTAATTTTTTTTAATTGTTTATCTTTTCACTAAAGTATATTTCAGGTTGTGGTTTGTTATGCCACGTTTGTACATAATGACTATAATTACCACAGAATAACATATATTGTATGAAGAATATAATATTAAAAGTGGCTCATAAGCATTCTCATGGTGCCATTCCATTCAAACCAATATTTGCTTGTTTGTTATTATGATTAATTATATGATATGTTACATTTCAAAACAGAATTATCTGGCAAGACAAACTTGCAGATATTATAAAGTGTAGCACTTGTTCAAAAAAAAAGTATTGTATTTGGTTCCATGCTTCATTTCGACACATCAAATGAATGCTTATGTTGGATAGAGTACTCGCTCCTTCTTTCTAATCGCCTAAACACACGCGCACACATGAAGACGCACGTACACTTCTATATAAAGAGTGGATCTTTTCGGAATCGATCAAGCCTGGAAGAATGAAAGAAATCTCTCCGACTTGATACCACATGAGGTTGAAGAGCCGACTATGGTTCAATACCTGATGTCACAGAGGATGTTGATAAGATCAACTGTTTCAATTAAGTAATCTCATTTGTTCTTCTAGAGCGGGAGACTTTTTGAATTAAAATAAAACGGATCAATACAGCAACCTGGGTGAAGTTGTGTAGGACATAGAATTATACAGTGTGGAAACGGGCCATTTGGTCCAGCTTGAACACATTGACCAGCACTAATCCACCTGCCTGCATTTGGCCCATATCCCTCTAAAACTACCTGTCCAAATGTTTCTTAAACGTTGCAATACTTGCCTCAATTACCTCCTCTAGCAGCTCGCAGGGGCGGGGGGGGGGGGGAATGGTATATGAGATGCCAGTATCAATTTGGAGGAAACAGCTTCCACAGCTTGGTGCCAACTTAATTGTTTATATTTTACATTAAATCTAGCTACTCTGTTCCAATATGCAGGGCCAAAGGACAAAAAAAAACTACTAAATATCTCAAGTACATGTGCGAACAGGCAGAACAATCTGCCAAATGCTGATAAAAGGCCTGTTATACAGAAAATTATGGATATGGTTATAATTTATGTGATCTAGACTGCCCCACAGCAAGCTGGCGTAGGCAACCGACCAATTGGCCCCCCATGCTCTCTAACAATCCCATAATTTAATCTAGTAGGATGATTATCACCATTTAATTTGCTAGAGTAAATTGAAAAGGACAATTTTTGTAATGCTGTTAAAAAATGTTCCCTAAATCATCGAGAAATTCTTGACATTGTAAAACATTGTGATTATTCCAGGCAACAGCATTTTAGCCAAGGTATGCAATCCATCAAAGATGGCCACAATTTATCACCCTCCAATGGTTTCACTATACCTTTCTTCCAAATCTTGTGACTTCAAAACCATCTTTAAATAGTTGGTTAATAAAAATCTCTTTTTTTCTTTAAAACCTACTCGTAACTTTTTTCCTTTTGCATACGCTTCCCAATTCTGTGTTGATTACTGTGTGGCCTTCGATATTCATTTGCCATCATTGAGTCTTGCATTGTGGACACAGGCCCTTCACCCCAAATTCAACAGATCAACACCAAGTGGCGCCAGCAATGGCTGCCTCACCAACAATCGGTCCCTGCTTTGGTTTTTTTTAGTATGTGTTAAATGTATGTTTCTTTTGTTTGTTTTGTGTGGGGTTGCGGGAAACGTTTTAATCTCTTACCTTGACAGATGCGATTTTTTTAATTCATTATTTATTTATTTATTTATTTTTTCCCCCCGTGTCATCTCCATCCGCACTGCGGCTTAACATCGTGTAGCTGGCAGCCTTTGCTGGAGATCGACTTCGGAGCTCAGACCTTGGGAGCCTGTGGACTTACTTTCGTGGAGCTCGCAGCCCCTGGGCCCAAGCCGCAGGAGCTTCAACCGCCCCAACGTGGGGGCTTCGAACGCTGGCTGCGGAAGCTTTGATCGCCCTGACTGCGGATGGTACAACTGCCCGACCGGGGGAGAATAAAGATTATACTTTATTGCCTTCCATCACTGTGAGGAATATGGGGAATCCGCTGTGGTGGATGTTTCTGTTAACTTTTATGTAGTTGTGCATCTTGTTGCTTTTTTTTTTAGTATGGCTGTATTGTAATTCGAGTTTCACTGTATCTTAATTGGTACATGTAACAATAAACTGACCTTTGAACTTCCCTACATCGACCAACATGCCCCATCTACAATAGTTCCACCTGCCTGCGTTTGGCTGTTTTGTCCTTCTAAACCTTTCCTATCCATGTACCTATATAAATGTTTCTTAAACGTGCAATATACCTGCCTCAATTACCTCCTCCTGCAGCTCATTCGATACACCCACCACCGCGAGTATAAAGGTTACCCCTCAGGTTCCTATTAAATCTTTTCCCCCTCGCCTTAAACCTATGTCCTCTGGTTCTCAGATCCCTTACTCTGGGCATAAGACTGTGTATTTACCCGATCTATCTCTCATGACATTGCACACCTCTATAAGATCACCCCTCATCCTCCTGCGCTCCAAGGAATAAAATTCTAGCCTGCTCAATCTCTCCCTACAGCTCAGGACCTCGAGTCCTGGCTACATCCTCGTAAATCTTCACTGTACCCTTTCCAGCTTGATAATATCTTTCCTATAACATGGTGACCAAGACTGAACACAATCATCTTTATGGTTGACCATCAGAGACAGTTGATCTGTGATCCCAAGTCCTCGTGTTCCCTTCCACCTTAGAAATAATTTTCCTTTGTCAATCCCTCTCTGTCAATCCTAGATGACTTTGTAAAGCACAACATTGAATATGTGATTTAAGTATACTGTGGGCATTTACTGGCTCCAAGGCAGCTGCTGCTTGGAGACTGTAATCAGTTTTTAATGGATATTGATAGAATAAATGATTATACGTTGCCTTAGTTTCTACTGCGTTGACTTCACCCGCATCTTGTGACCACCAATGTTAGTAGGATTTGAGCACTTTAAAAAATTTACTGATGTAATAAGTCAAAGATATTACCAGCGAATGGCTGACTGTTATGGTTCTATACTCTATTAAATCTCATGTTGTTTTCATATATTTTCACTTGTTCCTTGAGAAGAGAAATGAAGGCGAAAGAAAGATCTTCATACTGAATGACAGGGAATTTAGTTCATTACTATCATATGTACAGAGTACAGTGAAAAGCTTTGTGTTGTGTGCTATCAATTAAAAAAAAAGACTATACATGATTACAATTAAGCCATCCACAGTATGCTGCTCCAGCATTTTGTGTCTTCCTTCTCTCCAGAGATGCTGCCTGGCCCGCTGCATTACTCCAGCATTTTGTGTCTATCTTCGGTTTAAACCAGCGTCTGCAGTTTCTTCCTACACATTTTGTCTGCTCCACTGCAAAATCTCCTCAAGGTATGTCTATGACGAGGTTCTCCTAGTCTCTCTGCCTCTTTTTACAACTTACACTTCCTTATCTATGTATCTCCCTGTCCCCTGACATCAGTCTGAAGAAGGATCTCGACCCAAAACGTCACCCATTCATTCCCTCCAGAGATACTGCCTTTCCCGCTGAGTTACCCCAGCATTTTGTAACTATTTACAGATAAATAAAAATTTTAAAGAGTGGAGCAATTGTAATGAATGATAGTAGATCCACTGTTGGGGCCAGCATGCAAAGAGTCGCCTGGCTTCAGCTGCATCTTGGTATAAAGCTGGGACTTACCTAGCAATCGCACGCATCTTTGGGATCATGTAGTTCTGTAAGTTGTCATTTCCTTAAGTTTGATTTGGGATCAAGTGTCTGAGGCACAATCTCTGGATTGAAATTTCCATGGTCAGGTCAGGCTACAGTATTATGGACTTTAGTCTTTAGAGATACAGTGTGGAAACAGGCCCTTCGGCCCCGCGAGTCCACCCCCCTAAACCATCACTATCCTACACACTAGGGACAATTTACAATTATCGAAGCCCATTTGCACGTCTTTGGAGAGTAGGAGGAAACCGGAGCACCCAGATAGTCACAGGAGAACGTACAAGCCCTGTGCAGACAGCAGCCATAGTCAGGATCAAATCCCAAGGGACCGTTATATCTAAAAGTCCAAAAAGGCTAAAATGACAGAAAGAAACCAATCCCACTCTGTTGTAGAATCTATAAGCAGAGAATGATTTAAATACCATGGCAATGCATTTCAGGAGTTCAATTAAGAATCATTTTATTGCAAAAAGAGTAAGAATGTGATGGGATTCATCTCAGCTTGTTCTGTTTTCTGCCGGTTGAACAGCTGAACCTGCAGGGTGTGGTAAACATGGCCCGGTCCATCACAGTATCATCAGTTTCTTCCATCCAGTCCCTTTTCATGGTGTGTTGCATCAGGGATGCTGGAGTATCGTCAAGGCTGCCTGTCACCCTGACTATTCACTTTCTTCTTTCATCTGGGGGAAGATACAGGAGGTTTAACGCCTGGACATCCAGACATAAGAACAGTTTCTGTCCCACTGCTATCCGACTCCTGAACCAATCAATGTGTAGGAAGGAACTACAGATGCTGGTTATTTACTGAAGATAGACAATAATTGCTGGAGTAATTCAGCTGGTCAGGCAGCATCCCTGAAGAAAAAATAATAGGGGACGTTTTTCGGTCTGAACCCTTCTTCAGACTGAAAGTTGAGGTGGGGGAGGTAAGAAAATGCCAGAACAAATTAGGACCTGCAACTGATGAACTCAGGAAAGGTGGAGCGCATTCAATTTAAAGATACAGTGTGTAAACAGGCTCTTCAGCCCACTGAGTCTGCACCGGCCCGCAATCCCCGTACACTAACACTATCCTACACACCAGAGACAATTTACAATTTTTAACAAAGCCAATTAACGTACAAACCTGTATGTCTTTGGAGTGTAGGAGGAAACTAGAACACCTGAAGAAAGCCCACGCAGTCACGGGGAGAACATACAAACTCCATACAGACAGGACCCATGCTCAGGATCAATCCCGGGTCCTCTGCCACTATAAGGAAGCAACTTTACCGTTGTGCCAACGTGCTGCCCATAATGACCCATTGTTGGCTGGGGAAGGTGTGATGACATGAGGGATACAAGGATGCGACCAGTGGAGCTGGTAGGATGACTAGGGTGGGGTTGGGGGTTGGGGGTTGAGGGGAAGAGAGGGGAGGGGAGGGCTGGGGAGGGAATACACTAGTCACTTCAAATTAGTTATTTGAAGTTTCTGAACCAATGAACCTCATTCACACCCCATTCCCAGTGGTGCTGCCACATACTGATATACTTAAATCTTAATTTTAATAATTTTTGCAAAACTTCAAATTGCATGACAATCTGTGCACCATTTTGTGGGATGTGCCTTCAAAATAGAGATGAGGAGGAATAGAGTGGTGAATCAGTGAGATTCATTGACACAGATGATAGTGGAGGCCTAGTCAATGAATATTTTTAAGGTGGTGATGAATAGTACTTGATTAGTAAGGCCCTCAAAGGTTATGGGGGGAAGGAAAGAGAATGGGATTGAGCGGGGAAAAATAGATCAGAAATGATTGAATGGTGGAGTAGGTTCAATGGGCTGAATGGCCTAATTCTGCTCCTGTGTCTTATGGTTTTATGTATAGTAAATTGATGAGAAAGTGGTATAACCGAGAACTAGCGTGAACGTGCGATTGAAGGTCAGCATGGACTCAGTGGGTTGAAGGGCCTATTTTCAATTAAAAGCTATTTAATTAAAACAATTCATGTTCGGCCACTAATTTTAAATCTGAACGTGATTGATGTCTGTTACCCAAAGATATTAAATGATATGGGGAAAAGCAGATCTAAGGAGTTATGAGACAAATCAACCAAAATCTTTTGAATAGAACAACAGGGTTAAAGGCTGAAGTCTAGACCCAAAACATCCACTATTCCTTTTATCCAGAGATGCTGTCTGACCCGCTGATTTATCCAGCTTTTTGTGTCTATTGTATCTTTGGTTTAGACCATCATCTGCAGTTCCTTCCTACACAACCATATATAACCATATAACAATTACAGCACGGAAACAGGCCATTTCGACCCTTCTAGTCCGTGCCGAACACGTATTCTCCCCTAGTCCCATATACCTGCGCTCAGACCATAGCCCTCCATTCCTTTCCCGTCCATATAACTATCCAATTTATTTTTAAATGATCAAAACGAACCTGCCTCCACCACCTTCACTGGAAGCTCATTCCACACAGCCACCACTCTCTGAGTAAAGAAGTTCTCCCTCATGTTACCCCTAAACTTCTGTCCCTTAATTCTCGTCATGTCCCCTTGTTTGAATCTTCCCTACTCTCAGTGGGAAAAGCTTATCCACGTCAACTCTGTCTATCCCTCTCATCATTTTAAAGACCTCTATCAAGTCCCCCCTTAACCTTCTGCGCTCCAAAGAATAAAACCCTAACTTGTTCAACCTTTCTCTGTAACTTAGTTACTGAAACCCAGGCAACATTCTAGTAAATCTCTTCTGTACTCTCTCTATTTTGTTGACGTCCTTCCTATAATTAGGCAACCAGAATTGTACACCATACTCCAGAATTGGCCTCACCAATTGGCCTCGCCCTTGTACAATTTTAACATTACATCCCAACTTCTATACTCAATGCTCTGATTTATAAAGGCCAGCACACCAAAAGCTTTCTTTACCACCCTATCTACATGAGATTCCACTTTCAGGAACTGTGCACAGTTATTCCCAGATCCCTCTGTTCACCTGCATTCTTCAATTCCCTACCATTTACCATGTACGTCCTATTTTGATTTGTCCTGCCAAGATGTAGCACCTCACACTTATCAGCATTAAACTCCATCTGCCATCTTTCAGCCCACTCTTCCAACTGGCATAAATCTCTCTGTAGACTTTGAAAATCTATTTCATTATCCACAACCCCACCTATCTTAGTATCATCTGCATACTTACTAATCCAATTTACCACACCATCATCCAGATCATTGATGTACATGACAAACAACAGTGGACCCAACACAGATCCCTGTGGCACCCCACTAGTCACTGGCCTCCAACCTGACAAACAACCATCCACCATTACTCTCTGGCATCTCCCATTCAGCCACTGTTGAATCCATCTTGCTACTCCACCATTAATACCCAACAAGTGAACCTTCTTAACCAACCTTCCGTCAGGAACCTTGTCAAAGGCCTTACTGAAGTCCATATATACAACATCCACTGCTTTACCCTCATCAATTTCCCGAGTAACCTCTTCAAAAAATTCAAGAAGATTAGTCAAACACGACCTTCCAGGCACAAATCCATGTTGACTGTTCCTAATCAGACCCTGTTTATCCAGATGCTTATATATATTATCTCTAAGTATCCTTTCCATTAATTTGCCCACCACTGACGTCAAACTAACAGGTCTATAATTGCTAGGTTTACTCTTAGACCCCTTTTTAAACAATGGAACATCATGCGCAGTACGCCAATCCTCGGGGACTATTCCCGTTTCTAATGACATATTTGAAATATTTCTGTCATAGCCCCTGCTATTTCTACACTAACATCCCTCAATGTCCTAGGGAATATCCTGTCCGGACCTGGAGACTTATCCACTTTTATATTTCTCAAAAGTGTCAGTACTTCCTCTTCTTTGAATCTCATAGTTTCCATAGCTACTCTACTTGTTTCCCTTACCTCACATAATTCAATATCCTTCTCCTTGGTGAATACCGAAGATAAGAAATTGTTCAATATCTCCCCCATCTCTTTTGGCTCTGCAGATAGCTGTCCACTATGACTCTCTAATGGATCAATTTTATCCCTCGTTATCCTTTTGCTATTAATATAGCTGTAGAAACCCCCGTTGGATTTACTTTCACTTTACTCACCAAAGCAACCTCATATCTTCTTTTAGCTTTTCTAATTTCTTTCTTAAGATTCTTTTTACATTCTTTATACTCCTCAAACACCTCATTTACTCCATGCTGCCTATAATTATTGTAGATCTCTCTATTTTTCCGAACCGTGTCCAATTTCCCTTGAAAACCATGGTTCTTTCCAATTTTTACTATTTCCTTTCAACCGAACAGGGACATAAAGATTCTGTACTCTTAAAATGTCACCTTTGAAATGTCTTCCATTTCTCTTCCACATCTTTCCCATAAAACAAACTGTCCCAATTTACTTCTTTTAAATCCTTTCACATCTCCTCAAAGTTAGCCTTTCTCCAATCAAAAATCTCAACCCTAGGTCCAGTTCTGACCCTCTCCATAATTATATTGAAACTAATGGTATTGTGATCACTGGTCCCGAACTGTTCCCCAACACATACCTCTGCCACCTGACCCGTCTCATTTCCTAACAGAAGGTTCAGCACCGCCCCTTCTCTAGTAGGTACTTCTATGTATTGCTGCAAAAAACTTTCCTGCACACATTTTACAAACTCCAACCCATCCAGCCCATTTACAGAATGTGTTTCCCAGTCTATGTGTGGAAAATTGAAATCTCCCACAATCACTACCTTGTGCTTACTACTAATATCTGCAATCTCCTTACATATTTGCTCTTCCAATTCTCACTCCCCATTTGGCGGTCTATAATACACCCCTATAAGTGTATATATATATATATACCCCTTTCCCATTTCTCAGTTCCACCCAAATAGCCTCCCTAGACAAGCCCTCAAATTATCCTGCCAAAGCACTGCTGTAATATCTTCCCTGATAAGCAATGCAACACCTCCACCTCTTGCCCCTCCAATTCTATCACACCTGAAGCAACGAAATCCTGGAATATTTAGTTTCCAATCACAGCCCTCCTGCAACCATGTTTCACTGATCGCCACAACATCATACTTCCAGGTGTCAATCCAGCCTCTAATTGTATTGTATTGTATTGTATTGTATTCAGATTTATTGTCATTGTTTCAATTTGAGACAACGAAATGAATTTCCCTTACAGGCAGTATCATTAAAAAAATCACCAAAAATAAATAATAAAACATATTAAAAATAAAATTGAAATTGAATTTATAAAAAAAAAGAAAAAAAAAGCACTACACAGAAAGTCCACGACACAACATAACATAAATGGCACCAAGGTGAGGAAGGCACCATAGTCCAGCCAGCCTCCCCTCCGTGTTCATCCGTGGTCGGGGCCTTCCGAGCACCCGCAGTCGCCGCCCCGGGTGGCCCGATGTTCAGGCCCTCACGCCGGGCTGGTGGAACGCCGACGCCGAACGCCGATGGTGAGCATCCTCCTCCTCAGCGGCCCGGACCTCCTGATCAGCCGCCTCTCGCTGCCGGAGTCCACAGCTCCCGAGTCCACAGGCCGAGCCGGGCAGAGTCACAGGACCCCGCGTTGTTGATCAGCGCTGCCCGTGTTGGGAGCTCTGCAAACCGCAGCTCCTTGATGTCGGTGCAGCAGGTCCAGCACTTCGGGCTCCAGACGGCGACCCCCGGTAAGGCATCGCCAGCCCCGCGATGTTCCAGCGCTGTCCCGCCGCTGCTGGAGCTCCGGTCGATCCCGGCAGGAAGGCCGTGCCAATCCAGGTAGGTAGGCCGCTGTGGGGGGAGGGGGGAGGGCGAGGACGCGACTCGAATAATAGTCGCGTCCTCACCAGGAAGCGGCTGAAGGACGGTATCCCCCGCACCGTGCCCTCTTCCCCCGCATAAAAACACCAAAAAAACACAACGAAACACACTTTTACATAACTAAATAAACAAAAAAACAAAAAGATACCGGGCTGTAGGTGGAGGCTGCTGGTACCAGCGCCACCGGAAGTACACCGGAAGTTGTATCCATAAAAAAAAAAAGTTCATCCACCTTTCTTACAATGCTCCTAGCATTAAAATATACACATTTAAGAAACCCACCCTCTTTCACAAGCAGGGTGAAAATAATCAGTGGCTTTTCCTCTGGTTTTTTAACCCTTGGTTTTGAGGCAATTAAATAACTTCCCCTGCAGTATATGTAACAAGACTGCAGGGGGAGCTTTAATACCACTATGTTCAATTTTGGGGATACAATTTTGATCAATGGTGCAAAGCTTTCACACTTAACGGAACCCATTCCACTCCACCATCTATGCTGGTGAGTCAGTCATTATGATAAGTCTACGTTGGTAGTGGATGAAACTTTATTCAATAAAGGCTTCAGCATCCTAATCGTGCATACTTGCCCATCGTATATACTTTGTTCAAACTGATTTTGAATCATAGAATTATAATAATTTACAGTAGAGGTAACTCAGACTCGCTGCTTATGGTAGTTCTTTGATAGAGCACTCACACTGAGCCCCATACTCTTTTTTTCAGTCAGCCTGTGATTTTGTCTCTTATAAATTATATCTGTTCTACCCTCTTTAAAAAATAAAAGTGGGTGGTACAGCTGGTAGAGCTGCTGCTTCATAGCACCAGAGACCTGGGTTTGACTCTAAGTCAGGGTGCTGTCCATGTGGAGTTTGCACGTTCTCCCTGTGACTGTGTGTGATTCCTCCGGTTGCTCCGGTTTCCTCCCACAACCCAAAGACGGTAATTGTAGGTTAATTGGCCTTTGTAAATTGCCCCTGGTAGGAAGTGGATGAGAAAGTGGGATGACAAACAATTAGTGTGAATGGGTGATCGATGGTCAGCGTGGACTCAGTGGGCAGAAGGTCCTGTTTCCATGCTGTATCTCTAAACTAAACTAATAGATCTAAAGAAAGGATCACCCATCATCATCTTTTCATTGAGAATACTTTAGATCCCATCAATGTTGAGTGGAAAAAAGTCACCTTGTGTAGAATCGTTAAATCATAGAAATTTGCAATGTAAGAGGCAATTCCTATCCATACAACCAAAATACGAGCTACTTAGATTAATCCGACTTTCCATCTCTTGATCCACAGCCTGAAAGGTTGTGCGTCCTCAGCTTCTAATCACATAGTTGTAAGGGTCCCTGCCTCCACTGCTTAGTAGCATCATATATCGTCAAAGTAAAATATTTGCCTATCTTGCCTAAAGTTAGTTTCATTTTAAGACTGTAATCCAGTCAATTGCTTGTATTCATTTGAATGCCTTTAGAAACATAGAAAATAGGTGCAGGAGGAGGCCATTCGGCCCTTTGACTCAGCACCGCCATTCATTATGATCATGGCTGATCGTCCCCAATCAATAACCCGTGCCTGCCTTCTCCCCATACCCCTTGATTCCACTAGCCCCTAGAGCTCTATTTAGCTCTCTCTTGAATCCATCCGGTGATTTGGCCTCCACTGCCCTCTGTGGCAGGGAATTCCACAAATGCACAACTCTCTGGGTGAAAAAAAACTTTCTCACCTCAGTCTTAAATGGCCTCCCCTTAATTCTAAGACTGTGGCCCCTGGTTCTGGACTCGCCCAACATTGGGAACATTTTTTCCTGCATCTAGCTTGTCCAGTCCTTTTATAATTTTATATGTTTCTATAAGACTACCCTCATCCTTCTAAACTCCAGTGAATACAAGCCTAGTCTCCTCATATGACAATCCCACCATTCCAGGGAACCTATGATGCACTGCCTCAATCACAAGGATGTCCTTCCTCAAATTAGGAGACCAAACCTGTATGCAATACTCCAGATGTGGTTTTACCAGAGCCCTATACAACTGCAGAAGAACCTCTCTACTCCTATACTGAAATCCTCTTGTTATGAAGGCCAGCATTCCATTAGCTTTCTTCACTGCCTGCTGTACCCGCACGCCAACTTTCAGTGACCGGTGTACAAGGACATCCAGGTCCCGCTGTACCTCCCCCTTACATAACCTAACCCCATTGAGATAATAATCTGCCCCCTTGTTTTTGCCACCAAAGTGGATAACCTCACATTTATCTATATTATACTGCATCTGTCATGCATCTGCCCACTCACTCAACCTGTCCAGGTCACCCTGCAACCTCTTATCTCTTCTCCAAAAGTAACTTACTTAAATAGTTTCTTCTGAAACAGTTTGCTTTTAGTTTAAAGCTACTTTATTAATGCTCTACAATATACCATTAGAATAAACTCTGTAGAGACAAGGAGCTGCTGATGCTGGTTTACCAAAGAAAGACACAAAGTGCTGGAGTAACTCAGCAGGTCAGGCTGCAATCCTGGAGAACATGGATAGATGATATTTCAGTTTGAGACCCCTCTTCAAAATAATGTACCGTTCATTTAGTAGTTATGAGGATAAAATTGAGTTCGAACTTTTTTTTTTTTTTTAATTCCGACAGTCATTCTAAAATAGTTCTCTTTTGGTTTCATTCCTTCTGAATGGCACGTTGTTGCAGCAGGTGGAGCTGCTGCCTCACAGTTCCAGTGACCCAGTTTCAATCAGGTGCTGTCTGTGTGGAGTTTGCACATTCTGCCTGGGACCAAGTGGGTTTCCTCAAGGTTCTCTGGTTTCCCATCACACCTCAGAGGCATGCAGGTTGGAAGGTTAATTGACCAGTACATATTTCCCCATGCCTGTACATCAGTGATAGAATCTGGGGCTGGAGTTTGAGGAGATTGTGTAAAGAATAAAATGGGTTTAATGTAAATGAGTATTGGAAAGAGGAGCCTCTTTCAATTCTTTATGATTCCATCGCCTTCTAAGATAAACACTTGTCTATGTTCCATAATATGTTAGGTGCTGCAGCAATAATCCTGAACATTAATATTGAATCAGCGTAATGGTGGTGCAGCAGTGGAGTTGATGCCTTACAGTGCCTGAGACCCGAGTTCGATCCTGTCCTTGTCTACTCAGATTTTGTACGTTCTCCTCAGGACTGCATGGGCTTTCGCTGCATGCTTCAGATTCCTCCCACACTCCAAAGTCGTACAGGTTTATAGGTTAATTGGCCTCGGTAAAAATTGTAAAATGACCCTGGTGTGTAGGATAGTGCTAGTGTGCGGGGATCGCAGGTCATCGCAGACTCGGTGGGCCGAAGGGCCTGTTTCAGCGCATTATCTAAAAAACTCTAAACTCTAAAATCGCAATCTGCAGTGGCTAATTAATCGCTGACCAGCTTTAACAATCAATAACACACCTTTACATTTTCAGCGAAGGTAGAAACAAAAAGCTGGAGTAACTCAGCGGGAGAGGCAGCATCTCTGGAGAGACAGAATGGATGACGTTTCGGGTCGAGGCTCTTCTTCAGACCCCAAACGTCACCCATTCCTTCTCTCCAGAGATGCTGCCTGTCCTGCTGAGTTGCTCCAGCTTTTTGTGTCTATCTTCGGTTTAAACCAGCCTACACTTTACTTTTTCAGCAACTGAGACTTGTGTAGCTGTAATATCACACCTTTCACAGCCAGAGAGACAGCAATTGTACATTAAAATCTTGTTAAGTGCTGACATGGACACTGGAGCTTACATGCGAATCCAACACTCACATTCCTTCAGGGTCTTGCAACAAGCTGCTTTCCGCTGATATCACAAAACTGACACCATGAGAAACAAAAGCCCATTACACGCCTGTTTCTCTTTTCCCATGACAAAGGCCATTAGATCTTTCGTTTTGTTCAGTGCATGAAGCATTTGCGAGAACTGCCTTTGAAGTGATTGAATATCACGATATTTCGGGGTCATAAAGTGTTTGTTAGCCATATTGTTATGACTGGAATCAAGTTCGCATTGAACAAGGAATCAGTTACTCCCCACTCTCTCTGGACAGGGAGAGGCTGAATGGCATGATGGTGAATCTTTGCCAGCTTCAGACGATCTGCAAGACCTTCCACTAAATTGAGACTCTTCTCTGTCAAGTAGTACTTGGTGGTGGCAGTTGTGAATCGAGCACCATCTTGAGCAGGAGGTAGACACAAAGGTCTGGAGTAACTCAGCGGGACTAGCAGCATCTCCGGAGAGAAGGAATGGGTGACGTTTCGGGTCAATGACCATAAGGGTCTCGACCCAAAATGTTACCCATTCGTTCTCTCCAAGTCAAGTCAAGTCAAGTCAAGTCAAGTCAAGTTTATTTGTCACATACACATACGAGATGTGCAGTGAAATGAAAGTGGCAATGCTCGCGGAACAACAAAACAACCAAACAAATTATAAACACAATCATAACACACATATTATTTTACATAATAAATAATAGAAGGAAAAACGTTCTGTACAGTTAGTCCCTGGTGAGAAAGGCGTTTACAGTCCGAATTGCCTCTGGGAAGAAACTCCTTCTCAACCTCTCCGTTCTCACTGCATGGCAACGGAGGCGTTTGCCTGACCGTAGCGGCTGGAACAGTCTGTTGCAGGGGTGGAAGAGGTCTCTCATGATTTTGTTTGCTCTGGAGTTGCACCTCCTGTTGTATAGTTCCTGCAGGGGGGTGAGTGAAGTTCCCATAGTGCGTTCGGCCGAACGCACTACTCTCTGCAGAGCCTTCTTGTCCTTGGCAGAGCAATTCCCGAACCAGATGGTAATGTTCCCGGACAAGATGCTTTCTACCGCCGCTGCGTAGAAGCACTGGAGGATCCTCGGAGACACTCTGAATTTCCTCAATTGCCTGAGGTGGTAAAGGCGCTGCCTTGCCTTACTCACCAGTGCTGAGGCGTGTGATGACCATGTCATATCCTCAGAGATGTGGACTCCCAGATATTTAAAACAGTTCACCCTATCCACAGGATCCCCATTTATACTCAATGGAGTGTACGTCCTCGGATGATGTGCCCTCCTAAAGTCCATGATCAGCTCCTTCGTTTTTTTGATGTTCAAGAGGAGGCTGTTCTCCTGGCACCAGAGTGCTAGATCAGCCACCTCCTCCCGGTAGGCCCTCTCATCATTGTCTGAGATCAGGCCCACCACCACCGTGTCATCAGCAAACTTAATTATTGAATTGGAGCTGAACCTAGCCACACAGTCATGTGTGTACAGGGAGTACAATAGGGGGCTGAGGACGCAACCCTGGGGCGATCCTGTGCTCAGGGTGAGGGACTTCGATGTATTCCCTCCCATCTTGACTACCTGGGGCCTGGCGGTGAGAAAGTCCAGGACCCAGGCACACAGGGAGGTGTTGAGCCCCAATTCCAGTAGCTTCCCGGCCAGTCTGGTGGGGACTATCGTGTTGAAGGCTGAACTGTAGTCTATGAACAGCATCCTCACGTAGCCCCCCTTCTGGCTGTCCAGATGGGAGAGAGCGGTGTGCAAGACCTGGGAGACCGCATCGTCCGTGGACCTGTTCGGACGGTATGCAAACTGCAACGGGTCCATGTTCCGAGGGAGGAAGGCGCAGATGTGATTCTTCACCAGCCTCTCAAAGCATTTCATGACTACCGAGGTAAGGGCCACCGGACGGTAGTCATTCAGGCAGGCTGGGGAGGCATTTTTTGGTACCGGTACAATGATGGATTTTGTGAAGCAGGCAGGGACCACTGACTTGTCCAGGGAGAGGTGACAATGTAGTGAGCAACTGGAGCTAGCTGCGTAGCACAGGACTTGAGTACTCTTTTCGAGATGCCATCGGGGCCTGCAGCTTTTCTTGTGTTCACCCGTGTCAGTGCCCTCCTCACGTCGTGCTCGCCAGCGAAATGTGTGCATATTCCTCCCTTCAGCTTCGGTAGCCAGCCCGCTGTCGGTATTGTCGATAGTGCAGACCTGGAATGGTGTTGCCCCTCTCGAAACGAGCGCAGAAGGAGTTCAGGTCGTCAGCTAGGGAGGTGCCGGCACATGCGGGTGAGGGAGGGGTGCTTCGGTAGTTGGTTACAATCCGTAGCCCTTGCCACAGGCTTCTGGTGTCCTGCTGCTCCATCTGTAACTCCATCTTTCCCTGTAAATTCTCTTTGCGTCTTCAAAGCAGTGCTGGTGGACTCTGCCTTGTAGACGTCCATGTTTCCTGATGCCAAGCCCGAGTTGTAGGCAGTGGTACGAGCATTCAAGGCCACACGAACAGATCTGTCTACCCAGGGTTTTTCGGTTCGGGAAGGTGCTTACCCTTACCGTGGGGACAATGTTGTCGGTTACTGTTGCGATGAAGTCCATGACTGCTTCCGCGAACTCACTGACGTCACTGGAACTTGCTTCGAACATATTCCAGTCGACATCACTCAGTGCATCTTGCACCATGTATTGTCCAGAGATGCTGCCTGTCCCGCTGAGTTACTCCAGCTTTTTGTGTCTATCTTCGGTTTAAACCAGCATCTGCAGTTCCTTCCTACGTGCACCATCTTGAGCAGTATCTGTTGAAGGCAAGCGACCAGGTTCCTACACCCAAAAACTTACACATCTCCATTTGGAATTGCCTGTGGATTGCACTGTGGACGGCTCGATTGTAACCATGTATTGTCTTTCCGTTAACTGAATACCACACAACAAAATCACTTTCACTGTACCTCTGTGCACGTGACAATAAACTAAACTAAACTAAACTATATTGCTTCGCCAAAGTGAAATCTTTTGATTCCCCTCTTCATGTGGATGAAACATCTCTTCCAGTTGCTGGCACACCCTGGCACTACATTCCATCTTTTGAATGAGATATACACAGGGTTAACCTACAACGATCTTCTGATCTGGCGGCTTCAATTGGTCAGCATTGCTGGAATGCAAGGGAGTTGTCAATGAGGAGATTTCACTACATTAGTATGCGCTGCAAGTGATGGGATAGTAAACATGACTGGTGTGAAGTGTGATGCCTTAACAACTCCCTTAATAGACTGTGTATGTACAGAAGAGCTTTGCAATACCCAATGCAACCTATGTAAATGTTGAGTCCTCAAGCTCCTACTGCAGACTGCTTGTTACACCATTGCAAACTAGCAACCACAGGGCTCTTCTGTCCCACAGGATCAATTCCCACACACACAGAGTAGAATACCATATGTCAATGCATGTAAATACGCTACAAGAGGTGACTTAGTTTCTCATCCAAGGGACCAATAGTACTCTAAACTGAAAAGCTTGATTGTCGATTTGGATAAAGACCTCATGGCATTTCTGTCTCATTCATTTCTCCGGTCTGTTGTTCATTATCTATAGGCTCTGTTAATAATCGAGTGAGATTAATAAACTGATTCTGAACAAAATAATCTGCTAAGCACGTCAGGAAACATCTCTGGAGAACATGAATAGGTGACATTTCTGGTCAGGACCCTTCTTTAGACCGTCTGATGAAACATCACCCGACCCAAACCATCACCTTTTCATGTTCTCCAGAGATGTTGCCTGACCCATTGAGTTACTCCAGCACTTTGTGTCCTTTTGTGTAATCCAACATCTGCAGTTCCCTATTTCTAATCTGACGCTGTATGGATTCTGTCGAGAGCTTCAAGATCGAAGGCATAAATATCACAAACTATTTGTCCTGGACCATCCGCATTGAAACTATGACCAAGAAAGTACACCAATACCACTGCTTCCTCTGGTGACTAAGGAGATCGGCATGACTCCAGCAACTTTTACCAGGTGCACTGTAGAAAGCATCTTATTGGGATGCATCACAGCATAGTTTGGCAACAGCTCTGCCCGAGACTACAAGAAATTGGTGAAGCCCAGTCCATCACATAGACCAGCCTCCCCACCATCAACTCCATCCACACCTCTCATTTCTTCACCCGGTCATTCCCCCTCTCTTTGCACAGAAGATACAAAAACTTGACTCCATGTAACACCAGATTGAGGAACAGATCTTCTCCAGTGTTATCAGGCTACTGAATGGTCCTCCCATAAGCTAGGGAGTAGTCCCGACCTTCCAACCTGTCTCATTGCAGATCTTGCAGTTCTTTTCATGACTGTAACATTATTTTCTGCTCTGATATTTTCCTGGAAGGAACTGCGGATGCTGGTTTACACAAGGCACAAATTGTCGGAGTAACTCAGTGGGTCAGGCAACGTCTCGAGAAAATGGATAGGTGACGTTTCGCATTGGGAGCCTTCATCTGATCCTTTTCTTTGCATCTGGACACAGGTGACAATAATAATCCAATACCTGTACCAATATAAACAATATACATTTTGTCTGTCAGAAATGTTAACATTTGAATTTTAAACCAATTCTCCCCATGACCTGTGTGGGTTTTCTATTGGAGCTCTGGTTTCCTCCCACACTCCAAAGATGTCCAGGTTTGTAGGCTAATTGGCTTGGTATATTTGTAAATTGTTCCTAATGTGTGTAGGATAGTGTAAGTGTGCGGGGATCACTGGTTGGCATGGACTCCGTGGGCCAAAGGGCCTGTTCCCACACTGGATCTCTAAACTCAACTAAAAAAGTCAATTTCCAAGCTAGAGCCATGTCCAATATTAATAACTGAGTAAAATTACAAGAATTGCAAAACCCTCCAATTCTTATTATATCAATTATTATGATGTTTGCATCCTCTAAAACACTGCCATTTTTGTGTGCGTTAATTAGCTTCTGTAAAAATTGTAAATTGTCTCTTGTGTGTAGGATAGCGTTAGTGTATGGGGATCAATGGTCGGCGTGGACTCGGTGGGCCGAAGGGACTGTTTCTGCACTGTATCTCTAAACTAAACTATGCACTAAACTAAACTGAAATCACATCATTCAATACAGCATGGTTTATCAAGAGCACTATGATAGATCATTTCCAATTCATTCTTAAGCTCGTATATGTGGCATCATATCAATTCTGGCAAGTACCGAAGTCCAATATTCAATGCAGAAAGGTTGAATAAACCAAGTAAAGCTTTCCGTTTGGATAAAGTATAAAGAATATATTTTTTATTCAGAAGGATACCACCTTCAGGAAAATGAGAGAACCTTGGCTTCAAATCAGTCAATCAGTCAGAAATACATGGTGTGAGGTAACTGCAAAATGAACATGTTTTACTGATGAGAACGATGACATTTTGCATGTTGAATAACATGGCACCACGAAAAGTCAACTTCTTTTTTCATAAAAGAATTCCGAAGCAGTGAATACAGTTCTGAACCGTGAATATGATTTAAGTTTCCTGAAGGTTTTTTTGAATAAGTGGGGCTGTATAGGCTTAAGTATAATAGGAAATATGCTGGTTGGAATTGAGCATAGATAACTGGATAGAAGGATGACATTTCAATTTTATATAGAGCGGTGTCCAATATTTGATCATCCCTTGGATATGATTGCATTTCAAGTGTAATTTCACATCTACATTTTCCATCAGAATATGATGGCATTTACTTGTCTCCTGTATTGTTTTTTAGTTTAAGACATAAATACGGAAATTGTGTTAACATTGTTGTGCCTCCAGTCAAGCTGTGCTATTAACAGCAAGCAATTACAATGGAGTACTCAGATGAGCTGAATTAAACCAACAGGGAACATAATCAAGGCAGTCAAATCTTCAATAAATCTTCCTGTTTATAATCACAACCTTCTGGAAAGCCACACATCCGTGAGCTGCGATTCTTTCAAAAGCAGCACACATCATTATGGGAAGAAGGTAGAAGGCAGCCAGAGGATTCTTTGATATCTTTAGTAGGTGTTTCAGTCATTCCAAAACTGAACATAGAACAAAGAACGGTACAGCAACAGTGCAGGCCCTCCATCCCCCAATATGATGCCAAGACCACCCCTTATCCCAAATGTTGGAGTAACTCAGCGGGATTGGCAGCATCTGTGGAGAGAAGGAATGGGTGACGTTTTGGGTCGAGGTCCTTCTTGAGACGAGTTCATCTTCTCCCATCCCTTATCTATCTGCACATAACCCATATCTCTCCATTCCCTGCATATCCATATCCCTATTCAAAAGTCTATTAATCGCACTAATATAACTGCAGTCATAATACTCGTATTTTCACCAAATGTTTATTTTTAAAACACTTTATTTTATTTGTCTGTGAAATTGGTGAGAGCCTGTAGTGGAATGACTTTTAGTCTTCATCCTTAAGTTTAGTTTGAGTTTAATTTATTGTCACATGTACCAAGGTACAGTGAATAGCTTTTGTAGCGTGCTAACCAGTCCATGGAAAGACAATTCATGATTACAATCAAGCCATCCACAGGGAAATAAAGGGAATAATGTTTAGTGCAAGGTAAAGTCCAGTAGAGTCCAAATAAATATAGTCCGAGGGTCTCCAGTGGGCAGACTCAGGGCCGCTTTCTAGTTGTTGATAGAATAGTTCAGTTGCCTGATAACAGCTGTGAAGAAACTGTCCCTGATTCTGGAGGTGTTTGTTTTCACACTTCTGTACCTCTTGCCTGATGGAAGAAAGGAGAAATGGGAGTGGCCGGCTGAGACTCGTCCTTGATTATACATGGGCTCATCCTCGATTATGGTTGGTATGGATATGGTGGGCAAAGGGCCCATTTCTCTGCTGTACTAATGTATGACTCGAAATGACAACAAACAATAGTATGTAATAGCATTAGGTTCCGCAGAGAAAAGATATGTATGATTTACTATCTTATCTAACGCTTCTTAATCCTGTACTACAGTTCCTTTCAAGGAAGTTGAACCCATATCTGTTTGAGATCATGTAATAGGGAAAGTGTAGGAAGGAACTGCAGATGCTGGTGTACACCAAATATAAACGCAAAATGCTGGAGTAACTGAGTGGATCAGGCAGCATCTCTGGGGGAAAAGGATAAGTGACGTTTAGTCGGTCTTTTCAGAATTTTCATTGTTTACACTCAAGAAACATGTGCAAACTACTTGCTCGTAAAATTTTACAAGTCCCTGTGCTAACTTCTGAGGAGAAAATCATCGTTATGAAATGCAAACTGCTTTGTATTCATTTTCAATTAAAACATCAGACAGTGGCTTCTAATCAATAGATCACGAAGGTCCCTTTCAATTCAGACTGGTTTTTGTTAATTGACTAAAACATGTTAATGGTGTCATTGATGTAACTTGCAATAGTTTCTCCAATTTACATTAGTTATAGTGTTATCTATTGGGGGGAAGGGTTATTGAAATTTTATGTTTCTATTGATTTCTCACAGCTGCAGTGACTAATTTTGAGTTGTGCCTGGAAAAGAATTAAGAAGGCAAACATTTGAAAGCTTTTCCATTTAACAGTTCACTTTTTTTCTTAGAAGGGCTTTATCATATTAGGTTACATATCTGATAATGAAATTTAAATTAGTTATAGAGTTATTCAGCACGGAACAGACTCTTTCGTACAACTCATCTATGCCAGCCAAGGTTCCTTCCTAAGATAGTCCCATTTGCCTGCATTGGGCCCATATCCCTCTCACTCTCCTAAGATAGACACAAAATGCAAGAATAACTCAGCCGGTCAGGCAGCATCTCTGAAGAAAATGAATAGGTAAAATTTCGGGCTGAGACTCTTCTTCAGTCTGGTGCCGATCTGCCCATGCCAACCAAGGTGCCCCATGCACACTAGTCCCACTTATCTGTGTCTGGCCCATATCCCTTTAAACCTTTCCTATCTATGTTGCTGTCCAAATGATTTTATAGCACCTAATGCCTATGGCATGATTTGACTGGAGAGCATGCAGAGCAAGCATTTCACTTTATCTCTGTGCACTTGACAATAAATAAAGCAAAGCAAACCCTTTAATAACCAAGATCATTCCTAACTCTCTTCATCATTGAATGAACTATTATCAGCACATGTTCAGTTTAACACAACCCTTTGTTAACATTGAAACCGTGATTTACACTGGGGTGGAGTGACCATACATGGATTAAATTCTATCGAGAAATGAAATAACTCCAACCATTTTGTGGTACAAGCCGATGAAAGTAAATGACTCTTATTTGCATGTCATTATGTAATGCATTCTGTAAACGATATTGCATCCAGATTTTCTTCTCAAATGTCCTATGTAAATATTCATTACTTTCTCCTTAAGCTTACATATTTTATTATTATTTACTGACAGTTATTCCTCAGTAACGAGCAATATTACACATCACACACAATGGCTGCCAAATAACATGGTTTACTTATTATCTGCTGTAGTTTTACATTTGTGCCATATCTCCTGGACGGACTAGCTGTCAGCCTACCAGAGATTAATTGCATTTTCCATTAAATAAAAATGCACTCAAAAGTCAAGGTGCCATTTCTCTGCCAAGTATTCCAAAAGATTTCAGCGAGCAGGTCTGCATTAATAAACTGCCGGGTGAAGAGATCTATGAATTTCTGCCACTATATTAGACACAGAACTCATTGTAATTATCCACCTATCACAACATTATTACTCAGCCTTCTCTCACTGTCTTGAAGTCAGACAGAAGCTCATTAACACGGTCCATCAGACCGACAATAGTTAATTCCGTATTATGATTTAACATACTGGGCCACTGTGTTTTTGGCAGCTATATATTCTATGGGAGGTGAGCCTTCATGTAAATAATCTTTCCAAAGTTTTTGCTATGGTGTGCAGCAAAAACATTGGTATCTATTCAACACAACCTTCTCTCACATCTCGAGAACGACAAAAATTGCTTACCCACCATATGCAAGGTCCACAACTATGTAAAATATCAGGGCACGGACCCTCACTGAGGATACTTGTCATTCTTGTGTACAGTTTAAGGATTTCATGATTAGATGACAATTAAAACACAAAGTACCTGCTATACCATCAGGATAAGCTTTCAACAAAGAAAACCAAGCCCAAATCTAAACTGAATATATACCAACTGTGCACTGTGACCTCTCAGCCAGCCAAGCAAAGTTGAGATCAAGGATTGTTGGATCGAATCCCTGGTTATTATTACACAATGAATCAAACTTTTCTTAGACTTTAAACTTGAAAGATACGGCACGGAAAAAGGCCCATCATCCCACCAAGTCTGCGTCGATCAGCGATGAGCCAATACACAACCTACACTCTGGGGACAATTTTGCAACTTACCAAAGCCAATTAACCTACAAACCTGCACGTCTTTGAAGTGTGGGAGGAACCTGGTGCACCTGGAGAAAACCCATGTTGTCACAGGGAGAACATACAAACTCTGTGCAGAGACCACCCATGGTCAAGATCGAACCAAGATCTCTGGCGCTGTAAACCAACAATTCTGCAACTGTGCCACTGTGCCAACTTGGTGTTTAATTTATGTCCAACTTAATTTTGAAGATCACATATTGTGCCATTTGTAAAATGATTTATTTGCCTCCTGCCTTAGTTAATCTTTTGCCTACATTTCCAATGGAACTTTCTGTTACAAAATCTGTGTCTGTGGAATTCTCTCCCTCAGAGGGCAGTGGAGGCAGGTTCTCTGGATGCTTTCAAGAGAGAGCTAGATAGGGCTCTTAAAAATAGCAGAGTCAGGGGATATGAGGAGAAGGCAGGAACGGGGTACTGATTGGGGATGATCAGCCATGATCACATTGAATGGCTCGAAGGGCCGAATGGCCTACTCCTGCACCTATTGTCTATTGTCTATAAAATGTACCAGTTTCCCATCTACTATGTACGATTTTAAGAAATTCAACTGGGAGATGGGTGCCAGTATTTTCCATTTCAAATTGCCTGATGCAACACAGGCAGCTATTTGACACAACAGATTGATGAATTGTCGACAGAATAATGAAGCTATGCAACTGAAAAGCCTTCTGCAAAAGAATACCGAGAACACATCCCTAAATTTATGAATAAACCCAGCTCTAGTCATTAGGGTTTGTATAAATAATATTTCCATATTAAATGTATGCAAGGATAAATGTAGAAATAACATCATGTTTCAATGGTTTTCACTTTACGCTTCTCTCTGTGTGAAGCCAGATTATCTTGTGTCATTGTTTGACCACAAGAGGGTATCGATAACCATGGAATGAAATGATTCTCTCACAAAGAAAATCCTTTCCCCATACGTGGATGAAAACATAAATAGCAGAAAAATAGTCAAGAACATATAATGATACAAAAAAAAAATGTGATAAATATTCCAATATTTATAAATTCAATTACACTATAATGCCCGCAGTAACTGTTTTTGAAATGTGGTTCTTTATCTCAGTAAATAAAGAACACTTTTTCCAAAAATGCACATCTGCTTCATTTGATGACTGTTCCATACGATGACTTATCCGATCTTGCGCTAACCAGTGATCACATGTACACTAGTTTTATCTGACACTCTAGGGACGATTTCCCTGTACCTCAGTACACTTGATAATAAGGTACCATTGAACTATTGAACGTTGAACACTGTGATCCATCTCAGTCACCAACTTCTTTACCTACTTCATGTTTATGATTCCTTTTCCATCCTTCCCATTGGGCTCCATGGTGCTCCTTTGCTTGGATTTGCCATGGTCTCACTCTATTTTCAAGAAAACAGTTGACCAGCATCCCTTGATACCAGAGTTATGGCAGACAGACTGCCCGTGCCTGCACTCATTAGGTTGGTGTTGCTCAATGCTGAAATAATAACATCTCTCCCTTAGGCGGTTCTTCCCTTTTCCCAAAGATGTTGAAGATCAAGGCCATATCTTGTCAATTCACCGAACTGTTACTGGGTTATGTGGGAGACCCTGTGTTCATTGGTCTGGTAAAGCCGCCTTCATTGTCTATCCAATATTATATCTCTACTTGAAATTCCTTATGCTTTCTCACTCACCAGCCTCGTTTGAATAGGTACATCATGGATTCACGAGAGAGTTAGATATTGCTCTTAGGGCTAAAGGAATCAAGGGATATGGAATGGGTGCTGAATTTGGATGATCATATTGAATGGTGGTGCTGGCTTGAAGGGCCGAATGGCCTACTTGCATCTATTTTCTATGTTTCTACGCAATCCCACAATATCTTTGTCAGAGTTTTCCATGCTTGCAGTGTTTAACAGTCTGCCTCATATCTGCCATAACGTTCACAACTGATACACCTGGTTATAGATACTGAGAGATAAATGATTGCTTAAGAGGGAACTGCAGATGCTGGAGAATCGAAGGTTACACAGAAAAGCTGGAGAAACTCAGCGGGTGCAGCAGCATCTATGGAGCGAAGGAAATAGGCAACGTTTCGGGCCGAAACCCTTCTTCAAGAAGAAGGGTTTCGGCCCGAAACGTTGCCTATTTCCTTCGCTCCATAGATGCTGCTGCACCCACTGAGTTTCTGGATAAATGATTGCTGTTGCTCTGGGGGATGGATGATCTGGACTCATGCTGGTCAGCTAGTAGATAAGCAACAACGCTTCTAATGCTTTGTCTCCTGGTTCGGCTGATTCAACCTACTTTCACCCTTCTCTCTCCCCCCCCCCCCCCCCCCCCCCCCCCACCTCCCAACAGCCCCCCACACACAATCAGGCTGTAGAGGGTCTCAACCTGAAATGTCACCAACCCAGGTTCTCCAGCGATGCTGCTTGACTTGCTGAGCTACTCCAGCATTACTTTGTGTCTTTAAAACTGGATCCACCATTTCATTTATCAATTTTGTGTATGTCAGCACTTGCAAAGTTGACTTCTTCCCTTTTGTATCAAAACAATAATCTCATCCTTCCCACATTGTCAATCCATGAGTTGATGGAAGCATTGAAAGAATCTAAAGTCGTCATCTTGACTTGTTTGTTGCCTCATCACAACCATCCTTGTACAAATCTGAATCGGGAATGTCCAATTTGGTCTTAGTAAATCATACTGCTTCATTGTTCCAGAGAAAGTAAAGCCTCATGTTTCATGTAAGGCCAGCGGCACTTTCTATAATCATCCTCATTAATCTTCTTTCATCCTTGTCACCAATTGCCACAGTGGCACTTTTACAAAGTACCCAAGCATCGCTAAAACAATCCTCACAGGGCAGCAAATTGCACCATTTCCCGCGCAAGGTCGATTATTTTCAGGTGTCATTGGACCATTAGAAAGAATATTAGACTTTACTTTCGACACAGCAAGGTAACAGGCCCTTCGATCCACCACATCCACGGAGAAAACCCATGCGGTCACATTGGAGAATGCACACACACCATATAAACAGCACTCGTAATCAGAATCGAACCTGTGTCTTTGGCGCTGTAAGGCTGTAACTCTACTGCTGTGCCAATGTGCCACCCTACACTTGATAACACACAAACTGATAACACACGCTTTGCATTTCTCAAAGAAACCTCTCCAATCGTGGACCACACACAATAATTTATCTTGCCATTCTTTCATATCCTACCCAATCAAACAACCAAATCCATTATACTGCGTGCAATGACTGTGTTTCCATTCTCTGGAAACCTGTTCCGCACAACCTGCCACCGTCACTCCCCTGGAGAGATATGATTCAGTTATTGATGGAAAAATCTAGATTCAAACAGTGAATTAAAATCCCATTAAGGTAGCTGGGATGTTAACTTCAAGTGATCGATGTCTCATATTAAAAAAAAGAGCAGGTTTCAGTAATGGTGAACCTGATGCAGAAATCCAAACCATTAACGTTGTACAGAGGTCAACATCTGCCACACTTGCCCCATCTGACCTATATCTAGGATTCCATTTACACAGCACCTGGTCCACTGGTAATGGCCTTGCACACCGTTCAGCTGAAGGGCAATCAAGAATGGACAATAAATAACAGTCAAGAGAGTTTGTACTGTCATACATCCTAGACAGAAAAACAATGACATTTCTACTTGCAGCAGCACAACAGAATATGTAAGCATAGTATTCTTCAAACAATATACGAAACAAAAAAAATGTTTATATATATATGTGTGTGTATGTGTATATATATGTACATACATATATATATATATATATTGGGCATTGTGACATCACACGATGGAGCGAATCAAAAGGCAGAAAGGCAGCCGGACGGCAGGCGGCAGCCACAGAGTTTTATATAATAACTAGACCAAGTGCAGACCCGTTGGGTCTGCTCCCCCAATGGTGTGATCCCCAACCCAATATTCCTCCAACGGAACTGAACCCGTTCCCAAATGTAAGATTCCAGCACTCCCCTGCCTTCCTTAGCAGTGGATTTAAAAAAAATTCCAATTGCACCTCCCCTGGCTGCTGCAGCAGTGAAAGGTTCAGAGTGTTCCTGTCTTGCAACTTTGTATTGAAGTGTGTTGGAAGCTGATAGGAATGAGCAGCCGTCAACGAATCAAAAGGCAGAAAGGCAGCCGGACGGCAGCCGGTCGGATGGCATGAGAGTTTTATATATTAATAGATATATATACTATATATATATTTTATATTATTATATAAAACTCTGTGGCTGCCGCCTGCCATCCGGCTGCCTTTCTGCCTTTTGATTCGTTCCATCGTGTGATGTCACAATGCCCAATACTCGCAGATGTCCAATCGGAATGGCCGATGCTCACAGATGTCCAATCGGAATGGATCCATTTACATGTACGGCTGCCGGCTGCATTTCTTCCTTTGATTCCTTGCCACGCCGAATCCAGACGCGCAATCGCCGAGATCTTTTCCATTTCGGTAGAGATTTCACTTTTCTTTCTAAGTATCCGCTCCTCATTACATTTCGTCGTGTTTAAGTACACGTTTTTAATCAAATCCTTCTCCCCCCCCACCCCCCACCCCCCAATATTTCAAAAATAAACTGCCTTCTCACCCATAGAAGCAGCCATTTCGGTAGACATTTCACTTTTCATTCAAACTATCCACTCCTCATTAGATTTCGTTTTGTTTATGTCCACATTTTTCATTAAATCCTTCTCCTCCCCACTTGTCGCCTCCTGCTGGCCAGCGACCATAACGGCTGCTGGCGCCCGCATCTCGCCTCAAAGACGCCATTTAAAACCAGCCGCACTGCTCATTCCTGAGCCGCTTGAGTTGGAAGACCACGTCTCCCGTGGGGGCTACGGGTAGGGAATGGCTGCGTTGGGGGAGCAGACCCAACGGGTCTGCCCTTGGTCTAGTATATATATATATATATATGTGTATGTGTGCATGTGTATATGTTTGTACAGTACAGTATACGTAGGTATGTACAGTGTAGACATTGCATATGTGCGTATACAATATTTTATATATATATATATAGATATAAATAAAATGTTATGTTTATTTTATTGTTTATATATTTTTGTTAATTGTAGTTGGTTATTAGACATATATGTGTATATGTATATGTATATATATGTGCAGTGCATACATAGTGTGTGTGTGTATTCATACACACACATAAAACCAAACAAACAATAAATGTGCCAAAAGATTAAACGAATGCCCCAATTCTATGTAGTTCAGAGCTTATTTGAAGGTTATAGTGTTTAATAGCGTGAGGAATGTAGGGTAGAAGCTGTTCCAGAACCTGGACGTTACAGTTTTCAGGTTCCCATATCTTCTTCCCAATTGTACGAGGGCAATGAGTGTGTGGCCAGGTTGGTGTGGGTCCCTGATGTTGCTGGTTGCCTTTTTGAGGCAGCAGCAACCTGTAAATCCCTTTGATGGGGTTCCCAGAACCCATGAATGACCACGTTCACCACTTTTCGTATTATTCTTCACTTCTGGCATCCAAATTGCCAAAGCAGTCTATGATGCAAAGAGTTAATATGCTCTCTGCTGTATACCTGTAGAAGATCAAGAGGGTACATGCTGACATACCAACATGATCTTACAGTGTGCGTGGACTTTGGAATGAGTGAAAAATTCTATCTATCTATCTATTTAGATGCTAAATAGGTTTGCTTGCTCCATCTTCCCACTGAGATAATTCTCTTCACTATAATCCTGCTTCACCTTTTGGCCAGGATGGTCCAGACTCTATGATGGCCTCTGCTCCGAGGTGATAGTGATTTAGCAATCCATTGTTGATCTCTCTCCACTCTTGCTTTCATTTACTTCAATGGCAGTAATAACCCAAATATCATACATCCTCATACAAAGGGCAAGATGAGCCTCTCTGCGCTCAACACTTGACAAATATTTTTCAAGAATAAGTAGGATTCATATTTTTGTCAATTTGTCCAATTCTTATGGAGAAATCAGAAATGTTTTTTTGTAAATAGAAAATCTGTGCTGTGAATCATGGCAGCCGAGGAGATCCCAGTGAGAGAACCGAGGGAAGCTATCGTAAACAAATCGAACCGAGGAGAGAGCATTTAAAACAAGATGAATCAACTTGAAGTGAGAATCACGCACCTCTAATGGCTAAGATGTGTTGGAGTGGAATGCAAGCACTTGCCAACAGGCTGCGCAACGCTTTCAGACCTGAATACCAATACTCTACTCCCACTGTAATGAGTCAAAAGCTTCGCAAGGTGCCAAACAAATCTCAATTTGCACGCATTGTCAACAGAATCCGTGAAGGGGGTTTATTTATTCATCGACAGACAAGCCAGAGTCAAAGAGGTCACCCAAGCATCTGGTTCAGTTAATGGAATTCCCATCAGGTAAATCCATCGATTGTGGAGAAATGTGTGAAAAAGCTCTCAGAATGCTCACAGATGGCAAGTGTGATTTTTTACCTAATGTAGCTTAACCATTTTCTTGAGGGTTGTTGGTACATGTTCCAATGTGCCCATCAATGGCATTGTTTTAGGAATTCAGTAAAGCCATGCTTTTACACTGAAACAAAGGCAAAATCTTTTACGATGCATGCATTATTTAAGGACAAGCATTATTAATATCATCAGACTACGATGTCTTAGCTCCTGACAGGGGAAGATGTGCATCTGAAGGGTGTAAAAGGATCATTATTCAAATGACTGCAACTACTCAAAGCAAGTTCATTGTAAGCCTCATAAGACATTTGGAGTGAAATATGAACCCACGCAGCGACAGGAAAATAAACCAGAATAAGGACACGGCAAAACAAATATGCACAAACAGACTGTACGGAGATACAGAGGGAATAGAAATTAAACACGCTGGATCACATTAAACCTCTGAACAACCTAAGCTCCAGATCTGAGCTGATAAGCTGTCACTCTGAGAATTTCTTCAAATTGGTTCATCTGGAACGGTAGTCAGTTAGGTAACACGGTGTACTGAGCAGAAACACATTACTGGAGCTGTTGAATTTTGAAATATGTAAAATATCAAGCTGTTGAACCGTGAGATTCCAAGATGAAATTGCAAAACATGGGAGGAAAATAAGGCAAAAACAGGAGGGGAGGTGTGCTGGAGCACACATATCCAAATGTCATTGGATTTTGGTGAACAAATATGTATCACTATCTTATCCCCCCCCAGTTCATAAGTTCATAAATTCTAGGAGGAGAATTAGGCCATTCGGACCATCAATTCTATTCCACCATTCAATCATGGCCGACTATCTTTCACTCTCAACCCCATTCTACTGCTCTCTCCACATAATCCCTAACGCCGTTACTAATCAAGAATCTGTCCATCTCCACCCTAACAATATTCATTGACGGCTTTCACAGCCTTCTGTGGCAATGAATTCCACAGATTTGCCATCCTCTGACTAAAGAAATTCCTCCTCATCTCCTTTCTAAAGGTACATCCTTTTATTCTAGGTCCTAGACTCTCCCACTAGTGGAAACATCCTCTCCGCATCCACCCTTCTAAACATAGTTCAGAGATTTAAGCACAGTAGTGTTCCAAGGATCTGTGCTGGAACGTTAAGGACTGGTCCCACTTGGGCGACCTAATCCGCCAGTCCAGAAGAGTGTCTTCGACCTGGAAGCTCGAGGGCACTCTCCTGGAAAGCCTCGAGCTGGATCAATCGGCAGCGTTGAAACCGCGAGCTGCAACGACCGACCGCACACACACACACACAAACACAAATACATCGCAAAGGTGGGGGCCAGGGAAAGCGGGAATCTTCTCTGTACTCTTTCCAGCTTGAGAACATCTTTCCAATAACATGGTGCCCAGAACTGAACACAATATACTACATGCGGTCTCACCAACGTCTTATACAACTGCAACATGACCTCCCAACTTCTATACACAATAATCTGACTGATGGCCAATGTACCAAAAGCCTTTTTGACCACCTTATCTACCCGTGACTCAACCTTCAAGGAATCATGGACCTGCACTCCTAGATCTCTGCTCTACAACACTCCCCCGAGGCCTACCATTTACTGTGTAGGTCCTGCCCATGTTAGACTTCCCAAAATGCAACACCTCACATTTTTCACCATCAACCATTCCTCACCCATCTGGCCAATCAATCAAGATCCTGCTGCAATTTTTCACAACCATCTTTATCTGCAAAACCACCCACTTTTGTATCATCAGCAAACTTGCTAATCTTACGATGTATGTCCTAAAAACTCAATCAGATTTGTGAGACACGACTGCCCACATAGAACCATGCTGACTATCCCTAATCATCCTTTGTCCATCCAAATGCTTGTATAACCTATCCCTCAGAATACCCTCTAGTAACATTCCATCTACAGATGTTAAGCTCCCATATTCCAAAGACATCCAGGTTTGTAGGTTAATTGGCTTCTGTATATTGTCCTTAGTATTAGGATGGAACTAGTGTATGGGGATGGCTGGTTGGCATGGACAGTGTCCCGTTTCCATGCTGTATCTCTAAAAAATCTAAAACTAAGGCATGCCTTCATTGACCTTGCAGGGGCTCATGTTGTCGACCTCCCCGAGGTGAGCCCTGTCAACTGACCTGAATCAGGCAAATGACAACAAACAGAGACCGCAGCAGTGCCGCAGCTTGGCGCCAACCCGGAGCATGAGCCCTTTTTATGGCGGGCACCTACGGATGTCGAACTGGATGGCATCCCCCTGTTGCAGGCTGCTGCTGCCTCAAACGCAAGAAGAAATTTGGCCTTGCATTAAATATAAGAGCTGGGATGTTTTGTAGAAACTTTATAAAACAGTGCTTTGACCACACAGGGAGTACAGTGTGTAGTTCTGGCTGCCACACTATAGAAAGGATGTAATTGCAATGAAGAAGGTGTAGGGAAGATTCATCAGGATGTTGACTGGATTGGAATATTTCCGTTATAAGTTGAACATGTATAGGCTGGCTTTGTTTTGCTGGATGGACACAAAGTGCTGGAGTGCATACAAAGTGCGGAAAAGAGTCCCAACAAAGGCGGCACAAAGTTACCAAGGGTTCCCTTACTTCTTGACAACGCACCCCATCCACCTTGGCCCGACTCTGTTCATACTCTGGTGCATAGTCCCAGGGAGTAGCTGTTAAATAAAGGCTCTGTCTACTTCCTGATGAGGAGATGAAAGACATGGCATCGTAAGGGGCTACAATGGTCTCAGTTGCAGATTCGCAACTTTCTGTGCAGTAAAATACCAATATTTATCCCCCATTTATCTTCCCCTGTAGCAGATTAGTAGGCTATTCCCAGCTTTCTGTCTGTGCAGTTTACCATATCCAGTTGGTTGCTACATTTTCCACATTATAACAGGGACTACAACCCAACAATACCTCACTGACAGTAAGCTGCTTCAGTCATCTTGAAAGGTGAATATCTTTGGCTCTTTTAACTCCATACACAGTGCTGTTGTGATTTGGGTTTCTAGGAGGCAGCACTGTAGTACAGTGGTAGAGTTGCTGCCTTAGCGCTCTAGAGACCTGGGTTCGATCCTGACTATGGGTGCTGTCTGTATGGAGTTTGTACTCTCTGTGACCACGTGGGTTATCTCCGGGTGCTCCGGTTTCTTCCCACACTCCAAAGACGTACAGGTTTGAAGGTAAGTTGGCTTCGGTAAAACTGTAATTTATCCCTAGTGTGTAGGATAGTTTTGGTGTATCGAGTGATCACTGGTCGGTGCAGACTCAGTGGGCCAAAGCAGCTTTTTCCGAGCTTTAAGTCTATTTTGTTTTACATATTGGAAAAATGTGGAAGTAGAAATAATGAGGGGGTTAAGTATAATTGCTAAAAGAATCTGGCAGGAGAAAATGCTCTCTCTCAAAATTTTATATCAAGACTTCTAAATTTGGCACCTCCTGCACATAAGCCTGGGACGTGAATACACACTGGCAGTTTCAATCAGAGCCAAAAACGATGTTTAGCAAGTTCCAGTTGCCAGCTACACAACTGTGTCCAGCAGGTGCATGCTCTGATGCAGACCAGCGAGAGTCAATTGTTAAAGAGACAGCAACCATATGCCTCAGGAAACAGCCAGCATTCCTAAATACACATAAACAAGTGACAGGAATTCTTACAACAAATCTACTACCCCTGAAATGCAGAGAGCAAATGTTAAAAATAAATTAACTGCCACATAATACATAATAAAAGTCACTTCCAAAGCAAATCCGACACATCATTTCACAGCCAAATACTAACACAGGTGGCCCAGTGCTGCAGAGGTAGAGTTGCTGCCTTACAGCAACTCGGGTTTGATCCTAACCACAAGCGCTGTCTGTACGGAGTTTGTGCATTCACCCTGTGATCGCGGGGGTTTTCTCTGGGTACTCCAGTTTCCTCCCACATTCTAAGGACATGTGGGTTTGTAGGATAATTGGCTTCTGTAAATTGCCCCTAGTGTGTCGGATGTGAAACTGAGATCACATGGAACTAGTATACAGATTGGTCGCTGCAGATTTGGTGAGCCGAAGGGCCTGTTTCAACGCTGTATTGCTGAAGGATGATTTTATGGAGGCATATATGGATAGGGATAATGTATAGTCTTTCTCCCTGGGTATGGGATTAATTACTGGAGAGGATATGTTTAAGGTGAGAGGGGAAAGACATTTTCTGAGAGAGGAAGGTGGGACTATGGAACCAGTTGCCAGATTAAGTAGTTGAGGCAGATACTCCCACCATTTACAAGATATTTAGACGGGTACATCAATAGGAAGGGTATAGAAGGAGAGAGGACTAGCTTGGATGGGACATCTTGGTTGACATGGAAGATTTGGGTCGATGGGCCTATTTCCATGCTGTATAACCGTATGAGTCTATGTGAGCTTCCATGTGTGCCTGTATTGGCTGGCAAAGTTAAAGCTCTACATCACAGCTTTGTTTACGAAGTGTGTTGATTTTAGATTTACTCAAAACTGATATCTTTTTTTTGATATACTTGAAACCTCATAAAACAATACCCAAAGATATTAAACTAAGAACTGAATGAAAAACTTACCATCATCTTATTTTGTTTCTATATTTCTCTATTTGTTGTAGCATGAAAGCAAAGCATTTATCCAAACCAGAACTGTTCTCAGCAATATGCAATATGCAATATGCAACATGCAATATGCAATAAGCATTCCAGAACTGAAATGGTTATTGCTGAAAAAATACAAAAACTACCCTTGACATTTCTCTGCGTTTTGTTGCTATGCTGTTGACATTTTGTTTTGTTTTTCTTTCCCCAGCCTTTCTATGTAATGGATTAGTTTTTTGGTATAAAATTGTATTTCTGATTCAAATTGAAGGAAATTCAAAACTAGATTAGATTAAGCACACTTACATCTTATTTTGCAGCAAAATTAATTTCATATTTTATTCACAGCTGTAGGATTAAAAAAATTAACGGGACAATCATTTCATTCCAATGTTTTTCTTACGAAGAGCTGCATATTTTTAGAATGGCTCTATTTATTTTTAATTTGGTAATCCTATCAAAGATTTTGCCAGCAATTCATTTACTTTCAATTTACTATGATATGAACATAATTAAGGATAAACCATCTCTCTGCACGTGCTTTATTCTTGGGTCTATGAACAAATTAACAAATTCTTTCCACCATTCCAAAAGTGTTTTCCATGGAGATAAGATGAGAGACCATTGATTCTAAATTACAATGTGGCATGTATTAATGAATAGAACCCTTGAGAAAAGACCAGCATGCAGGAGTTCATAGCTTGTATTATCTTAATTGTAGCAAAATGAACACTGTGATATTATGCTGGTGAACAGAGAGCAATTTAATGTATTGGAACTTGGCTTTGGTTTTAGTTACTGGGCAGCACGGTGGCGCAGCGGTAGAGTTGCTACCTTACAGCGCTTAAAGCGCCGGTGACCCGGGTTCGATCCTGACTACGGGTGCTGTCTGTGTGGTGTTTGTACGTTCTCCTCAAGACCGCATGAATTTTCTCCAACATCTTTGGATTCCTCCCACAATCCAAAGACATATAGGTATGTAGATAAATTGGCTTGGTAAATGTAAAAAATGTCCCTAGTGTGTGTAGGATAGTGTTAATATGCGGGGATCAGTGGTCGGCATGGACCAGGTGGGCCGAAGGGCCTGTTTACACGCTGTATCTGTAAACTAAACTAAACTTGTGTGGGAGACGCAATGTAACTTCAATCCAATTTGCCTTCTCATTTTTCTAGTTGGGATGAAGTCTTCAACTTGAGACAATAACTATGCCTCCATTGCCACAAATGTTGCCTGACCTGTTAGCTCACAAGTACTGATCTTATGATCTTACAAGGATTCATTCATTGGGTTTGATATAAATAAGAGGCCAAGAGATTTCTTAGAGAAACTTAACAGTGTAAAAGTCAGGGCAGTGAAATAGATCAGGAGTAGAAAATCAGTCAGCAGACACAAAATGCTGGACTAACTCAGTGGCTCAGGCAGCATCTCTGGAGGAAAGGAATAGGTGACGTTTCGGGTCGAGGTAAGAAAAGGTACAAAACAAATTACAGCTGGCACCGATGACTCAAGAAAGGTGGAGCCAACAATGTTGCATTGTGGCGGTGGAAGAGGTGATAATTAAGGGATATAAACAGAAAATATAATAGAAAATCAGCCATGTTATTTGACATATGGTGGAGCGAAATAACTTTGCTCATATTTCTTCTGTTCTTACATTTGTGCAATGTGAACATCTTTGCTGTTTGTTGTGACAATCTGTGTTGTATAACTCTACAACTCTATGGCACCTCTTAATTTCCCCTTGAACTGAATGGTCTTTTCCGAAGGTCGTTAAGAGTCAACCATGTTGGTGAGTTTGAAATCAAATGTAGGGCAGACTATCTTCTATGAAGAGCATATGTGACCTTGATAATTTTCCTTATGAAAATCCATGATCACTGTTGCTGATACTTGCTTTTTTTTAAATTCCAAGTGTGGTCAGCATTCGGTGGGAACCTATGTATTCTGTATATAAATCACTGAAAGCTAGATGAAACAATTGGGAAGGCAAAGTTCAAGAGGGTTTGAGGACAGGATAAGAGACATCTTGTTCTAATCTTCTGGGTCTTAGTTATACTACACCTGGAATATTGTGCGCAGGATGCTTCTCCTGACCTAAGGAAAGATTTACTTGTAAAAGTGGAAGTGCATCAATGATTCATCAGGTGGATCCTTGGGATGGCGCGTTTGTTGCAGGAAGGACCTATTCTAACTGGAATTTCAGAGAATGAGAGGTGGTCTCAGTGAGACACGCTATCGCCTATGAACTGTTGACCAAGGACATGCCAGAGGTGATGTTTTCCCCGAGTAGGGTGTCCAGAGTCAGGTAACTACAGTCTAAACAAAAGTGATGGGCTGTTCAGGACAAAGAAGACCAGAAACATCTTCAGCCACAGTAAGCATTTACAATTCATTAGCAAAGGGCTAAAGACTCAGTTGCTGCGACTGGTAGATGTTAAGGGAATTAAGGGATTGTGGGGTAAGTGCAGAAATCTGGTTCAGTGGTAAAAGATCAGTGAAAATCTCATGGAATGGTGGAGTTAGCACAGTAGGCCAAATGGCCTACACTTGCTTCAATTCCTTACGTACACTTGGACTAACACACCGTGCACTGAAAAGCCTTTCCTTTCATTGCCTTAGTTCAATAGTTCAATGGCTCTTCATTGTCACATACGCACTGCACAGTGAAATTCTTTTTGCATAGCTCACGTATGCACAATCGCCATATTTTAGCATCATTTACAAAAAGAAAATGTCCAATGCCCACAGTCTGGTCCATGTGCTGGATGTATTGGAACACCTCCGATCCAGGTGGGTCCAAATAAGCCCTAGGCTTAATTAAGGAGGTTGGTTGGAATCATGTGACTCTCAAATATTCAAAACATCAATTAAAATAAATGAAAAACTTAACATTGATTAAAAATTCAAAATCCCGAAATAAAATAACTTTAGAAACCCCTTTACCTGCATCCACCTATTACCGAGTAGAAGCAAGGAACTGCAAATGCTGGTTTACATAAGAAGACCCAAAGTGTTGAAGGAACACAGCGGCTCAGGCAGCATCCCCGGAGAACAAGGTCAATCTGAATAGCGTCAGTCTGAAGAAGTGTCCCGACCCAAAACATCACCTAACCATGTTCTCCGGGATTGCTGCCTAACCCCCTGAATTACTCCAGCATGGTGTGTCTTGTTTTGTCCAACTAATTCCAACCAAACTTTCTCCTGTCCCTCTTCTCTTCCAGCCTGTTTGTTCCATGTTCATGAGAGATGCTGCCTGACCCATTTTTTACTCCAGCACTTTGTGTCCTTTTATAAAATTAACCATTTTGTCACTTGTTTTCAGTCTGCAGGCCAGGCATGCCCATTGAAACCAATGGGGTTCTGATCCTGTGCATGAGCAGTCCAGCAGCTGAGTGGAGCAAGAGAAGAGATCATAAGGTCATAAGTGATAAGAGTAGAATTAGGCCATTCGGCGTATCAGTTCTGCTCTGCCATTCAATCATGGCTGGTCTATCTCTCCCTCCAAACCCCATTCTCATGCCTTCTCCCCATAACCTCTGACAACTGTACTAATCAAGAATCTATCTATTTCTGCGTTAAAAATATCCACTGACTTGGCCTCCACAGCCTTGTGTGCCAAACAATTCCACAGATACTACATGTCATTCCATCAGCCTTGGAATTCTGCGTTTCATGCATGGGTGGAAATGCAAATAAAAGCAGATGCTTCATGTGCATATTTGAAACCTTTCCTTTAAGAATAAAGTATCTACATGGGCAGCACAGTAGCACAGCTGGTAGAGTTGCTGCCTCAGTGCCAGAGACCCGGGTTCAATCCTGACTACAGCTGTTGACTGTATGTTCTCCCTGTGACCGTGTGGGTTTTCTTCAGGTCCTCCGGTTTCCTCCCGCATCCCAAGGACGTGCAGGTTTGTAGGTTAATTGGCTTTTGCAACTGGCACCCAGTGTGTAGGTTGCAGAAGTGGGATAAAATGGAACGAGATGGGTGATCCACGGTTGGCATGTACACAGTGGACCTGAGTGCCTGTTTCCACACTGTATCTCTAAACTAACCCATTCATCAGAGAGATTTAAAATTCAATAGCAGCTTTAATAACACCAGTCTGAAGAAGGGTTCCAATCCAAAAGGTCACCTATTCCTTTTCTCCAGAGATGCTGCCTGACCCACCGAGTTACTCTCACACTTTGTGTCTATCAGCAGCTTTCACAAAGCTTGCCTGCAACATGAATGCTTTCCTTCTTGTTTCATGTTACTGCCAGTGGATATGCTCACTCTAATAATGAGGCACAACAGAAAAATCTAATGAAAAGTGATGAATCTCTGGCATATACTGTACGCTCGAACACCACCAGATCCTACAGAACTGCCTAACACATTCAAGCCCGTAGTGTAAAAGGAATCAGAACTCATCAGTAATCCTTGTAAGTCAAAAGACATTGACCTCACTGGCTTCAGAAATGAGGTTTCCTGATCTCTGACCAACCTTTTATCAGCACTGCCCTTTAAGATGCAAAGCAGCCGAGGGATGCTGGGCTCCCTGCAGTCACTATCAAGGTGCATTGTACATCACAAGCATTCTGGCTGCTTCACCCCAGGGCTACTGTTAATGGATGGAATGGAGATGAGATTTCTAACATTCAAAATATATTCATTAGCGGGATGGCAGGGTGAAATAATGCTTGGATAAATGCCCTGCACACCATCTATAAATTGAAAAAGAATCTCATTATATTTTTCCCTTAATAAACAAAAAAACACGGCAATGCATACAAAACAAAGTACACTTGGACTGAGGGAAAAGTACTGCTACCTTCTACAAAGGCCTTCTGTATTACAAAGTGTGTTAGTTATTTCAGAAAGCATATCTGATTGAAAATAAATGATTAGTAGTAAAGCGTATTTATAAAGAAGGACTTGCCTTTATATATCACTATTCACAACCCTGGTATTATTTAACTAATTAAGGATATTAGGGCTAATAAAGTGGGAGGGTGGCACAGTTGCGCAGCGGTCGTGTTGCTGCCTACGTCGGCAGAGTGTCAGGTTCAATCCTGATTATGGGTGCTGTTTGTATGGAGTTTGCATGTTCTACCTGTGACCACATGGGTTTTCTCTGGGTGATCCAGCTTCCTCTGACACTTCAAAGGTTTGTAGGTTAATTGGCTTCGGTAAAAATGGACATTGTCCCTAGTGTCTAGGATAGAGCTAGTGTTCACTGGCCCACAGACTACCTTCTGCACTGTGACAATTCTACAATGGGTCCTTCAGTAAGAAACTAAATGCAAGCAGGGAATTTTGTCCTCCACTGTCTGGTTGTCAATACTGGGATGTGGCATATTCATTTAGTTTAGTTTAGAGATACCGTGCAGAAACAAGCCCTTCGGCCCACTGAGTCTGCGCTGACCAGCGATCCCCGTGCACTCATATTATCCTACACACTAGGGACAACTTACAATTTTTACCAAAGCCAACTAACCTACAAACCTGTATGTCCTTGGAGTGTGGGAGGAAACTGGAGCACCCGGATAAACCCACACGGTCACGGGGGGGATGTACTAACTTTGTATAGACAGCACCCATAGTCAGGATCAAACCTGGGTTTCTGGCACTGTAAGGCAACAACTCTATCGCTGCACCAACCTGCCGCCCCATAATCAATTTACTTTGGAGTGCTAACATAAAATGGGGAACTTAGACCAATACAGCACAGGACCAAGCCCTCCAGGTCCCAATGACCATGTTGAACATGATGCCGGGTTAAACTCATCTCCTCTGCCTCCATGTTATCCATTTACCTCCAATTCCCTGCTTATCCATGCGCTCATCTAAAAGGCTTTTAAAAGGCCACTATCTATCTGCTTCCACCACCACCTCTGGCAGCATGTTCCAGGCAGTCCCTACTCTCTGTATAAATAAACCAGCCCTGCACTTCCTCTTTAAATTTTGCCCATCTCACCTTGAAGATAAGCTTTCTAGTCTTTAACATTTCCACTCCGAAAAAAAGGTTTTGACTGCCTTCCATGTCTATGCCTCTCATCATTTTATATACTATCAGGTCTCCCCTCAACCTTTGGGTCTCCAGAGAAAACAATCTAAATTTGTCCAACATCATCTTGTAGCTAATAACTCCTAACCCAGGCAGCGTTCTGGTAGAGCATGCTGTGGATTTTGTGATTACTCAGAAATTTTCAAAACTGCATTAGGGAAAGGATAATGAGATTCCTGTACATTTATACTGTTGATTGCTTTGATTGAAAACTAAATAATTATACGAAGCATCAAATAACATGGCAGATGCAAAGCTCTTCAATATCTGACAAAGTGCATCGACTGATTATTTAAATCTTTGATTGATAAGGGTTTCATTATAGAACTGCATCATGTCTGTTTTGAATTTGAGGTTCTGAAATAAATCAGTCACTTTGAAAATTACTGGGAGCTAGCAAATGACTCCAGCAAATTGGAAATCACATTTAAAGGGTCTTGACAACTGACCTTAGAGGAAGTAAATCATATATCTGCTTGGTCAGCAGTGTGATTGGAGTCAAATAATTGTAATCCGCTTTGGGGTTGTTTGGAAGTCTAGATGGTTTAACATTTGGCTCACCATCATATTGTTTCCAGTGATCCCTTTAAATACAATGGGCTTTAGTATTTTTTTAGATATAGAGATACAGCGTGGACACAGGCCCTTTGGCGCACCGAGTCCACGCCATCCAGTGATCACCCCAAACCCATTATCCTGTACCCACTAGGGACAATTTATGATTTTACCAAAGCCAATTAACCTACAAACCTTGGAGTTTGGGAGGAAACTGGAGCACCCGGAGAAAATCCACGGGGTCAGTTCGGTCTAGTTTATTGTCACGTGTAACGAGGTACAGTTAAAATATTTTGTTGCGTGCTAACCAGCCAGCAGAAACTCAATACGATCGAGCTATTCACAGGGCACAGATAGAACATACAAACTCCGTACAGACAAACCTGGGTCTCTGGCGCTGTAAGGCAGCAACTCTGCTGCTGCACCACTGTGCCACCCTTGGGCTCTTTTTACCATTCTTAATTTAATCTCACTGCGCCCTTATTTCCAGTACTCCCTGTAAAGAACAAGCAATCTGTTGGACGAGACACAGGATGCTGCAGATGCTGGAATCTTGAGCACAACACAAAGTCCTGGAGGACCTCAATGGGTCAGGAAACATCGGTGGAGGAAAATGGACAGTCAACGTTTTGTGTCTCTGTATAAACTCACCAAGCTCACTGGAAAATCCAACATATTACTGTGCAACATCTAAAATGAGTGAATTAAAAGAGAGGTTCTTTTAATGATCAATGTTTCTTTTATGGTCAATGGTTAATTGTAATGGAGGTACTGCACTACAAACTGCCTTGGTTGCACTAGGGACTTCTGGGTTTGTTTAGTCTTTGCACAATATTGCAGTTTTTAATTCATTTAACTTTTTATTTTTTTATGTTTGTGTATTATTTTTTCCATTGGAATACTGTGTTTACAAACCTGTTGTGCTGCTTCAAGTAAGAATTTTGTTGTTCCATTTTGGTACATATGACAATAAAACTCTTGTGATCCTTGAGGTAGGAGTACTAATAGAAGCAATGTCCAACAGTCTGGAACATCTGCTCATCTAGTACCACAAACTACTGACCATGGGTTATTTGGGTTTTGCTGTCGGGTTTGTTTTAAGTGCAAACTGGTATTAATCAAGGTAAATCATTCTTCAACAGAGATCAAGCAGAACAGTACAAAAATGCCGTAAGGTTATTGTACAGAATCAGCAGAGCTTTAGTCACGTTATAATTTATTGGCGGTAAAATCTGTGATTGTTCCAATGAACGCCTCTGGTTGGCTGAATCGAGGTCCAGAGGACATAGGTTTAAGGTGAAGGGGTAACTTTTTTACACACAGGATGATGGGTGTATGGAACGAGCTGCCAGATGAGGTAGTTGAGGCAGGGACTATCCAAACGTTTAAGAAACAGTTAGACAGGTACATGGTTAGGACAGGTTTGGAGGGATATGGACCAAATGCGGGCAGGTGGACCAGTGTAGCTGGGATGTGTTGGCCGGTGTGGGCAAGTTGGGCTGAAGGGCCTCTTTCCACACTGTATGACTCTGACAGTTTAATCTGTGATCATCTAATCAATGCTTCTGATTCGCTGTAAAATCTGCGATTGTGTCAATGATCGTGATCGTTAAATTGAATGCTGCCGATTGGCTAGTAAATCTATGTTTGTTACAATTAATGATTCTGATTGGATGTAAGATCTATGATTGTGACAATGAATGAGTCAAGTGTTTTATTACCACGTGTCCCAGAGAGAACAATGACACTCTTACTTGCACCAGCACAACAGAATATGTAAACACAATACTCTGTAAACAGCATAATAAACGAGACAAAAATGTTCAGTGTGTGATTCCGATTGGATGTGAAAGCTGTGATGGTTGCCAAGCCACGAGGTTGTCAAGTCTCTGTTCTATAGGTAATGCCGTTGTTCAATTTTGTTGGAAGTCCTTTGTAAACGGCAGAAGGGCACAATCCATAAGAAACTATGCGGTGAAAGGACGTTTACTCAAATCCATTCTCCTTCCGTGTTCGAATGGTCTCATATGCAAAATCAAGGAAGCTCTAGAAACATATAGCTTCTATAATCTAAACAACATGATTACAAATCTATCAGATGTGATCCAGCACAAAATGTAAAGCATCCAATACGTGTCAGAAAATAACAAATGGCGGTTCATGTAAAGAGCTGAGTATAAAAATACTATCTCGAGATTGTGACTACAAATTAGATGAGATGAAAGACGCCTTTTATAAAGAACAACATATTGGAATACCGACTGTTATTTTGCTCAAAGGTAGTGCTCATAATTAAAGCTTTATTTGCCAGTAAATCTTCTCTTCATTGAATAATTATAAGCATGATATTAATTAAATTATTAGCATAACAGTCATATCAGGTTTACCTATGAATGGATTCTAACAGGAATACAATGCCCCACTTCTCTTTGGTGCCTGCTCATTAATGTGTCCCTAGTCTCCAATTATCCTCAACCTTCAATAACCTTGAATTACTTTGTCTAAATACCAACAGCATACTGTATTTAAAATGGTAAATAAATGACTACAATAATTTTCAGATCCATTTCAACAGAGACCAGTGTTATGATATTTCATTCACATTCTTAACGTATCAAGTATTGAGTATATTGATGTTTTTAAATAAATAATTATGATACTTGGAGACCAGCATAATCCTTTGCCAGATAAATCATTTATAAATTCCAGGGCTAAGATGAAAAGCTTTGTCAATGTTATCTAATGTCATTTTCCTGTTCAAAGCACATTACCCTCTTCTAAAATAATCATGAGTCTTTAAACTGCAGGCACTTTGTGTGGGAGGATTGAACAGGTGTGCCAAGAAGTTAAATATCTTGATCTCTCAGCTCTATAAAACTATTTTCAAGTTTATTAAGATATTTCTGAAAATGGGGGTTACGGAGATCACAGCTTATGATATTTACACTCAGTCCATCTTGGTCTATATGATCTCCTGGTTTCCAAACATTCCCTTCCCAATCCCATAACGACCTTTCTGTCCTGGGCCTCCTCCACTGTCAAATTGAGGCCACACGCAAATTGGAGGAACTGCACCTCATATTTCATTTGGGCAACTTGCAACACAGCGGAATTAACATTGATTTCTCTAATTTCAAGTAACTAATTTCCTCTCTCCATCCCCCTAATCCACCCTAGATGTCCTAGTAGTTCCATCCTACTAGTTCCACTGTTCACATCCTTGTATCTCTTTATTACCACCTCTTCCCCAGCCAACAATGGGCTATCTGTTGACGGCCCTGCTTTGTTCTGGCCTTTTCTTACCTCCAGTTCCCACCACCACTACTTTCAGTCTGAAGAAGGATCGTGACCCGAGACATCACCGTTCATCTTTCTCCAGAGATGCTGCCTGATCTGCGGAGTAACTCCAGCTTTTGATCATATGATTATTGGGCTTGTGTGTAGCTACTACAGGAAATTATTAACCTAAAACAGATTATGGGGTATTGAAAGTTCCCCATTTGGAAGATATGTTTCCTTTTAAAGAAAATGGATGACACAAGTGACCCCAGCATTTGCTATCCATCCACCTTTGGAATGTTGTCATTGTATCCTCGTCCACTGGCAACTTGTTACAGATAATCACCAGCTTGTGGTGCACAATGGGGCGGCACAGTGGCGCAGTGGCAAAGTTCTTGCCTAACAGCGCCAGGGACCTGGGTTCGATCCTGACTATGGGTGCTGTCAGTACGGAGTTTGTACTCCCTGTTACAACGTGGGTTTTCTCTGGGTGATCTGGTTTCCCCCTACATTCCAAAGACATCCAGGTTCGTAGGTTAATTAGCTTTGGTAAATTTTCCCTAGTGAGCAGTTTCAAAATAGTGTACAGGCGATCGCTGGTCGCCATGGACTTGATGGGTCGAAGGGACTATTTCCAGGCTGTATTTCTAAACTAAACTACTGAACATGATGGCAAGTATTTGGCACAGACTTTGTGGGCTGAAGGAACTGTTCTTCTGCAGTACTGTTGTATGTTCTATGTAAAACATAGTCCATTGAAGATTGTAGCTGGAGGTCTTGACCCGAAACGTTACTTATTCCTTTTCTCCAGAGATGTTATTCTGACCAGCTGAGTTATTCCAGCTTTTAGTGTCCATTTTCGGTGCAAACCAGCATCTGCAGTTCCTTCCTACGTGTTGTGTGGTGTTCAAGCACCTGATGGTTACTGAGAAGATGCTGCCTTTAATATAGTGTTTTTAGGCTCCTGTACTTTCCTCTCCATGGTAACATGGCCAGTGTGGTGTGCACCTTTGAAGGTACTGGCTTCTTTTTGGAGGCTATGCCTCCTGTAGACCCATTTGCTGGTGGGAAGGTCAGTAACTGTGATAGACTGGGCAATATCAAACACACTCTGTAGTCTCTGTTTCTGGGCATGCAGGTTATCGAACAAGGCTGTGATGCAACAAGGTCAATATGTAACATTCGGTAAAGCACCACTATTTCCTTAAACGGCTTAGGAAGTTCAGCATGTGCCCAACAACTCTCACCAACTTCTACAGATGCGCCACTGCAACATCCCTGGTAAATCATAGAAGCAGTTGCTGGTTAATACCAAAGCCAGACACAAAGTGCTGGAGTGACTCAATGGGTCAAGCAGCATCTCAGGAGGAAAAGGATGGATTAAGTTTTGGGTCAGGACCCTTCTTCAGACTGTGGTCTTCTAGCCTGAATATGGGTGCCGACCTGAAATATCACCCATCCTTTTTCTCCAGAGATGCTGCCTGACCCGCTGAGTTACTCCAGCACTTTGTGTCTATCCCTGGTGAATGTCCACTTTCAGGGGGTTGTGAACTTGCACTCCAAGATCCCTCTGTACATCAGTGCTTCTAAAGTCCCTGTCATTGAATCTATTTGTCCTACCAAAATTTGATCTCCCAAAGTGCATCACTTCACAATCTTCTAAATTAAAACTGCTCTGCTACTGCTCTGTGCAACTTTCCAGCTGATCTGTGCCCTTAGAGAATATTCTTCCATCCTTAGAGAATATTCTTCCCTCTAAATCTCCACCAAAGTCTGTGTCAGCTGCAGACTTACCAATGGGCACCTCCATTGCCAGAATGAGGCCGCACGCAAACTGAAGAAACAGCGCCACATATCCCGCTGGGGTATTTTGTAAATTGGGTAGTTTACAACCCAATCGTATGAACATTGAATTTTCCAAATGCATATAACCTCTAACAACCCACCTTCCCCCCTCTCCTGTGCCCCTCCTAGACTCACTCCTACTTCCCCCCTCCCCCTCTACCAATGGTCCTTTCTCTGGCTTCACAATTTGCAACTCTTCAATCCTTTTGTCTCACACTTTCTGTTTTTTTTTTCATCTCTGGCCTTTGTCCAATCACCCACCTTTCAAAACCCCCTCCTCGCCCGTGTCTACCTGCCGTACCTTGTCCTGCCCCTCCTCTCTTCCAACTTTCCTTCCCCACGCCCCCATAATCAGTCTACCAAGGGGGTCCCGACCCGAAACATCACCTATCCATGTTCTCCAGGGATGCTGCCTGACCCACTGAGTAACTCCAGCGCCTTGCGTCTTATTTCTAATCTATACCATCTACGTGTTCATCCATGTTTATAAATATTGCAGTCCTTTCAATTGCGTGTTTCATAACCTCGCCCCAAATCCTTCTGCACCCTGACAGCTCCCCTTACGGGCATAACTTGCCCTTTAGATTTCAGAGAAATCTCTACCTGCTTTCTTATTTACCATGAGTACCCATATCCTTAACACATGTCGACACTTTTAAAAGAGTATTGTACTACGAAGTTTTTGTGGTCAGGATATATATTTGCAATTTGCAATGATATTTCTTTAAAGAGTGTCAGTAAGCAGCTGTCAGGCAGGGCTTTTCCCTCTTGATAGAGAGCTGAGCGGCAGATTATTTTCTTATGAGCTCCTGGTGATAAATGCCATTATTTGCTAGGAAGTAAACTCAATGCTACAGAGAAGAGCTGGACGGCTAATTCACTCCTTGAGAATGCGTACGTTCTTGTTGATGGCAGCTGCCTCTCCTGGCTGAGATGATAACATATCACTTGGGAAATAATGCGTATTGGATCAGATCTCAGCCATCAATGGCAGTGCTTATTGCTTATTGGAATTCCAATGATTGAACACCCATAATCTCTTTGAACGATGGAATAGGCTTGAGCAGCTAAATGGCCCTCTCTTGCTCCCAAATGCTTGCGTTCCTATCGAATAGCGATACCATATTTACGTTATATTGTAGAGGCACAAACGTCGTGAATAAATGGATTCTTTATTCAGGCATTGTAGGTTAGATATACATGCACGTTTAGCACTCTAACATAATAGTCATTGTTGTTGCTGAGAGGCTGTTGCCTCGTGAGCTCGGTTGAGCTCATTGCTGAGGTGGCAGGACACTCTCATGAAGAGAGAGGAAGAGGAAGAGAAGAGAGAGGGAAGGTCGGTTCATATATACTAGGGCACACCCCTATATCCCGTGACTCCTTCCCGTGACTGCCGAGGATTTGCATAGCAAGAGTGGCCTAACTACTAGGTGTGGCTACAATATGATAATTGTAGGTATGTTACAACATTTTGAGATTTTAAAAATCAAGCTTGTAATTTATCCCATCAGATAATGCATAAAAATAATTTTAATTTGATACATAATTCACTTTCATATCTTCAGTATTAAAAATGTTATGGCCATTTTCATACTCAGAAATTAGCATCTTGTTCCCTATTGCTTTTCCATAGACAACACAAAAGCTGTGATCGAGGACAGTCAAAAGCCCATAACTTTCTTTAAAATTAAGAGAACTGAATGAAATGCTCATCTTTGTGATGTGGGAGGATACCAGAGCACATAGAGGAAACCCTCGCAGTCACAGGAAGAACGTGCAAACTTCACACAGGCAGCAGTTCTATCAGCTGCCCTGCTACCTGGTTTCAGGGAAACACCAGCAAGGGTTACAGAATGAGTAAAGTTTATCTCCTAATGACACAAGGTGCTAGAGTAACTCAACGGGTCAGGCAGCATCTGTGGAGAACATGGATAGGTGACGTTTTGGGTGGAGACCATTCTTCAGAGTCATTACCTGTCTGGAAGAGAAGTGCGGAATAGATATAATTTACCCACACTGGTTCCTGAAGGATATAATGGCAGGTTACTTTCACAAACAGATTAGTTTCCTTATTCAATAAAAATGGTTAGGGTTAATTACCTGTGACGAAGAAAATCAAACAGAGCGATGTATATTTATTGTTGGTGACAATACAGCTCCATAAAAATGCTTGAGGTTGGAAATTCTGCCGATCGCTGTTCTTATGTTGCAGTAGTTTATAATACATGGTTGGAAACAATTTAAGTAACATCACAGGGGATGAAAATTGAAAGGGATGGATATCATGCATTTGATATCTTACATAAAAGACAAGGGAAATATCTCAAGAATAAGGAACCACTCAAAACACAAGAAAAAATTCACAAATTATTTGTACAGGCCAGTCATGAATTAAATATTTTGCTCCAGATCTTGTAATAGTAATGATGACTAATCTGGTGAAATTGGCCACCATTACGCTGTGAATTCGACAACAACCTCACAAGTTTTTTCCCTCCGTGTTTAAAAAAGACCAAATTTTCTGTAAGTAATATGGGCGGCACAGTGACGCAGCGGTAGAGTTGCTGCCTTTCAGCGCCAGAGACCCACGTTCGATCCTGACTCCTGGTGCTGTCTGCATGTTGTTTGCACATTCTCCCTGTGACCACGTAGATTTTCCCCGAAGCTCCGGTTTCCTCCCACCCTCCAAAGACGTACAGGTTTGTAGGTTGTGTAGGAAGGAACTAGTTTAAACCGAAGATAGACACAAAAGGTTGGAATAATTCAGCTGATCAGAAAGCATCTCTGGAGAAATGGAATAGCTCTGGACATTCACCTATTCCTTTTCTCCCGAGATGCTGTCTGACCCGTTGAGTTGTTCCAGTTATTTGTGTCCATACTCAGAATCAAACCTGGGTCTGTGGCTCTGTAAGGCAGCAACTCTACCGCAGCACCAACCGCTCCGCCCAATTGCATTGAAGTTTTCTAAGTAGCCTCCAATCTCTTCTGAAAATGTTAAGGGGCTGTCCCACTACGGTGACCTAATTAGCGAGTTTAGAAGAGTTTAGGAGAGTTTGAAAAAAATGTCATGTTGAAGACCTCCTTCGACTATGTAGAAAGACCTCCTTCAACCTCTTTTGACTACGTTGAAGACTAACTTTGACTAGCTTCGGGAAAATTGGACACCAAATAGTGGAGAGTGAAGACGATCTCCTTCGACCTCCCTTCGACCATGTTGAAGACTACCTATGACTACCTTCGACTACCTTCGACTACCCTCGATTACCTATGACTAACATGCCGACCTACTACTACCTACTTCGACTAAACCTACGAGTAAAACAAGTATCGATTTTTTCCATGGCGACCTGTTTTTACTCGCGGGCATTTTTCAACATGTTGAAAAATACGCCGCGACCTAGCTGAAGCCTCGAGTATGCTGGGACTACTCTTGAGCATGAAGGAGAGTTACAAAGACCTCTTAGGACCTCGTGTCGACCATGCTGCGAGTATGAGTCGAGGGCAAACTCGCCAGAACTTGCGGATTAAGTTGCCGCAGTGGGACAGCCCCTTTATACTTTGATGCATAAGGTGTAGGTGGGCACTTAGTATCATTCAAAAACCAGGATTACTGCTTAATGACCGTGGAGCCCTTAACATTTCTGTGTGAATTGTTATTATATAATAGTAAGATTAAACGAGAATTTACCAGCTTGTAGTTTGATCTTTATTTTATGAGAAGTAACGTTGAGGGATTACATGAAGAACCCATCAGGAAGCATGCGTGTCATTCTTCAAAGCAGCGGTGTGAAATCACAGATAACAGTAATGACCTGAACATAGTAAGATTAGAGAAAAAGGATACCAGTTGAACTTTATGATCGAGGGTGGGAGCGGAGGGCACGTAATCCCTCAACGTTACTCCTCATAAAATAAAGATCAAACTTCAAACTGGTAAGTTCTCGTTTAATCTTACTATTTTACTTCGGAGTCACGTGAGTGACTACGTGAAGATTTCAAAGCTCTGTGATTTCATGCCGTGGAAACGAGTCCATGCCTCACAACTGCCTTAATTGACTAAGGGAGGAATGGTGTTAACGTATTCAAACATGAATCCGACATTGAATTCCCATGATGAACTATTAACAACAAATTATAGCCCCTGTCTTATGGGATAGATCATGATACAGATCTAATTTTGATTCTGCAATGTCAAAGGTTTAACCACTGGTTTTCTCTTATGACCATCCTGCTGTCCCCAGGATTTGGTCCATTGGTACGTCCAATTCAGTGCTGCTGATGTAGCTACAGCCCTGGTGGTATGAGATTGAATATGTTAGTATCCACCCCAGCAGCCGTAAACCTGTTTCAGCCATCTTATTGCCTCTGTGCTGTTTAGAGTTCTCTATGTATAAGAACAAATGTCTCATAATGCATAGGCCATCATCTATTGGGTATGCACTGAACTCTATATGTGGCCTGATAATCCCGGTCTGTTCTGTTAAACTCATTCATGGATGTAAAAGGTTATTTTATTTGTTGAAGTGGTGTTACTATCCAACCTTGATTTATGTAAAGACTGAATTCTATGTGCTGAGACCAATACCATAAGCATGACCATGTCATGTGCAAGTCTCTGCAGGGACAGAACTGTAGCTGGTGACCAATTCCTCAGTAATGTTAGGACTATACTCACATCCCATATAAGGGAATACTTAGTCCTTGGGGATAATATTAAAATTCCCCTCATGAGTTTAGTCACCAGGGGTGAGACCCGACAGAGTGACGCTCTGATCCTTGCCCCAGAATGCTGAAAAGGCACTTCTGGCGCAGTTTGTGGCACTAAACTGAGCCCCTCATCATAGTGGAGGTTAGCCAGGAATTTCAGAACAGAAGTTATGTTCGTCGTACAGTAGTGATGTCCTAGAACAATATCTCTCACTTCCTGATGTAGACCCGATATTGTTTCTTCGTGGACTGCCTGTGAGCCGCTGTAATATGTTCATTGTTCGGTTCGTTAGTCCCAGGTCCGGAAATGGTTACTTAAGAATCTGCTAACCATCACATTTGTCCTATTATGGTAGGGATGATTTTCCCGTCCGTTACGGGATGAACCAACAATCTGGTTATTTCGGAACGGAGATACATGGTTCTAAAACCATAACAAGAATTACAGGAACCATGATTGAGTAGGCCAATCGAACATTACCAAAATACAGACGCCGTGTTTAGTTGTATTTTGCGTAATACCCGACTGATGAGGCAGAAAGGAGGGAATGCATAGAAAGAACAATTTCCCCCCAATGCAGCGAGAAGGCATCCATCGCTGATGCCCCAGTCTGATTCCCAAGAAACACAGATAGGCAACTGGTGATTAAGCCGAGATGCAAATAGATCAATCTCTGGTGTTTCATATCATGCTACAATATCAGCAAACACTTTACGGTCCAACATCCATTCGATGTTTGTCATTGAATTTGCGTGACCTGGTGTCTGCCACTGAATTTGAGGTCACCTGGTAGGTAACTAGCTGATATTCAAATGTTTTTCTGAATACACTATTGCCAAATTGTGTTAGCCGGATTATCACATACCGATTTGATTCCACCCATGTAGTTAGTATATGTCACCATGGTGGTGATATCAATCTATAGTCTAACATGCAGATGATGCATTTCTGAACAGTATGATTTTAGTCCATAGAACGCACCCAACATTTCCAAGTAGTTTATGACATGTATCTGAAGCAATGATGCCTCTTGTGCATCCCATCTATATCCACAACTAGAGATGGGGTTAGTAACACGCCAACCATGAACACTGGCATCAGTTTGTAGCACCACTGAATGGTTGCTGACAATGATAGGGCTTGAACAATGCCCATTACTTCCCCCACCATTGTAATTCCGTAATTGCTTTGATTGGTAGCCTCATTGGTCTATACACATGACCAGTATTGATTTTAAGTGCTTGTACCTTTGCCCTTGTAATTATTGGTAATACAAAGGTCAAACAGTGTGGCTGGAAAGGCCACAGTATTGCCAATTACCCTTGCTACCAGTCGAATAGGTGGTTTACTGATGTCAATGAGGTTGTTGCATGCCTCAGTTAAGTCTGTACCTTCCTTTAATAAGTTACCCACATGTGAACTAAGTCAAAGGTGAACCCCAAGCAGTCCTTAGTGGTGGAAGGTGTTAGCTTAGAATTAATAACGTCTATAATCCTTCCGCATAGGCACCGATTGTAAGCATCTTTTAATGGATGCAATCCATAAAGTAGCCTATGGAATCAATTGTTTGGCAGTAACAAAGGTTTCCATTTCGAATGAATTTACTACACAAATGTATTCAGTTTTGTCAGACCTGAATGATAGGCAGCCACATCTTTTTGTTTTTCGTAAAGACATTGACACGATTTCCAAAGAGTTGTGTTGGGATTTTCCTATGATTCCCTAGCATCTAGCCTCTCCAGTTCAGCATGCACTTCCAGTTTTTCTTATCGTGAAGGCACGAACGTTCAGTTCGGTGCATGCTGAACCGGGAAGATTTGTGCACAAATTCAATTGTATATCCCTGAATACTAGGTAGAAAATAAATGTTAGTAGTTATTGCGCTCCCTGCCTCCCAAAAAAAAAAAAAATGTAATCTACACACCAATTTGCGTTATTTACACTTCCTGTTTTATGGAAGAGACCACCACTACCTCCATGGTGACCAGTGGAAAGTTTGTTTCTTCCTGTGCAGTCGCCGTAGAGGTTGTGGTGTCGGAGTTTGGATTTGGGATTTGGGATGCACGTCTTCCACGAAGGCCACTGGGCCATGGCCTAAAAAGACCTCTGTCCTATAGCCCGCCCTTTGAGCTTTCACCAGCTTCTGTGTGTCTTACCTGCCAGTGGGTGCGTGGAGGTGCTGTTGTTGTGTAGGAGATCCTGCCTGTTGCCGCCTTTATGAGCCCCAGGGTATTGGCTTCCTTATCGAGCTCTTTTACCTGTTTCGACAGGTTGCTCCCAAGTAGTAATATTGGTGGTTTAATCCCTCCAGGTCTGCACAGCCATCCGCCCAGCTTTAAACTTATGGTTTAAAGCTGGGCGGATGGCGTTCTTTTGAGACTATTAATCTCGTACTCCGTATTGCAGAATAATGCCACAGCGTCTTGCTGTTGTTCTGACATCTCTTTTCCATCCACTGTCCGGGCAAAAACTGTGATCCCTGCAGTCAACAATTTTAGGATTTTCTGCAGCTAAACATCCTGGCTTCTGACTCCCGTTCCAATATGTTTTCAGATGTAACTGTTCACCGTGGGAAATTTTGAGGGATACCCAAATATTTGGCAGTAGTGTCTATTACAGCCGTGTTCCTGTAGTTGGTTTTAGATGTACAAACTTTGACTCCTTTTCCAGGAGGTTTCCTTGTTCTTGCACCCCCTGCACACTGGTTGTCTCTTCAGCAAAACCCCCCTCTTCAGAGCCAGCCCAGAATTGGCTCCCAGTACTCCCCTCTGTCGAGGGAGATGCACTGTGCAACCCTGATAAGGTGCTGCCATGGGTGTATTATATACCCATTGTGACTAGACTCCATCTCCCAGAGTCTGTCACAGTGGAGCATGTGCTCCATAAGCCGCTCCATTTGGCCCCAGTAACGCTGGTCCCCGCGGCATTCCTTTGCAGTCCGACTTGTCAGCCAAGTCGGGCACAGCTGATCCCACTAATGGTGATCTGGTGCCGTCAGCCACTCTGGTGCCTTCAGCTGCTGCTGGCTGCCCGCAACTCCGCGGTCCTCCCCAGCCAGCTTTAGACGCAGCCCTTGTGGACTCTGTTTTTGCCCAGTTTCCCCCTGTAAAAAACAGCGCGGGAAACACAAAACGACCGCAGAGTAATTCACTTACCTGCGGTCTCGGTTTCAAACTTACCGCTGCGGGGGAACGCTCCACCCCGCCTGTCATTTCACAATGCGTGAAGCGATATGACACGCATGCGTCCCGGTGGATTCTTCACGTAATCACTCACATGACTCCGAAGTAAAATAGGTATTACAATAAGTGAATATTTTGAACAGATTTACTTAGCATATTTATCATTATAATTCCTGCACTTTACATTGATTGGAAGGTGTGAATTGCCTCTTGTGCTCTTATGTCTCAATATTAATTAATATTTATTTCAGAAGAAATGCTTGACTGATCACAAGCTGATCACAAGGTTGAAGATTGCAAAAAGGTCTGTCAATGTTTCGCAAGCCAGGGCTCTGGTACGATCACAGGTGGTGGCTTTAACTAGGGATGGTATAAGAGAGGAAGAACGGCAGAAAGAGAAGAAACAATGAGTAAAGTCAGAGGCCAAATGTTTTCTCTCTCACTTCTTCCCCCGATGTTGGGTGAGTCCAGAACCAGGGGTCACAGTTTAAGAATAAGAGGTAGGCTATTTAGGACTGAGATGAGGAAAAACATTTTCACCCAGAGAGTTGTGAATCTGTGGAATGCTCTGCCACAGAAGGCAGTGGAAGCCAATTCACTGGATGTTTTCAAGAGGCAGTTAGGTTGAGGGCTAAAGGAATCAGAGGATATGGGAAAAAAAGCAGGACGAGGTACTGATTTTGGATGATCAGCCATGATCATATGGAATGGTGGTGCTGGCTCAAAGGACTGAATGGCCTAATCCAGCACCTATTTTCTATATTTCTATGTTTCTATGTTTCTACATTTTCCCCACCCCCTCCACCTTTGTCCCAAGGGAGAAATTGCAAGAACATTGAGAGATAGCAACTGTTCCTAATACTCAGCTTCCATCTGGAAGAACAGATGGCTAACCCTAAAAATGCAGAGTGTATATTGGCTAATTATCACGCACTCGAGACTTGCTGGGGAACTGTTAGTCGAACCGGCAAATCGAGTGTGAGGGGGTGGAGAGGTGGGTGAGGAAGAGTGAGTGGGGGCAAATGGTTGCGTCAACATGACTGCCTAGTCAGGTTTGGATATGATCATGTAGACAAATAGGTTCCCATGTTAGTTTGGGGACAATGCAAGGAACAAGCATTGCTGATGCCATTTTCTGTGATTGTTACTGGGGGTTTGGGTTTATTAGAACAGGCAGCAGGTTGATTTAACCAGCAGCCTAACCAATATGTGGATATATCCTTATCTCATGGAATGGCCCAGGGAGGATTTGCTATCCAGAACAATAGAATAGAAAGTAACCAGAAGTAACCAGAAGGTTACTTGACTTGATGATTGGAAATGGTCAGGAGAGATTTGTTCAGGAAAGTTTGTGTCTGACCAAGGGTTCCACAACATCCTGTTTGTGGAATGTGGGAGGAAACTGGTGCACACTCTGGACGGTGCAGTGGCATAGTGGTAGAGTTGTTGCCTTACAACGCCAGAGACCTGGGTTCGACTGCAGGTGCAATGTCTATGGAGTTTGTGGGGTTTGGTGCACAAAATGAAAGCTATTGAAGGCTTACAATAGTTAGTGGAAAAGCCAAAATACTCCTTTTAGTTTTAGTTTCGTTTTTTTGTTTTAGAGATACAGCGCGGAAACCAGCCCTTCAACCCACCGAGCCCGCACCGCCCAGCGTTCATTCACCCTGTACACTTAGACAATCCTACACACTAGGGACGATTTACAAATGGCTGAAGCCGATTAACCTACAAACCTGTATGTCTTTGGAATGTGGGAGGAAACCGAAGCATCCGGAGAAATCCCACGCAGTCACAGGGAGAACGTACAAACTCCGCACAGACAGCACCTGAGGTCAGGATCGAACCTGCGTCTCTGGAGCTGCGAGGGAGCCACTCTACGGCTCCACCACTCAGAAGTGGTCACTCTAGAAAATGACTAATTCACTTACTTCAACAAAACTGTGAAGTAGCATCTGTGTTGGCAAAGGCAAACAGAGAGAAGAAAGAAATGTCTTTCTCAGGCATTTCTGCACTGACAGCTCAGCCAACAAATTGCGCAGCTAATTGCTCATTTTCCTGGCTGCTTGATGCGATGCTTCATCAAAGGCAGCCGCTGCCTTGGCTCTATTTTCATCTTGTTCCTCCCTCAGACAGCAGCTCATTGACATCTTGCATGTTGATGCTCACTTGTTTGCAAAGTAGCTCATCGCCTTTCTCCAGCTCAGCGCTGAAGACTGGAGAACCGAGGAGGAGGGAGCCGCTGGTGACGACGGATGCGAGGAGTGGGCCAGTAGGGGAGGGAGCGGGGTATTGCCTCCGGCGCCTTCACGATCGACGGCAGGAGGCGCCCCCCAGGAAACGGAGATTTGATGGAGGAGAGAGACGTCAGTTCAAGGGTCGAGCCAGTCAAGGTCAATGGAAGACGCCCTGCAGAAGCCTGTGGCTTACATGGTGTGTAGGATGGAACTGCAGATGCAGGTTTACACCAAAAATAAGGTTAAAAATTAAAAAAGAAAAAAATAGGTTATGTTTCGGGTTGAAACTCTTCTTTAATTTTATACACCTCTATAAGATTACCCCTCCTGCATTCCAAGGCATAAGGTCCTAGCCTGCTCAACCTGCACTCCTTCCATCTTAACAAAATCCTTCCAATAACAGGGTTTAGGATAAAGCTCGTACCAAAAGATCTGGGTCTGTCATGATGGGTGAAATTCCCATTCCTAGTGGCAACAGTGAGAATGGAGAATTGATTCACCAGGATGGTGATGCCAGGAGCTGCAGATGCTCATTTACAAAAAAGGACACATAGTGCTGGAGTAACCCAGCGGGTCAGGCAGCATCTCTGGATGACATGGATAGGTAACATTTCGGGTCAGAACTGTGGTTATAAGGAGACATTGGATTGGATGGGTCTATTCACACTGGAGCTGGAGACCAAAGGGCGACTATAATTTATAAAGTCACGATGAACATAGATATGACGGGTATTTATTTTCCCAGGACAGGGGAGTCTAGAACTACACAGGTCAAGTTTAAAGTGAGAAGAAATAAATTAAAAGGAGATCTTTGATAAGTTGTTCCACACAGGTGATTACCTGGAAGAGGAAGAGATTACCTGCCAGAGCAAGTGGTGGAAGAGGATGCAATGACAACATTTTAAAGGTTACAGGTACTAGGATAGGAAAGGTTAGGAGGGATATGGGGGAACAAGCCCATTGCAGGCAAATGGGATTAGTGAAGATGGGCGGTACGGTCATGTGGGCAGAAAGAGTCAATTTCTGTGACTTTAATTTCAGACTTTAGAGATATATTGCGGAAAACCTCGGCCCACCGAGTCCGCACCGACCAGCGATCACCCCGTAACCAGCACTATCCTACACACTAGGGACAATTTATAATGTTACCGAACCCAATTAACCCACTAAACTGTAAGTCTTTGGAGTGTGGGAGGAAACTGGAGAAAACCCACACAGATGCAGGGAGAATGTACAAACTGCGTACAGACATCGAACCCAGGTCCCTGACACTGTAAGGCAGCAAATCTACCACTGTGCCGCCGTGCTGTATGATTCAATGATCTCATTGCTGCCATCTAGACAGGGCTGTGGCCCTTGCCGCCCACTCACTGTCCTGTTGGCATCTGAGCGTTAATCCTAAGGCAGTAACATACTCCAGCGTCTATCTCATAGCACAGAATGTCAGAGGCAGATAACGTGAAATGGGAACAAATGCCAAAGGCCCATGATCTTTAGTGGCATCCTTTTGTTTCAAACAATATTTCCTGTACGTGTTCGCATTTACCTCCTGGCACTTTGTTCAGTTTTATTCCCTTTTCTTTCCAATTGTGTGTCTCACTTTTACACTGCACAATAAATACAGTTGAAAAATCTCAACCGGTCTATCATTATTTTGGGGGAATATTCCATAAGCCATCTCTTCTTAAATTAAAGAATCATAGAGCATGGAAACTATAGCCCGCTGGATCGCTCTGACCATTAAACGCTCATTTGCACTAATCCCAGGCTAATGCCATATTTAGTCTTCTCCACACTCCATCAGTTCCCCGCAGATTCAAACCCCTCCTTCACACCAAGGAAAGATTAAAGTGGCCAAGCATCAGTCTGAAGAAGGGTCTCGACTTGATTCCTTCTCTCCAGAGACACTGAGTTACTCCAGCTATTTGTGTCTATCTTCGATTTAACCCAGCATCTGCAGTTCTTTCCTACACATCTTATCCTATTGCTTATCTGTGGGGAGGAAATAGAAGCCTGTAATGTAAGGGTTAAACAGACTATGTCAGCTAAAATAGAGTTGCCAATTACATTTACAGCACCACCACATGTCAAAGCTTGGTTAGGAACACAATTTGATGTTTCGGAAGAATGCTTAGGCCAACTTAGAGGGAGCAGTAAATCATGTGGCCACCTGCCGGGTCACTAAGATAACCCTTTGCCTTCCCAGAGACATCCCAGACTAGCTTGGCGTCCGATACGACAAATAACTCACGTTAGTTTGGCACAAAGGAGGATGGCTAGTTTAAAAAAAATCCCTGTTCTGTTTGGATTAGGGTGGAAACGCAAGCTTGTTTTATAATATGAATGCGTGCTTAGACTGCAATTGAACAAAGACCAAGTTCGGCGAGGGAGATAGAGAGTGAAAGGGAGAGAGTGTGAGAGGGGGAGAGGGGCGAGGGGGAGGGGAGGAGGGAGAGGGGGGGAGGGAGGGAGGGAGAGAGAGGGGGGGGGAGAGAGGGAGAGGGAGGGAGAGAGAGGGGAAGAGAGAGCGAGAGAGAGAGAGGAGAGAGAGAGAGAGGGGATAGAGAGGGGGAGAGAGAGAAAGGAAAGATTGGGAGAGACGGGGAGGAGAGAAAGGGGAGGAGTGTGAAAGGAGAGGGAGTGGGGAGAGAGAGAGGGGAGGAGAGAGAGGGGGGAGGGAGAGAGGGAGGGAGAGAGGGAGAGAGAGGAGAGAGAGAGAGAGAGAGAGAGAGAGAGAGAGAAAGAGAGAGGGCGAGAGAGAGGGAGAGAGAGAGAGAGAGAGAGAGAGAGAGAGAGAGGGGAGGGAGGGAGAGAGAGAGAGGGGGAGGGAGAGCGAGAGGGAGGGGGAGAGAGAGGGGCTATTGTGCATGCTATCCAGTCAGCATAAATACATGAATATTGCTTTCTCTAATCTCAAGTATCCCCTGCATTCCTTCTCTTTGCCCCTCCCCCACCCTAGTCGTCCTTCCAGCTCCACTATGCATCCATATATATCCCTCCGTTATCACTCCCCTGACTCTCGGTCTGAAGAAGGGTCCTGACCCGAATGAATCATTACCTATTCCTTTTCTCCAGGGATGCTGCCTGACCCACTGAGTTATTCCAGCATTTGTGTCTATACATGATTACAGTCACGCCATCCACAGTACAGATACAGGATAAAAGGTATAACTTTTAGATCAAGTTAAAGTCCAGTAAAGTCTGATTAAAGATAGTTCGAAAGTCTCAAATGAAGTAGATGGAAGGTCAGGGCTGCTCTCTAGTTGGTGAAAGGATGGTTCAGTTGCCTGATAACAGCTGGGAATAAACTGTCCCTGCATCCGGAGGTGTGCATTTTCATACTTCTGTTCCTCTTGCCTGATGGGAGAAGGGGAAAGAAGGAGTGACCGGGATGAGACTGGTCCTTGATTATACTGGTGTCCTTGTCGAGAGTCTATGAAGTTTGTGAATGGTATTTACAGAGTACTAGATTCACATATTTACAGTGCTCTGCAGGTAAGAATGTACATGCAGAGAGCATCAACGGTCAGGTTGGAAACTGGTTTGCAGGAATGGTGAAGCAGAACTGTACGAGTGCACTATTCTGTTTGTTTTTAGACTTTAGAGATGCAGCGTAGAAACAGGCCCTTTGGCCCAGGCAGTCCATGCCCAGAGGACATAGGTTCAAGGTGAAGGGGAAAAGATTTAATAGGAAGCAGAGAGGTAACTTTTTCACACAAAGGGTGGTGGATGTATGAAACAAGCTGCCAGAGGAGGTAGTTGAGGCTGGGACTATCTCAACATTTCACAAGCAGTTCATGTACACTCTAATATCTTACACACAAGGGGCAATTTACAATATTTTTATAAACCAAATCCACATGAAATGTTTGCATTTTGCTATCCGCAGCCACCTGGGAGAATGGCTGGAGAGGGGAGTGTGGGTTTTCTCTGGATGCTCTGGTTTCCTTCCACATTCCAAAGACGTGCAGGTTTAATTAGCCTCTGTAAATTGCCCCCTTGTGTGTCAGGAATGGTGAAGAAAATAGGATAACATTGAATTAGTGTGAACAGCTGTTCAATGGTCGGCATGGATTGATGGTGCGTTTTGTTCCTCTAAACTCCAAATAAAATTAAATCTATTGCTTCTAGTTTCTACCACTCACCTACACCATGCTGTGACAATATTTTAAGTTCCTTTCTGTTCCCTCAGCAGCCATTTCCCCAGCTAGATGACGAGGATAACTATTTAGACTTTAGGCCTTAGAGATAGAGCGCGGAAACAGGCCCTTTGGCCCACCAACCTGCGATCCCCGTACATTAGCACTATCCTACACTCTAGGGACAATTTTACAACCTGTACCAAAGCCAATGAACCTACAAACCTGCACATCTTTGGAGTGTGGGAGGAAACCCACTCGGTCACAGAGAGAATGCACAAACTCTGTACACACAGCACCCATGGTCAGGATCGAACCTGGTTCTATGGCGCAGTAAGGCAGCAACTTTACCACTGCACTAATATGCCGTTCTGTTTCAGCTGTGTTTCAGTTGAAGGCACACTAGTCCCTGGGTGCAAAGGCTCAGTATTTGCTCCAGAGATGTGAGCACAGAAATATGAGCTGACAAGACTACAAGGTGCCAGGGGAGAGATATGCTGTTGGGGGTGAAGTCTTTTGGGTGAGATTCACGCCAAGCTCTTGCTTACTCTCTCAGCCGAACAGGAAAGTTCCCATGATAATCTTTTAGAAGAGCTGTAGAGGTATCCCCAGTGCCCTGGACAATTATTATCCCTCACTCAAGGAGATTATGTGGTTGTTATCACATTAATTATACTGCTTGTAAGAGCATGCTGTGTGCCTGTGGTGGTCGAGTGGTTAAGTTAGCAGATGAGCAGCTAGAGTTTTGGATGATTGATCCAGAAACATGAGTTCAAATCCCAGCATGGCAGTGAGGGAATTTAAATTCAAGTAATTAAATAGATCCAGAATTGAAAGAAAAACGATCTCAGCAATGGTACCCATGAAACTAACAAACTGTAATAACAGTAAAATAGAAAATACTGGAAGTGTTTCATGCTTCTAACTGCACTGATTAATCCATTTGATTTTCCTGTTATTTTCCCACACCTTCATTGCTATTAAAAACAAACTTGTTTTTTCCATATTTCCTATTTCTCACAAAAGATCTCAAAACCTCGAGCTCCAACCGTTTCTCTTTCAAGAGCACGGAGAAAGGTTCCATCCTAAAATGTTGCCTGTCCTTTCCCTTCCCCAGATAGTACCAGATCTGCTGAGCTACCAACCCAAAATATCATCTGTCCTTCCCGTCCCCAGATGCTGCCACACCTGCTGAGTTCCTCCAGCACATCAGGTTTTGCTCAGGATTCCATTGCTTACAGTTTTTTCTGTCTGATCTTTCCACCAAAGTTGCCTGACCCGCTGAGTGTCTCCAGCATTTTCGCTTTTTGTTTCATATTTCCAGCATCTGTAGGTTTTTGGTTTTCATTCTCAATTGTAAAAAAGACACTTCCAGCTCAGTAATTAGGGTGGCACAGAGGTAGAGTTACAGCCTTATAGTGTCAGGGACCTGGGTTTGATCCTGACTACGAATGCTGGTTGCACATAGTTTGTACGGACTCCCTGTGACCATGTGGGTTTTCTCCAGGTGCACCGGTTTCCTCCCTCACTCCAAAGACGTGCAGGTTAGTAGGTTAATTGGCTTCGGTAAAATTGTAAATTGTCCCTAATGTGTAGGATTGTGTCAGTGTATTGGACGATCGCTGGTCGGCCCATTCACGGTGAGCCGAAGGACATGTTTCCGTGTTATATCTCTAAAATCTGAAGTCTAAAAAGAAACAAAGTGCTGGAGTAACACAGCAGGTCAGGAAGCATCTCTGGAGAACATGGATGGCTGGCATTTCGGGTCGAGGCCCTTCTTCAAACTGAAACCAAAATGCCACCTATCCATGTTCTCTTAGGACACTGCCTGACCTGCTGAGCTACTCCAGCACTTTGTATCCCTTTGTATATTAAGCAGCATCAGCAGTTCTTTGTTCCTGCACTCTTTCCAGCACCAGTTTGTAACTCGGCTATTCACAGCTCTCACATGCACATTCAAATTCATTTTAAATGGCTTTTTTTTCATATATTATATTCCATTGCACACAGCTCTGTGAAATGTAATAACATGCATACCATACTCACATTTTTCTCCAAACTGCATCAACGACAGGAATACTGATATTCCTGAGGCAGGATTTGTATTCTCATGGTGTCAATTCAATTCACTTCTACTAATTGAGATGAAGCAGCATTTCTAAAGCACCATAATAATTGTTCCTATTTATCTGGCCTTATGAGACTGTAAACTTACTTTAAACATGAATTCAAAAGGGATCTGGTGATGATTCATATGCTGGAGATGTAAATATGAATCATGACATTGTGGACCCAGGTACTGATGTCTGCCAAAGTAATTCTCAATGTCCCTGACATTTGTAATCATTCAAATATTACTTAGCAATGCAGTAAACAATTCAAAACATTTAGCTCAGTCTCGAGACAAGGCGTGGAAACAGGCATTTCACCCAAAGAATCCACATCAACCATTGATCATCTGTTCACACAAGTTATCTAGTCATAGAGTGATAGAGTGTAACTGTGCAGAAACAGGCCCATTGGTCCAACTTGCCCACATGTCCCATCTACACTAGTCCCACCTGCCTGCATTTGGTCTATATCGCTCTAAACCTATCCTATCCATGTACCTGTCTAAACATTTCTTAAACGTTGCGATAATACCTGCCTCCACAACCTCCTCCAGCAGCTCGTTCAATACACCCACCACCATTTGTGTGAAAATGTTACCCGTCCGGTTCCTATAAAATCTTTCCTCCCCCCACACCTTAAACCTATGTCCTCTGGTTCTCCATTCCCTTATTCTGGGCAAGAGACTCTGTGCGTCCACCCGATCTATTTCTTTCATGATTTTGTACACCTTTAGAACACCTCTCGTCCTCCTGTGCTCCAAGGAATAGAGTACTAGCCTGCTCAATCACTCACTATAGCTCAGGAACTTTGAATCCTGGAAATATCCTCATAAATCTTCTCTGCACCCTTTCCAGGTTGACAACTTCTTTCCTAATACCAGGTGCCAAGAACTGAACACAATACTCCAAATCAAGGGTTCCCAACCTGAGGTAAATTTCATCTACTCAGAGGATTAATTTGTAATTTCTGGATTTGTACATGTTTTTTCTCATTGACTGACTGTGTTTAGTTTTGGTATACCGGTATCTGTTCATCATTAGTTGTTCATAAATAAGTGAAATAACATTGTTGTGTGCTATTAAAGTTGCCAGGGGTAAACGGGATGAAAAAGGTTGGGAACCCCTGTCTAAATGCTCAAGTTCTATGTAATCCCATTTTCTTACACACTCCCTATGCACCAGGGGAGATTTAACAGAGGTCAATTAACGTGAAAACCCGCACGGATTTGGGACCAGAGCACCTGGAGGAAACCCACGCGGTCCCAGGGCGAACATGAAAACTGCACACAGACAGTACCCGATGCCAGGATCGAACCCAAATTTCCAGCGCTGTAAGGCAGCAGCCCTGCCTGCTGTGCCACTGCGTAACATCATGAAAATACAACAACATAAGCCATCTAAATATGCTTCCAAATATTACAGCAAACACAAGTAATGAATGCTTTAACATCTTATTCGTACCTTTCTTCCCCTTGGCTGTTCTAATTCGGATGGATGATTTGACTTGCAAAGATTGCAGTGGGAGTAAGTGGACACAAGATCCATGCACAGATTCACAACATATTTCTGTGGAATTTCAACAATTTTGTGCTTCGTCGCTGGACTGCTCGCAGAGTTTAATGAGAGTGACAGACTCACTGAAAGCAATCTATCAGTGACTTGTTCTCATGAGGTTAGGATACATGTTCCAAAGTCATGATCCTGCCAGTATTTACTCAGGTTAATGCTGCCAATTTCTTGCAGAATGTTTGGCGAAAAACCCTAGCCATTGTGCACAGTTTGGGCAGTGATTTAGCACATGGACTACCCATCCTTCTACATATATGTAAAAAGGACATGTTCAGCATTAAGTACAAGGAGTTCCTGTAAATGGCTAATTGGCCTGTTCTACTTAGGCAATTTTTTGGGCGACGTCCGCAAAATTTTCAACATGTTGAAACATTTTCAGCGACAGTGGCGATAATTTTTGCTGTCCTAGGTTGTCGTAAATTATCGTAGGTTGATGTAGGTGTTGTCCTAGGTTGTTGTAGGTTGCCGCTGGTGCTGTCGTAGGTTGTCGCCAGGTGTCGTAGGTGAATTCCATTAGAACTAATCCCTGGCAGTCGCCTAAAGAGTCTCCTAAGTGGGACAGGCCCATAACACTGACTTCTTCATTTTGCTCAGTAGATGGCAGCCTCACACTGTGCCAACACGAATGGAAATTGCCAATGTTTGACCTCTATGAATGTGAAATAAAATATTATTTAAAATAAAACTTATATATGCGCTGTTGCTAATTCACTGAGCATACTGTGCCTGAATGAAGATAGAAGATATTTCTTTCAGTTCTTAATGACCTTTCCTTTGCCCATAATTTGTGAATTATGCCAATCCTTAACATAAAAGCACAATAACGCAGACACAAAGGGGATATTTCAAAGTCACAAAGAGTGCTCTAACAGAAAAGTGGGGATTGGTGCTAAAAAGGAAAGCTATTAGTTAGTTTTAGTGGAAAAGCAAAACACTCTTGGAATTTTTTCCAGATTACTGCTGGAAATCTGAAGTAAAATCAAAACAATGCCATAAATGCTTAATAGGATAGGCTGCAAATGTGAAGAGTAAAACAGAGATAATGAATCCGGCTGTTGATCTTTCTGGGCAGCACGATGGTAGAGTTGCTGCCTTACAGCGCCAAATGTTCAATACTGACCACGGGTGCTGTCTGCACAGAGTTTGTACGTTCTTCCCGTGACCTGCATGAGTTTACTCCAAGAGCTCCAGTTTGCTCCTACACTCCAAAGATGGACAAGTTTGTAGGTTAATTGGCCTGGTAAAATTAGAAATTGTTCCTAGTGTGTGTAGGATAGTGTTGGTGTGCAGGGATCGCTAGTCTCATTGGGCCAAAGGGCCTGTTTCCATACTGTTTCTCTAAACTAAACTAAACGAAATGAAGAAGATGAAGTTAACGATGTTAAGATGCTGTGTAAGGGAGCGAACAGGGAAGAGATCAAAATAAAAGGTATGTAACAGAGCAGGAGATTAAAAGAATGGTTCACATGCCTGAATTTCTGGTGGATTAGTGATGGCGAGAGATAGCAGCTTCAAATTCCTGGGCATTAACATCTCAGATGTGCTGTATTGGCCCCAACACACAGAGATAATGGTGAACAAGGTGCACCAGCAACGTTACTTTCTTAGGACTTTAAACAGGGGTGGCATGTCACTGAATACTTTAACAAATTCCTACAGATGTACTGTGGATAGCATCCTGCCTGGTTGGATCAAGACCAGGTAAGGTAATTGCAACTCACAGGAGGATAAGGAGGAGTGTGGTGGACTTCAGGGAGTGGTGGACTCTGCCCAGTCCATCATACAGACAGCCCTCCCCACCAATGAAAGCATCTAAGTGAGGTGCTGCCTCATGAAGGCCCTATAGCCGAGACCTTCCTGAGGTGCCATGGCCGCGGTGCCTACCCAAAGGTTCGTCGGACCGCGGAACCCGTCCGAAGACTCGTTGGACCACAGTACAAGAGGGAGCCACTGGAGATGTTGGATGCAAGGCATGGGCCATTAGGATAGTGAACCAGAGTAATGCCTCCATCACTTTCAGCGCCTGCAGGAGCTACCCCCAGGCTACAAAAAATGTCCGGGCGAGGAGAGGAACTTTTTTTTTAAAGGCAATATACAATAGACAATAGGTGCAGGAGTAGGCCTTTCGGCCCTTTGAGCCAACATCACCATTCAATGTGATCATGGCTGATCATCCACAATCAGTACCCGTTCCTGCCTTCTCCCCATATCCCCTGACTACGCTATCTTTAAGAGCTCTATCTAACTCTCTCTTGAAAGCATTCACAGAATGGTCCACCACTGCCTTCTGAGGCAGATAATTCCACAGATTCACAACTCTCTGGGTGAAAAATATTTTCCCCATCTCCGTTCTAAATGGCCTACCCCTTATTCTTAAACTGTGGCCTCTGGTTCAGGACTCCCCCAACATCGGGAACACGTTTCATGCCTCTAGCGTGTCCAATCCCTTAATAATCTGATATGTTTCAATAAGATCCCTTCTCATCCTTCTAAATTCCGGTGTATAGCCCAGTCGCTCCATCCTTTCAACATATTAAAGTTCCGCCACCCCGGTAATTAACTTTGTGAACCTACGCTGCACTCCCTCAATAGCAAGAAAGTCTTTCTTCAAATTTGGAGACCAAAACTGTACACAATACTCCAGGTGTTGTCTCACCAGGGCCCTGTACATCTGCAGAAGTACCTCTTTGCTCCTATACTCAACTCCTCTTGTGATGAAGGCCAACATGCCATAAGCTTTCTTCATTGCCTGCTCTACCTGCATGCTTACTTTCAGTGACTGATGAACAGGGACACCCAGATCTCGTTGTACTTTCCCTTTTCCTAACTTGACACAATTCAGATAATAATCTTCCTTCCTGTTCTTGCCACCAAAGTGGATAAACTCACATTTAACCACATTAAACTGCATCTGCCATGCATCTGCCCACTCACCCAATCTGCATCATTTGGGATCCCCACCATCTGGGTCATGGCTTCATTTTACTGGTACTGTCGGGCAGGAGGTAAAGAAAGCGAAAGTCCTACACCACCTGGTTTGGGAACTGGTACCTTTCCGACAACCATTGTTGTAGGTGTTGGCGAGAGTCCAGAGGAGGTTTACGAGAATGATCCCAGGAATGAGTGGGTTAACATATGATGAGCATTTGACAGCACAGGGCCTTCACTTGCTGGAGTTTAGAAGGATGAGAGGGAACCTCATTGATACTTACCGAACTGTGAAAGGCCTGGATAGAGGATGGTTCTACTAGTGGGAGAGTTTAGGACCAGAGGCCACAGCCTCAAAATAAAAGGATATACCTTTAGGAAGGGCATGAGGAGGAATTTATTTTGTCAGAAGGTGGTGAATCTGTGGAATTCATTGCCGCAGAAGACTGTTGAGGCCAAGTCAATGAATATTTTTAAGGCAGAGTTTGACAGATTCTTGATTAATGTGGATGTCAGGATTCATTTGGCCCATCAAGTCTACTCTGCCATTCAATCATGGCTGATCTATCTTTCCCTCTCAACCCCATTTTCCTGCCTTCTCCGCATAACCCCTGACACCCTTACTAATCAAGAATCTGTCGATCTCCATCTTAAAAATATCCATTGGCTTCCCTCCACAGCAGTCTCTGGCAATAATTTATCTTTTGAATCCAAATCCTCCATTGTGAAGAAACATTGAACTATAAATGCTGGTTACTGCAAAAAAGGACACAAAGTGCTGAAGTAACTCAGCAGGTCAGGCAGCATCTCTGGAGAACATGGATAGGTGACATTTGAAGAAGGGTCTCGACCTAAAATGCCACTTATCCTTGTGCTCTGGAGATGTTTCCTTACCTGTTGAGTTACTCCAGCTCTTTGTGTTTAGTTTAATTTAGTTTAGATTATTGTCATGTGTACCAACATACAATGGAAAGGTTTTGTTGTATGTTAACGAGTCACACAAAAGACTACACATGATTACAATCGTGTCATCCACAATGTACAGATACATGATAAAGGAAATATTGTTCAGCGCAAGATAAAGCCCGATAAAGGATAGTCCAAAGGTCTGCCATGCGGTAGATAGCAGCTCAGGACTGCTCTCTAGTTGTTGATCGCATGGTTCAGTTGCCTGATAACAGCTGGGAAGAAACAATGGGCCTGAATCTGGAGGTTTGCGTTTTCTCACTTCTGTACCTCTCGCCTGATGGGAGAGAAAAGAAGAAGGGGGACCGAGGTGACTCGTCTTTCATTATGCTGGTGGCCTTACCAAGTCCGCATGAAGTGTAAATAGAGTCAATTAAAGGGAGGCTGGTTTGTGTGATAGTCTGGGCTGCATCCACAATTCGCTGCAATACCTTACTGTCTTGGATGAAGCTGTATGATGCTGTAATGTATCCCAATAAAATGCTCTCCAAATCTGATCTGCATCCTCAAATTTTTAATGAAACCACAATTTTAATTTTGTACTGGATCTAGGTGTTTCAAGTCTTCTGAAAGCATTTGCTATTTTTGGATGGACCCTTTGCCTTGTAAAAACATAATCCCAGAAAATTCTCCCATTATTCTTTGCCGACACATTATCACTGGAATGCAGAGAAAGCCCAGGAGAACATACAATCCACCAACACGTTTTCTGCAGTTCGCTTGGGCAGTTAACAACCCAACGGTATGAACATTGATTTCTCTAATTTCAAGTAACTCCTGCATTCCCTCCCCTCTTCTCTCTCTTCGCCACCTCCCTCTCCCCACACCTAATCATTCTACCAGTTCCACTGTTTGCATTCTTGTATCCCTCTCGTTAGCACATCTTCCCCAGCCAACAATGGGCCATTATGGACTCCACCTTTCCTGAGGTCATAAATTCATGTTCATAAGTTATAGGAGCAGAATGAGGTCATTCGGCCCATCATGTCTATTCCGCCATTCAATCGTGGCTGATCTAACTTTCCTTCTCAACCCCATTCTCCTGCCTTCTTCCCATAACGCCTTTACACCTTTACTAATCAAGATTTGCCGGCCATGATTTGTTTCGGACTTTTCTCGCCTTTAGATCACCCTCCCTCTCTCCCAGATTTATTTTGCAGTCTAAAGAAGGATTCCAAGCCGCAATGTCACCTATAGAGATGCTGTCTGACCCATTGAGTTACTCCGGCAGTTTATGTCTATATCCAGTTAAGAATGCAGTTTTACTTGATTTGATTGCTGACTATATTTAAGCTTCTTGGATCCTGACAAAAATGTCTGAAAGCCTGGTTGGATTTTCTTTTAATAACTTCCAGCTTGCATGAAACTGTGGGTGCAATACTTGTCTGAAGGTATTATTGTAAAAAGACTGCATACTTATTGTAGCCGTGCTGAGTGATAGTCTGCACAATTGACACATTGACATCTAAATCAACATGGCATCTCTATAATGCAACTTTCTGTTTAAATTAATTGTGTGGCTAAAATCTCCAATTAATATTGATCATCCCAAACTTAAAATTGATAAAAAATATATATGAATAAGGAGCAGGAATAAGTCACATTGCCCAGCAAACCAGCTATGCCATACATTCAGGTTTATAGCTGACATGCTGTAATCTCAACTCCACATTCCTGTCCACCTATGATAACCTTTCATCCAAGTCAAGTCAAGTCAAGTCAAGTTTATCCTCTTGCTTATCAAGAATTTATCTGTAAAGGAATATAGACGTCGTCCTTAGTCCTTCAACTAAGTCTTTATTAAGACACTACTTACACACGTCCCAGCACTAACCACAACTGGTCTACACACGTACTGGAACCTACAGGGGGAGGGTGCATGCAGATACTACAGTTATACTACAAAATGTGGGAGTGTCAATATGGTAATGAGGTAACTACATATATGGTTTCATGCATAACCATCTACATCTTTTCCCGTAGGATAAAAAGCAGCAGGGTAATTATACAAACCTGCAATATAATGACAGTATCAATTATCAAACATCATAATACTAAGCATAGTCGCCATACCGATCTGGGGCCCGAACAACTCTACCTGAGCGGGTCCGTACAGCACCCTCACTCCCCTCCCCCAAAGAGAAAGGCAGGGGCAGAGAACAATGTGGGGATGGTAGATCAGGCATCAAAACAGGCGGCTGACCAGAAACTGGTGGACTGAGAGGCGAATAAGAAGGAGAAAGAGAAGAAGTAGAACCAACAGGCGAAAAACGTGGAGGAGACACACCGGCTGGGGAGCTGAGGCCAGGAGGCACAGAAGTAGGCACAGTGGGGGCACGAACAACAGCAGGGGTAGGCGGCACAACCCGAGGAGGAGAGACGGGCCACGGAGAGGATGGCTCCTGGAAAGAAATCGGGGGAGCAGGCTCACGGACAGCTAACAGATGTTGGCGACTGCGACGGTACACAGTGCCCTCGTAGTCTACCAAATAGGAACGGGGCGAGTCAGCAACCCCTACTACAGTGGCAAGTTTGGAAAAACCGGTGGGTGCATACGGACAACCTGACCCGTTGTAAGGGGAGGTAAGGGGCGGCAAGACTTGTCATGGGACCGACGCTGGATTTCGTGGCGTTGAGAAATACGGCGGTGGACCGCATCAGGGGGGCGAACCACCGGGACCAGCGACTGCTGAGAGATTGGCATAGGCGGGCGCAGGACACGAGACATGAGCCGTTGAGCAGGTGAACCCAAAACCCCGTCTCTAGACACATTGCGCAGATTTAACAGTCCCTGATAGAAATCACAGTTAAACAAGCGAGACTGCTCCAGCAATGTCTTCGCGCTGCGCACAGCACGTTCAGCCAGTCCGTTACTCTGAGGGAACTCAGGACTGCTAGTAAAGTGAGTAAAGTTCCATTTGGTAGCGAAGGCAGCAAATTCGGCACTTGTAAATTGTCGGCCGTTGTCAGTCTGGAGCTTGACCGGGGAGCCAAAGGCAGCAAAGTGACGTCGCAGCTTGCCGATGACCATCTCCGATGTGATGGTGGGAAGAAGGTCCACTTCAAACCATGACGAATATGAGTCCACTAACACCAGGTAGTTCTTCCCACGCCACTCAAATATATCTGCAGCCAGTGAAGACCAGGGCATGTCAGGGGCCGGCTGCTGCAACAGGGGCTGGCGTTGATGGTGAGGGGCCATGGAGTTGCACTCAGCACACGCTGCAACTCGAGCCTTGATATACTTGGCCATGGCAGGCCAATAGTACTGCCCTTGAGCATGGGCAACGGTAGCGTCAGCGCCCGGATGCCCGGAGTGAGCAGCAGAATAGTAAGCATCATAGAGCGAGGCAGGAATCACCACCTTGTGACCTTTCACGATGATACCATCCCGAAGCACAAGCTCGTCCCGAACCAGGAAGAACGGGCGCACGCCAGCAGGCAGAGAGTGGGGCTTGCGGGGCCAGCCGAGCATAATGACAGCAGACAGCTGTTGCAAGTCAGGGTCAGCAGCAGTGTTCTCGATCAGGCACTGCAACTGCTTTGAGGGGACAAAATTTACATTGAGAACATGCAGGTCAGCTTGCTCGTATGGATGCTGGGCACAGGTGGACTGAGGTGCCCTCGACAGGGCATCGGCAACATGCATTTCGGTGCCCCTCCTGTACACAATGACGAATTCAAACCGCTGTAGCTGTAACATCATCCGCTGCAGACGGGCCGGGGCAGCATGAATGGGCTTGTTCAATATTGTAACCAGCGGCTGGTGGTCTGTTTCCACCGTGAACCGAACACCAAAGAGAAAGTCCCGAAACTTTGAGCACGCAAACACCACAGCCAGGAGCTCCTTTTCAATTTGAGCATACCTTTGCTCCGTGTCCGTCATGGTGCGAGAGGCAAACGAGACAGGCAGCAGAGAATCCCCATCACAAAGTTGCATGCAGGCTGCACCGAGGCCAAAACGAGAGGCATCGCAGGTCACCACAATTGGGAGTCGGAGATCGAAAAATCGGAGCACCGGTGTATTGACCAGCATTTTCTTTAAGTTGTCAAACGACTGTTGGTGCTGCGGGCTCCACGACCAGGCAACATCCTTCTTTGTCAGGAGGCGCAACGGCGCACTGAGCTCGCTGAGACGCGGAACAAACTTGCCCAGATAGTTTACCATCCCGAGAAACCGCTGCAGACCAGCGACATCCACAGGTGCAGGGAACTCGGAGATGGCAGCAGTTTTTGTAGGGTCGGGTTTCAAACCTTGAGAGGTAAAAATGTGACCAACATAGGACACCTCAGACAATCGGAACCTGCATTTGGATGGGTTTAGTTTGAGGTTTATCTGGCGAGCACGGTCGAGGACCCGCCGGAGATTTAGGTCGTGTTCCGCGACATCCCGGGCATACACGAGGATGTCATCGACAATGATGGCACATGGTAGCCCGGCAAACAATTGCTCCATAGAGCGCTGGAAAACTTCGCTGGCCGAGCTTATCCCGAAAGGCATTCTGAGAAACTTGTACCTCCCAAAGGGCATTGCGAAAGCTGTCAAATCAGTTGACTGACTGTGCAGTGGAATCTGCCAAAACGAACTTCTGGCATCAAGAACAGAAAATACGGTGGCTTGACCAACCTGGGCAGCGACGTCCTCGACAGTCCTCATAGGGTAGTGGGGCCGCTTAATGGCAGTGTTCAAGTCCTTCGGGTTGATACAGACCCGGATTTCGTTCTTTCCTTTTTTTAAGGTAGCAACCATCGTGGACACCCAGCTAGTGGGCTCACTGATGGCTTTTAGCACCCCCAAGTTCACCATTTTGTCCAGCATAGCTTTGACTTTGTCTTTCATCGCGAAAGAAACCCTATGGCACGGACGGCACACAGGAGTAATGGAGGAATCTGTGGCAATTTTATATACGAGCGGCAGCTTGCAGAGCTGATCATCAAAAAGGTCAGGGTATTCAGAGACAGGGTCCAACACCACCCGTACCTCATGGACTGTACTGTCGAAAGCAACCAGGCCCAGATCCTGGCAAGCCTGATTACTCAGTAGAGGCACACAATCACAATCCAATACAAAAAACGATAAGTCACGAGATGTCTTCTGTAGCTTGCAGTGGAAAGTTACCCTCCCCACAGGTGTCAGTTCCTCCCCTCCGTATGCTCGCAGCACAGAGCGATCCGCAGTCAGTTGTTCATTAGACCTTATCTGGTGGAAGAGCGATGTTGAAATTACGCTGACCTTCGCACCCGTATCCAACTTCGCAGTGAAGGTTTTGTTATTGACAGTGACTAGTACCGATGGATCAGGGAGTCGAGTCTGGTTGTGCAGCAGAGCGTAAACCCTGGCATCCCCCATAGAGATGCTGGAGTCTGACTCGGGGGCTGACTCCTCGTTGTACTGTGAATCAAGGACACTTTCAATCCTCTGGAGATTGCTGAACACCTGGCGAGGTGGCTGAGCAGCGTTCCCACGGGAACGGCAGACCGACGCAAAATGATTTTGCTTTCTGCAATAGTTGCAGGCTTTTCCAGTAGCAGGGCAGGGAGACTGTGGCAAATGTCCATACCCACAATAGGGGCACTTTCTGGCACTCTGAGGGCGAGGGGCAGGAGCTGGGCGAGGCTGTGGTTTAAATTTGTTAGGTGCCCGCCGCGGCACAGACAGAGCGGCCACACCGACGGCACGGTTCCCAGATCCTCTCTCCCCACTGAACGGAGTAACGACCTCAGCAATGCGACAAGCATGCACAGCTTCGTTTAACGTGAGGTCAGGCCTCCTTAATAAATCAGACCGCAGCTTCTGGTCAAGCATGCCAGTAACTAATATGTCCCGCGTGAGCTGGTCACGCAACTCACCAAAACGACAGCGCTGGGATAGATGGCGGAGGTCGGCAATGAAACATTCCATAGGTTCCTCAGGCTGTTGCTTGCGAGAAAAAAAACGAGCTCGCTCCAAAATGCGATTCGAAGGAAGGTCGCAAATCTCTGTGAACTTCCTCAACAGACAAGCTGGGTCGTCCGGAGATTCGGCTGGCTCAACAATCTGGTCATCCGCATCCAGAGATGCTCTGAGAGCAGGAGGATCATTGCGGTGTGCAATATTGACATAGTGGTTGTAATCCATGACAAATGTGTCCCATCGCTCCGCGATGTCGGCATCAAAAACTAACGGGGAAGGCTTGCGACAAGACGAAGCCATCACTGCACACACACACACTCAAAAACTAAATAAAACCCGATGTACGAGAGGCGCAGATTTACAGGTTCTGACACCATGTAAAGGAATATAGACGTCGTCCTTAGTCCTTCAACTAAGTCTTTATTAAGACACTACTTACACACGTCCCAGCACTAACCACAACTGGTCTACACACGTACTGGAACCTACAGGGGAGGGTGCATGCAGATACTACAGTTATACTACAAAATGTGGGAGTGTCAATATGGTAATGAGGTAACTACATATATGGTTTCATGCATAACCATCTACATTATCCATCTCTGCCTTAATAATACAACAACAAGATTGTTTGCTCGGCTCTTTGAGGAAGATTTCTAAAGATTCACAACCCTCTGTGAGAAGAAAATAATGTTCTCTTTCTGCATGGTGACCTCTTATTTTTCATGGACTTCAGGCTTTGAGATTCTTCCACCAGAAGGAAATATCCTCTCCATGATCTTCCTGCCAAGACCCTGCAAGATCTTATATAATTCTGTCACTTCCCTAAACACTAGTGGTTCCGTGTCTAACCTGCCCTCATACAACAACCTGCACTTTCCAGGTACCAGTCTGATTAATACTCTCTGAACTGTTTCCAATGTATGTGGATCGATCTTCAGATAAGGAGACCAATAACATAGACAATATTTCACTTCTAGTCTCATCAATGACTGACATAACTGAAGTATAATCTCTACTTCCACAGCCGGTTCCATAACGAACAAATAATATTGTTGCTAATTATATACTGCACCTACAATGTAACCTTTTGCCAATCTTCCACAAGGTCACCCAGATACCTCTGCATCTCAGAGGTCTGTGATCTCTCACCGTTTAGATTACATGCTTTTGTTGTTTATCCGGCTGAAATGAATTCTTTCACATTCCATGCATTATACTCCATGCAAACTCATCTCTGTCCCTGTGATTTATGATCTGCAATATTCACCCCATTCTATTCCGCTCATGATTCTTTGCGGAAGGCAGACGGGGGGGGGGGGGGGGATGGGAAGAGGTGGCGAGGGGGGGGGTCCCGTTGGCGAAACTGACGGAGGACTATTTGTTGTATGTGACGGCTAGTGGGGTGAAAGGTGTGGACTAGGGGGACTCTGCCCTTGTTGTGAGTGGGGGGATGGGGAGAGAGAGCAGTGTTACGGGGTATGGAGGAGACCCTGGTGCAAGCCTCATCTATAGTGGGGGATACTCCACTGTCCTCCCTCCCTGTCTGCCTTCCGCAAAGACCGCTCCCTCCGTCAATTCTTCCCTTCCCTCCCGCTCCACCCCTTCCCCGGGCACTTTCCCTTGCAACCGCAAGAGAAGCTACACCTGTCGCTTTACCTCCCCCCTCGACTTGAATGAAGGACCCAAGCAGTCGTTCCAGGTGCGACAGAGGTTCACCTGCACCTCCTCCAACCTCATCTATTGCATCCGCTGCTCTAGATGTCAGCTGATCTATATCGGTGAGACCAAGCGAAGGCTTGGCGATTGTTTCGCCGAACACCTCCGCTCGGTCCGCAATAACCAACCTGGTGGCTCAGCACTTCAACTCCCCCTCCCATTCCGTATCCTACCTCTCTGTCCTGGGCCTCCTCCACGGCCAGAGTGAGCAACACCGGAAATTGGAGGAACAGCACCTCATATTCTGCTTGGGGAGTCTGTATCCTGGGGGCATGAGCATCGATTTCTTACAATTCTGTTAACCCTTGCTGTCTCCTCCCCTTTCTACCTCAGCCCTCGGACTCCACCTCCTCCTTTTTCCTTTCTTCTCCCCGCCTCCCCCCACCCCCTATCAGTCTGAAGAAGGGTTTCGGCCCGAAACGTTGCCTATCTCCTTCGCACCATAGATGCTGCTGCACCCGCTGAGTTTCTCCAGCATTTTTGTGTTCCAACTTCTGTACTCAATACAGAACGGATGAAGGTAAATATACTAAAAGCCTTCTTTATCACTCTGTTGACATGTGATGCTTATTTCAGGGATCTATGGAGCCTGTCCTCTACAACACTCCCCAGAGCCCTATTATTCCCTGTGAAGGTCCTGCTCTGGTTTGTCTTTCAGTGTCGGAGGCTGAGGGGAGACCTGCCAGTATCATATAAAATTATGAGAGGCATAGAGATGATAGTTAATCCGAATTGGGAAATGTTTCTGACTGCCTCCCATATCTGGGCACCTCATAATGTTATATACTTCTCTCAGGTCTCCACTCGGCCTCCAACATTCCCCAATGTTGTAATTTTCCTGAATTCTTTCCTCATATTCAATTGCTGATGCATGTTTTATTTTCAGGGCCATTACTAATATCCTCTACAGTAGACTGCTGCAAAGCATCAATTTAATTCATCTGCTATCTTTTTTTCCCTCCCACTATTAATATCTCAGATTTGTTTTTTGTAAGGCTATTACGTACATAGTTATTTTTTTTATAAATGAGATGAGGAAATACTTTTTTTCACCCAGAGAGTTGTGAATTTGTGTAATTCTCTGCCACAGAAGGCAGTGGGTACCAATTTTCAAAAGGGAGTTGGATAAAGTTCTTTGGGTTAATGGAATCAAGAGATATAGGGAGATAGCAGGAAGGTGGTACTGATTCTGGATGATCAGCCATGTGCCTGCTTCGAAGGGCCGATTGGCCTACTCCTGCACCTATTATTTTTATGTTTTCTATTCTATCTTGCTACCTTTTATTTACATTTCTGGCTAACTATCTTGACCCTTTAAGATGGTGGCAGTGGTGGATGGAGAAGAGGATTGGTGTTGGTGATTGGGCTGGGAGCTTACCTGTCATGCCCTCAGAGGCCCTCTTGGTGTCCTGTAGTCGGCTGCGGGAGGTGCCCTGGGACACAGAGGCTGAGCGGTGGCCGTGCGAGGCGAGGGACAGCCGTTCACGAGGCGATGTGTCCGGATCGATGTGTTGGTGGAGTGGGCCGCTGGAGGCCCTGCCTCAGCCTGCAGCTCGATTGAATCAGGGGCCTCTCCAAGAGGCTGAACGTGTGGATCGGACGCAGCTTTTAGCGGCACAGAGTGGCGGAGCAGCGGTGGAGGATACCAACACCATTGCCTGGCCAGGTTGACCCTTTGCAACACCAACCAAATTGTGTAATTTACAATGCTCTCACTTTCCCCTTTATATAGGGTTTTAGGCATTTTCTTTCTTTTTTAGTTCTAGAGAAGTATATGTTTTTTATAGATTATGTGTCTTCTGTGTGTCTTTTTAACTTGACTTGACTTGACTCTCTGAACAACCGCACAAGAGTTCCTATGTGTGTAAGCACAAATGGCAAATAAAGTTTTTGACCTTTGACCTTGACCCAGTGCTGCCACCAGGGCAACGGGCAAGTTATGGCCAAGTTATGACCACATTTTAACAACTTTAGACGTGAAGCATAAAAAATGGCACGTGAAATGTTGCAACTTGTGGGAATACATTTAATTGTCAAATACTACCACATTTTGTTAAATACGTTTCCTCAGTGTAGTCTACTATTCTTACACTCATGTACTTAAGTATGATTCTGCCCATGTATAGTCATATTTTTACTGAACTGTAAGCAAAAATAGAATTTCACTGTACCTAGGTATACTGGATGTGACAATAAAGTACCATTGAACTGTTGATTTCTGTCTTTAAATCTTCCTTCCTTCTGTCATGCTCTGTTCTTTACTATATACTTTCCATCTAATTTCTGAACTGCCTCCTATCTTTCGGCAATTATCTGGTAAGATATTAGGACTTAGGGCGCATACAGTGAGTGCTGAAATGTGTGAGTTAATCATTCAAGGTTTTTATTGCAAAGACAGGACATTTCCTCAGACTTTTTTTTGTTTAAATGATTTGTTGTCTTCCTATTGCACCACTAGTGCTCACAGATCCTGCATCAACTTCAAACATATTCCGTGGACAGAGATGAAAAGGAAAGATTCAAATCTGAAATGGAAAAAAAAAATCCTGCTGCCACCAGTGAGTAGATCTGTGAACAGTGGGGAAAAAAGAAGATTAATGCTTGTGATGACTTAGATCCTTAGGTATTGAAGCTGAAGTATTGGAAGGCAATGTTAACACTGTAAATACTGTATATGCTGATGGGGTTATGGTGTGACGCAAAGTCGTTCATCGCATCAAGCATTAGACTTAAACTCACAAAAGCTTCCAGTTAAATAACAAGATTGAAAGATAATCATATTACACTTTTACAAAATATTTTCTCTTTCGCAAATACCGGCAAATGAGAAAGAAGATACGGGAGCCTAAACACTGTAACATCCAGGTTCAAGAGCAGCTTCTTCCCTAAAGCCATCAGGCTATTAAACACTACAGGCTATTAAACACTACAACCTCCAGATAAGAGGCACAACAATCTGGAGAAATTCAGTGGAAACGGCAGCATTTCTGGAGAGAAGGAATGGGTGACGTTTTGGGTCAAGACCCTTCTTCGGAAACCATAGAGAACCTTCAGAGACCCTTCCATCTGAAGAAGGGTCTCGACCCGAAACGTCACCCATTCCTTCTCTCCAGATGCTGCCTGACCTGCTGAGTTACTCCAGCTCTTTGTGTCTATCTTCAGTTTAAACCAGCATCTCCAGCTCCTTCCTACACAACCCCCAAATAAGCTTTGAACTAGACTTGAGGGCATTAGTTTTGGCTTTTTGCACTATTATTGTTTGTTTTTATGTGTATGTACACAATTATTTCTGGGGCATTACTAACATCCTCTACAATAGACTAATACAAGCCATCTATTTATCTGCTATTCCTTTATTTCCCTCACTATTGATATCATATATATATATATAGCTATAAAATATATAACAAGAAATAGAAGGAGCAAATATGGTTTTGTGGTGTTCCATTGCAATTAATTCTAGGGTTAACTTTGTGCAAAACTGCCTGACTAATCTGACTAATCTCATTTATGTGGATGGTCAGAGTTGATAAGTACTGTATATCTATATAACTAAAAGTCTCATCTTGACCACTTTCTGTCTGCGTTGTATATTGATTTAAGAAAAAACACTACCATATATCACTATGATTTTTGGCCATCTTACTCACAGTCCTCCACCGCTGAGGCAGCCCAGAGGATTTTTCCAATCGAAGAAAAATGAAAAAAGTTATGAGTATTTAAAAATCTTGAGATCAGATGATTGGTCCTCTCCCCTGTCAATCACCATGATTAAGGTAACGCCCTTACTGGGGAGGGGGGGGGGGGGGGGGGGCAGGACTATAAAACCCTGGATGCCTGGTCATGAGTCAGTCACTCTGGAAGATCATGAGGGAGAGTCCACAACTGTGATTCTAAGTTGTGAAACACACTGAACTGTGAGTCTGCAATGTACTTGCAATAAATGATTTGTTAGCCCTTAATGACAATGCAATGAGTTGTTTGGCAATTTGGTGGCCTGCACTCTGCCTGAAATGCTATGAAACATCCTCATTACTCTTCTCTGCACTCTTTCCAACTTAACGATACCATGAAGTAAAGGGAAATTAGGAAATAATTTAATGACAATTTCTGGCGACGAATTATCATTTTGGGACATAATATGTCCAGACATTATAGATTATGTCAAAGTAAAAGTCTGTCAGCTGACTGACACCACATTAATATTTATTTCAGAGCTTCATCACTACATGCAAAACTGGTTTTTACCGATAACCCTGGCCCGAAAAGCATTGTTAAAACAATAAATAGCAGTTATGTATGTGTGGAGACATGGAGTAATACTTCACTTTCATTTCAGTTTTCATCCTGCATTTCAACATTTCATCTATACTTTTAAACTTTAGAACTTCAGAGATACAGTGGGGGAAACAGGTCCTTCGGCCCACCGAGTCCGTGCTGTCCAGCGATATCCATACACTATCACCATCCTACATACTAGGGACAATTTACAATTTACACCTTTGGATTGTGGGAGGAAACCAGAGCTCCCAGAGAAAGCCCACACGGTCACAGGGAGAATCTACAAACTCCGTACAGACTGCACCTGTGGTTAGGATTGTCCCTGAGTCTCTGGCTCTATAATGCAGCAACTCTGCCGCTGCAGTTGTGGTTTTTGTTGTCAATCAGCAAATAACTGGAGGAATATGTAAAATGGCCTTCATTAATTACTAGGTGCCCACCAATGAGAGAACTGTTTACTTTGATTACAGTCACAGCACATAATGCTTGTCTGAATGAGTGCTTCATTGTGCCCCTAAATTCTGTACAACATATTAAAAGCATTTTTTTGCAGAGTTTTGCTGATTTTTAATATGATGGGAGGCTAACAGTTTAGGATCAATTATTAGATAAGGCCTTGAAAGACTATAAATTAATCTGATTGAAGCATGCATGAGTAATAAGAATCAGTTGTGATTTATGATGTAGGGCTGTTTATCATCATATTTGCGTTATGCAGTTCCCAATATTAGTTACTTGTAATAAATGCCTTCTTAAATTGTTTCTCTGTTTTTGAATGAAAGTGTCGAACAAGATGCTTGCGTATAAGTTCATAAGTTCATTCGGCCCATCAAGTCTACTCTGCCATTCAATCATGGCTGATCTATCTTTCCCTGGCTTCTGTGCTGTGATTTCCAAATGTTTCCCTCAGGGATCCAGTCTCCAACTCCAGTGTGGGTCTGAGTTGGCACTCAGTTGGCACTTTCCACACAGCTGTGTGTGTTGTCTGCTGACTCGTGCCGTTCCAGTGAATCCTTACAGAGTTCACGGGGCCAAGATGAATGGGACACGGTGTAAGGGGAAGAGTGTAAGGTTGGGGTAGATGGGGCAGGGCGAAGGGGAGCAGAGTGGAGGGGGCACGATGTAGGGGGCAGGGTGGATGTGTACACCCCTGGTACACCTCCTAGTAAAAAGGCAAGTGGTAAAATCTGAGGAGAAATTATAGTGATTTGGGGAGTGTTGGTAGTAATGGGTGCTTGATGGGCAATTCAAACTGAGTGGGTTGAACAACCTAGAAACATTGAACTGCAGATGCTGGTTTTCAAAGAGGGGCACAAAATGTTGGAGTTATTCAGCGGGCCAGGCAGCATCGCTGGAGAACATGGAGAGGGGACATTTCGGGTTGAGACCCTTCTTCAGACTGATTGTAGCGTGGGGGAGAAGTAAGCTGAAAAAGAGGAGAGGCAGGGCCTGCGTGCGGGTGATAGGCAACTAGTTGGAACAAAGACCAAAGATGAGAAAAGAAGGAAGGTGTGAGATGGGTTTGAAGAGTTGCAGATTGTAAAGCTAGAGAGAGGAAATTGGCAGGATGGGGCAGGGGATGAGCGGAGGGGAGAAATAGGTGGCAGTCCAGGTGGATCACAGGGGAGGGAAGAGCGGTGGGGGAAGGGGGGGCGAGTGGGTTGCATGTCGGGGAGAAAAGGGGATTTTAGAGGCTACCTTAGATTGGAGTGTTCAATGTTCATACTGTCATCTTGTAAGCCACCCAAGTGGAATCTGAGGTGTTGTTCTTCCAATTTTTGTGTGGCCTTACTGGCTATGGAGGAGGCTCAGGACGGAAAGGTCAATGTGGGAATGGGAAGGGTTGTTAAAATGGTTGGCAACTGAGAGATCCAGAAGGCCTTGGCGGACAAACACTTAGTGTCCAGGGTTGAATAACTTGTTTGCCTGGTCTGTGACTAAATCTGACTGCTAGTGTGCTAACTTAACATTACATTGCCAAATTAAATCACACATTGGTGACTATCTCAGATCAATGTTTGATGTTAGCTTTCTCCAGTATTTTATGTACAACCCTCATCTTGGGCCCCAATTTAATGGCGATTAGAAGGTGTTAATCATTTGCCGACCCAACTTCTACAAACCATAAGCATGGAGAATTCACATACTTCTCCAATTTAAGTGGGGTTTAGTTTACTTTTTTGAAAAGATAGATCAATAGTTTTATGATCAATAATTCAACAGCAGAACTCTCTGCTAAGTATTCTGTGTGTGTATTGTCACGGAGAATCGGTCTACTACAAGACTTTATACCCATATTTCTAGCTCGACTAATTACAATTGTAAATGTTGAATCCTTTTAATATGGCTTTCAGGGCAAATCAGGGCTTTCATTTTGGAGGATGTGGGAGTGGAGGGTGGTTAAGGGGTGTGTTGTAAAGATAAAGGTGACCTGAAATTGGAGATGTCTATTTTCATGCCAATGGGTTTAGTTTAGTTTGGGGATACAGTGCGGAAACAGGCCGTTTGGCCCACCGATTCCACACTGACCAGTGATCTCCGTACACTAGTACTATTGTATTCACTCAGGACAATTTACAATTTTTTTTACCGAAGCCAATGAACCTACAAACATGTACATCTGCACCACTGTGCCATAGCTGTAGACTACCCAGGCAAAATATGAAGTGGTGTTCTTCTAGTTTGTTGGCTGCAGTCTGGGCAAACTTATGTACTTTATGTGACAAAGCTGTAAAGAAACTATTGATAACTCCATTAGTTGTCCACATCATCTCACATCCTCGGGAATTCAGGGACATGGGTTCAAACACCACTGTGGCCTCTCAAGTATTGAATTATAACGGCACATCTATCTGTGTGCTGCCTCATGGTCTTCCATTCTGTCTTAGAAATGTTCAAAAACTTTTGTTTTTTCAAGAATACAAGGGTGGCACAGTGATGCAGCGGGTAGAGTTGCTGCCTTACAGTGCCAGAGACCTGGGTTCGATCCTGACTGTGGGTACCGTCTATATGGAGTTTGTACATCCTCCCTGTCAATGCGTGGGTTTTCTCTGGGTGCTCTGGTTTCTTCCCACAGACAGGTTTGTAGGATAATTGGCTTAGGTAAAATTGTTAATTGTCCCTGTGTGTTGAACAGTGTTAGTGTTCGGGGGTGATCGTTGGTCGGCGTGGACCTGGCGGGCTGAAGGGCCTCTTTTCGTGCTGTTCTGAAGCCAAAGTCAAAAATCTAAATATGATGTTTGGAGTGAAACTATTGCTATCTATAGTTACTCATTAATAGTTTAGTTTTGTTTATTGTTTTTTGTTCATTATTATCACATGTACTCGGGTAACAGTGAAAAGCTTTTGTTTAAGTGCTATCCAGTAAAAGAAACGACTATACATGAATACAATTAAGCCGTCCACAGTGAATAAATAAAGGGAATAATCTGTAGTGTCAGGTATGATTATGGGATCTGAAAAAGTCGGATTAAAGATAGTTCAAAAGTCACGAACGAGGTAGATGGGAGGTGTAGGAAGGAACTGCAGATGTTGGTTTAAATCGAAGATAGGCATAAAAAGCTGGAGTAACTCAGCGGGACAAGCAGCATCTCTGGAGAGAAGGAATGGGTGATGTTTCGGGTCAAGACCCTTCTACAGTGGAGAAACGGGAGATGTAGATGGGTGGTCAGGACCACACTCGAGCTGATGAGACCATTCAGTTGCCTAATAACAGCTGGGAAGAAACTGTCCCTGAATCTGGAATAGTCGAAAATCAAGCCATTATTTGTTGAGTGTTTTATCCACAACTGCTGGCAGTTTAATTAACTTGTCCATTTGGCATTTTATACTCGTGATGCTGAGAAGTATTACAAACCCCATTTTTCTTTCACATGTTCCTCCAAGTGTCTTCTGGCAAACTCGGCCATCTACAAATTCAGATGCAAAACCTGACATGCACCTTCTCGAGCTGGAACTGTTCCTCATGGAGAAGGCAGGCAGTGGTGGGCAATGAAAGGACACAAAGTGCTGGAGTAACTCAGTAGGTAAGGCAGCATCGCTGGTGAACATGGATAGGTGATGTTTCGGATCGGGACTCTTCTACGACGCCCACTAGTGGTGGGCAATGGATGAAAATTAAAATAAAACAAAATGTAGGGAGCTCATATCAACAGTAAAATTGACAGCTGAACAGATTTGCCAAATGTTTACTATAGTCCTTTATGACCATCCCGTCTGTACGTAGTTAGTCCCTGTGACCACGTGGGTTCTTTCTGGATGCTCCAGTTTCCCCCCACATTCCAAAGACGTGCAAGTTTGGCTTTAGTAAAAATTGTAAATTGTCCCTAAGTGAGCCACACACACAGCAATGTATTCACAGGAAAGATATGATTGCATGAGATAGGATACAGAGAATTGTGGTAGGACATCAATGATTTGGATGAGAACATACAGGGCAAGGTTAGCAAGTTTGCTGATGATGGAAAAGTAGGTGGTTTTGCAGATAGTGAAGATGGTTGTGAAAGATTGCAGCAGGATCTGGATCGATTGGCCAGGTGGGCGGAGTTGTTGGAATTTAATACAGAGAAGTGTGAGTCATTGCATTTTGGGACGTCCAAGAAGGGCAGGACCTACACAGTAAATGGTAGGCCTCTGGCGTGTGTTGTAGAGCAGACGGATCTAGGAGTACAGATGCATGGTTCCTTGAAGGTCGAGTCGCAGGTAGATAAGGTGGTCAAAAAGGCTTTTGTCACATTGCCCTTCATCGGTCAGAGCATTGAGTATAGAAGTTGGGCGGCCATGCTGCAGTTGTATAAGATGCTGGTGAGACCACATTTAGAATATTGTGTTCAGTTCTGGGCACCATGTTATAGGAAAGATATTGTCAAGCTTGAAAGGGTTCAGAAATGATTTATGAGGATGTTGTCAGGACTAGAGGGTGTGAGCTATAGGGAGAGGTTGAGTAGGCTGGGTCTCTATTTGAGGGGTGATCTCATAGAGGTGTACAAAATCATGAGAGGAATAGATCGGGTAGATGCACAGAGTCACTTGCCCAGAGTAGGGGATTCGAGGACCAGAGGACATAGGTTCAAGGTGAAGGGGAAAAGATTTAATAGGAATCCGAGGGGTAACTTTTTCACACAAAGGGTGGTTGGTGTATGGAACACGCTGCCAGAGGAGGTAGTTGATGCTGGGACTATCCCATTGTTTAAGAAACAGTTAGACAGGTACATGGATTGGACAGGTTTTGAGGGATATGGACCAAGCGCAGGCAGGTGGGACTAGTGTAGCTTGGACATGTTGGCCGGTGTGGGCAAGTTGGGTCAAAGGGCCTGTTACCACACTGTATCACTCTATGTCTCTATGAGTCTATGACTGAAGTATTTATCTACATAACGTTTGCCTTTTATCAATGCTGAAAGACACTGTGTTCTTTTGGACATGAAAGTTGAGAGAACATTTAGCTGAGGGATATAACATTATGAAGGTACAGAGAGAGGATAGGAATGACTCATTGCACAGGGATATGTCTGTGTGTGTATGTCTGGGTGCTCATATGGGGGTGGGGGTGGGGGGGGATGGTGTCAGTAGGAGTTGAGGAATGGGAGACAAGAAATAACATGGGCTATATAGACCTGGTAAACAAAAGGCTTTTTTAAACTCCCTGATTCTGTTTAATTAATGCTTCGCTGAATGATTCAGACACAGGCGACGACTGTAGGCCCCGCAGCAGCACTTGGATCGGGCAACGCTCCATCAGAACTAATGCTTGGACTGAACTTTGATAATGGCGCCAAATCTGGCTACTCAGAAAAGAATGTCACTGTATTTTGCACTTGTGACAATAAAGCACCATGGTTACTCTTTTATCTATGCACAGCTGTCTGTAAATTGAAAGAAAGCTGGATAGTTCTTTTATTTTCAACTACCATAGACATGATGAGTCAAATTGCCTCCTCCCGAGCTGTGGAATTATAAGAATCAAATGAGCCAGGATTTGTTTCCTTGGTTGCTTGTCCAAAATACATTTTGTGGTAATATATGCTCATTGATATCTGAATCTGAAAGCCAGTTCCATTGACTTTTGTGCAAAGGTACCTTGGTGGATTGGTTCATGAATGGAGAAAGTGAACATGCAGGAAATGTGGATCATTAACAAAGACCAAGATCTTTATTACTGAGGTGTTAAGAATTTGAGCAAGAATATGTTGGGGATCTGGCACTCATTGGGAAAGGATGGTGAGTTCACACTCGGTGTGTAGCCTAGGGTTTTGATCTCTATGCTTGAATAATGATGCATTTACATCAGCGTCAATGCAGAGTTGAACAATTCCTTGGTGACCAAAACGACTGTTTCAGTATTAGGCGATGAGTGACACAGGAGTTTCAAAGAATTTCTGTTGTAGACAATAGACAATAGGTGCAGGAGTAGGCCATTCAGCCCTTCGAGCCAGCACCACCATTCAATGTGATCATGGCTGATCATCCCCAATCAGTACCCCGTTCCTGCCTTCTCCCCATATCCCCTGACCGCTATTTTAAGAGCCCTATCCAGCTCTCTCTTGAAAGCATCCAGAGAACCTGTCTCCACCATCCTCTGAGGCAGAGAATTCCACTGACTTACCACTCTCTGTGAGAAAAAGTGTTTCCTTGTCTTTGTTCTAAATGGGTTACTCCATATTCTTAAACTGTTGCCCCTGGTTTTGGACTCCCCCAACATTGGGAACATGTTTCCTGCCTCTAGCGTGTCCAAACCCTTAACAATCTTATATGTTTCAATGAGATCACCTCTCATCCTTCTAAACTCCAGAGGGTACAAGACCAGCTGCTCCATTCTCTCAGCAAATGACAGCCGCGCCATCCCAGGAATTAACCTTGTAAACCTACGCTGCACACGATCAATATCAAGAATGTCCTTCCTCAAATTGGGGGATCAAAACTGTACACAATACTCCAGGTGTGGTCTCACTAGGGCTATGTACAACTGCAGAAGGACCTCTTTGCTCCTATATTCAATTCCTCTTGTTATAAAGGCCAACATGCCATTCACTTTCTTCACTACCTGCTGTACCTGCATGCTTACTTTCATAGACTGATGTACAAGGACCCCCAGATCCCGTTGCACTTCCCCTTTTCCCAACTTGACTCCATTTAGATCAATCTGCCTTCCTGTTTTTGTTACCAAAGTGGATAACCTCACATTTATCCGCATTAAACTTCATCTGCCATGCATCGGTGGCAGCAGAGTGGTGGAACTAATAGAGCCGTTACCTCACAATGCAGGGACACCTTGGGTGCTGTCTGTGTGGTGTTTGCATGTTCTCCCTGCAATTGCATGGATTTCCTTCAAAGAAAGACACAAAGTTCTGGAGTAACGCAGTGGGTCAGGTAATATCTCTGGAGATAATGTTTTGGGTCAGGGGCCCTTCTTCAGACCAGATGCTCCCCTATCCCCCTACATCCCAAAGATGTTCTGATTGATAGGTTAAATGGCCATGGTAAATTGTCACAACAGTGGAGGTGAGTGGTAGAATTTGGGTGCAATTGATGAGACTAAAAGTAGAATTCTAAAAAAAATGGTTCAATGTAGGATTAGTTTCAATGGGTGGTTGATCGTCCATGTAGACAGGTGAGCCAAAGTGTCTACTCCCATGATGTGCTCTTCTATGACACTATGACTCTAAAGAACATGATCGTATTGAAAGATTATTGAACTAGAAAGTGTTCAAGAAGGAACTGCAGATGCTGGAAAATCGATTGTAGACAAAATTGCTGGAGAAACTCAGCGGGTGCGGCAGCATCTATGGTCGAAGGAAATAGGCAATGTTTCGGGCCAAAACCATTCTACGTTGCCTATTTCCTTCGCTCCATAAATCCTGCCGCACCGGATGAGTTTCTCCAGCAATTTTGTCAACCAGAAAGTTTGGGCAGTACAGTAGCGCAGCAGTAGAGAGTTGCTGCCTGCAGCGCCAGATACCTGGGTTAGATCCTGACTACGGATGCTGTCTGTATGGTGTTTGTACGTTCTCCCTGTGACCATGTGGGTTTTCTCTGGGTACTCCGGTTTCCTCCCACACTCCAATGATGTGGAGGTTTGTAGGTTCATTGGCTTCCGTAAAATTGTAAATGTTCCCTAGTGTGTAGGATAGTGCTCGCAGCTAGTGTATGGGGTGATAGCTGGTTGGCATGGTCTCGGTGGCCAAAAGGCCCGTTTCCTCTAGAGTCTAAAGTCTAAAGTTGTCCATTTAACACTGAGTTGAAGAGTAGCTACCAAATCTTTAGAGTTTTCCATCATCAGGACTATTGACACTCAGTCATCGAGCACATGTAAGACTAAGATCAATAGTTTGTTTTCACAATAACGAAGACTGGGTGGAACATTGGACAAGGCAAAGGCTCTTGCTCAATATCCAATAAGCCTGCAGCAAGTATGGTTTATTGCTATTCCATTTCTACCTTCTTTAAGTTCTTAATATTAGCATGAGGTGAAAATGTTATGATATAAATAGGATGGATGTTTCTATTTATCACCAGAATGTGAAACTACTACTTCAGAGCGCAGCCATATCTTGAAAAAACCATTTCCATTGAATTTCCATTTCAAAAGAAAATATTACTTCCCCTCTTTAACCTTGCTGTACATCAGTCTTTATCTCAGGCCATGGTACATGCTTTCACATCACAAGGCCGTTCGGCCTGGCTGCAGAAGATAACCTGGATTACCAAGTAAGTATAAAAATTTCAAGATATTAAAACAAAGTGGTTAAGGCGATAAAGAGTGATGTGGGAAATGTCACAACTTTCTAACCTTCGCATTTACAGCACATCTAATCTAATATTTCAAATAAATTCTGAAGGTTGATAAGATCAATGGAAGAACAAAGAAGAGGGAACTGAATGCAAATAGAATATATTTTGGGTCTTTCCGTGTGCCACCAAAATGTAATTTATTTTATTCAAATGGGCACTGTGTACATTGCAAACTAAACTCCAGTCTGTAGAGATGCCAATCACTGTCTGAATAATGTTCCCGACCGGAAATATTACATCTATCTACCAATAAGAAGTGTCATGACCTGAAACATCACCTATCTGTGTTCTCCAGACATGCTGCCTGGCACAATGAGTTACTCTAGCACTTTGTGTATTTCTTTTTTTTAATTAACTATTTTGTTGTTTGCATTCAATCTATGGGCCAAAGAGTCACTTCTGGTTTCTCTCTCTATAGATGCTGTTGCCCTATCGAGCATTCTTTGTATTTTCTTCATTTCAGGTTTCCTGCTTCTTCAGTTTTTATTCCAAATAAACGGTGTGCATTTGGCTAACTCTCTTACACAGCTTTATGACAGGCTGGATGGTCTCCTATGTAAGGTTTAGCAGTTTTGACAATGGTTTAAAAGACCAAGCAAGGAAGATAATTTTATTATATCTTGTTCTTGCAGATAATTTGCCATTTTATTTTAAATAGATATACATGGCCAAGTGATCCTGAGCTAGATATCTAGTATAGGGGAAATGTTATATAAAGTAATGGATTGTAGCTTTCTAAACATTATAGAAAATGAATTATATTGTAAGCTAACAGAGTCTGATGGTTTCAGTTCTTGGCCAACATGCAATGTGCACAGGAATGCAAAATAATTTTTTTTAGTAATGATGGAAGAGCTATTGTCAATTAACTTCAGATGATGATAATATGGTAGTGCATGCAGCTACCATGAATACGTTCTCAGCAGGTAGCTGTGTTGCAATGGTATCCAATGTGCAGGGGCTGCTGACGGAGAGAAAGGCAAAAACAATCAACAGGATTATTTTACGATGATTGAAAAGAATCGCAGGATAAGAAACTCATGGGCCCCCACAGAGATATAATCCTTTGAATCTCATCTGCATAGTGGCATTGAGAAACCACCCACCATCTCATCCCCATGTCCTACTTCCCCAAGCCCTTCACTGCTTTTCCCACGGCTACGCACTGGGGCATTTGTCTTGATATCGTTTTGTTATTGGCATTGGTTTACAATTGTTACACGTACCGAGATGCAAAGAAAAACGTTGTCTTGTAGGCACAAGGGACGGCAGATGCTGGTTTACGAAAAAAAAACACACAAAGAGCTGGAGTAACTCAGTGGGTCAGGCAACCTATCTGGAGAACATGGATAGGCAATGTAGGCATATAGGGTCACAGTGTTATACAGGACGGTAACAGGCCCTATGGCCCAACTTCTGCTATGTTTTACATTCTATATTCTATGTTCTACAATTTGAGCCATAGTTATGGAGTTACACAGCTTGGAAGCAGACGCTTCACCCCAACTTGCCGACCTAGATGCCCCATCTACACTAGTCCCACTTATCCACATATGTCCCATATCTCTAAACCTTTCCTACCCATGTATCTGTCCAAATAAATGAGTACAATTAAGCCACGGCAGCAGATACAACAGCTATGTTAATGAACACTCTCTTGAGCTTCTATAGGTGTATTGTAGCGAGCACAATGACTGGTTGCATCACGGCCTGGTTCAGCAACATGAACACCCAGGAACAACGAAAAAAGTGATGAACACTACCCAGTCCATCATGGTACTGATATCCCCACCATCAAAGGGATCTCCAAGTGTCTCTGCCTCTGAAAGGCAGCCAGCATCATCAGAGACCCATACCACCCTGGCCACACTCTTATTTCACTCGTGTCATCAGGAAGACAGTACAGAAGCCTGAAAATTGTAACATTCATGTTTTCATTGTTCACTGTTTATTGTGGGGTTTACAGGGTACTATGTTTACATACCTGTTGTACCGCTGTAAGTAAGAACTTAATTGCCCTATTTCAGGACATATGACAATAAAACACTCTTGAATCTTGACTTTCTTGAAAGCATGTACTACCAGATTCCTCCTGCTGTTATCAAACTACTGAACAGTCTCCACATAAGTTGGGGGTATAGACCCCATTTTGAACATATCTCTTGCAGACCTTGCACTTCTTCTCTGCAACTGTAGTCTATCTTTCATAAGCTAGAGATGTAGTCCACAGGTCTGTAGCTCCAATCTTCCAATCTACCTTCTTGTGCTTATAAAAAAAAAAATGCACTTTCTGTGTGACTGTAACTATATTCTACAGTCTGATTTTTTTTTTCTCTCTTTGCACTACCTCAGAGTATGGCTTAATTGTACTCATTTATTTGGAAGGATACATGGGTAGGAAAGGTTTAGAGAGAAATGGGACATATGTGGATGTGGGACTAGTGTAGATGGGGCATCTAGGTCGGCAAGTTGGGGTGAAGCGTCTGCTTCCAAGCTGTGTAACTCCATAACTATGGCTCAAATTGTAGAACATAGAATATAGAATGTAAAACATAGCAGAAGTTGGGCCTCAGGGCCTGTTTCCGTGCTGTATAACTCTGTGGCTCCATATACGGTATAAATCACTTGGTAGCACACAAAGAGGGGAGAGGAGGGAATGACTGGAATGTGAGTGGTCCTTGGTTATAGTGGCTGCCTTCCCGAAGTGTTGATGGAGTCGATGGAGGAAGGTTGTTTTTTTTTTTTGATGGATTGGACTGCATCCACAACTCCCGACAATTTCTCACAGTCATTTCCAGTAAAGCTACTAAATGAATTTGTGATGCATCCCGACAGGATGCCTTCTACGGTGCAGCTGTAGAGATCCGGGTTCGGTCCCGAATACGGATACAGGTGTGCGGGGGAATCACTATTCGGCGCGGACTCAGTGGGCTGAAGGGCCTGTTGTCGCATTGTATCTCTGAACTAAACTAAGCTAAACTTTAAAGTACAATGTTGTAACCTCACCACCACCTCCCCACCACCTCCTCAATAGTTCAATGGTACTTTATTGTCACATGTACTTAGGTCCGGTGAAATTTGTTTCCATTATAGGAAGGAAGTACAGATGCTGTTTTATACTGAATATGGACACAAAGTGCTGGAGTAACTCAGCAGGTCAGACGGCATTTCAAGACAAAAAATATGGGTGATGTTTCGGGTCGGGACAATAGGAAACTGGCATTAAATGCTGTCTTAGCCAGCGACACTCAAATCTGATGAATAAGTTAATGAATTAACAGAAATATCTGTATGCAACTTCCCTGCTAACTCCATTGAAAGGTCACTTGCAAAACTAGCTGCCTGCTTCTTTGATTAATGCAGATGCTAAATCTGGACCTGCCTTTGGTTCACACAATGGGAATAATTGTGCAAAATGAAATCCTTTGAGGTGAAACCGTTTTAATTGTTTCCATCTGAACCATTGGTATTTCTCCAAACCATCTCAATGACTTAACTAAAAAAATATATATAGTTTCCATGTTTACATGTTCATCATTGAGTTGGTCGAAGACTATATAGGCAGAATTAGACATTCTGTCAAAGATAGACACAAAATGCTGGAGTAACTCAGAGGGACTGGCAACATCTCTGGAGAGAAGGAATGGGTGATGTTTCAGGTTGAGACTCTTCTTCAGACTCCAGCATTCTGTGCCCCAGAGATGCTGCCTGTCCCGCTGAGTTACTCCAGCATTTTGGGTCTACCTTCGATTTAAACCAGCATTTGCAGATCTTTGCTACACCTAAATGGACCAAAGGGCCCGTTTCCATCCTGCATTGCACTATTTTGTCACAAACATTCACACTCTCGGCTCAGGCAGCATCATGTTCAGGATCAGGATTCATGCACATATGTGGGAACCTCTAACCCCCCCACCCCTCCATACTTGTTAGCTGCTACTTGCATGAGGTATAATGAGGATGATTTAATATGAACATGTGGGGCAGCTTTTGTACACAAAGGATGGTGGGTATATGGAACCAGCTGCCAAAGGAGATAGTTGAAGCAGGTGCTATCACAACATTTAAGAGACATTTGGACAGGTCCATGGATAGGATAGATTTAGATGGATATGGGCCAAAGACAGGCAGGTGGGACCCAAGTGTAGATGGGGCATGTTGGTCGGTGTGGGCAAGTTAGGTGGAAAGGTCTGTTTCCATGCTGCATGACTCCATGACTCTACTCAAATCCATCTGCAGTCAAAGACCTTTCACCTACCTGTCCCTGGACGTGTGTGTTTTCATACATCTATACCTCTTGCCTGATGGAAGAGAGGAGAAGACGGAGTGACCTGGGTGAGATTCGTCCTTCATTAGTGATCTTGTTTGGTGATCTTGTTTAATGATCTTCTCAGAGTCATGGGCCGGTCCCACATAGCCGATTTGTTAGGTGACTAAAGGCAACTAGACTGTCGTGAGCAGTCTCATCAGTCGCCCAAAGAACCGTAGCGTTTATGGTCGCCGCTGGATTTTGAATTGTTCAAAACCTTTCGGCAACAGTTGGCTTGACGCCAATGAGAGTAGCTCGACTTCTCCTGACATGGGTGCTGTCGTAGGTTGTCGCCAGGTGACGTAGGTTGTTGCCAGTGCTGACTTCGGTGAATTCCATTGGCAACTACCTACTTCAACCTACATCAACCGGCGACAGGTATCAGCGGCTGAATTGTCTTTAGTTGGCTTCAGTTGTCGCCAACAGGGTCGTACCTTGTCGTAACTTGTTGCGGGTGGACGTAGGTTGTCGTAGGTGTGGTCATAGGTGGACGACCTAATGGTTCGCTGGTTGTCGGTCACTTGCCGTAGCTTGACGTCGACTAGGTGGTAGGTTGTTGTAGACATTATCGTAGACATTGTCATGGGGGGGGGTCCAGTCGCTGGTTTTTTGGCGACCTGCTATGACTATTACAGTCGCCGGCAGTCGCCGAAAAAATCGCCTAAGTGGGACAGGCCCATTAGCCTAACGACAGAATCAGGCAGGAGTTAGGACATAGCTGGATGTATGCAAGAGAGAGTTAGATATAGCTCTTAGGGCTAACGGAATCAAGGGATTTGGGGAGAAAGCAGGAACGGGGTACTAATTTTGGATGATCAGCCATGATCATATTGAATGGCAGTGCTGGCTCAAAGGGCCGAGTGGCCTATTTTCTATGTTTCTATTGAAGATCAATTTCAAGATCAACAATGATAAGGCCAGGCTTACTGTAAATGAACTCGCATTCATAATAGATGAGGGTCACAAGATGAGGGGCATGAAAAAACATCAATAATGCTTTGCCAGTGATTAATGCCAGCAGATCATCTGCAGTAAAAGAACTAAAACTATTTCTTGCCAAGAGATTTACACTCTAGATCTCCCCATAAGATTAGTAGCTGGTGGAGAACAGGCTGTAGCACCGGTTACATAAACAAGAAAATTAACCCTGGCAGAAGATGAAAGGTATGTTATCACATGACTTTATATAATCCAAGAAAAAAAAAACTATAAAGGGTAATCCAGATACCAATAACAACCTTTATGTTGAATGCATTAATGGGTGTGGGGATCTCCAGCAAGTCCACTATTTATTGCCTGCCTTATAGTGGCACAGCTCTAGTAGAGTCGCTGCCTCACAGTGCCAAAGACCCAGGTTCGATCCTGACCTCGGTGCTGCCTATGTGGAATTTGCACGTTATGCTTGTGACCGCATGGATTTTCTTCCGGTGCTCTGGTTTCCTCCTATATCAAATAATGTGAGGATTTGTAGAGTCATGGAGTCAAACAACTTGGAAACAGGGCCTTCATCCCAACTTGCCCACGCCGAGCCCACATGCCAAATCTACATTAGTTCCACCTGCCTACATTTGGCACAAATCCCTCAAAATGTATTGTTTTAAATCTCTTTTTTCCCCCATATCGTATCTCCGTTCGCATTGCGGCTTAACATCGAGGAGTTGGCGACCTTTGCTGGAGCTCGACTTCGGAAGCTCCAACCGTGGGAGTCTGCAGACTTTAACATCGTGGAGCTCGTGGTCTCCGGTTAGAGACCGACTTTGGGAGCTCCAAGCCGCAGGAGCTACGACCACCCTGACATGGGAGGAAAATGAGGGACTAAAATTAGACTTCACTGCCTTCCATCACAGTGTGGAATGTGGGGATTCCGCTATAGTGGATGGTTGTGTCAACTTTTATGTAGTTGTGTGGCTTGTTGCCTTTTTTTTAGTATGGCTCTATGGTTATACAAATATCACTGTGCTTTAATTGGTACACGTGACAATAAAAGACCTTTGAAACCTTTGTATCTGTCCAAATGCTTCTTAAACATTGAGATAGTCCCTGCCACAACTACCTCCTCTTGCAGCTTGTTCCATACACCCACCACCCTTTGTGTGAAAAAGATACCCCTCATATTCCTATTAAATGTTTTCCTCTTCACCTTAAACCTATGTCCTCTAGTTCTCAATTCCTCTCTTCTGGGCAAGTGACTGTGTGTTTACCCAATCTATTCCTTTCACTACTATGTACATCTTTAGAAGATGACCCTCATCCTCTTGCACTCCAAGGAATAGTCCTAATGTGCTCAAACTCTCCCTATAGCTCAGACCCTCGAATCCTGGCAACATCCTTGTAAACCGTCTCTGTACCCTTTCCAGCTTGAAATCTTTCCTATAACATGGTGACCAAAACTGAACATAATACTCTAAATGTGACCTCTCCAATGTCTTATAATAGTAAGATTAAACGAGAACTTACCAGTTTGAAGTTTGATCTTGATTTTATGAGGAGTTACGATGAGCGATTACGTGAAGGGCCACCCGTCTGTGTGCGCGTCAATCTTCAAAGCAGCGGTGATAAATCACAGATAAAAAGAAGACCTGAGAATAGTAAGATTGTGAAGAAACTAGAACTTCCATATGATCTTGATAGTATGAGGGTGGGAGCGGTGGGCACGTAATCGCTCATCGTAACTCCACATAAAATCAAGATCAAACTTCAAACTGGTAAGTTCTCGTTTAATCTTAATATTTTACTTCAGAGCCACGTGAGTGACTACGTGAAGATTTCAAAGCTCTGTGATTTTACGCCGGTTACGAATCCAGGCGTCACACACTGAATGGATTGACCATGGATGCGTGTAATCATTAAAGCATTCAGACATTACGTAGTTAAGTAAAGATACTGATGCTTTAAAAGAAAGAAAAGTTTTTTTAAAATAGTTACTCCTCCCAACCTTGGGGGGGAAACTAAGGGACAGAACTTAAAATGGTACGTGCAAACACCCCCAGTCCGGTTATCGGTTTGTTATAAAACCGGTGGACTGTTATTTCATTCGTCCATCCTGCAGCCACTAGGATGTCGTCAAGGGGCACGTCCATAGCTCTTACTGCCGCTGAAGATGCAGCCCTGGTGGAGTGAGATTTAACCATATAAATGTTTACTCCTGCTACTGCCATTATCTCCTTTGACTATCTGGAGATGATTTGAGTTGACACCTTCTGGTGTGGTTTTTTTATGGCTGATGAGGACAGATTGTTCTGAGCCTCTGAGGTTCTCCGTAACTCTCAGATAGTGGTGTTAGTATGTTACCACACACACAACCGTAGGTCCTCTGGATATGCCAAGAACTGGATCTCCATCCCTGGCATTCTTGGCTTGCTCTGTTTTATCAGGTTCCTGATTACGAATGTTATGTTGTTCATATTGGTGGTCATGTAGTCCAACTGTAGCTTTTGCAGTGTCTGGACTCTTTGTCAGCATACCACCTTCAGGGTTAGTTATAGGCGGTCCCCACTGTCAAACTAGGGTTAGTACCATGCTCACATCCCATGTGTCCGTGTACCTTGGCCTTGGAGGTATTAAATTGTAAATTCCGTTCATGAATTTTGTTGTAAAGGGGTGCGTTCCTATCGACCTGTGCCCTGCTTCCAGCATCAGATAAGAGGAGAGTGCGCCTCTGGCACTATAGATTGCACTATAACTTTGTTTATAGTTATAGTACAGAGTTGATAGGAACTCCAAGACATCCGTTATCCGGTGTTGTATTTGTTCGGATAGTCCTATGCCTTGAAATGGCCTCCTCAGAATCTGCAGACCAACAAGTTAATGCGTTCATGTAGTGGATGATTACTCCCTGTAACTGGGTTCACTAGGAGGTCCCTGCTCTTGGGTACAGCCATAACTGGCTGGACTATAATTCCCAAAATGTTTTGGGGACCAGGCTTGAGTAGGCCAATCTGGCACTACCAATATGCCTGTGGCTTAGTCTTGCTTGATTTTGGTCAAGCGTCGGTTTGTGAGACAATTTGGTGGAAAGCATACATAAACATTCCTCCTCAGTTGAGGGAGAAAGCATCCACTGCCTTTGCTCCTGGATCCAGCTCACAGGACACATATCTGGGTAACTGATGGTTTAGTCTAGATGCAAACAGATCAATATCTGGTATGCCAAATCGTGTAGTTATTTTGTTAAATACTGTCTGATTCAACATCCATTCTGTGTTGTTATTAAACATTCGTGATCCAGCATCTGTCACCGTGTTATATCTACCTCGTAGATAGACCGCTGTTACCCAAATATTCCTCTCAATACACCAGTGCCAAATGAGGTTCGACAATCTGTCGTAAGATACAGATTTTACACTGACCTTGTTAATGGATATATGCCACCGCAGTGGTTTTATCAATCTGAATTTGAACAAGCACCAGTTGCATATTGCTACAGAAAACCTTGAGTCCATATTGTGCCCCCAACAATTCTGGGTAATTGATTCCATGTGTTGGGGAATTACAGACTCCTGCTCATTCCATCTGCCCCCACAGCTCTGGGCTGTGTTGTTGGTTCCCCATCCTTAGTCGCTTGCATAGGTCTGAAGAACCCCCGATGGCTTTCGTGCAAGATTTCCCTTGAGCTGTCTCACGTTCGTTATCCACCATAGTTATTCAACAATGGCCTCTGCTGGCAATCCATAGTTTGCCAATTTGGCCTGCATGGAATCTGAGTGTTCGTTCCTTTGCTCGCTGTAAATTCTGGTAATGCAAAGGCCCGTGATGTACTGCTGGGAATGCAGCTACTATTTGCCAATTCCACTCGCTGTTTGCCTGATAGATGGCTAGTATTTGACTATCAGGTCATAGCAGGCTTAATTAAATATTGTTGTTTGCCCCTAGACAAAGTCACCAACATATTTACTGTTTTTGATAGTAAATTCTAGGTAATCAATTACCCTTGTAGGTGTCAATTTTGATTTAACTGGATGGATGAGGTAACCAATTCTTTCAAACAGGGTTTTGGTTTGCTTTGACTGATGCTTCTGCCAATTCTTGGTGACTCCAAAATGAAAATGTCCTCCGAATATACCATTATGGTTCTGAATATACCATGTGGTTCTGAGCCCTTTGTAGACCCAGAATTGGTTTCCGTAGTTTAGTCAATAGTCTAGGAGCTGATGTCAACCCATTTGGCAGAGCCATGCCATCCAGTTAAACTTCAAATATCTCATGTTCTTAGTGAATAGACACCGAATAGTATGCATCTTTGAGGTCGATGCATGCCATGTGACCATTTTATAGGAAGCTCCTATAAAACAGTTGTTAGACCGTAACAAAAAATTGCTGTTCTGAAAGTCTGTACTGCACAAATGAGTTAAAACTGGATGAAGTGACATCCTCCATCTGTCACCTGTCCTGAAAGGCAATCCTGCCCAAAATACTGGGCCTGCCTTGAAGACAACTCCGGTCCGAGTTCCAAGTCTGCTTGGAACCTACAGTATGTATGTTGTGCAGTAAAAATAATCACATGTTATTATCTGTTTTTTAAAACCAGATCTGAAATTCATGTTATTGTCATTTTAAACAAAAACACAAGAGTAAAATTACCAACATGTAACTGGTCCACAATCCCTTGTTTCAGTAAACCCAGACCCACCTACCTCCATGGCTACCGGTGGTCTTGTGGTAAGCCCAAAGGCCCCTGATGCGGGTTCCTTTTCTCTCCTTGATTGGGAGTAGGACTGGTAGGGAGTGTGGATTCCATGTTTCTCCTGACCTCTGCTTGGATCTTGGTCTGAAAACCTCATCAAACTGAGCCTGCCTTGTAGGACAATTCTGGTCATAATTCTGAGCCTTGAAAGACAACTCTGATCATATTTCCGTGCCCAGCTTTCAAGCTACCACCGGCTTCAGTGAACCGCTTACCCACTATGGAGGTGTGGGGTGTGTTGTCGCCTACTGATGAAGTTTTGCTTGTCGTTGGTACCTTGATTGGTCCGACAGCTTTTGCTTCCTTCTTCTGGACTTACCTGAAGAGAGGATTCGACGGCTGGTTTCTCCAATGTCACCCTGATAGCGCTGTTCCCTTGCCGGCATTTGTAGCGTGCGGATATTCTGCCAACTGCTGGCTCTTGAGGCCATATGCATGTGCTTCAGTATGTTCATACTTTAAATTCGAGATCAGTTACCTACTGATCACTCACACTCCCCTCCACTGAGAGTGAGATTTGTTAGCAGCCCTGAAAACAGGTGCTGCTGCAGGCCCCTGAGGATACCTGCGCTGACATGGCCCCTCCAGCGGACCTAAATGAGATTCTTGCTTTGGGTCAGACTGAAACTGACCGTGAATGCTCCTCTCCTCAGAGCAGGAGACATTTGCTAGATCTCTATCCAGGGAAGCACCCAGTGGAACCTGGATGATTGCAGAAGTACTTATTTTCTTTTGTGCTTATTGTTCATTTTATGTAAAGCACTTTGGTGTCAATGCGAGTTAACTTAAACAGTGCTATATAAGTAAAAGTTACTTACTTACTTCCTTTCTTCTGCTTGTCCCTGGGAAGGTTCCCCCCCCCCTGCTTTTGTACTCCGATTCAGAGTGGTTTCTTCCATATGTACTTCCCCCTCCAATGGGGAAGACATTGGGTTGCCCCATGTGCGAGGCTCCCGGTATTGCCTGCTGTAGGCTCGGGCTGACACAGCTCCCTCCTTTGGAGAAGGTCATTGTTGGAGCAACTTCTCCAAAAAGTTGCTCCATGTGGGAGAGTCGTCCTCAGACGCTCTCCGTTGAGGGAGGGTATCTCTTTTCCCCGGACCCATCTGAGTCAACGGGTTTGTTTGACTTGCGGGTGGTTTTTACGTATTGCAGGACCACCAACCAAGCTCCTCCTCCTGCAACAAGTCTCCTGCCGGTTCTGCTGCCGGCGCTAATGTCGGGAACAAGACCGTCGCCCGCTACTGGGAATACTGCGGTCTTCGGCAGCCGACTTCCCCGTGGACCGTTTCCTCGACATCTGGGCCCTGAAACTACAAAAAGCTTCAAGCCCGAAAGAACGCAGGTAAGTAGTTCAACTTTCCTTACCTGCCCATCCCGACAGGCTGGGAGGACACAGTGCCTGCCAGTCCGTCGTGCGCGTTGCGTTCAGACGTAAAGACACGCAGGCAGACGGACGACCCTTCGTCACGTAGTCACTCACGTGACTCCAAAGTGAAATTGATATTAAAACACAAAGTGCTTGTGCTATAACACCAGGAAGAGTGCTCAACCAAGAAAACCAAGCCCAAAGCTAAAGTAGTATCTAAATTGCTTATACACACATAATCTATAAGACAATAACTAACTGCATGTGTCATAATACGCTATCTACATGTCACCAAGCACATAAAAACTAATCGTGTAAATGTCAGTATATCATTGGGGTTATAAAGTGAACAGTCCACTTCACTGGTGTTTCATTGCGTTATGCCCACAACACCTTGGGAAGGCTCAACGGTTCTGGCGTCCCAGAACCACCCCCCTCAATACGTGCTCTCACCACCGATGCCACCAGTATCTACTAAATAAAGGGAAGTATGGATGATTAATTCACACAAACAAATGTTAAACACTCACATCCTGTCTTACACTTATCCTAACCCATCATTAAACAATCATAGCGCCACAAATATCAACCTCACATATAAAACCGGGATACACTTACACAAAATGCACTTACTGTCCACAGAAATACACTTACTGCACGTTATACATTTCCCTTCTGCCCCTATCTGACACTGTTTCTTCTTCACCAAATCCACCTACTGCCTTGCCCTGCTGCCTCGGACAGCTCCTTTACGGCCTGACGCAATCACTGTCCGCGAATTCCTAACTCTGCAAATAGTGACGTGGTCGATCGCATGAGGAAACCTTGACAACCCACCTCTACTGGACGCCCTCTTGCTTTCCATCCTCGCTGCTCAACTTCTGCTGCCAAATCTCCATATCTATGTTTGACCTTCTCAAACTTCTGGATGTGAAGGTTGGATAACATGGAACTGGTGTGAACGCATGACTGATGGTTCGTGTGGACTCAGTGGACCGATGGTCTTGTTTCCATGCTGTATCTCCAAAACTGTATGTTCATGAGAAGACAGTGGGGGAACATCTTATACCACTACAGGCTTTCTGATAAAATTGTCCCCGTAGCACTATTGGGGATGGCAAGTGGTATGGAGGGTGGTATTAGCAAGTGCCTACTTATCTTGTGGACCTTGATGGTAGACATTGAGTGTTTGGGAGACACTGTTGGCCTTGACTGACCAAGTGGTCAAAGTGCATTATATAGGATCTTTAATAAGGTAAACATTTCCTGAGTGCTTATAGGACTAAGGTGCGTGGTTTAGGAGTGATGACGTGGAGAATGATGAGTGGAGTAGGTTTTAAAGAATACTTGGAAGGAGGAAAAAGTGGAAGGCAGACAGTGAAGGGAAGGAATTAAATGTCATAACATATTAGACTTTACTTTAGACTTTAGGGATACAGTGCAGAAACAGGCTTTCGGCCCACTGAGTCCGTGCCGACTAGCGATCACCCCACTAGCACTATCCAAATTATGATACAGGTATGGATGTAGCTAATGTGCTAAATATGTCTATGATAAAAATACAATGTTATTTCGTTTGATTTAGAGATACAATGTGCAAACAGGTCCTTCGGCCCCTCTAGTCCGTACCAACCAGCGGTCACTCATACGCTAATTCTATCCTACAAACTAGCGATAGTTTACAGGAGCCAATTAACCTACAAACTGCATATCTCTGGAATGTGGGAGGAAACCGGAGCACCCAGAGGAAACCCACATGGTCACAGGGAGAACGTGCGAACTCCATACAGATAACATCCATAGTCAGGATCAAACCTAGGTCTTTGGCGCTGTAAGGCAGCAGCTCTACCACTGCGCCACTGTGTCACCCAATTTAGTAACAAATGTATGCTAAACTAGTTCTGAAATTTGTGGTTCAATTTCAGGAGTAGAGTTCAACATGTGACCATGAATGTCCTACTGTGCTCTTTACCATGGCCTCTACGAGTAAGTAATCTACAAAGAACAAAAAAAGTAGGCAATCATTTGAAGCTCCACTTAGTAATTATTGTGCCCATTGAACCATGCAATAAGAAAACAGGAAATACAGAAATTTCATTTATACAGCCCGATCTGTCTAAAACTAGAACCCATAACCATTTCCACTCCTTTAAACCACAACATCTAATAAATGAGCGAAAACGCAGCCTGAAAGTAAAATGAATAGCATGACAAAAGTGTGATTTTCCAAAACTTTTAACAACCCAGCAAAGGATTTTAAGTTTTATTACCTATGATGGGATATTCTTCACAGCATATAAAGGAGAGGGTCAATCGATAACCAGCAGAGAAACATTCACAAAATGGTCCCTGCATATGACCTTAGGAAGTAACCCTCATCGCTCACAGGAAGAAGCTAGCACGTTTAACGAGCTCAGACAAAACGGGTCTCATATAGCAATGGAAAATTATATTTCTTCAAGCTCTGCATGCTAAAAATTCACAGCAGAGAAAGGAATATTTTCATTCTACACAACTCTATGCGTCACTTAATAAATGGATTGGGTACAAAAAAGGATATGTTTACTGAACCAAATATAATGGATGTATTTATATTAAATGTTGATGAAACAACACAAACAACTGCTCGGTAAGCACGTTAAATTGCTAGAAGATGATATTCAGATGAAAAATGGGGACTGTGTGACCTGTGACTTAGAAACCCAGATGAAGATTTTGAAAGAGAGCTTGTTTTGAGTAAAAAAGATAACAAATTTTCAACAAGTTCAGTATCATTTCTTGCATGGTCTGCATCACACATCATATGAAATAATCGGAAATTGCCGTTACTTCAATAATGAAGATGCCGGTGATACTATTTTTTTTTTTCAATGCAAGGATAATGTATAGTGCTTCTGTCCTAAAACTACATGTGAGCTGATAAATATTTGAGTGTTTAGAATCAGCCTGTGAGTTGATTGTGACCCTTGTCTTTTCGATGCTGAGTGTAGCTGTTGCACATAATGATACCACAACAACCCTATGGCCCCAGGTTTTGGTACAAATTGGATACCTTGATGAATAAGCTGCAGAAAGCAAACCACCAGCCCACAGGTGCACAAACATCAATTTCTCTCAGCAAGAATATGCTAATAGGTTGCCTTTTCAAGTGGTTATGTCAGAAATTTGAATAGTACTTTTTTTTGTTTATTTTTCTGATAAAGTTAAAATTGAAATGATTTTGACATTGCGTCTGGAATGGTTCTGACTGTTCGTATCCCACTGAATGGAGAACTCTATACTATGAAGGGGCTGCAATGTGAGGCTTATTGCAAATTATCGTTAAGCCTGGTTGGTATAATTAAAACAAGGTTGAGAAGGAAGATTCATTGACCTTTCATTAATAAGATTAATTTATCTTCAGTTCTAGAGCTCATAAATACTCACGCTTCAACATCCCTAGCAAATAATACATTTAAAAAGACAGCCCCAGCACCTTCCCTATCTCTGGCTTGACAGGCAGCTTAACTGGCATTCTGCCTTGGAAGAGTTCCAAGTTACTAAGGCTAGGCATTTGAAAGACTGAAGGCATTACTTTTGGTCCCTACCAGAAATGCCATACTCATGTAAAGACTTTTCTCATTAAACAATACGAGTCCACCACCGACTTTCCGGCAACTGGTGGTCTGGCACTTCCTTTAATCTGGGTAAAATTACGAGTGCACACTTGAAATTCCCCCCCCCCCCCCCCCCCCCCACCCCACCCACACCGGAGGTTCCCCCGAAAATGTGGCGCTGAGAACAAAGAGGACTATTGGGGACTAAATGGAATGTTGTAGCTTTGTTGGTGACTCTTTGCATACTTTTGTATGCAAAACAAAGAATCTCACTGTCGCATGTGATAATAAAGTAATCATTCATTCATTCATATAAACACAAACTGATGGAGTAACTTAGCATCATGTCAGGCAGTGTCTCTGGAGATAAAGGATAAGTGACGTTTTGGGTCGGATCCCTTCTTCAGTCTGTCCATTTTTGGTTGTATGGTTGAGAAATACTTAGGACTATGAAAATGAAGTTTATACTAATAGATTGAAAATATGATGGATACTATGCAAAGTTAATATGGTAGTTACTGGTTAGCCACCATGTGTGGACCATTATTTTCAGCTGATTAATAAGCTTATGGTATTAGAATATATTTATGACATCAGAAAGGTTATAAAATATGAACGTAATAAAAAATCACAACCTTGGTGTCTATCATATTCATTCTTGTAGATAAAGCGGAGGACAAATCAAATTTTATGCATCTTGCTTCCAAGATGACTACATTTATCACTTATTTAGTCATCTCATAACATTAAAATGGCACTGAAGTCACTGCATTTTAAGCAGAGCAGAAATGACAAGTGAATCAACAATATTTATATGACTTACTTGATTGAGATTTTCCTGTAATCAGTAAACTTTAAGTTTTAAGAGCATAACTCAAAAGACCTACCAGAGCTAAAGATAACCTAAAAGAATCAAAACATTTCCTAAAAGAACCACATAGGCAGCACAATGGTGCAGCTGGTAGAGTCGCTGCGTCACAGTGCCAGCAACTCTGGTTTGATCCTCACCTCAGGTGCTGTCTTTGTGGAGTTTGCACATTTTCCCTGCGACCATGCGGGTTTCCTCGATGTGCTCTGGTTTCCTCCTACATCCCAAAGACATGTGGGTTTTAGGTTAATTGGCTACTGTAAAATATCATTGTCATTACTGTGTGGGGAGTGGACGAGAATGTGGGATAACATTAAACTGGTGTGAACAGGTGATCGACGGTTGGCATAGACTCGGTGGGCTGAAGATCCTGTTTCCATTTCTAAACTAAACAAAATCAGAAATATCAAAATACAATCAAAACATTTACTCTGTGATGATAACCTTTGGATTAGACATCAACACTTCTGTGAGGTCTTGAGATGTAGATGAAGAGTGCATTATATTTCATTTCAAAATCCATTATAATCTCATTAATTCCTCAATTTAATGTAAACTATAAACGCCTAATAGATGCATGAGAAAAGGAAATATTTTCTCCCACAGCTGCGTTTTTCATTTAAATTACACTCTCCTCATTAACATGATCCCTTTCGATGACAGACTCGAAACAAATGGACTAATTTGAACTTTTATATCTTACAATGTAAACTGTAAATATGGCCTTCATAACAATCTGATAAGAGGACTGCCTGAGCTCTTTGTGTGTTGTGTTTATCCACTTCATAATTTTAAGCGAAAGGTGATATGTTTTTAATGCATGATTACTTTACATCGCTCATTAAATATTCTGAAACCATGGTTTCAATAACAAAAACAGCAGATAGTAATGTGCTTTGCTGTTTTATGTGAAGTGGGATAAGGTCAAATACTGCACTGCACTGCATTGTAAATAGATTTTCATGATTGACTGCAAAGTTGGCATTTTGAGGAAATTCCATTGACACTGCAGGGATAAATACTTCTAGTGTAGTAATAGAGACTAGATTAAAGCTTTAGTTTTATAGATTAATTTAGCAGTGTGCAAACAGGCCCTTCGAACTACCATGTCCACGCCGACCAATGATCCCCGAACACTAGCACTATCCTACACATTAGGGACAATTCACAATTTTTTCCAAAACCAATTATCCTACAAACCAGTACGTCTTTGGAGTATGGGAGGAAATCAGAGATCCCGGAGAAAACCCAGGCAACTCTGCGTCCCAAACTGGACACAATACTCTACATATGGCCTCACCTATGTCTTATATAACTGTAACATGACCTCCCAACTTATTTGGTCAATACTAACCAGCAAGACCTAATGCTCTTCTTAAAAAAAGGAACATTAGCTGTCCTCCTGAGTCTTGGTACCTTGACGATGGCAAAGGTCTTTCAAGGATGTGAGGAATGGAATAAGAGGTAGGAAGTAAAAATCCATATTGATCTTCCTGCTCATCTCCGATGGAGAGCTTCAGCCATTTACTAAGTGAGCGGAACCGAGGAGTCCAGGAAAGCCAGATGCCGAAGCAACTAATCAGTGAATATAAAATCCCGTGCAATTAAACTCGGCAGGTGAAGTTATATGTAATTTGCAAAGGGAAATTCATCCAGCCTTGGCAATCACTCTTTAGCCAGGAATAATGGGCTGTGCCCAGGGCTATTACAACATCAGTTCAGAACATTATTCACTGGGCTTCTGGTTCACATCTGAAAATCAAACCATTTGTCAAGTTCTGACCTGAGTAGATCAGGAGAATAGGTTTGTTCATTTTTAATGAGAGTGTAATTTGTAGATATTAGTCTGGGTGACTTTCAAACATTCAATATGAGATATTAACAAGCTTCCAGATGGACAGTACTAACAGAACACTGATCACCAGGGAGTGACTGATGGAACTACTACTGATGTCAAATTGCCTTGCCAATATTATGAAATTATACTTTCATTAAAAGCCGAGCAGAGTTCATCACAACCATATTCTACTCCAGCAAGTGAATGAATGCACACTGTAGATAAAGGAACAATCTCCATCGGGAATCCTTGTACGTTATTCAAATTTTCACCTTCCATTCTCACAAACAAACAATCTATCAGTGACAGTGTTTTTGGAGCAGGTTGGTGGTGGATTGTGCCTTTGTATGAGTAAAGTAGGTGATTGTGGGTTGCCAATCCACTTTATACATCTAAAGCCAGAGAGAAATTCTATATAACTGCAATCATCCCTTATGATGTGGATGTGGATGTGGATGTGGATGTGGATGTGGATGTGGATGTGGATGTTCTCACTTGTGGAACTAGGAATAGAGGGTCCCAGCCTCAGAATAGGACACACTTTTAGAATGGTGATGGGGTGGAATTTCTTTAGCTAGAAATGTCACAAATCTGTGGAATTCATTAGAGATCCCATTGGATCGGCATCTAGCACACTGGGATCTATTTTCTGGGCTCCCTTTAAACTCACCAGTGTTTCCAGCTCCCTTTTGGTGCACCAGGATTCTGTTTCTGGTCTGAAGAAGAGAAAGGTAGATATAGCTCTTAGGGCAAATGGAATCAAGGGATATGGGGGGAAAAAGCAGGAACGGGATACTGATTTTGGATGATCAGCCAGGATCATATTGAATGGCGGTGCTGGCTCGAAGGGCCAAATGGCCTATTCCTGCACCTATTTTCTATGTTTCTATGTCTCAACCCGAAACATCACCTATTCGTTTTCACCATAAATGCTGCCTGACCCGCTGAGTTCCTTCAGCATTTTGTGTTTATCTTCTGTTTCTAATGCTCCCTGGGTCCACTGATAATTTTATTTTACTACTATTAAATCAAATCAACCTTTATTGTCATCTTGCAAAGCAACAATTGTACAGTACAAAATGAGAAGACGTTTCCCAGGGAATACCGGAGCATCGCACATAAAACTTAAACATTTCACACATAATAACAGTAAAAACAATCCAGTCCCTGATGAAACAGTATAAATAGTTAAAAGCAGGCTAAAACAATGAACTATCTGTGTTGAAGACTATGAGTCCAGAGTCAGATTTCTATACAGTCTGGTCACATGCCTTTGTTCCAACACCATGATGAACATCAAACACTCATATGCACTCATCCTTTGATATCCTATTATCTCCTCACATTCCCATTAAGGCCTCCTAGGTTCTACCATTTACCTGCAAAACACAAGGGGGCACTTACAGTTTAAAAAAAAAAGACATAAAGTGCTGGAGTAACTCAACGGGTCAGGCAGCATCCCTGGAGAACATGGACAGGTGATGTTTTTCTTGGAAGCTTCTTTCTTCTGATGTAGAGTGTTTTTAAAGCTCGTTGGCGGTTGGCAAACAAGCTTTTTTCAGGTGCAGGTGGACCGCCACCAAACTGGCCAGGTTTTTTTTTTTTATGTGGATGAAACAACACCATTACATATTTAGAAGGGGAAACTAAATCCTGGGCAGTGACCCAGAGAGCATACCCTAACAAGACAATGTGATGTTTTCCAGGTTGGATTACCCTCTTTCAGACTGCACAGTGACTTTAATGGATTTAGAACAGAAAAAAGCTCAATGTTGAGCAGAGGCAGGATACAAATTCATTGATAGCTACAGGTCCAATAACAGTTGATTCAGTAGTAAAGTAGGGGCAGGTTTATTGGGGAATTTCACATAAAGTGAACAAAGGCCAGTATACACAGGTTTTTTTTTTTTTAAAGGTGTGAGACAAAACGATTGAAGATTTAGAAGGGAAACAAAAAGTTTTGGATGGGACAGTGACCAGAGAGAGCATTACAAATCAAACATAGCACAGAATGAAATGATGGGGCTGGTTATTTTTAACGGTTCCATTACCTTCAAGGAAATGACCTTGGATAAGGTAGCCAGATGCAACAGTAGTACTTTTTAATATTAGAACAGAAAAATCAAGGATAAACAATGTATGTATAATTCATTCCTCATACAGGAATTCATTGACAGATACTACAGTTTTGTCCAAATTTATACAGATGCATCAAAAGATTCAGTAGATAAAGTAGGCCAGTAGCATTTCGGATTAGCATCATGTTCCATTGATTTTCACACATTACAAAAAAGTAGGGATCTTGGATCAAAGGGCCATGAAGGAAAGATCTCAGTTTTAAATACACAGGTGTCCAATGATTTCAATATTGTTCACGGTACAGTGGGTCGAGGATACTTTAGGCCTTTAAGGACAGATTTAGTGTTTTGTGTAAATAAATGATTCAAATTTAGCAATAAAGAGTTTACAGCACAGCCAGATTCAGACAGTAGATGCCAAGACAAATACTGATATAAAAACAACAAACAACTATTCAGAATTCAAATATGGGGCTTACAGTCCCCATTTAATGTATTTTTATGGGCTTTACCAGGGGCACAGATGTTGCATTAGAGAGTAATTTTAAACTATTAAAACTATGGGCCTATAGAAACTAATAATAGCAAACGGGTCTTGAGCGATAACAAAATGATTTACTAAGTAAGATCTGCGATTTAAGTATTAAAATAGCGTTTTAAACCCGAAATCAAAGACGCCAAAATCGCCGACATTAAGCAATGACCAATGGCGATTCAGGAAGGTTTTGTAACAACCTAAAAGATGACAAAAACAATGGGAGGAAGAACGGAAAGGACGGTGGTTCTAGAGTCCAGAGGAAAGTGGGAGAAATGAGATGTGCAGGAAAAAACAGAAAAGTGGAGACAGTAATTTCAAGAATCAGATTTGGACACACTGGTCTGAACAGTACACTTTTTATAATAGGCAAGCATAATACAGGCAGATGTGAATACTGTGGGCAAGAAGAGACAATAGAGCATGTCATTATACATTGTGAGAGGTATGGCGAAGAAAGAAGACAAATGAGTGAACGATTCAGAAAAGAAAAAGTACAATTTGATTTAATAGATATTTTACAAAATAATTCATATAAGTGCTATCAAATCCTATTGCTTTTTCTCAGGGTAACCAATTTGTTCGGAAAGATATAGGTTACTAGTATATAAGTTATAATGTTATTTGATCCACACACCATACCAGTTGGTGGCGGTAATGCACTAAAAAGTTGTTTGCCAACCGCCAAAAAAAAAAAAACTACATAGAAGAAGAAGAAGATTGAAGATTTGCAAATTGTGAAGCTAAAGGAAAGGAATTTAGGTGGAGGGGAGAAATAGGTGTGAGCCCAGGTAGACTACAGGTGAGGTGGGGGAGAAGGGGTGCTAGTACATGAGAAAGTGGAGGGGCAAGAGGAGGGGGGAAGTGGCCAATTAATCAACCAACCTGCACATTTTTGGGATGTGGGAGGAAATTGGAGCATCCAGAGAAAATTCATGCAGTCGCAAGGAGGGAACTTGCATGTTCTACAATGACAACACCAGAGGTCAGAATTGAACCTAAGTCACTGGAAAAGTGAGGCAGTAACATAACAAGCTCCACTGCCTTAATTTCTGCTAAACGTTACATCCATGAATTCCAATGGAGAAGCATCGAATGATTCCAGGAATGATTGGGTTAATGTACGATGAGCGCTTGATGGCACAGGGCCTGTACTCCCTGGAATTTAGAAGTATGAGGGGGGATCTCATTGAAACTTACCGAATAGGGAAAGGCCAGGATAGAGTGGATGTGGAGAGGATGCTTCCCTTAGTGCGAGAGTCCATGACCAGAGGGCATAGCCTAGAATAAAAGGACATACTTTTAGGATGGAAATGAGGAGGAAATTCTTTAGTCAGAGGATGGTGAATTAATAAGAGTGCCAAGGGGATAAGGCAGGAGAATGGGGTTGAGAAGGAAAGATAGATCAGCCAGATTGAATGGCGGACTATACTCGATGGGCCGAATGGCCTAATTCTGCTCCTGTGACTTATGAACATGAACTTAAATGAATTATCAATTCAGTATCGCACTTTTTAAAATATTGCACAAAGTAATATCTATCCCAGAGGGCAAAGAGCCATGTCAAAAGTGAACTCCGATACTGTTAATATTATATTGAATTTAATGGGTTCTAACGAATGAGTCAATAATAGTTCCCATCAATGTGGTCACAAAGGGAACTGTTTATAAAAACTATTACTGGGTTTCTTAGTAGGTCGAGAGGATCAATTGGTCTGTTATTTCTAAAGCAAAATAGGTCACAAAGCAATGATTTTATAAGGACATGATTTGGTGTTCATGTACAGAGTCAAATCAATAGTAAAGAAGGCAAACGCAATGCTAGCATTTATTTCAAGAGAGCTAGAATATAAAATCAGGGATGTAATGCTGAGGCTCGATAAGGTGCAGGTCAGGCCACGTTTGAAGTATTTGAGCAAATTTGGGCACCATATCTGAGGAAGGATGCGCTGGCATTGAAGTGGGTCCAGAGGAGGTTTATAAGAATGATCACAGGAATGAGTGGGTTAACATATGATGAGCGTTTGACGGCACTGGGCCTGTACTCACTGGTTTAGAAGAATGAGGGGGGTCCTCATTGAAATTAATCGAATAGTGAAATGCTTGGATGTGGAGAGGATGTTTCCACTAGTGGGAGATTCTAGGACTACAGGTAATTAAACCCTCAGAATTAAAGGATGTTCCTTTAGGAAGATGATGAAGAATTTCTTTAGTCAGAGGGTGGTGAATCTGTGTAATTCTTAGCCACAGAAGGCTGCAGAGGTAAAGTCAATGGATTTTTCTAAGGCAGAAATAAATAGATTCTTGATTAGTATGTGTCAGTGGTTATGGGGAGAAGGCAGGGGAATGGGGTTAGGAGGGAGAGATAAATCAGCCATGATTGAATGGTGGCGTTGACTTGACGGGCCGAATGGCCTAATTCTGCTCCTATCACTTATGACCTTATGAGAGGGGATCCTGCTTGTTTTATCTCAAACATTACCGATCCGGGTATACTTGGATGTTAATATCATGCAATAAAATTTCACCCAACCTGCCTTAATCAAGGAGAAAACAACACAATGTCCTTGTATAATTCGACAGAATGACATTTCAATATAAAGAGCATGACTTTTTTTTGTTTGCAGAACTAATGAAAAACACTTTAATTAGGTGCTCACTGGTTTATATTGAGAGTTAATTAAACATATTCTCTTAACTTTACATCTGGTGGAGATTTAAATGTGTATTTTTGCCTCAAAAAAGCCATTTTGGGGGAGAAAAACAAAGTGCTGGAGTAACACTATGGGTGAGGTAGCATGTGTGGAGGGAATGGATAGTTTTGGACCGGGACCCTTCTTCAGACTGATTACAGAAGGGGAGAGAAAAGAGAGGTGGTGGCAGGACAAAGCCTGGCAAGTGATAGATGTCTGAAGAAGGGTCCCAACCTGAAACGTCACCCATCCTTTCTCTCCAGAGATGCTGCCTGAACCGTTGAGTTACGCCAGCATTTTGCGTCTATCTTAAGTGAGAGGTGATACAGGTGAGTGGGGTTCGATTGGTAGATGGGTGGAGTAGGTGACAAAGGCTAGAGATGAACACATATGGAGAGGAAAGAAGCAAACTGTAAAGCCAGAAGCCAGAGGGAAGGACATAGGTGTAAGGGGATGGGAGAGGGAGACGGAGAGAAAGAAAGGTGGGATAGTGTGAGAAATGGGTGCACACAGAGATGGTGGGCAGAGGAAAGAGAGAGGAGTTTGGGGGTTTATTATTTAAAATGATCTAATTCAATGTTCGTACCATTGGGCTGTATTTTACCTGAAGAGAATATGAGTTGCTAATCCTCTTGTATGTGGATTCACTCTGGCAATGGCGGAGGCCATAGACAGAAAGGCCAATACAGGAATGGGAAGGGGAGTTAAAATTATTAATAACTGGCAGGCTATTGGAGGACAACACAAGTATTCAGCGTAATGGTCGCCAAGTCCTTGCTTGGTCTCGCTGATATAAAGGAAACCGCATTGTAAGCACCAAATGTAGTAGACAATGTTAGAAGAGGTGTATGCGAACCACTGTCTCATCTTGAAGGACTGCTGTGGTCCCTGGATGAAGGTGAGGGAGGTGGTATAGGGACAAGTGATATACTGTATCTCTTGAGGTTGCAGGGGAAAGTACCTGAGGAGGGGATGGGTTGTGTGTGAAGGGATGAGCGAACCAAGGAGTTGCGGAGCGGGAAGTCTCGGTGGAATGCAGAATGTGGTGCGGACAGGAAGATGAAGCCACAGGAGGGATCATGTTGAATATTGTGGAGATGTCAGAGATGGATGTGTTGGATGGCAGAAATGTTGGAGACTTATGTTTGGTGTAGAAAGTTATTCCTGAATTATACACTAATAAGTTCAATTGAATCATACCTTGGAAATGAAGTACAATGAAAAGCTCCTGCTTGTTGGAAGATACATTCAAATTTCAGAATCTGGCCAAATTCGACCAACCCACTACGCAACCATACCAGTAAAAGAACGCAACACCAACAGAAATGTACACAGCACTGTATTCTTTGTTAGCGCCAACCAAACAAGCTGCATGTGTAGGGAACCCCAGGGCAAATTTTGGCATGTTGCCATTTCCCCCGTTGAAGGTGGTGAAAGAAAGTAGAAGACCAGCTATTCAGGTTGCAACATAATATCTTAAAAGCACTGAGGTGTGTTTTACTCATTGTTGTTTGCCTACAACACCAATGTAGCATTATTAAATCAGCAAAGTATGCTACCGCACTTGTTTTAGGAACAGCTCTGCCCGAGCCTGCAAGAATTGCAGAGAGTTGCAGATATAGCCCAGTCCATCACGCTGACCAAACTCCCCACCATTGATTCGGAGTCAAGGAAAGAGCGTTCACGTCGCGGCCCTGCTTCCACCAATCTTTCCACCGCCACACACAAGAAGCACAAGAAGTGAGACAGACACCATTGTGTGCAGATGACGAGAATAGGGTTCAGCTCTGGCTGAACAACTTCTAATCTTGTGTGTGGACTCGATAAGAAGACCCCATTGATTCCATCTGCTCTTCACGCTGCCTCAGGAAAGCAGCCAACACAATCAAACATGTGTCCCACCCGGACATTCTTTTCTCACTTGCTCCTGTCTGGAAGAAGGTACAAATTTGAAAGAGTGCGCCATCAGATTCAGGAACAGCTCCTTCCTCTCTGTTATCAGGCTTCTGTCTGATCCTTCTATTAGCTAGGGAACTGTTCAATTCACCAGTGGACATAGGTTTAAGGTGAAGGGAAAAAGATTTAATAGGAATCAGAGGGATTAATTTTTCACACCAATGGTGATAGATGAATGGAGTGAGCTGCCAGAGGAGATGGTTGAGGCACGGTCTATCGCAACATTTCAGAAACAATAAGACAGGTACATGGTTAGGAGAGGTTTAGAGGGACATGGACCAATCACAAGCAGGTGGGACTAATGTAGATGGGTCATGTTGGTCAGCGTGGGTGAGGTGGGCCGAAGGGCCTGTTTCCACGCTGTATCACTCTATCACTCTAAGACAAAAAAACAGTAATAGAATTGTTCTTGCAGATTTCAGCAGAAAGAACAATATTTTTGTGGGCAGAGTTAATGGAAAATGCTTTAATTAATTGCTCATTGGTTTATATTGAGAGTTAATTAAATACAATCACATTTTCAAGACTGGTTGATGCATTTTGAAGCAACCTTTGTCAGTTTAGCATCATGTCATTTGAGTTGAAGACGTAACTCAAAGGTCATATCTGTCAGACAGGGAAAATGCAGAAATAAGGAGCTGCAGGTGCTGATTTTCAGAAAAGGAAACAAAGTGCTGGAGTAACTCAGTGGGCCAGACAGCACCTCTGGAGAACATGGAGAGATAACGTTTTTGGTCGGGATCCTTCTTCAGTCTCAAGAGATGCAGAAGGGACTGGCCGGCAGAGAGAGGTGTGTACCTGGAATGTGCTGCCAGAGGTGGAAATAGAAGCAGGCATGATAATAGCAATGTCCAAAGTCATTTAAACAGGCACATTAACAGGCAGGGGATGGAAGGATTATAGATCATGCATGAGCAGATGAGAATAGTTTAATTTGGCGTCATTGTTGGTGCCGACATTGTGGGCTAAAGGGCCTGTTCCAGTGCCGTACTGTTCTATGTTCAAGATTCCTTGGTTTCTGATCCCTTCACTCAGGGAAATTGCTTCCTAATATTTATTCTACCTACATGCCACAAAATCAAATATATCTCAAACAACAGTGTCCAAACATACACTGATACCATCACCCAACTTTTTCTCCATTATATCGACGACTGCACCCATGCCCCCTGCACCCATACAGAACTGGAGTACTTCATTAACTTCACCACCAATTCCCACCCTGCCCTCGAAGTCACTTGGACTAGCTCTGATACCACTCTCCACTTTCTTGAACTCTCTGTCTCCATGACAGGGGGATAGATGATCGACTGATGTCTACTACAAACCGAGCGATTCCCATAATTATCTGGACCACACTGCCTCCCACCCTGACTCTTGTAAAGATGCTATTCTTTCTACCTATCACTCGCCAGGCTGTGTCCTGCCTCTTCTCTCTTCCAGCTTTCTCCCCACTCCCACCACCACAGAATCCGAAGAAAGATCCCATCCCGAACGGTCACCTATTCATGTTTTCCAGAAGTGCTGCCTGACCAGCTCAGTTACTCCAGCACGTTGTCCATTTTTTTTTGTGTACCAGCATCTGCAGTTCCTTGTATCGGCTCAGCCTTGTATCGACCACAGCCAAACCTTCCTCATAGCTAGAACATTACCCAAATTCCATGTTGCTGATACGGGAATAGATTAACAAGCCTGGTTTTCCTATCTCCTAATTCTTGTTGGTTTATTGGAGAAGACAAATGATTAGTGAAGAGGATGGCAGTGTTCCCACTATACTCAAGTATGACAATAAAGGAGAGATTAATCCCTCTCAACCTTTTAAAAAGCCACAAAAATTAAGGTCTTGGATCAGACTACATAGACCCCTGGAGCAGAACTGATCAAAGTAAAACAAAATTGAGACGCTATATTAATGTGTATTGTATTATCATATATATTGTTTCTTCGATGTCACTATTAGACTATTAGGAAAATCTATCACTATCTCTCAGGTTAGCTGAGAAAGAAAACGATATAAAGTTCTACTTACTGGAATTGGATCTTTTTACATTTTTATTGCGGGCATTGTCAATAGCTCAATACTAAGTTGCATTATAATACACACCGATAGTTAAAGAATGTGGGCAAAAATTATAGGTTATGATTGACATAATAGAACATAAAACATAGAATATAGAAAAGTGCAGCACTTGAACAGGGTGTCTGGCTCACAATGTCTATGCCGAACATGATGCCAAGCTAAACTAATCTCATCTCCCCTCACGTGATCTGTGCTCCACTATTCCCTGAATATCCAAATGTCTATCTAAATGCCTCTATCGTATCTGCCTTCACCACCACTCCTGGCAGCATGTTCCAGGCATTCACCATCCTCAAAGTAAAAAAAAAACTTGCCCTGCACATCTCCTTTCACCTTTGCCCCTTTCATGTTAAAATTATGCCCACTAGCCTATGACAACTCTACGGTGGGAAGAAGGCTCAGACTTACTACTCTAATGTGCAAATCATAATGTTTGAGTAACAGAGCACCAATAACATCCAAATCTGCAACAGGGTTCCTGAAACTTTAGAGAAAGTAAAATGAAGGTAAATGTAATTGAATTAGTACTGCACTGTAAATTACATCAAAACATTTTAATTTATCACTGAAAAAGTTGGAACAAGCATGTACAAATTAAATATTTTATTCATATAAATGATCGATTTTCAGCAGACAAGATATCTATCTGAGGTATAATTAGGTTATATTGGAAAGAGAGTGGGAATTGGTGTGGATTTTGTGTGCCAAAGGGCCTGTTTCCACGCTGTATCTCAACAATGGCGGTACAGTGGTGCAGCAGTAGATTTGCTGCCTTACAGCACCAGAGACTCGGGTTTGAACTTGACTACAAGTGCTGTCTGTATGGAGTTGGTACGTTATCCATGTGACTGTGCGGCTTTTCTCCGGGTTCCCTGGTTTCCTCCCACATTCCAAAGACGTGCTGATTTGTGGGTTACTTGGCTTCTGTAAATTGTCCCTGGCGTGTAGGATAGCACTAGTGTATGGGTAATTGTTGGTCGGCATGGGCCCGGTGGACAGAAGGGCCTGTTTGCACGCTGTATCTCTAAACAAAGCGAGAGAGAGAGAGAGAAAGAAAGAAAGAAAAGGGAGAATGAAATTAAAAATGAAAGAGAGAAAGCAAGACATGTATAACGTGTTGCTCATTATCAAACATTGAAAATGCTAACTCTTGCAAAACAATCAGCTTTACTGATTGTTTTTTCTCTTTCAAGTAGGCTTCTTTTCCTCTTCTCAAAAGGAAAAAGGTATGAAAATGATGCACACTGTTTTCTGCTCCAATGGTCCTTTAGATGACTGATGTTGGTTTAATAGATGGCTACAAATACGGCACCTTTAGACATCAGCATATGTTTGGTAAAAGCAATCTTCCCGGGAAGATAGACATCCTCGGCCATGCAAGTAAAGAGGTAGCAAAATGCAATGTGATAGCCTTAGCATTGACTATTGCACAAGAGGCATTTATAAAATATTGTATTCTTCTGTTAGAAATAGTACAACATAAATTTATAATGAGCCCCTATGTAATATAAATAATGAAAATGAATAATGAAGACAATGAAGTTGATGTGGTGAAATATTTTGTTCAATTAACTGAGAAACTAACTAACACAATCATGCTGTAACATGCAAATGTTGATTTTTCACTACCAATTTATCAAAAGAAAAAATTATATCCTAGCTAATAAAATCTGCAACAATTACCGTGGTTTAATTTGTGAATTCAGATATTAAAATTAATTTTGGTGATAAATTAACCTCCATCAAGTTGGACATTAATTTCTCTGCATAATGACACTGAATAGAGATGAGGTGATTTGCTTTTTCAACAAAAGGCTACGATGTGATATTAAAAAAAAGATAATTAAACAGATTTAATTTTTGAAACTGCAGATATGAAGAAAATGCAATTCCCATCTAGTATTGCCAGTTGGACTGCGTGTAATGCCAATCTGACTGTAGATGACTGATATTTTGTCCTTGTGCATCTTTTTATGCAGAGCCAGGCTGTGAAATTGTTGAGAGCAATTAAAATGATCAGGAACTTGACAAGTTGTTTCTCATTATAACGGCAGAGAATGGTTCAAAGGCTTAAGTGCCATTTCAAATAAATGAATGTAGCCATTTCATGGAATCTCTACATTTTCAGCCAGGTCATTATACAAGATATACAAGATAGTCAGCTCGGCTTCAAGTGTATACCATGAGTGACCATTTATTTCAATTTCACGCATGTTACCGATCAGTATTTATGTCATTTTTAATCATTTAGTTTAGTTTAGTTTAAAGATACAGCATGGAAACAGGCCCTTCGGCCCACCGAGTCCATGCCGACCTACAATCACTCGATCTATTTTACATATTAGGGACAATTTACAGATACCAATTAACTTACAAACATACACGTTTTTAGAATGTGGGTGGAAACCAGAGCTCTCAGAGAAAACCCACACGGTCACGGGGGAGAACGTACAATCTCCGTACAGACAGCACTCAGGCTGGTTCGAACCCAGGTCTCTGGCGCTGTGAGGCAGCAACTCTACTGTTGCACCACTGTGCCGCCTCAACACTACACAACAGTGTAACTGTAGACTTACAACATTTAGATCATTCAGAATTTCCCTCTGTAATAGGCTACCAAGTCACTTCTATTAAAATCAAATGACTCCACTTAGTTTCACCCATCGTAGTCTTCAACTCTCCATTGATATTGTGGGATTGTGAGTTCATTTTAAAATAGCATGGTTCAACATGCACATTGGATAAACCAAAAATATTACATTCCTTTGCTTTTCATTCATGAACGGGTCTAAACCTGGCACAGGTTCGAAAAGCAGCTTCCCCCTGCTAAGAAACCTTGGAAGTTGTTATTCCAATGTTCGATTTTGTGACTATTTCAATGAAAGAGCATAGTTTGTATAACAGCAAATCACAGTTTTTCAGCAGAAATCTTGGGCCATTCTTTTTCTTACTCTTTGTAGACAGTAAAATGATTAGTAAGATGTCACAGGAAGTTATTAGTGGCTTGAAGGTAACTCCTTGCCCATTCCAATTCCAGCATTTGGAAAGCATCCTCTGTTGCATGTACAGGAAACCTGCATATTAAGAAGATCCCCAACTAGATATGTCCCCTATCCATGTTCTCCAGAGAAGCTCCCGGCCCATTGAGTTACTCCAACACTTTTTGACTTTTTGTGTCTTTGGGCCTCGGTAGCGCCGGTGGGTTCTCGTGGCTGACGGAGCCTCGCGGCGGTGGTGGTGAAGCCTCGCGGTCCACAGTCGATGAGGGCGCAGAGTAACCACTGTGAGGGGGGAAGAACAATGTAGGACGGTGTGGGGGAACTGCTATGAGGGAGGGGGAAGGACTATGAACAATGAAGGTCCTGGCGTGGGGGGGTGCACTGGGAGGGGGAATGGGGGGTAGAACAATGGAGGACCCGCAGCGGGTGAGAGGGAGGGGAGGGGGGAGAACAAAGGAGGAGCAGGCTGGCGTACTTAGTAACTTTGTCAGTGCAGTATGCGGCGACTATTTACATACCTTGGGTTATGCAAGCAAAGACTTTCACTGTGACTTATCACATGAGACAATAAAGTTTTTTCATTCCATTCCATTCTTTGATACACCAGCATCTGCAGTTTCTTGTATCACCATGTTATCAGTTCACTCACTTGACAAGAGCAGCCAAACCAGACCATTCAATTAAACTATATATGTTGCCATCTCAAAAAGAACATCCTTCCACTGAAGCTTTTCCTCCTGTGGACATCCTCTTGAACGCCTTCAGAATTTGGCCATCTATCTGGACATTTTTTTTTTTCATGTTCATAAGTGATAGGCCATTCGGCCCATCAAGTCTACTCCACCATTCAATCATGGCTGATCTATCTTTCCCTCTTAACCTCATTCTCCTGCCTTCTCCCCATAACCCCTGGCACCCGTACTAGTCAATGTAATAATCTACTAATCACCCATACTGATCAATCAATTATTCTAACGTGTACTACAAATAAAAAGACCATTGACCATTGGTCTTCACTGGCCTCTGTGGCAATGAATTCCTCAGATTCATCACCTTAAAGGGCCTGTCCCACTTGGCCGCCATTTGCACCTCATTTACACATCATATGTAAAATAGGTCGACGCGTCGTTACAGCGACGTCGTGCTCAAATCCTGTGTCATCATGCCGCCTGGTGTGCGTGGCGTCATTAGAATACCCTGTGCCACGCCGTGACGCAATGTTACGCACGGTGATGTAACCATGCGTCACCACACGATACATGTGAGACATCGGGATATAGCGTGCGATGCCAATGCATCCGTGTGCGTACGTGATACACAATGCAGGTGGCGCGCGAGGATTTCGTATAGGATGAAATCCTGGAGCGCCGCGCGATAACACACACAACTACACAGTCCACCACGCCTCTCCATGTGCCCGTCCCACGCTACCCATACGCTACCCGTGCGTCACAACGCGTCGACCTATTTTACATATGACGCGTAAATGAGGCGCAAATGACGGCCAAGTGGGACAGCCCCTTAAAGAACCCACCTCATATCCTTCCTAAAGGTACGTCCTTTTATTCTGAGGTTATGGCCTCTGGTTCTAGAATCTCCCACTAGTGGAAACATCCTCTCCACATCCACTCTATCCAGGCCTTTCACTATTTGTTTTTTTGTCTCTTAGCTGTTACAGTCTGCCAGGTGTTAAAATATACAACCAGATGGACGTTAGCGTACTTGTGCTATGGGAACTCGACTGGAATTGGATTTCTATGATTTCTGAATACAGTGTAGTATAGTGGTATAGTATCACTGCCACTTGGTAAGTTGTGAGACAGCATACTATGCAGAATGTGGACTGTCATTGAAATGATTACAAGAATGCAACTCCTCATAAACTTAAGCCAATAAATAGTTAAATGGAGACACTTCTGTTGTAGTTTTTTTAACTCCATCAGCCTGAGGTACACAGGATCATCACAGGATATGGGAGCCACAGTGGCACAGCAGTAAAGTTGCTGCCAGACAGCGCCAGAGACCCGGGTTCGATCCTGACTGCGGGTGCCTGTCTACATGGAGTTTGTACATTCTCACTTGTGTCCTGCATGGGTTTTCTCCAGATCCCCAGTTTTTTCCCACAACCCAAAGACGTACAGATTTGTAGGCCATTTGGCTTGGCATCATTGCAAATTAACCCTAGTATGTGTAGGATAGCGTTAGTGTTTGGAGATTGCTGGTTGGCATGGACTTGGTGGGCCGTAGGGCTTGTTTCCGCGCTGTATCTCAAATCTCAACTAAACTAAGCTAAACTAAACTCAATTGAGTTATGATATACGCAGAATAATAAAATAGTTTTCAGGACCCTTTGATAATTCATCATGCTTCTGGCAACATTTCTATTTATATTCAACTTTACTCCAGAAGTAGAAGTGAAATTCCTCTGGAGAATGTTAGTTGATGCCATTTTTGCATTTTCTTTGTTATTAGAAATGTCCTGTTTACTAATATCGGCCTAAATCTTGGTTTGCAAAGAGCACATTAGAATTGAAATGAGCCAAAGTTAACCCCATTTAATGTCCCACACCAAACGCCACATGAACAAGGCTTTGACCTTGGTGTTTGAGATATATTGTTACATTAACCACACAAGAAAAAAAGTAATTGGTGTGTAATTGATGTTTTTTTTGTTCAACTGGGATGAAATTGATGCAATAGCAAATATTTGTTTGCCCCCAGCTAATGGTACTTCAACACTGAAATTATTGCAGATGAATTAGTAATTCATCCGTAAATTATTCAGTCCACTGATGGTAAAGTGTGCAGATAAAGAGAAAAATCAGATACCCAAGATAAAAGCAGGGAGATGATAAAGGTGCATTCTAGGTTCATTACTACCAATGTCAAAAACATGTAGCTGTTTCTCTATTATAAAATATTTTTTTTACATGTGCATTTTTAACCTATTCAGATATCCTTTGTAAGTTATTATTATGGAAACTGCTTTCTTTTCCCACACTCAGAGTTATGGCAGCATTTTCTAATTATTTATGGGAGCTTTAGATTCAGGTGGTAGCAGCTCAGGGTGGTAAGAGGATTGTGGTTTGTTGGTAATTTAACGTAACCAGACCAGTAGGATTATAATGAAATCAGATCAATTTTACAGCTTGTTCTGTTGAAATCACTGGTCTGTGTGTAAAGTCACATCAGGTCCTATTGTCTTTCTTCAAATAAGCTGGTCCCCATCTTGGCTACTTTCCCTTTGTCTATTACATTTCAAGGAAATCTCCCAAGAAATACTTGATCTGCAGATGATTTTGCTTTATATTAGTTTTAGTGAAACAGCATCAAAATAGGCCCTTCAGCCACCGAGTCTATGCCGATCATCCATCACCCATTCGCACTAGTTCTATGTTATTCACTCTTGCATCCACTCACCTACATACTAGGGGCAATTTACAGAGACCAATTAACCTATAAACCTGCACGGCTTTGCGATGTGAGATGAAACTGAAGCACATGCGGTCACAGAGAGAACGTGCAAACTCCACATAGGCAGTACCCGAGATCAGCATCGATCCTGGGTCTCTTGGCGCTGTAAGGCATCAGTTCGATCACCTGCGCCACTGTGTGGCCCTAAACGTTGAGGAGGAAGTTGAAGGGGAAAGATGAGGGGAGAAGAGCTTTGAGCAGGAAGATTAATTTACTATGGGCTTTCCTCGAGAATCTCCCTACATTAACTGGACAGGAGAGTAGTATTTGGGGAGAAAAAAGGACACAAAGTGCTGAAGTAACTCAGCGGGGCAGGCAGCATCTCCAGAGAACATACAATCAGTAACTCCGTTGCCATTGGAAAATCTCAATAGTGCCAATCCATTAAAATGGACCAGCATCTTGTCTGTTACTGCATTGATTTGTGCTGTTTCTTTTAACCAAATAGATCTGCTATATTTGATTCTTTGCAGTGTCTCTGCTTGCATGAGGCTAGAAGGGCTTGGCCAAGCAGATACAAGAATCAAACCCGCGGTGGTTAGGTATTGTATAGGGGAACTGTTGTTGTGTTATCCAAAAATAAAGTTTAGTTGCTCAAGGGGTTGTTTCAGCATTTTATTGACTAGGCTGGGGGTGTGGGGGGGGGAGTTTAGAACAAGCTATTTACATTGGGGGCTCGTCCGGGATCTCAACGGATCCCCCAAACAGATGTTTGCGATTAAGGGTATTGAGCTGTTCCCAATCGCGAGTGCAGAAATCGGCACCACAGTGCGGTTTTCGCATTGATTTTCGGCACTTCGCTAGTCAGAGCAGATCGATCATTTCCAGGCTTGGGAAAGGGTCCCAACGAGATCATAGAACAGAGTCTAGCAAGCACGGGGGAGGGGTTGACAGTGCTCCTTTGGGTTAGAGGCTCTTAAAACCAGGGTGGGGTTAGAGGCCCTGCTGGGGTTGGGTTAGAAGCCCTTTCCTGGGTTAGAGGCCTAAAACTTGGTCGTACTTGATAGCTGCAGTTGCTGAATAGCCCTAGCCAGAATTGTTATCCAATTGACGGGATAATGAAAAACAAGTCTGGAATACGTGCTAAGCGGTGAAGCATTTGACCTGTCATTGCTGGGAGCGTTGATTGAAAGGGGAGAGGGAGTGGATGAAATTTTAGAGTGATTCTCTGAATTATATATGGATCAATCGGGTGACTTACCGAAATGGAGTAAATTCCCCCTCAATATTGTGCAATCGTATTGAATTGCCTTCCCACCAACATAGCAGAATCCATTAAGACTAATAAAATGGACAGAAAATAGTGCCAGTCAAATGGATAGGGCAGTAAGATATCACTGGAGGGACATAAAGAAGCAGGATAGCCAGCCTGCAGTAAAACAAAAAACGGAAGATGTGATCAGAAAAGAAGTGCCAAAATTCGACCCTAAACCATGTATCCCCAGAGTGCCAGCAAACTATGCACTGGGAGAAATTAGAGTCCCGGAGTATCTAGACCGATACCATAGAGAAGTATCTGCCCTAGAGCCAGTTTTGAGGACATACCGGTCATCAGGAGTGGGCCAATGTTATACTTGCGGAGGGGTAGGCCACTGAAGTAGGGGGTGCCTAAATAAAGAAAGGAACGATAGAGGGGATCACAGAAGAAATTTCCAAGACCAAAGAGAATGGAGGGATCAACGGGATCCTAGAGAGCACAGAGGGAACTGGCAGGAAAACAAGAATCAAGGGGACAAATCTCCATTTCCCAGAATAACCCATTCACACGTCTATGATCAGCAAACCTAGTAGTGACTGGATGCAAGTCTGATGAACAACCTATGTTGTCTCTACAGGTTGAAGGTAAAATCTGCACTTTCTTAGTAGACACGGGCGCATCCATGTCATCTCTTCAATCAATTTATAATTTTCCAGAATCAAGAGAAGTTCAGAACCTATCCGGGTTTCAAGGACAAGTTTGCCAGTATCCCATCTCTGCGCCAGTCGAAGTAGTATATGGAGGAAAGGCAATCAGACACAGGTTTGTGATAACCACCGGATTAGATTGTATTCTGATAGCGAGAGATTTACTCTGTGCTTTCCAACTAAAAATAGAATGTGGTGATAGAGGCAAAATAGTGACCCCCTGGGCTCCCGCACGGCAATGTTACTCCATAGTGACCCCTCAATGGTGGTCATTGGTTGAAATGTTGAGCTTTGGAGGAACTGTTTGAATCCCAGGGCACGTGTTGCATTATTCGATTGTGTTTACTTCCTTCCAGTTTTTCAAGATTGTATTATTTGGTTGGAGAACTGTCAATTATTTACTTATAATTATTGTGTTTAATTGGGTTATGAAGAGACCACCCCCATGTAATTCAGCCCCTCAAGGTTCGGGGACTTATAAAAGGCAACCCCCATGAGATCCGATGTCAATCTTCTGGAAGAACGCTAGGGACTACCTTTTGGAGTGTCTCTGCTTGCACAAGGCTAGAAGGGCTTGGCCAAGCAGATACAAAGATCGAACCTGCTGTGGTTAGGTATTGTATAGGGGAACTGTTGTGTTAACCAAAATAAAGTTTAATTGCTCAAGTGCTTGGTTCAGTATTTTATTGACTGAAACCAGACTGGGGGGGGGGGGGGGGGGCGGTAGCTTATAACGAGCTATTTTCAACTGCAGATGCTGGTTTGAACCGAAGGTAGACACAAAATGCTGGAGTAACTCAGCAGGACAGGCAGCATCTCTCGAGAGAAGGAATGGGTGACATTTCGGGCCGAGACCTTTCTTCGGACTCAAGCGATATAAAGGTTTGCAGAACCATGTTTGACAGATGGAGTGAACAAACAGATGGTAGAATCATAGACAGAAAATGTATTGCACAGAAGACCTTTCAACCCTTCATTTGTGATTCAGTGGAGGAAGAGCTACCAATAATTTCACCATCCAGATTCTGTTCCAGCACACTGCTGCCAATAAATTCTATAAGAATGCACGTTTAAAATGTGACAAATATATTTGCCTCTACTAACCTTTCAGGAAATGATCACCTCCTATTCTGCAGTGCAGTCCCAATCTTCCAACTACCTCACTGTGGCCCTTGCACTTTTGTTTTTTTAAATTCTGCACTTTCTCTCTAACTGTAACTTTCTCTCCAGCTATAATGCTTTTCTTTTTCTTTACACTACCTCTTGTGCATGGCTTTATTTTAGTATGATGTGGCTGAATAACGCTCAAAGCTTTTCGCTATGTGATTGCAATAATACAATACCAATACCGATCCCTCCGCCAATTACATCATATCTTCAGTATGTCCCTGGAACTTTCACCCTATGATAATATGAAATAGAAATTCTATTTCTGCTATCTAGTTCCGCTCATAATCCCCCTTCAATCTTGCTAGTTCTAAAGTACACTCAGTGTTTCATCGCAGCTAAGCAAATCCAGTTGTTGCAACATCTTCATAATTCTCCTCTGTATTCTCTTATCATGTGTCTATACACTGTAAATGGCTCAATTGTAATCATTTATTGTCTCTCTGCTGACTAGATAGCACGCAACAAAAGCTTTTCATTGTACCTCGCTACGAAGTGGCAATAAACTAAACTAAAATCACATATTTCTTGTAATATGGTAGCCAGCTCTGTATGTAGTCCCCAAGCTGTGATATAACAAACACTATTTACAGTTCTAACATCTCCCTGCCGTTATACTCCATGCCAAGACTAATAAATGAAAGGATCATATATATATATATTTATAGCAAAAATTGAAAATCATGAAAATGCATATGCTGGAAATTTGAAATAAAAACAGGAAATGTCAGCAACTCGTGAAGCTTCTGATGAAAGGTCATCGTCCTGAAATATTAACTCTGTTTCTTTCTCCCGCTGAATGTTTCCATCATTTTCTGTTAATATGTTCATAGGTCATATGAGCAGAATTAGGCCATTCTGCCCATCGAGTCTACTCCGCCATCCAATCACAGCTCATCTAACTTTCCTTCTCAACGCCATTTTCCTGCCTTCTCCCCATGACCTTTGACACCCTCACTAATCCACAACCTAGTAATCTCCACATTAAAAATACCCAAAGACGTGGCCTCCACTGCCGTCTGTTACAATGAATTCCACAGATTCACCACCTTCTGACTGAAGAAATTCCTCTATTCTCCTTTCTAAAGGTACGTCCTTTTATTCTGAGGCTGTGCCCTCTGGTCATAGGCCTTTCATTATTCAGTAAGTAACATTTCTTTTTTTTTACTGACTTTATTAATTTATCTCAATAGACAATAGGTACAGTAGGCCATTTCGCCCTTCGAGCCAGCACCACCATTCACTGTGATCATGGCTGATCATCCACAATCAGTACCCCATTCCTGCCTCCTCCCCATATCCCTTCACTCCTCTATCTTTAAGAGATCTAACTCTCTTGAAAGCCTCCAGAGAATTGGCCTACACTGCCTTCTGAGGCAGAGAATTCCACAGATTCACAACTCTCTGTGTGAAAAAGTTTTTCCTCGTTTCCACTCAGAATGGTTTACTCCTTAGTCTTAATCTGTGGGCCCTCGTTCTGGACTCTCCCAACATCGGGGACATGTTTCCTGCCTCTAGCGTGTCCAAACCCTTAATAAACTGCACACAATACTCCAGGTGTGGTCTCACTAGGGCCATGTACAACTGCTGAAGGAACTATTTGCTCATATACTCAACTCCTCTTGTTATGGAGGCCAACATGCTATTCGCTTTCTTCACTGCCTGCTGTACATGCATGCTTACTTTCAGTGACTGATGAACAAGGACCCCCAGTTCATGCTGTACTTCCCCTTTTCCCAACTTGACACCATTCAGATAATAATCTGCCTTCCTGTTTTTGAGACCAAAGTGGAGAACCTCACATTTATCCATATTAAACTGCATCTGCCATGCATCAGCCCACTCACCCAACCTGTCCAAGCCACCCTGCATCCACATAGCATCCTCCTCTCATATCACCCTGCCACCTAGCTTTGTGTCATCTGCAGATTTGCTAATGTTACATTTAATCCCTTCATCTAAATCATTAATACATATTGTAAATAGCTACGGTCCCAGCACTGAGCCTTGCGGTACCCCACTAGTCACTGTCTGCCATTCTGAAAGGGACCCGTTTATCCCTGCTCTTTGTTTTCTGTCTGCCAACCAATTTTCTATCCATGTCAGTACCTTACCCCCAATACCATTTGCTCTAACTTTGTCCTCTAATCCCCTATGTGGGACCTTATCAAATGCTTTCTGAAAGTGCAGGTACACTATTTCCACTGGCTCTCCCTTGTCCATTCTCCTCCTAGTTGCATCTTCAAAGAATTCCAGAAGATTAGTCAAGCATGATTTCCCCTTTGTAAATCCATGCTGACTCGGACCGATCCTGCTACTGCTATCCAAATGTTCAGCTATTTCAGCTTTTATAATTGACTCCAGCATCTCCCCGCCACCGATGTCAGGCTAACTGGTCTATAATTCCCTGTTTTCTCTCTCCCTCCTTTCTTAAAAACTTTCTCGCTGCAATTAGGGATATGTAAAGGTACTCTCTTAGGTCTCCTTGTTTCATGATCTACTTAAATGGTAGAAGAAGCTCCAAAGTCTGGATGACCAATGGAAGAAACAAAATACTGGGGTAACTCAGCAGGTCAGGCAGCATCCCTGGAGCTTGTGGATAGGTGATGCTTCAGATCAGGACCCATCTTCAGACTGATTGTAGGGGTGGGGGAAAGAAAGCTAGAGAATATGAAGGAGCAGGACAAAGCATGGCAGGTCATAGGTGAAAGGTGAGCAGGGACTTTTGATAGGTGGATGGTTTGCCTTTTGCCTAGCAAAGGACACAAGCCAGAGATCAACATACACAAGGAGTGAGACAAAAGGATTAGAGTTGTGAATTGTGAAGCTAGAAGGTTGATGATGTGCAAATTATTTAGGAATGTATGTGGAGAGGAGAGGAAGGGAGAGACTGGTGCAAGGCCAGCTGGGGCTCAAGGGAGGGAAGTGCAGGGGGAAGAGAATGAAGGGGGTGGTTTATGGGAGAGAAAAGGGGGGGTAACAGATGACCAATTCATGTTTAATATATCTATCAGCTCTTAGCAGATGTTAAAGTGTCTAAAAGCTCACTTTGGACTTTAGAGATACAACGAGGAGACAGTCCCAGCCGACCAGCGACCATCCCATACACTAGCACCAGCCTATACAGTAGAGACAAATTACAATTTACAGAAGCTAATCAACATACAAACCATGTATTTAAGCTTCTTAAATGCTACTATCGTATCTTGTTTATTCAAATATATCTAGCAATTGTTCTTGCGATAAAATACAAATTTATCGAAATTGAATGAAATTCAACAATATTGCAGAAACAAGGAACTGCAGATGCTGGTTTACACTAAAGGACACAACGTGCTGGAGTAAATCAGCGGGCATCTTTGGAAGACATGGACAGGTGATGTTTTGGGTTGGAGAAGAGTCCCGACCCAAAATGTCACTATCCATCTTTTCCAGAGATGCTGCATGGCCGCTGAGTTATTCGAACACATTGTGTCAACAATATTGTACTGTGTGACAGAATTTATGTTCATATATTTATTTGGGGGGGTATCTTGATTAGTAAAGACAGGTAAATATAATTTAATTATTAAAGCTAGATTCCAGGTGTCTTTATGCATTACAATTTATTATCTGCAGTAACTATTTTTATGCATCCAGCATTAAGCTAGAGCTTGACTCGGTTATTAAGCGTTACCAAATTATGGTTAATGCATAATGCAAATATGATGCACACGGGGGATTAAGAATGTTTCTAGAATAGCAAATACGATTTTTGGAAAGATAAATATTTCAATATTTCAGCTCAGCCCCTTCAGTTGACCCTGTAAGATCACAGACGATTACAGAAAACAGTCACTCAGCCCTTATGTTTATTAGTTATAGGAGCAGAATTAGGCCATTCGGCCCATCAAGTCTCCTCCACCATTCATTCATGGCTGATCTATCTTTCCCTCTCAACCCCATTCTCCTGCCTTCTTCCCATATCCCCTGACACCCACAGCCTTCTTATAGTCTCAGCTGTCACAATAAAGAGATACACACAAGATTATTTTTTACACACCAAAAAAACGCAGATGCTGGAATTTGAACAAAACATAAAGTGCTGGAGTAAATCGGCGTGTCAGGCAGCATCTGTGGAGGAATTAGATAGATGATGTTTTGGGTTGGGACCTTTCTTCAAACTCAGTAGGTGCCATTTCAGGATTAGTTTAGTTCAGTTAAGAGATACAGCGTGGAAACAGGCTCTTTGGCCCACCGAGTTTGCACAGCCCAGCGATCCCCATGCACTATTTCTATCCTACGCACAAGGGACAATTTTACAGATTTACCTGCAGCCTGAGGAAACCGGTGCTTGCAGGGAGAATGCACAAACTCCGTACAGACAGCACCTGTAGTCAGGATCGAACCCGGGTCTCTGGCGCTGTAAAACAGCAATTCTACTGCTGCATCACTGTGTCCCCCTAAACATTCAAAAATATCACCTATCCATTTCCATTCTTCAGACTGGTTAGGGATAAGGGAAATTAGAGATATAGACGATGATGTAGAGAGATAAAATATAGCTCTCTACATCATCATCAACATCTCTCCTTTATCTCTAAATAGTCTGAAGAAGGGTCTCAATCCGTAACGTCACTCATTCCTTCTCTCCAGAGATGCTGCCTGTCCCGCTGAGTAGCTCCAGCTTATTGTGTTGAACTTTGGTTTAAACCAGCATCTCCAGTTCCTTCCTAGACCTATCCATGTCCGTCAGAGTCGCTGCCTGTCCCAAGAAGTTGCTTCCGCACTTTTGTGTTTTGTTTAAGATTTTTTTTCCATCAGCAGTGGGAATAAATGTGTTTTATGGTAGCAATAAACAGTTGTAATCGAACTCTGAATTTCATTTACTATTGGGGGCCAAGAGCATATTGTTGCCAGTATGTAGCTCACCCAACCTCAGCAAGCAGACATAAATTTAAGGGAATCTTATTTGCCTTTTACTATTTTGACTGCTGACTTGCTCCTTCCCTTTAGTCTTCTACAAAAAATATTTCCCATTTACAGATCTACTTGCCTTTTAAAGCCAAATTTAATTATGGATTTAATTTTCAACCTAATTTTAAACATTCCATCCCCCAGCAGTTTTTTTAATGAGGGCTGGGCGGTGGTGCAGCAGTAAAGTTGGTTCCTTACAGCGCCAGAGACCCAGGTTCGATCCTGACTACGGGTGCTGTCTGAATGGAGTTTGTACATTTTCCCCGTGACTGTGGGATTTTTCCGGGTACTTCGGTTGCTTCCTGTAATGTATTCATGCATATTCATGTATATGGGACCCCGGTCCTGATGGTAAGTCCACGCCGTGCCCACGGTAGAAGTTGGCCTCAGGCCGGCGGTGGGAGCTTCTTCTTCCCCACCAGCTGGAGCTCTGCAGATAGCTTCAGGCTCCACGCCGAGAAACCGCACCGTTGAAGCCCCGGGTGTGTCTCCGGGAAAGGCTGCACCGATCCTCGATGTTAGGCCACGGGGGAGGCGGCATGGAAAAAGTCACCTCTCCGTGGAGGAGGCGACCAAAGCGGTTTCCCCCTAACCCCCCCCACACACACAAAACACACAGAGAAACATTAAAAACATACATTTAAACACACTAAAAAAAGAAAATTGAAAAAACTGACACGCTGCTGGCAGGGCTGCCGGCTTGCAGCGCCCCCACTGACCTTAATCGGTATGCGCCCCCATTCGACTTATGCAAGATGTGAGGCCTGTGTATTGTCGACAAAGACATGTACCATATGCACTAAAGCAACAAGTGGAGGTAGAACTCGATCGATTAGAGCGTAATGGAGTTCTTGTGAAGGCAGACCAGAGTAACTGGGCAACGCCAATTGTGGCCGTACCCAAGGCTGATAAAACTGTTCGACTATGTGGTGATTACAAAGTCACAATCAACCAAGCCGTTGATGACGAACAATATCCGTTACCAACCTCGCAAGATCTGTACGCAGAATTTAGCGGAGCAAGAGTCTTCACTAAAGTGGATTTGTCTCACGCTTACGCCCAACTCAATGTCGATAAGGAAAGTCAGCGGTACTTGACTAACAACACACATAAGGGCTTGTATTCATACACAAAGCTGCTCTATGGTGTGAAATCCTCCACGAAAATGTTCCAGTCTGTCATGGACCAAATATTACAAGGCATTCCACGCACTGTTTGTGCAACCAGGATGACCTACTGATATTCACAGAACGCATGGTAGAACATCTGGAAATCCTCGAGCAAGCTCTCACACGGCTGAACTGCCACAATGTAAAACTGTGTCAAAGTAAATGTGCATTTGCACAGTGAGAAGTGGTCTACCTTGGACTCAAAGTAGACGCCAACGGACTTCGCCCTTTGAAGGCGAAAGTGGAAGCAATGGTGAATGCTCCAAAACCCAATAATGTGTCAGAGCTACGATCATTCCTTGGGATGGTGCAGTTCATGCACGATTCCTTCCAGATTTAGCAACTGTGCGAAAGCCACTTCATCATCTGCTACAAAAAGATGTGAAATGGACGTGGGGAAAGGAACAGCAACGTGCATTTGACATCTGCAAGGAAAACTTCTTGTTCACTATGATACGACACACGAGATGAAACTTGCTTGTGATGCTTCAAGTTATGGTGTAGGTGCGGTGATCTCCCATGTAATGAATGACGGACAGGAAAAGCCTATTGCTTTTGCACCCCGCACCCTCTCATCGAGTGAACGCAACTGTGCGCAGATAGAAAAGGAAGCACTCATCATTGTGTTCGGAATCAAGAAATTCCATCAGTTTCTTCTCGGCAGACCATTCACCCTGGTGACTGATCACAAGCCACTATTAGTGATACTGGGTCCCAAGTCAGCTATACCTTCCATAGCAGCATCAAGGATGCAGCACTGGGCAATTTTGCTGTCCCAGCATGACTACAAGGTGGAGTATAGAAGCTTCAAGTGCAACGCAGTTGCAGATGCGTTGTCCCGGTTGCCCCATGAGAACTCTGACGTGGGAAGTGAGAACTCAATCTACACAATGAAAGTTGTAGATTTCCAGTGACTGCAACAGAAACAAAGAAAGACAATGTGCTGAAGTGGGTTTATGAATAGACATTGAATGGATGGACTGAAATCGATAGTGGATTGAACTCAGAGCCTTTCCATAATCAACGCCATGAATTATCATGTGAGCAGGGATGCATTAAGTGGGGTTACAGAGTGGTTATACCAGAGTCTTTGAGAAACAAAATTATGAACGAACTTCATGCCGAACATCCTGGCAGAGTAAGCATGAAGTCAATAGCCAGAAGTTTTGTGTATTGGCCTGGTATTGACAGTGATATTGAGTCACTGGTGAGCAAATGTAGCGTCTGCCAAAATTGCCGGAGTAAATCACCAATTAAGTCAGAAACGCCATTTTGACTCCCACGAAAAGGAGCGGTACTTCAAGCCAGATGAGCAGGTTCGTGTTCTCAGTCCTCCCAACAAGTCCAGTCGAGACAAATGGGATGTTGGGAAAATAGTGGAATTGTGTGAAACAAAAAGATACTTAGTTGCAGTTGGAGATAGGATCAAAAGTATTCATGTTGATCAAATGATTCCAGCCAGAGATGAATCAAAAACTGAGTATGGAGTCCTAATCCCTGAGTCTTTATCGGAAAGTGAGTTGGAAGAGCCAACTGTGATTGAAACACAAAGTTCAGTCAGTACAGCCAAAGAAACAGATGCCTCTGGTCAAAGTCAGAGTATTAAAACAGAGCCAAACAAGCCTACAGTTGAGTCAACACCTAAACCTGTTACACCAGTTACTGTTACAGGTTACTGTTACTGATTACAGCTCGGCATTTAACACAATCACCCCCTCCAAGCTGGTTACCAAACTCGCAGAACTGGGTCTCTGCACATCCCTCTGCAATTGGATCCTCGACTTCCTCATTCACAGACCACAGTTTGTTTGTATTGGTGGAAATGTGTCAGCCTCGATAACAATCAGCATGGGAGCACCTCAAGGCTGCGTGCTCAGCCCCCTGCTGTACTCATTCTATACTCATGACTGCGTAGCCAGTCACAGTGCGAACTCCATCATCAAGTTCGCTGACAACACCACTATTGTGGGGCGTATCACTGATGGGGATGAGTCAGAGTATAGAAGAGAGATCAAGCAACTGTCCATATGGTGCCATCGCAATAACCTGGCCCTCAACACCAGCAAAACCAAGGAACTGATTGTGGACTTTGGAAGGAGTAGGAGGGGGACCCACAGCCCCATTTATATCAATGGGTCGATGGTTGAAAGGGTCAAGAGCTTCAAATTCCTGGGCGTGCACATCGCTGAAGATCTTTCCTGGTCCGAGAACACTAATGCAATTATCAAGAAAGCTCATCAGCGCCTCTACTTCCTGAGAAGATTACGGAGAGTCGGTTTGTCAAGGAAAACTCTCTATAACTTCTACAGGTGCACAGTAGAGAGCATGCTGACCGGTTGCATCGTGGCTTGGTTCGGCAATTTGTGCGTCCTGGAGAGGAAAAGACTACAAAAAGTAGTAAACACTGCCCAGTCCATCATCAGCTCTGACCTTCCTTCCATCGAGGGGATTTATCGCAGTCGCTGCCTCAAAAAGGCTGATAATATCATCAAGGACCCATACCATCCTGGCCACACACTCATCTCCCTGCTACCTTCAGGTAGAAGGTACAGGAGCCTGAAGACTGCAACAACCAGGTTCAGGAATAGCTACTTCTCCACAGCCATCAGGCTATTAAACCTGGCTCGGCCAAAACTCTGATTATTAATAACCCATTTCTGTTATTTGCACTTTATCAGTTTATGTATTCATGTGTGTATATATTTATATCATGGTATATGGACACACTTATCTGTTTTGTAGTAAATGCCTACTATGTTCTGTGTGCTGAAGCAAAGCAAGAATTTCATTGTCCTATACAGGGACACATGACAATAAACTCACTTGAACTTGTTAGACAATCAGGCAGGATCCGTAAACCAGTAGTCAGATTAGGTTTTTAAGTTAAGTAACTCACTGCCTAGGTAGAATGAAAATATGTAAATATGTAAAGTAAATATATTATGTTATCATTTAAGGTTTAATGAATACGAGTTTAAATCAAGTCTCACAACAAGAAAATTGTAACTGTGTACTTAGATTTAATACTTTAAAAAAAGGAGAGCAGTGTAATGTTTTCATGCATATTCATGCATATGCTAATGAGTTGGTGTTGTATATAAGATGGGGATGTTGGGTAACAAATCTCTCTTGTGATCCAGGCAGCCTGCGTGTAAGTTGTTATTCATTCTGCAGAATGAATAACACCTCCCACATTCCAAAGCAGGTATGTTTATCAGTTAACTGGCTTCTGAAAATTGCCTGTAGTGTGTAGGATGCGAAACTGGGATAACGTAGAACTAGTGAGCAGGTGATCGTTGGTCAGCACGGTCTCAGTGGGCCATGAGGCCTATTCCCATGCTGTAGCTCTAAACTAAACTAAATAAAGATCTTATAAAGTGAAAAACATTGGGGGAAATAAACATCCTCAATCTCTCTATATGGCAGTGACTGTGTTACCTGTCTGCAATTTATTTTTGACTTTTAACAACTTTCAAATAACTCCTCAAAGGCAAATACATCCACGCTTTAAAAAGAGAATGTTTGCAATGTTTATGCATTTACCTCATATTCATTTGAAGAATATATACCAAATATGCCAAGCCACTGCTGGCTCCAGGTATTTCACAAAATGGATGCTCTCCCAAGTATTTAAAATGGTTGCTGAACTCAGTCAGTTTAGATCAACATGTTTTCTCTCATATTCCTTCTTACAACATATGCCTGTGCCTTCCACACACATTAGTAGCAGGACGTGGAGCATAACCAATTCCTGTAGACAGGAAGTTAATTACCTGACCTGTGATCTTGGTTCTTTACAAGAGAAGTCCCTGGAGATTCCAGCCATGAGGCAGTAAATAATTGAAGAGCAAGATGAGATCTGTGGAGCCTGTTCTTTGTTTATTTAGTCATCATCTCCTCACATTTATACCATTTCAGGCACAGGCAACGGTTATAGTCTAATAATCTACCATGGCATCTGATGTTGTGTTTCAGGGATTGTCTTGCTATTGGTATGAAAATCATGTCCTGCTGTTCCTTTAGGTGGTCAAGTGGAGACAGTGAAGGAAAAGCCCTTGAACTAGCTTCACGGTTTACAACTATGCATTCCTCTTGGGCTCACGCCTGTTTCTATCTCTAACGTTTGGCCAATAATCTGCCTATCAGCGTACTCCCTCGTCTGAAGCCACCTGTTTACTTTAGTTTAGTTTAGAAATACAGCACGGAAACAGGCCCTGTGGGTCAGGTGATAACAAAAGGATACAAACAGTGAAGCTAGCAGGATGACTAGGGTGGGGGAGGGATGGAGATAGAGGGAATGCAAGAGTTATTTGAAATTAGAGAAATCAATACTCATACTGCTGGGTTGTAAACTGTCCAAATGAAATATGAGGTGCTGTTCCTTCAATCTGCATGTGGCCTCACTCTGACAGTGGAGGAGACCCAGGACAGAAAGTAAATGGGAGTTAACATGTTTGGCAACCGGGAGATCGCATAGGTCGAGGCGTAGCTGTTCAACAAAACGATCGCCCAGTCTGCGCTTTGTCTTGCCGATATCTTGATGTTGAAGAGCAATGAATACAGTGGATGAGGTTAGAGGGGGTAGTCACAAAAATCTGGAGTAACTCAGCGGGACAGGCAACATCACTGGGGCGAAGGAATACGTGACATTTTGGGTCGAGACCCTTCTTCAGACTGGTTAGGGATAAGGGAAACAGGAGATATAGATGATGATGTAGAGAGATAAAGACCTATGAATGAAAGATATGCATAAAAGTAATGATCATAAAGGAAACAGGTCATTGTTAGCTGTTTGTTGGGTGAAAACGAAAAGCTGGTGCAACTTGGGTGGGGGAGGGATAGAGAGGGAGGGAATGCCGAGGCTACCTGAAGTTAGGGAAATCAATGTTACACCATTGGGCTGTAAGCTGCCCAAGCGAAATATGAGATGCTGTTTCTACAATTTGCGTTTAGCCTCACTCTGTCAAGAGTCAAGAGTGTCTTATTGTCAATGGGGGTGACCTCGGACAGAAAGGCCTGTGTGGGAACAGGAAGGAGAATTAAAGTGTTTAGCAACCGGGAGATCAGATAGGTTCAGGCGGACTAAGCGAAGGTGTTCAGCGAAACGATTCCCAGCCTGCATTTGGTTTCGCCGATGTATAAGAGTCCACATCTTGAACAATGGATTCAGTAGATGAGGTTGGAGGAAGTGCAAGTGAATTTCTGTCTAACCTGAAAGGCCTGTCAGGGTCCCTGGACAGAGTCAAGAGAGGAGGTATAAGGACAGGTGTTGCATCTTCTGTGGTTGCTGGGGAAGGTACTTGGGAAAGGTGATGGTTTGGGTGGGAAGGGATGAGTTAACCAGGAATTTGCGGGGGGGGGGGGGGGGGGGGGGGGGGGGGGGGGGGGGGGGGGGGGGGGGGTATCTGCAGGGGCGGAAAGGTATCTGGAGATGGCGAGAGTGGAGATGAGAGAATGTGGCTGGTGGTGGGATCCTGTGGAGGTGGCAGAAAATTTCGAAGGATTATGCGTTGTAAGCGATGGCTGATGGGGTGGAAGGTAAGGACTGGGTTGCAACAGAGACAGAATCCCCATAGGGGGAGTAGGAGCAAGAGCGGAGTTGTGGGGTACTGAGAAGACACGAGTGAGGGCCTCATCTTTGATGAGAGAGGGGAACCCCCATACTGTAAAGAATGAGGACATCTCCAATGACCAGGTATGGAACACCTCATCCTGGGCGCGGGTGCGGAGTAGATGGAGGAATTGGGAATAGGGGATAGAGTCTTTACTGACCGCACTATTTTCTCATTTTCACCAAACAAACAGCTAACAATGGTCTATTTCTTCATCATCGTTACTTTTTTGGATATCTTTCAATCATTGTTCTTTATCTCTCTACATCATCATCTATATCTCTTGTTTCCCTTATCCTAAACCAGTCTGAAGAAGGGTCTTGACCCAAAACGTCATGCATTCCTTCTTTCCAGAGATGCTGCCTGTCCCGCTGAGTTACTCCAGCTTTTTGTGTCTATCTTTGGTTTGAACCAGCATCTGCAGTTCCTTCCTACATAGATTGGAGGAGGTATTAGCTGCCCTGAGAGTGTGTGCTGTACAACTTTATATTCTTTTCTCAACGATTGTTTTCATAAACCAAATGCTTAAATGAAGAGGCTCTAAAAATTAAGACAGTCCAACTAAGTACACGATCTTTTGAAGTGAGCGGAGATTTTTTCTTGTAGAAGCCATTCTGGATTTGACTGTCATCAATGAAGAGAGTTGAGCGATTGAGGTTTCTAACATCAAAGGTGTATGCCACAAGTCCTGCAAGTTTGACTTTGGCATGATATTCACTTCTCAAACTTATTTTTTCCTAATTCAATGATATGCAGCTAGATCCGTGGGCAAATATTCAAAGTGACAAAGGTAGCTAAATAAATAAAATCTGTAAGCCTTTTTGATTCAAATCTATTACATTCACTTTTGTTAGCTGGAGTTGCAGCACTAGCCATTAGCATTCCAGGTCCTTTCTGACTTCAGTGAAAAGCGGGTCTACTGGGACATTTTTGATGAGCTGTTGAACTGAAAGCACGATTTCCACAGAGAAAGAAAACATTGGGAAATGATGTGATAATTTACAGGGCAAAATTGCAACAGGGGCTCCTCAAGGAAATGTCCTTCGGTATAAAACTCTAGGAAGACACTCCAGTGCAATGGTATGGAAGTGCTTCAATGTTAGAGGGCCTTTCTTCAAATGAGATATTAAACTACGGCCCTGCCTGCACTCTCTTTAGACTTTACTTTAGGCTTTGGAGATACAGCATAGAAACAGGACCTTCGACCCATCGAGTCCGCTCCAACCAGCTATCACTAACACTATCCTACACACCAGGCACAATGTTACCATTTTTACCAAAGCCAATTAATCTACAATCCTTTACGTCCATGGAGTGTGGGAGGAAACCAAAGCACCCGGAGAAAATCCAAGCGGTAACGGGGAGGGTGAGGATAGAAACTCTGACCAGAGAACACCCGTGGTCAGGATTGATCTCAGGTCTCTAGCGCTGCGAGGCAGTAACTCTACCACAGCACCGCTGTGCCTCCCCGTCTCAAATAAACATAAAAGATTCCAAAGGATAATCTTGGAGAGGAGGCAAGAAGCAGGCAATTTTCCTGAAAAAAGATTACTAGGAATTTTAGAGAGGCACATGAGACTGTTTAGTTTAGTTTAGTTTTGTTCAGTTTAGAACAGTTTTGTTTAGTTCAGTTTAATTTATTATTGTCACTTGTACAGTGAAAAGCTTTTTGTTGCTTATTATCCTGTCAGTGAAAAGACCATACAGTGCATGGTCACAATCAAGCCATCCACAGTGTACAAATACAGGATAAAAAGGTGTAACATGTAGTGCAAGGTAAAGTCCAGTAAAGTCTGGTTAAAGACAGATCAAAGGACTCCAATGAGGTAGGTAGGTCAGGGCCGCTCTCTGGTTGGTGAGAGGATGGTTCAGTTGCCTGATAACAGCTGGGATGAAACTGTCCCTAAATCTGAAAGTATGACTTCTGTACCTCTTACCCGATGGGAAGGGGGAGAAGATGGGGTGACTGGGGTGAGACAGAAAAAGTGGGTTGAGCAGAAACTGTGGAGGGAAAGGAATTGTCGATGCTGTTGCATCGAGATCTGCATCAATCCTCATTCAGGGTCTCAAGCTGAAACATTGATCATTCCTCTGCCTCCATAGATGTTGTGCAACCTGATGAGTTCCTCCAGTGGTTTTTTTTTTGCTGTTAGTAATCTCACATTGTTATTTGTAAGAATTCTCTGCAAGTAAATGGCTGCCATGTTTCCTCGGCTACACAAGGACCATTCTCATCGGCTGTGAAATTCTTAGAAGCAATCCGGAATGTGAGAGGTGCTATACAAATGGAAGATCGTCATTCTTCCCTGGTATGAATCTGCATTTTGTTTTCATCAACTACCAACATCTTTAAATAGTGGCACAGTGACGGAGCATTAGAGTTGCGGCCTTACAGTGCCAGAGACCTCAGTTCGATCCTGACCTCGGGTGCTATCTGAACAGGGTTTGTATGTTCGCCCTGTTACTGCGTGGGTTTTCTCTCGTTACCTCCTGCACTCCAAAGATGTGCAGGTTTGTAGGTCAATTGGCTTCTGTAAATTGTCCCTAGTGTGTAGGATAGAACTAGTGTACAGGCAATCGCTGGTTGGTGCAGACTCGGTGGGCCGAAGGGCCTGTTTTCACGCTGTATCTCTAAACTAAAGTAAAACGTATTCAGTTGATATCACTTTCAACCAAATGGTTAACCCTGCATCTGAAAAGGTAAGCAGTGACTAACACATTGCCGACAGATACCGACTGAATTAGACCATGGGGAGATGTACGTGTGTTATCTTCATTGCTGAAAAGATTAAGTCAATATCTCTGTCGAGAATAATTGACCGCACAGTAAGACAAACGTTAGCAGATGTTACAATCATTTTACAAGTAATGAGACCTAGCTAATGAAAGGCTTATTGCATTCTCACTTGTCTTTATCATGAACATAAATAGTGGAAAGTTTATCCAAGTATGTTAATGTATGAATTATCCACAGTAATCACTGCTGTTCCATTATCATTAGAACTCCACTGCTGCACTCTACATGTTGAAAGTAACTTCTAAATCTCTTTCCTTTAAAAAAACCCCAACTACTAATCATTCAATCAGGCTATTTATATGCTACAGCATGACAAGACTATTGCCACTACTGGTGGGTATCACAGGATTGGCAGTGGGAGGTTGATAAAATATTATTCATCTGGAACAGGAGATGAGTAATTTGTTAATGCACCAACATATTGCAATACATTGCAAATGGGCATCTAGGATGATAGCTAAGATTGTTTAAAACACACAAAGTAACATGGAATGATCCTACATGGAAGGAAAGTAGTATATTTTCTTTTGAAAACTGCCAGCTCCAAAGCCTCATAATAGATGTACAACCCTTCATCTACATGTCGCACTGCATAACATTCATACACCTAAAAATGCAACACATCTCTTCCTTTTCTGCAAAGAGACCTTTCAAGCACATATCTTCTTTCCTGATTTTCTTTTGTGATACCTGACCTATCTACCTCATTGGAGACCTTTGAACTATATTAATTGAATTGATCAGGCTTTATCTTGCACTAAATGTGATGCCCTTTATTTTTTATCTGTGCACTGCGGACAGCTTGATTGTAATCAAACATAGTCTTTTCTTTGACTGGATGGCATGCAAACAAAAGCTTTTTACTGTACCTAGGTACATGTGACGATAATAATAAACTAAACTGAACTAAATTTAACTAAACCAAACTGAACTGAATTAAACTAAAGGTCAAAGCAGGGCACGTGATGGGTAAGGGGGTCGATAGGCAGATGGTTAGTCAAAGGCCAGAGATGAAAAGGATAAAAGTTGTGAGATAAGGATAGAAGAGGAGCGAATTATGAAGCCAGAGGAATGAATATGGATGAAAAGGGGAGTGGAGAGGAGAAATGGGTGCAAGTCCAGGTAGAATAATTTCCCGCATTCACGGCACATCTTGTATGCGTATGTGACGAATAAACTTGACTTGACTTGACTTCTCAGCATGAGCTCTTCAACACAAGTCACCTTTTGAAGTATTCTGAAAAGCAACACAAAAATCCACCAGAAGTAGAAACTGTAGTGAATAATTATTCAGGCAAATCCACCATTTCACCAATGAGCTTAATTAGTCTGCAGTTGGCCTTTTTGTGTTAATGGTTCAAAAAATCAAGTAATAGCAAATGAACTCAGATTCAAACCTTTTTGTAGATTACAGGATTTCTGTCATTTAAACTAATGTGCTTGAAAATATCTGCAAAAAAAAAAATCACATACAAAATGCAACCAATTATGTTCTCTAATTGAATATTTCTATGCATGAGTACTATATATAATAGATATAGCTGATTAGTCAAACAAGATTGAGAATTAATGCTTATATGGATTGGAAGCAGACATGCACTTCTTATACAGTAAAGGGCATTTGAATGACAATTAATCATTTTAATGCATGTCCTCACATACTATTTTACAGCAATTATACGTGTTTAGATAATTTCATGCAGTCTAAATATTCTAACACAACGGACCAGAATTTAAATTTCAATATGTGTGTATTACTGATGCCCATCAACAACGATGTTACTGGTGAAATGTGATCGCATTTTCACGTGTTAAGAGAAATACAAAATGGTTTTTGGCTTGAACTAATGACGAATAAACTATTTTATAAAGCCACGGAGGCTTTTATTTATGTACTCCCTTTACAATTGTGCCATTTGGCCTCCCTTCATTCTTCAAACTAAAAAAAACCATCAGAGGAGAAAGAAAGAGTTACTATTTCAGGTTGATGAACTTTGCAACAGAACTTAAAAATTAGTTCAAACTTTCTGCTGAAAGTTGGCAGTTCTGCACGGAGAACTTTTCTCTCCAGAAATTGGGCCACTCAGACACTCACGTGGGAAGGCTGGAGAGATAAACCTGCTTGGCTAATCAACTGTGCCAAGACCACAGTGTTCCCATGCCATGGTAAGGCGTGAATACTCAGTCCCTCAACAAATTTGCTGACAATCTGCTTGCTACACCTGCGTCGAGTTAGAACTGGCACCATTTCAGTGACTCCACTCATCTCCATGGCAGGGATTTAGCTGAGTTTAAGGTATGTTATAATGATGGTTAAATACTCAAAACAGTTCTTGCTGTAATTCCAGAACTTTTGTGCGCGTGTTTAATTTCTAATTAGTCTCTCACTGTTTGTGAATGCCATATCAGAGATATTAGCTTTGGCAACATTGACAGTCAGTTAAGCATGACCATCAGGCTTCACTGGCTGTTAAAGCTTTTCACCGAGGTGGCCAATTGGAGAGGTTCTGCGTTACCCCCGGCCTGTTGCTCAGACCAGAAGAGCCTCCTGAATAAGCTTGAAGCAGGGAAACAAAGAGCAGTGTTCGTGAGTATATAGAATATAGAACATGGAACCATGCAGCATAAGAACAGGCCCTACAACGCATAATATATGTGGCAAGCATGATGCCAATATCAACTACTCTCATCTGCCTCTACGTGATCTATATCCCTCTAATCCATGCATAGCCATGTACCTTTTAAATGCCACTACCGCATCTGTCTCCACCACCATCCCAGCCAATGTGTTCCAGACACCCACCATCATCTTTAAAACCCTGCCATGCATGTCTCCTTTAATCTTTGCCCCACTCACTTTAAAGCTATGCCCTCTATTCTTTGATGTTTCCACCCTGGATGCAAGGTTATATACTTCTCTCGTGTTGCCATGTTCCAGAGAAAAGAAGTCACATTTGTCCAACTTCTCCTTGGAACTAATGACCTCTGATCTTGGCAGAATTCTGGTAAACCTCTTCTGCACCATCTCCAAAGCATCCATATCCATCCTGTGATGGGGACCAGAACTGCACATAATACTCCAACTGTGGCCTAAGCAAAGTCTTATAGATGTATCATGATTTTCTGACTCTTATATTCAAAGCACCACCAATTAAGGCAAGCATTCCATACACCTTCTTAACCACTCTGTAGGCAATTGGACAATGGAAATGTCAGGTCATTAACTGTTCCCATCTTCAGTTTTACTTAGTTTAGAGATACAGCATGGAAACAGGGCTTCAGCCCATCAAGACTGCACCGACCAACAATCACTCCATTTGCTAGTTCTATCCTGCACATTAAGGACAATTTACAGAAGCCAATTAACCTACAAAACTGCATGTCTTTAAAATGTGGAACCGGGAGGAAATCTCACATGGTCACAGAGAGAACGTCCAAACTCCGTACAGTGTCTGTAGTCAGGATCGAACCCGGGTCCCTGGCGCTGTAAGGGAACAATTTTATTGCTGCACCACTGTGCCATCTCCTTGATTTTTCCATTTCAATTTCCCATTACTAGCACCTGCAGGATTTTGCTGTTGAGATGATTTATTCTTTAATCTGCTTGCACGTTTTTTGCCCATGTAAATCATTTTAATGATGCTTGGCTTACCACAACATGTCTTGGTCAGAACTCCATACCCATTATCCAAATATGCAGCAACTCAGTTACTATTTAACATAGTAAATTTTATTTCCGTTACTCTAAACTGCTTTCATAAATTCCATGCAAGATTTTGCTTCAGTGTTCGAGAATGGATGAATAATGATAAAGCCACTATACCGATTCCTTTATGTTACTGGCAGCTCAAATTAAATGTAGCGATGATCACTAAATCTTCGGTGACTAACCCCCGAGAGAACAATTTGCTTTCATTTTATTTTAATCTACAATGGTTCTTCTACAAATTAATATTAGTGATTTAATCGCTTTTGGAGAGTTGCAGGCCATGCCATTTTGGAACGTGATTATCCCTAAATAGAACTATAAAAATGCTGCAGCAACTGACAGCTATGATCGATGAGGAAAATGTTAAGGGAAGTCCTGTAGTAATTCTTCCAGTTAAAGTCTCCTCAATTAGGCCAGTCAGGAGTCTTGTAGCCCCTTTAATATTTCCATTGCCTTTAATAGCTTTTCATTTGGTGCTCCGACCGATTCATAACTAAAAACGGCGTCATGAGAGATGAGACTTTTCAGAAGCTAACAATTTATAACCATTAATATAAACATTTAACCTACTGGTCCTTTAAAATCCTCTTGTGTGTACAGCAGTAGCTAACAGCGACTACTTCAAAAAGGATCTTCTGTGGCTTGTCTATTTAGATTGCAGATTTCCCCATACATCTATTGTTTGAGATTGCCAGCTCGGCTGACTGCAAGGTGCATCGAATGAGCCAGGAATGGATGAACAATCCATGTACAGTCCAGCATTGTGGTGAGGCTGGGCTGATTCAACCAACAACAGGCATTAAAATATGATCCAGAAAAAAATACTGCAATGCCTTAATGGATGCAGTTCAATTTTCTATTATATTCCAGGCTGTGTGACGAGATATTTACCAAAAAAAAAAAAATGTTGGCTCAAAATCACGATGGAAATAACTGCAAAGCTATTAATATTCTCCATATTTGTAGCAAAAATCTCAGAGGCTTCAAACATGAACACGTGCATAATTAAATGCAAAAATCCAGAAGTAGCTGTTGTTTATAAAAAAAAAAGATGTCAATGTGTGGGATGTGGATGCCTCCGGGAGACTAGCATTTAATGTCTATCTTAAATTGGTCTTGAAAGGTTGTTTGGTGAGCTATGTTTTTGAAAAAGTTGTGGTCCTTAAGATGAAGGCTTCCGGCTTCCTGTTTCATGCTTGGATGGAGAAATGCGTGAAGTGTTGTACTTTGGGAGGTCAAATGTAAGGGGAAAATGAATTAATGGCATGACCTTAACAGCTTGTTGTACAGAGGGATCATGGTGTCCATAACTCCTTGAAAGTGGCAACACATGTAGATAGAGTGGCATATTTCATATGTACTTTCATAGGTTGGGACATTGAGTAGAAGGGTCAGGAAGTCATGATGCAGCTTTATAGGACTCTAGTTAGGCTGCATTTGGAGTATTGCATGCATTGCTGGTTGATCAATTACAGGAAAGATGTGGAGGCTTTGGAAAGGGAACAGAGGAGATTTAACGGACTTATGCCAGGACTAAGGGTATTAGCTACCGAGAGAGGTTGTAGAGACTTGGATTATTTTCTCTGTAATTCTGGCGGTTGTTGGGAGATCTGAGAGAAGCATGTAAAATTATGAGAGGCATAGTCAGAATCTTTTTCCCGGATGGAAAAAAATGAGATACTAGAGGGCATAGCTTTACGGTGAGAAGGATAAATGTTACAGAGATGTGTGGGAAAGTATTTTATCACAGTGGGGGGGTGAGTGCCTAGAACGCACTGCTGAAGATGATGGTTAAAGCAGATACATTGGTGGCAGTTAAAATACTTTTAGATGTGGATATGGATATGCAGAGAATGGAGGGATATGGGTTACGTGCAGGTAGATAATTGATGCTCAGAATCATGTTTGGCACTGTGGGCTGAAATGCCTGTTCTGGTGCCGTACTGTTCAATGTTCCATGTTCTCCAAGAGTTAAGCTATTGTAGCTTTCTCTGGCTACAGACGTTAAATGTTAAGAATGTGTAACTATTAGCAAACAATTTTTCATTGCAAAATACAATTAAACTATTACTCCTTCTTGAATGAGATATGGGCAGCAATAAACCACGGGCTTAGACTTGGCATAACATTCTACCCAGGGCATGACCATCTCCAATCGGAGAGTCTAATGTATAGGAAGGAACTGCAGATGCTGGTTTAAACCGAAGATAGACACAAAAAGCTGTAGTAACTCAACGGGACAGGCAGCATCTCTGAAGAGAAGGAATGGGTGACATTTCGGGTCGAGGCCTTTCTTCAGAGAGTCTAATCACCTTCCTCGCATACTAATCATTCCTATATTCTTCATGGAAGTGTCCTTAATCTTAGAGTGCAAAGACAATCCTTCACATAATAATCCTCCTTACACACAGGGCTGCACAGTGGCGCAGCGGTGGAGTTGCTGCCTTACAGCGCCAGAGACCCTGGTTCGATCCTGACTACTGCTGCTGTCTGTATGAAGTTTCAACATTCAACCAGTGACCTGCATCGGTAGTCTCTAGATGCTCCGGTTTCCGCCCACTTTCCAAAGTCTGTTCAGGTTTGTAGGTTAATTGATTTCTGCAACTTGTCTCTAGTGCGTCGGATAGAATTGGTGTACGGATGGTCGTTTGTCAGCACGGACACGGTGGGCCGAAGGCCCTGTTTCCACACTGTATCTATAAACTATCGATTCCTCCACAGGTGCTGATGAACCGCTGAGTTACTCCAGCACTTTGTGTTTTGCTCAAGATTCCAGCACCTGTGGTTCCTGGTGTTTCTGCAATTCCTTGGGGTATTGGGCAGAGCAGTTGCCATAGCAACCTGTGAAGGGTCGACCTGAGACGGGATGCTTTCTATGATGCATCTGTAGAAATTAGTAAGGGTCATTGGAGTCATGCCAAATGTCCTAAGTTGCCACATTATCCTATCTGCTAGATATCCTAAAATATTCCAGTACATTTTGCCAAGCACTCTTTGACATTCCCAAGACAACACTGAATTTGCCTAATGATATGTTGACTAAATAATAGATTCAAATGTGTTCCTGACTGCTCATGTCAGATGAAATTGCCTATGGTTCCCTATTTTTCTCATTCCTGGCTCTCGAATAGCAATCTAATGTAGAATTTAGATGGGAAATGTTCAGATGCTGAAGTGCATCTAATTCACGCATGGTAATAGGCAATTGTAGCGTTGGAAAGCACAATTAATATCAAGAAGCGAGCAGGGGAAGTGCTTTATGTTACAATGTGGTCAGCGTGTTATTTCTGGAGAGGTAGATTGATCGTTGATTTTAGCAGTTTTAATTTAGTCTGCTGCTTATTTGCAAGTTGAGCTTCTACCAGAAGGTTAGCCAAGCGTATGAGAGAAATGGGAAAGAGAGGGGTTTGCGAATAGAATTAGATAAGGTAGAACAGGAGGGGCGGCACAGTTGCTGCCTCAAGGGCCTGTCCCACAGCGGAGACCTAATTGGAGACTTTAGAAGAGTTTGCCCTCGACTCATACTCACAGCATGGTCGACACGAGGTCCTAGGGGGCCTTTGTAACTCCCCTTCATGCTCGAGCATAGTCCCTGCATATTCGAGGCTTCAGATAGGTCGCGGCTGAAAAATGCCCGTGAGTAAAAAAAGGTCGCAATGGAAAAAAATCGATATTCTTTTACTGATAGGTTTAGTCGAGGTAGGTCGTAGTAGGTCGTAATGCTATCGTATCTAATCAAAGGCAATCAAAGGTAATCGAGGGTAGTCAAAGGTAAAGCTCGTTGAGAAAAAAAAGGTAAGTAAACCGACCGGTAATGTTAAATGCCCGCTAAACTTTATTAAAAGTAGTCTGGCTTCTTAGAAGTGTCTCCACTCCTTCTCTCCCCTTCTCTCCCCTTTCTCCCCTTTTCCCCCCTTTTCTCCCCTTTTCCCCCCTTCTCTCCCCTTCTCTCCCCTTTTCCCCCCTTCTCTCCCCCCTCTCCCCCCTCCGGACTCTCTAATGGACTTACCGTAACTGTGCCAGCCGTCTTTTACCTTCCTGCTCATCATGGGTGTGAATTTCAGACAGTGTTCCCCCGCTTTCCCTGGCCCCCACCTTTGCGATGTGTTTGTGTGTGTGCGGTCGGTCGATCCGGCTCGCGGTTTCATCGCTGACGGTCGATTCAGCTCGAGGTTTTACAGGCGAGTGCCCTCGAGCTTGAAGGTCGAAGACATTCGCTGAAAAGTCGCGTTAGTGGGACAGGCCCTCTACAGAGCCTGGGACTCGGGTTCGAACCCATGCACTCACAGGGGGAAACATACAAACCTGTTTGTACAAGGAATTTGTAGATTCACCGCGTGACCGCATGGGTTTTCTCCAGGTGCTCAGGTTTCCTCCCATGCTCCGAAGACGTATAGATTTGTAGGCTAATTAGCTTGGTAACTTTGTAAATTTCCCCTGGTGTGTGTAGGATAGTGTTCCTGTACAGGGGTGATCCATGGTCAGCGTGGACTCAGTGGGCTGAAGATGCTGTTTCCATGCTGTATCTCTAAAGTCTTAAGTCTAATCATGAAAGGCCGTTTAGAGCGGATGTGGAAAGAATGTTTCCAGCAATTGTAGAGCCTAGAGCCAAAGGCACAGCCTCAGAATAAAAGGATGTATCTTTAGAATGGAGATGAGGAGAAATTTCTTTAGCCTGATGGTGGTGAATCTGTGGAATTCATTGCCACTGACGGTTGTGGAGGGCAAGACATTTCGTAGTTTTAAAGCGGAGATTGATGGGTTCTTATAAGTGAGGGTGTCAAAGGATACACGGAGAAGGCAGGAGAATGGGATTGAGAAGGAAATATAGATCAGCCATGATCGAATGGAGGAGGAGACTCAATGGGCTGAATGGCCTAATGCTGCTCCTATATCTTCTGGTCCTATGGAAGATGTTGTGGTAGGACGATTGGTTGGAAGGTGATAGCATGTTTTATTATATTCTGCATAATTTAATCAATCAAATGTCACAGAAACATTCTAAGTAAACTCGTAGATCTGCACTGTATTTTCTTAGTCAGAATGTATTGGAGACACAATGCACAAGAGAGAGAGAGGTGGGCATTTTGAGCCTAGTGTTAGAGGTGACAATTAAATATTCTGCTCTGCGCCTAAGAGAGTTGTTCTTCCCAGGAGAGTGCTGTTCTTTTACCATCCAGACTTGAACCTTGCAAAACAGTGCATGAGGAAATAGAAAATTAGCTACAGTACAGGGTACATAAACTGTGCGCTATTCTTGCATCCATGGCAGAGATAAGAATACAGAAGTTGGTGGATGAAATAAAATTCACCTTTGCAATTCTCTATCATTTTGATAAACGCATACTTCAGTGATAAAATCAGTGCCAGCAAAGACAATCAATTAGATCACAACTTACTTAAAAATGATGTGAGGGAAATATTCAATAGTTGATAATTCAGGGAGCCACAAAACTAAAATTACCTGGTTCTCTGATAGGTCTTAACTTATTTATTTACCTCTTCCCAAAATACTTCTCACAGATACAGTATGGAAAAATACGTTTTAGAGATATCGTATGGAAACAGGCCCTTTGGCGCACCGAGTTCACGTTGACCATCGATCACCCGTTCACACTAGTTCTATGTTATCCCACTTTCCCGTCCACTGCCTACACACTAGGGACAATTTACAGAGGACAATTAACCTACAAACCCGCAGTGTTTTGGAAAGTGGGGGGAAATGGGAACACCCGAAAGAAACCCATGCGGTCACAGGGAGAAAGTGCAAACTCCACACAAACAGCACCCAAAGTCGGGAGTTAACACGGGTCTCTGGTGCTGTACCAGCTGCATCACTGTACCAACAAAAAATATATAGTTCCTATTAACGAATGTTGTCAGTCGAACACCTGGATTAATAACATTCCATTTCTTTGGACAAGAATCAGAGTGGAAGCCCATTGCAGTAGTCTTCCTTAATGTTAGATTGAAACTATGATATATATTCTGCAACTAACAACACAGTGGCACAGTAGCACAGCAGTAGATTTGCTGACGTAGGTTGATGTAGATAGTCGCCAATGGAATTCAGCGAAGTCAGCACTGGCGACAACCTACGACAGCACCTACATTAGGAGAAGTCAAGCTACGCTCATTGGCGTCAACCCACTGTCGCCGACTGTCGGTGAAAATTTTTGAACATGTTGAAAATTCAGCGGCGACCAGAAAGACTCTACGACTCGTTGGGCAGCTAAGGAGACTACTCACGACCATACAGGCAACACCCTTGTGGCGACAGCCTAGTCGCCTGTAGTCACCTAAAAAATAGCCTACATGGGACAGGCCCTTTACAGCGCCAGAGACCCAGGTTTGAACCTGACTACGGGTGGTGTCTCTATGGGGTTTGTACGTTCTCCCTGTGGCCTGCGTGGATTTTCTGCGGGTGCTGTAGTTCCCTCTCACACTCCAAAGATGTACAGGACTCGGTGGGTGGAGGAGCCTGTTTCTGCGCTGTATCTCTAAAACTAAAACTAAAATAGAGGGATATTATGTATTGCTGACCTTACAGAATTCTCCATTTTGATGGTAGCTCATTAATCCAAAATGTTAATTCTGTTTCTCTTTCCTGATTCAGGGACAGCTTCTTCACAGCTGTTATAAGGCAACTAAACCATCCTACCAATAACTGGAAAGCATTCCTGAACTACCATCTACCTTACTGGAGACTGGAGACAATCAGATTATCTTTGATCAGACGTTACTGGCTTTATCTTGCACTAAATATTATTGACATTATTCCCTTTATCATGCATCTGTGGATGGCCGATTGTAATCATGTATTGTCTTTCCGCTGACCAGTTAGGATGCAAAAAAAAGTTTTTCACTGTACCTTGGTGCTTGTGACAATAAATTCAACTCAAATGACCTTTTCCATTACTGATAGTTAGGAATGGGTTAGTGGATGTGGCATGAAGCCATCTTATACTATCACATATATTATTGGTTTACAACATTAGGGCTTACAAGGTCATGGTATCATGTTGGCTTAGATGAAGCAATAGTGAAGGAACAAAAAACAGTGGATGTGAATATGAGTCCTTTTCTAATTGATAGCCATTGATTAACGAAAGTGCAGTAAAAGATCACATTATTGGGTTCAGTTGATTTAAGTATCAAAGAGGGCAGCACAGTGGCATGGCAGGTAGAGTTGCTGCCTCTCAGCGCCAGAGACCAACGTTTGATCCTGACCTGAAGTGCTGTCCTTGCGGCATTTGCACGTTCTCCCTGTGACCACATGGGTTTTCTACAGGCGCTCTGGTTTCCTCCCTAAGACATGCGGGTTTGTAGATTAATCGGCCTCTGGAAATTGCCCCTAGTGTGAAGGGTGCGCATGAGAAAGTGGAATAACATAGAACTGGTGTGTTTGATGATCGGAGTGGACTCAGTGGGCCGAAGGGCCTGTTTCCATGCTATATCTCCGAACTAAACTAACCTAAACTAAACTAATGCAGCAGGCTGCCTTACTGTAGAACTTAATGAAAACTATTAAAGATAAAATTCCACCTCTAAAGCTCTGGTGAATAATCAGATGAAGAATAACATCAAGTTCCTTTGATGCTTTTTGCTGTTTAATCATTTGCTTTTCAGTTCACACAATTATTATATCTACCCACACTGCCAAAATCGGCTTGATCATTAATACAATGACTAATTCATGGAGATGAACATTAAACTGAATATTTGGTTGCTTTTATTTTAGACAGCTTTATTTAGTAAATGCAAAACAAAAAGCATTTTTTCTCCTGCAAGGACAGGGGTTGGTATATACAAAAAATTAATAAAATAAAATGATTATGGTATTAAATACTGGCATAATGCTGAAAATCGCGGCGTGCCCATATCATCCTGTGCACCACAGGTGGAGATGTGTTATAATGGTCTTCCACAGGAGTGAAATAAATCTGACATTGCATTGTCAGTTGGTGGGACATTTTATATTTACGATAAATTTAATTTTGAAGAAATTCTCGAAATGCATCAGTTAGCAGGATCCATCAAGTGAGATTTAAACGTGCTTCATCGTTTATCACTGCCACTGCAGTTAAGTGTCATATTCCTTGGCAATGGAATTAATTCCCCCAGCAAATAAACATAATCTCTGCCTTTCGCAAAGAAGGAGTTAATAGTCCAAATGCATGAATGGTGCCAGGATCAGCCCAGAGGATGGAAATGACTTCACATTAATTCAGCAGACCTCTCCACTAATGCACTTTTTATTCCATCTGGATGTGATTACGTGCCTTTGGGCAATTTCCTTGCATGTCTGGGTCCCACAGTGTGCTTGGCAAATGCTTTCTGTGACAGTGGCCTGCTCGACAGCAGGGTTTATTTAATAATAGCTTAGAACGTATGTACCTTTCCCTGACTGGTCAGGCAAACATTTTACATTTTACTGCCTTCTGACCCCCAACGTTGAAAGAGCCAGCTTAAGTGTAATACAGTCCACAGGAAGTCACAGCTGGAACCAGGCTTTGCAGAGGTGCATCTAACTTCATTCTGACTGTGAATCGTACATAAATGCAAAATATACAAATTAATAGTTGTCCTTTAGTTTGGTTTAAAGATGCAGCAAATGGGTATGTATGGGTGATCGTTGGTCGGCATGGACTCATTGGGCCAAAGGGCCTGTTTCCATGCTGTATCTCTAAATTTAACTGTTGAGTATCATTTATAACCTAACAAAATCTCGATACGAATGCCATGGCGTCATGTTCAGGACAGTTATATTAGCCTAAAATCCTATAGCACCAGGTTCAGGAACAGTTACTTTCCTACAACTAACAGATTCCTGAAACTAATTTATGTTTCTGTGTCCTGACTGAATCTAGGTTCCATGATGTTCCTGCAAGCATGACTTTCATTATAAAAGGATACAAAGTACTGGAGTAACTCCGCAGGTCAGGCAGCATTTCTGGAGAACATGGAAAGGTGACGTTTTGGATCGGGTCCCTTCCGCAGACTGACCATCCTGTCCACGTTCCCCTGAGATGCTGCCTGACCCGCTGAGTTACTCCAGCACTTTGTGTCCTTTGGTGTAAATCAGCATCTGCAGTTCCGTGCTTTTTCAAGGTTTTTGTCGTACCATCACCTCACCGTACTTGTGCATGTGACAACAAGCTCGACTTGTTTGGACTTGATGCAAGCACACACCTTCACATGAGAGCAATTTACAGTGGGCAAATAACCTACCGAGTGCCATGCGTTTGTAAGTGAGAGGAAACCAAAGGACCCAGAGGAAGCCAACACAATGTACAAACTCCACACAGTCAGACAAACTCCACTCTGTCTGAAGAAAAGTTTTGAACCGAACATCACCTATTTCTTTTCTCCAGGAATGCTGCCTGACCCATTGAGTTATTCCAGCACTTTGTGTCTATATTGGTGTAAACCAGCATCTGCAGTAACTACCGACGCTTCCTGTCTTCAGGATATGGGAAGAAACTGGAGCACCCGGAGGAAACGCATGTGGTCACAGAGAGAATATGCAAACTCCACATAGACAGCACACAAGGTCAAGTTTGAATTTGGTCTTTGGTGCTGTGAGCTCGGGCTGAATTATATAGAAGCACCCGCTGAATATTTGCACAACTAAGATCATCTATCAAGCTTCCCCCACTGCACGAGTGCTTTCTGCCAAGAAAGGTTCATCGGGCACAATTTGTTAGCTAAGAGAGAGGTGGCATTTTACTACCTCTGCCACAGTGCCACCCATAAGATGGAGATTAATTCGCAAAGTAAAATAAAAAGGAGCATTAGATGCTGGTTTACACCAAAGATAGACACAAAGTGCTGGAATAACTCAAAGGGTCAGGCAGCATCCGTGAAGAACATGGATAGGTGTTGTTTTGGGTCGGCACTCATCTTCAGATTTCGTGAGTTCCGTGATCCATGTGGAGCATGTTCCACAGTCCCTATTGGTTGAAGCTGCCTATATGACATTAATAAAGGCTATGAATGTTTTTTGATGCTGCTCCCATCACCTCTCAGGGTGTTAATGAGCTGTGAAAATCATGTCTACTGGTTCCCTGGGTGGACAGAATGCACAGTGATGAGGGACCAACCTTTCGACCACGGGATGGAGGAGTTCACGGAGGTCTTGGTGATGACCTTCATTACAGCAAACAGCAGGAGGTGCTGTATATTTTGTCTGGTACCAGTGATTACAAAAAATAACAGGATCATTATCTACATTTCTTAGACCATTTCACAGTTGACTGGAATTCTAAACAGAAACATCTTGGTGTAATTGAGCAGAAAATGATTCTCTGCAAACAAGCCTGCCTCCTGGAAATGAGTAACTTAAGAAAAAAGCCATCTGCTCCAAATAACATAATATTGCTTCACATTTTAAAGAAGAATGAGACACTTCCTGCATTATTCCCAGAAAGAAAAAAAACAAAGGAGAGAGTCAGGGAGCAACGTATCTACAATTTCAAATATCCAATATTTATTTTGCTTTCATGAAAATTATCTCTATTTCAAAAAATAAGATGGTTCATCCTTCTCTTCGATTATTAAAGAGAGGATATACACAAAATGTTGGAGTAACTCAGTGGGACAGGCAGCATCTCTGGAGAGACGGAATGGGTGACGTTTCGGGTCGAGACCCTTCTTCAGACTGATGTCAGGGGGGGAATGGGCTGTACAGATATAGAATGCAGTGGGAGACAGTAAAACTGGTAGGAGAATTGGGAAGGGGGAGGGGATTGAATGAGAGGGAAAGCGAGGGCTACTTGGAGAGAAGGAATGGAATATTAAAGAGAGGACATCATTGTGAATGCCTTACATGTATGCGGCAGTTTGGCACATGGAGTTTTTTATTTTGAACACAGGATTCATCACATCTAAAATGTCTTCCTCAGAGAAGAGCCTTCAGATTAAATATCATGCAACCTCTTTGTAATTTTCAAGAGGTGTTAACATCAAAGTTGATGTTTTTACTGCAGAAGAGTGAAATTACTAAAAGTAAATAATTATGATGATTTGTACTTTGCCTTGGTACGGCGTAATCCACCGGCTAACGATGTCCCTTCCTCAGAAATGTTAAAACAAAATGCAAACTACATAGAAATGCATCAACACGGCATCTTTTGGAGCAGCCCTTCCCCACCCCCCCCTCCTCAGCTCAGAATATCATGGAAAATAGACACAACATGTTGGAGTATCTCAACTGGTCTGGCAGCATCTCTGGAGAAAAGGAATATGTAACGTTTAGGGTCGAGAACTTTCTCAGAATATTATCAAGCACTGAAGAGAGCGATACAGTGGGTGGCATAGTGGGACAGCGATAGAGTTGCTGCCTTACAGCGCCAGAGACCCAGGTTCAATCCTGACTGTGAGTGCCACCTGTGCGGAGCTTGTATGTTCTCCCTGTGACTACGTGGGTTTTCTCCGGGTGCTCCGGATCCCTCCCACATTCCAAAATTGTGCAGGTTATTAGGTTAATTGGCTTCTGTAAAAATGTGTCTCTAGGTGTAGGATAGAACTACATTGTAGGATAGTACCAGTGTAAAAGCGATCGCTGGCCAGCGCAGACTCGCTGGGCCGTGGGTCCATACTGTATCTCTGAACTAAACTGAACTAAAACTATTAGAAGCTGCTGCTTCACAGCTCCAGAGACCCCAGTTTAACCCTGACCTCGGATACTATTGGTGTGGAGTTTGCATGTTCTTCCTATGACTGCTGAGATTCCTCCTGGTGCTCAGTTTCCTCCCACATTCCAGGGACGTGCAGATTGGTAGGTAAACTGACTGCTGTAAATTGCCCTTAGCATTTGGGTGAGTGGTAGAATCTAGGGGAAAGTGAGGTGAAAGCAGGGAGAATTAAATGGAGAGTCGAGGAACTGCAGATGCTGGAATCTAGTGTAACCAACAAAGTGCTGGAGTAATTCCATGATTCAGGCAGCATCTCTATAGGATATGGACAGGCAATGTTTCGGGTAGGGATATTTCTTCAGACAATATTAAAGGGCATTAGTGTAGGAGTGCTATAAACGGATGTTTGGTAGTTGGCATGGTCTTAGTGGGCTGAGGGGACTGTTTCTGTACTGTATGATTCTGTGAATCTCTGACAAATCTCCCTCCAGCTTGGGGTTCCACATACCAGAACATGTCCATACACTGATGTGGTGTTCATGAGGATAAATGCACTCTTCTCCAAGCTAATTCCCAACGCAGTGAAACAAAGACAGACAGGTTGAAGCCGAGTCACATAGGTTTGCCCTTCATAGGAAACTGGCCCTTCAGCCCAACTTGTCCATGTCAACTAAGATGCCCCATCTACACGTCCCACCTGTCCCTATATGGCCCATATCCCTCTAAACATTTCCTCTCCATGTACCTGTCTAAATGTATTTTAAATGTTGTGATAGTACCTGCCTCAACTACATCCTCTGCATCTCGTTTCACACACTCACTGTGTCAAAATGTTGCCACCATGCTCTTATTAAATCTTTCCCCCCTCACCTTAAACCTATGTCCTCACCTTCTTGATTCCCCTACTCAGGCTAAAGGACTCGGTGCATCAACCCTATCAATTCCCCTCTATAGGATCACACCTCAACCTCCTGCACCTCATGTTCCCAATGTTGGGTGGAGTCCAGAAACAGGAGCCACAGTGTAAGAATAAGGGGTAGGCCATTTAGAAATGAGATGAGGAAAAACATTTTCACACAGACAGTTGTGAATTTATGGAATTCTCCGTCTTAGAAGGCACTGGAGGCCAATTCGATGCATTCAAAAGAGTGTTAGATGGGGCTCTTAGGGCTAGCAGAATCAAGGGATATGGGGTGAAGGCAGGAATGGGGTACTGATTGTGGATGATCAGCCTTGATCACATTAAATGGCGAAGCTGGCTCGAAGGGTCGAATGGCCTACACCTGCACCTATTGTCTATGTATCTACAGTATCTATGAATAAAGTCCTAGCCTGCCCAAGTTCTCTCTATAGCTCAAGCTCTCAAGTCTTGACAACATCCTCGTAAACCTTCTCTGCACTTTTTCCAGCTTAACAACAGCCATTAAGGGGGTCAGGCCCTTAATCTTACTTACTTCATTGCAATAAAATGTATCAAAATGAAACAAGAAGCAGGGAAGCGTTTAACTCCCTGAGTATAGAGCAAATGGTCATCTGACCTGAAAGAGTCAGATTCTTTGTCTGCATTTGTATCGCCATTCCATGCAATTTTACAGTCAAAAATTGGCTGATTGCCCAATTAGCTAAATGATTCAGAGCAGATGGTGTTGTGCACTCTCTCGGTTTCCTCTCTTAGTCTTTGTCAGTCTAAGCAGTTAGATAATCAACAGTCATGCTCTGGTGAGACCCAAGGTCAGTGTCTTGATGCTGCGGAAATTACCAGGTCTATTTGACCGTATCCATTGTCAGTGGCATTCAATGGATGACTGAAGACCTCATATTTAGAAGAATGAGGGGACACCTCATTAAAAAATACAGTCGTGAAAGGCTTGGATATAGTGGGTGTGGAGAGGATGTTTTCAATAGTGGGAGAGTCTAGGACTGGAGGTCATGGCCTCAGAATTAAAGGATGTTTTTTTATGAAGGAGATGAGGAGAAAAGTCTTTAGTCAGAGGGTAGTGAATCTGTGGAATTCTTTGTCACAGGAGGCTGTGGAGGTCAGGTCAGGTGGATATTATTAAGGCATAGATAGATAGATTCTTAATTAGTGCAGGTGGCAGATGGGGAGAAGACCAGAGAATGGGGTCAGGAGGGAGAGATAGATCAGCCATGATTGTATGGAGGAATAGACTTGATGGGCTGGATGGCCTAATTCTATTCTTATCACCTATGACTTTATGACCTTATGACTGCATGCATATGGCCATGTGAAGTAGCACGAGCAGAACTCCAGGCTGTCTGAATTCCCTTCATCATAGAGTCATAGAGCTGTACAGCATAGAAACAGGCCTTTTGGCCCACCTTGTCCATGCCAACCAAGATGGCATTCTGGGTTAGTTCCATTTGCCTGCATTTGCCACATAGGCCTCTAAAGCCTTCACATCCGTCTACCGGTTCAAATGTCTTTCAAAAGTCATCATGGTATCTGCTTTTATAGCTTCCCCTGGCAACTCATTCCAGATACGGACTACCCCCTGATTGAAAAAGTTGCCTCTGAGGACTTATATCTCTCCCCTCTCACCTTAAGACATTCAATAATATCATTGCTGTGTAGAAAGTAACTGCAGATGCTGGTTTACACCAAAGATAGACACAAAATGCTGGAGTAACTCAGAGGGTCAGGCAGCATCTCTGGAGAAAAGGAATATGTGACGTTTCGGGTCGAGACCCTTTTTAGGAAGCATCACTGACCCAATTGTAACTTCAGCATTTTATTCTCGCCTATCCGTGAGGACCTTTTACCCCCTCAGTTATCTGCCTGTGTCCTAAAATCATGCAGCAACCCTGCCTCCACCTTCCTTTGAGAAAATATGTTTGCAAACATTCACAATCCACTGAGAGAGAGAAAAAGATCACCTTATCTCTGTCTTAAACAGAACAGAAGACCCGTTATTCTAAATCAGACTGCAAATATTCTAGTTGTGGATTTTCCCCAAGAACAAACATTCTAGATGCATCCAAGCTAGATGAGACCAAGCGGTAGTTGGGCGATCGTTTCGCCGAACATCTCCGCTCGGTCCGCAATAACCAAGCTGACCTCCCGGTGGCTCAGCACTTCAACTCCCCCTCCCACTCCGTCTCCGCCTCCGACCTCTCTGTCCTGGGTCTCCTCCATGGCCACAGCGAGCAGCACCGGAAATTGGAGGAACAGCACCTCATATTCCGTTTGGGGAGTCTGCACCCCGGGGGCATGAACATCGAATTCTCCCAATTTTGTTAGTCCTTGCTGTCTCCTCCCCTTCCTCAGCCCCCCCTGCTGTCTCCTCCCATCCCCCAGCCTTCTGGCTACTCCTCCTTTTCCCTTTCTTGTCCCCACCCACCCCCGCCCCCGATCAGTCTGAAGAAGGGTTTCGGCCCGAAACGTTGCCTATTTCCTTCGCTCCATAGATGCTGCAGCACCCGCTGAGTTTCTCCAGCTTTTTTGTGTAACCTTCTAGATGCATCTCTTGGTCAAGTACCCATGGGATGTTATATGTTTTAACCAATAACCCTCTCACTCATCTAAATGGTAGCAGATACAAGCTTACTCTATCCGACCTGTCATCATAAGACAGCCCAACCATTGGCTGGTAAAATTAGTCGCACTGCCTGAAATTTCAGCAATACATTTTTTTTTTCTAAAAATTATTTTGATGCAACAATGTTGAGTGGAATCATTTCTTGGCTATGATATATCTTGCAAGATTATATTTAAGCTTTTCATTACATTGTGTGCATTAGGGCACACTTTCGTTGTTCCCTTTAGATTTTAACTTCTGAAGCAGTGCTGTGAAGTCAATAGATAATAGACAATAGTTGCAGGAGTAGGCCATTCGGCCCTTCGAGCCAGCACCGCCGAATGGCCTACTACTTATATATTCCTTGCAAGCCATCTCCCTGAAGATTTAGGAGCCCAACTTTGACATTTGGGGGAACAGTGAGTTCAGGAAGACTTTTGGTAAAGCATAGAATTAATTTGACTAAGCAGAGAGTTATTGGAAGTGCTAGGATAGATAAGACAGGCCAAATGGCCACCTCCTTTGTTTCAGGATTCTACCGTAACATTGGAGCAGCGGTAGAGTTGCTGCCTTACAGCACCGGAGAACAGGGTTCAATCCTGACTACGGGCGTCGTCTGTATGGAGTTTGCACGTTCTCCCCATGACCATGCGGGTTTTTCCCGGGTGCTCCGGGTTTCCTCCCACGTTCCAAAGAATACTGGTTAATTGCCTTCTGTAAATTGGCCCTGCTGTGTCGGATAGACCTAGTGTACGTGTGGTTGCTGGTGAATGTGGACTTGGTGGGCCGAAGGGCCTGTTTCCATGCTGTATCTCTAAACTAAACTATACTGACCTATACGAGTATAACATCACTTCTTCAATGTGAATGAATTGAATTGAACATTATCACAAAGGCACCATTAATGTCAGTTCACAACACTGCAGATCCATACTGACTGGCTTGATTACTGTTTTAACTGTATTTCTCTGCCTTAACTGCCTGCACAATTACAGAAGGATAAGGGTCTCTCCTTCCCATCTGTATCACTGATGATAGTTGGCTTTAAGTAGTGTCAAACTGTTTATTTTTGTATCTACTCAGTAAGACGGCTGATGCTGCATTAACAAAGAGGCACCCTGAGGTGAGAGGAGATTGCTAAACTGAAGATACTCTGCACAGCACAGCCTTGGTTATAATTTAGAGCCTTTCATTGCCGAATATGCACCGAATAAATATGAGCCAGATATGAGCCGAATAAATGTTTTACCTGCTCTAACGTTCCAGGCACATTTGATACAACAACACAACTAATAAATGTGCAATAAGTTATCAGTTTCTCCAGATAAACCAGAGGAAGACGGTATAGAAACTAAAGTCCATGGTAGTGCATTGCTGTGGTAGGGTTGTGCAGAGTGATTCAAGAATCTAATGTGTGACGGGAGGAAACAGTTCTTGAACATAAAGGTAACGGCTCTCAAACTCCTGTATCTTCTCAATGGTAACAGTGAGAAGATAGACACAAAAAGCTGGAGTAACTCAGCAGGACAGGCTGCATCTCTGGAGAAAAGGAATGGGTGATGTTTCAGGTCGAGACCCATTGTTGTCTGAAGAAGGCCCTCAACCCGAAACCTCACCCATTCCTTCTCTCCAGAGATGCTGCCTGGCCCGTTGAGTTACTCCAGCTTTTTGTGTCTATCTTCAGTTTAAACCAGCATCTGCAGTTCCTTCTTACACAGTGAGAAGGGAGCCTGGCCAGGGTAATGTGGGTCTTTGATGATGTTCATAAGTTCATAAAGTTCATAAATGATAGAAGCTGAATTAGGCCATTCAGCCCATCAGCCATTGCTGATCTATCTTTCCCTCTTAATCCCATTCTCCTCACATAACCCGGACACCTGTACTGATCAAAATGGTAAATGTCTTCTTGAGGCACCACTTCATGTAGATCCCTTCAATGGCGAGGAGGTCAGTATCTCTGATGGACCGGGCAATATACCCACCATTTTCTGCAAACTCCTCTGATCTTGAGGATTTGGATTTCCAAACACGGCTCAGCCCTAGAGTCACTGCCCTACAGCGCCACAGACCGGTGTTAGATCCTGACTATGGGTGCTGTCTGTCTAGTGTTTGTACGTTCTCCCCATGACCTGCATGGGTTTTCCCCGGGCGCTCCGGTTTCCTCCCACACTCCAAAGACATACAGGTTTGTTGGCAAATTGGCTTCGGTAAATTGTAAAATTGTCCCCAGTGTGTAGGATAGTGTTAGTGTGTGGGGACCGCTGGTTGGCGCGGACTTGGTGGTTTGAAGGGCCTGTGTCCATGCTGTATCTCCCAACTAAACCAAACCAAACCAAACCAAACCAAACCAAACCAAACCAAACCAAACCAAACCAAACCAAAATGGTGTGATGCAACTGGTCAGTATATTCTTCACCGTCCCCCTGTAGAAATTAGACAGAATATTTTGCGATTTGCCAAATCTCCTGAAACGTGTGAGGAAGTAGAGGTGTTGAAGAGCTTCCCTTTTTGTTTGCATCGCTGTGCTGGGCCCAGATCATCAGAACCGTCCATGCCCAGGAACATGAAGCTCATGGTTCCCTCAGCCGCCGTCACGCCAGTGAAGACAGGGGCATTTAAACAAATAAAAATACTGTTTTCAAATGCTTTGTAATAATACAGAAGTGAATGAATCTCAATGCATGTACAACTGCACAGGGCTTCCCTAGCGTGAAATCAGCAGAGCTAATCCAATTTCATGAAGTGCAGTTCATCTCTATTCTAGAGTGCCTCTCGTTACAGATGGATTACAGTTCAAAGATAGTTCTCAGCCTGAGACAAATGCTATTGGATATATCTGGGAGTGAATGTATTCTCCCTCAAGCTTTTTCTCCCTTTAACTTCATGTAAATCAAACTCTGTGTAAACTACTGAAACGTGCTAATACTGTGATGGATCTGTTGCAGTTCAGGCTGAAAGTGGTGCCTCAGAGCTAACGTCTGGTGCTGCTCCATTGCACCAGCAGTCTTTGCATTAAAATGTGTGAAAGGTAAGTCGGTGCCAAATGGGAAATAATCCCCTTAGCCAAGCATTCCATTGAAGAGGATAGGTGTGTCTGAAGCTGGTGCACTGTAGGGCGATGTGTATTTCACAACGTAGCAGTGCAAAACTGTTTAAGTACTCAACATAAATACAACACAGAAGTGTCAATGGAGTTACATTTCATAAAACACCATTTAATTTTGTTATCAATAGCAAGGCATGGACCAGCAGCTTCATGAGCTGCACAGGGAGATTCTCCCTATTATTGGAACAGATAAAAACCCCAACAAGTGGCTGGAGAATAATAATCACAACCAATGGTTTCCAACAACCGGGGGTGAAATAAGATGTTGTTACCACTCGCTGGTGTGTCATAAAGTTTATTATGTGACAAAATAATATTGCAGCAGAAGTCATTATTCTCTCTCTGACTGCCTTTAGAAACATAGAAACATAGAAAATAGGTGCAGGAGGGGGCAATTTGGCCCTTCGAACCAGCACGGCCATTCATTGTGATCATGGCTGATCATCCACAATCAGTAACCCATGCCTGCCTTCTCCCCATATCCCTTGATTCCGCTAGCCCCTAGAGCTCTATCTAACTCTCTTTTAAATTCATCCAGTGAATTGGCCTCTGCTGTCTTCTGTTGCAGAGAATTCCACAAATTCACAGCTCTCTGGGTGGAAATGTTTTTTCTTATCTCAGTTTTAAATGGCCTCCCCTTTATTCTTAGATTATGGCCCCTGGTTCTGGACTCCCACAAAATTGGGAAAAAAATTCCTGCACATAGCTTGTCCAGTCCTTTTATAATTTTATATGTTTCTCTAAGATCCCTCTCATCCTTCTAACTTCCAGTGAATACAAGCCCAGTCTTTCCAATCTTTTCTCATATGACAATCCCGCCATCCCAGGGATTAACCTCGTGAACCTATGCTGCTCTGCCTCAATAGCAATGATGTCCTTCCTCAAATTAGGAGACCAATTAGGTCGCCCAAGTGGGACAGCCCCTTAAGGATGTGGGGGGAAACAGGGAGAACGTGCAAACTCCACGCAGACAGTACCCGAGGTCAGAATCAAACTCGTACTCTGATGCTGCGAGGTAGCATCTCTGCCAGTTGCATAATGGTGCAGTCCATTGCTCCACTGTACCGCCCTTAGTGAGAGGTGAAAGGTGAAGTGGGAGGGGAAGGACAGGAGCCCGAGGGGCGACTTTTTCACACACAGAGTTGTGACTACATGGAATGACTTGCTAGAAGAAGTGGTTGAGGCAGATACTATAAGAACATTTATAAGGCATTTTGATAGGTAAATGGACAGGAAAAGGGATATGTACCAAATGTGGGCAGATGAGAGTAACATAGATGGGGCATCTTGGTCTGCATGGACAAGTTAGGCCGAAGGCCCCTTTTCCATGTTGTAATTTTAATTGCTTAATTGGTTACTGTAAATTGCTGTTGCTGTGTAAAAGAGAGGTAGAATCAGGAGAGAGTTAAAGATAATTTAGAAAGAATTTTAAAAATGGGATCAACATGGGATGAGTGTAAATTTGTGATTGATATAAACACGGTTTCAATGGACATTTCTGTGCCATGTTTGATTTTATGACTATATGAATCTTATGAACCCTATTATACGGTACATCATGCCTGGAGGTTGTGTGGAAACAGGCCCTTCAGCCAAACAAGTCCATGCTGACCATTAATCATCTAATTACACTAAATGCACAACACAAATTTTCCCCTCATTGTGTTTATCCTCATGCCATGCCTTGGTGTGTTGTAGACTCTCTGATAGCTATTAGCTCCATGATTCATCAACACCTCCACCATCACTGAGTTCTGAAACTAATAGCACAGCAGACAACCAACTAGATAGCTTTACTTTACACTTGACTTTAGATACAGTGTGGAAACAGGCCCTTTAGTCCACCGAGTCCGCGCCAATGAGTGATCACCCCGTACATGAGCACTATCTTACACACTAGGGACAATTTACAATCTTACCGAAACGTATGGACCTGCAAAACTGTACATCTTTGGAGTGTGGAGAAAGCCAGAGAAAACGCATGCAGTTCTCCACAGGCAGAACATACAAACTCAGTACATCAGCACCCATGGTCAAGATTGAACCTTTCAATATTGATCGGATTACGGTGGAGAGAGTCAGATGCTTCAAATTCCTTGTCGTGCATAGTTTTGATGATCTTTCTGCGACCCAGCTCACTGATGCAATTATAAAGAAAGCCCATCAATGTCTCTGCTTCCAGAGAAGATTACGTAGATTTGATATGTCAGTGGGGATTCTCTTGAACTTCTACAGGTGTACAGTAGAGAACATATTGACTAGTTGCATCACGACCTGGTTTGGCAACTTGAATGCCCAGGAATGTAGAAGACTACAAAAATATGGTGAACATTGACCAGTCCATACTGGGTTCTGAACTCCCCACCATCGAAGGGATTCACAGGAGTCACTGCCTCAAAAAGGCAGCCATCATCATCAGAGACCGCACATCACCCTGGCCACAGATTCATTTCACCACGGCCATTGGGACAAAGGTACAGGAGCTTAAAAATTGTAACGTCCAGGTTCAGGAACAGCGTCTTCCCTACAGCCATTAGGCTATTAAACACTGCAACCTCCAAATAACCTCTTCTGAACTACATAAACTTAGGGGCATTGGTTTTGTCTTTTTGCACTGTTATTGTTTGTTTGTGTTTTACGTGTACGTATGTGTGTGTGTATGTGTGTGTATATATGTATGTGTGCATATATATATACATATATATACATAAAATGTTCAGTATGTTGTTGTTGTTCGTCCTTCGTAGTTGAAGAAGACCATGACTAGTGTTTTGTTTGTGTGTCCAGAGGTGGCAGATGAGACCGATCGGGGCTGGGAAGGCTCGCCCGATAAATGGGACACAATTGGGTGGGCGCAGCTTGAGAAGTTGATGGCTCGAGCCTTATGCGTGTTTCTTCTGAGTTTCTGCAATGCGCTTCTTCTCAGCTGCACGCGCTGCTGTGGAGATCTTGCTTCGCCCAGTTGGGCGGTACGGGTCCTGAAGTCATAACTTGCGCTTGACTTGGATTAAACTGAGGGAGTGTTGTGCAAATCGCCAGCCTCACTCTCTCGACCCGGCCTATCTGGATCCAGTGGCAAGACATAGTGAAGACGGTTGGCGATAGGTCAGGATGCAGTGGATGGCCACCTGTGTTCTACGTGGACATTGTGCCCTAATTGCGCTCCACGACGCTTTGCTGGGTCCACCTTCCTACCCGTTGGACCGCCAAACGGTGGTCTCCTCCGTGTATTGCGCCGGATCCAGTCTTCACCTTTCCTGAATTAAGTAATAGCCACAAGGCAGTGGAGGTTTGCATTTCGGTGTTTTCCTTCATCCCTCCATGGTGCTATATGGCGGACGCCTGTGCGTGACCTTGTTTAATGTGGGAGACCGGTGCACAAGCAGCCACCCCATGGTCCTTGACAGATCTGGGTCAGGATCCAGTGGCATGGAGTCCAAGACGACCGGAGACCATTTTCTGCTGAAGCTATCATCCTCCACCTGTTCTACCGTTGAGGTCTTGGTTGGATTGCTCTTTGTCAGAGACCTCCCCCTCAACCTGACCCTACCAGGAGCATGGCTCCAGACAGCATCGTTCTCAGGATCTCAGGTCCATACAAGCTTCTCCACCACGGCAAGGTGACAATCCACGGAGAAGCTGTGTATACACACATGTATATAGAAATACATATATGTGTGTGTATGTGTATGTATACGTGTGTGTATGTGTATATACGCACTGAACATTTTTTCTCATTTATTATATAGTTTACAGTGTACTATGTTTACATATTCTGTTGTGCTGCTGCAAGTAAGAATTTATTTGTTCTATCTGGGACATATGGCAATAAAACACTCTTGATTCTTGACTCGACCCAGGTTTCTGGCGCTGTAAAGGGTCTGTCCCACTTTCACGACCTAATTCACGACCTATTTTACTCGAGGACATTTTCCATCAGGCTAGAAAAATGCCCCGACCTACTTGATGCTACAAGTACCTACGACAAGCATCACGACCTACCTACGACCTCCTACGACCTTGTGATGACCATGCTGTGAGTATGAGTCAATGGCAAACTCAGCAGAGGTTGTGAATTAGGTCGTGAAAGTGGGACAGGCCCTTAAGGCAGTAACTCTACCAGTGCAACAATGCACCGCCCTGCCCCAAGAGCTCTTGGCAGTTTTATTCGATGCAGTAATTGTATGTTTCTAGCACTTGTGTATTTTTCCAGGAAATAAAATGTGAAATGAGAGAATCTCCAGGATTATTGTTACCATTTAAACAATGAAACACGCTTAAGGGTTCCATGGAATAAAGGTTTTGGAGAGACACAGCTAATGGATCTGCTGTTCTATGGTCAAATCAATCAGCTATTTGATTTCAGCAACAAGTTATGTTGGTGAGTAGAGTTCTATTGACAGATCATTGATCTGAAACGTTAGTTGGATTTTATTCCCTGCAGGTACTGTCTGACCTGGTGAATATCCCCAGAATTTGCTGTTTTCTTTTGACCCATGTGCAATGTTTTGAGCAAACTTCAGGCTAATATTAGGCAATGTGGCACTTTGCTGAACTTTTGCTTATCGCTGCATTTTCCAGAGAATGATAGAGTGCAGTAACATTGCAACAGTTTTGCTGACGTGGTGAAAGATTCTGTTGGTGAGCCATCCATCCCCTTCTCTCTCCATCCCCTTCCCCTTCCCGGTTCTCCCACTAGTCTTACTGTCTCCACCTCCATTCTATCTTTGTCCCTTCCCCTCCCCTGACATCAGTCTGAAGAAGGGTCTCGACCTGAAACGTCGCCCATTCCTTCTCTCCAGAGATGCTGCTTCACCAGCGGAGTTACTCCAGCATTTTGTGTCTTTGTTCAATATTAAGCTGGAAAGAGTGCAGAGCAGATTTATGAGGACGTTACCTGGACCTGAAGGACTGAGTTGTAGGGAGAGGTCGGGAAGGCTAGGACTTATTCCTTGGAGTGTAGGGCACAGAGGGATGATCTAATGGAGGTGTATAAAACCAAGAAGGGCATAGTATGATTTCATCATAGGATGAATGTACACTATCTTTTTTCCTGGGGTTGGTGAATCAGGAACTAGAGGGCAGAGATTTAAAGTGAGAGTGGAAATATTTAATAAGAATCTGAGGGGCCACTTTTTCACACAGAGGGTGGTGGGTATATGGAACGAGCCGACAGAGGAACAGAGACACTTCCTCGCAGAACTGGAGATATTGTCCCTGTTATTGAGGCTGGAACAATAACTATGTTTAAAAGACATTTGGACAGATGCATGGATAGGAAAGGTTGAGAGTAATATTGGCCAAATTCTGGCAAATGGGAGACAGGCATTTTAGTTGGCATGAACAAGTTGGGCCGAAGGGGCTCGGGTCATGCTGAATGACTCGATGACTAACGGTCAAATTACTCTAATATGGCAAAGGATTGCAACAGCACACATCTAACTATGATGAACTTGCTGACTCTCCCCTGACTCTCAGTCTGAAGAAGGGTCTCGACCCAAAACGTTGCCCATTCCTTCTCTTCAGAGATGCTGCCTGTCCCACTGAGTTACTCCAGCAATTTGTGTCTAACTTCGGTGTAAACCAGCATCTGCAGTTCCTTCCTATATATACTGTATGAAGTTAGTCTAGGCTCAAAGCAGAGACATCTAAACTTACATTCCTCTCAACGCCACCCCCACCTCTGTGGTTTAATTCACTCATAAGATAATTGCACAATAGGACCCTCACTTAAACATTCATTTAAAATGGAACCGTGCAGTCATTCATTAACCTGTGTGAAAGATGAAAAGAAATCCTGGTAGGAAATCAGTGATTATGTGAAGAATGAGTTTCCCAAACGATGATAGAACGAGTCGCCGCAGATTGTCTGAATCACTTTGTATCATTGTTGAGACAGCTATTATTGAGAACCATTAAAATTAGAATGCATCGTTATTTCAGACTAGTGCCGATTATTGCAGTTCAAAAGGTGCAGAAGAAAGAGTAAGTAGATATAATCAAGTTATACTAAGCAGTTATCCATCAACCTACTGGGTTTCCGGGGATCAGGTAGCCTCCTATAGGTCTGGTCATTAGATTAAGAGATGGCATAAGTTAAATGGAGAAAATGGCAATGAGTAATTGTTTGTAAGAAGGCACCTGCATCCAGGATAAGGTTAAAGATAGCTGGCAGACACACTGTGTGAAAAGGAAAATGGCAAGCTTTGAGATAAAGCATCAAAAGGTACGGAAGAGATCTTTATCTTGTTTAACCTTTCACTTTAATGGTTTTTGCCTAAGTGTCATTCTCGATTACAGCCATCCCTTCCAACCTCTGAGGGAGAATCCAAAAGAATAGAAGGGAAGTTTTCCTCAGCGTCCTTTAGAGATACAGCACAGAAACAGGCCCTTCTGCCCATCGAGTCTGCACTGACCAGCGATCCCTGCTGATTAACACTATCCTACACACTAGGGACAGTTGTTACAAACCAAGCCAATTAACCTACAAACCTGTACATCTTTGAAGTGGGAGGATACTGAACATCTTGGTGAAAACCCATGCTGTAACAGGGAGAACATACAAACTTTGTAAAGACAGCACCCATAGTCGGGATTCAACCCGGGTCTCTGGCGCTGTAAGTGCCGTAAGGCAGTAACTCTACCACTGCGCCACTATGCTACCCATTTGTTGAGTGCTAACCAGTCAGCGGAAAGACAATACATGATTACAATCGTGCCATCCACAGTGTATAGATACATGATGCAGAGAATAACTTTTAATGGAAGATAAAGTCTAGTAAACTTCAACCAAAGGTAGTCCGATAATCTGCAATGAGGTAGATAGTAGTTCAAGACTGTTCTCTAGTTATTGGTAGGATGGTTCAGTTGCCTGGTAGATAGCAAGGGAAGAAACTGTCCCTAAATCTGGAGCAGTGCATTTTCACTACTGTATGTACATATATATATTTTACTGTTCCATTATTCTATGTTCGCTCTTCTGGGTGAGATGCTAACTGCATTTCATTGTCTCTGTACTGTACACTGCACAATGACAATAAAGATTGAATCTGAATCTGAAAATTAATAACAATTAATAACAATGATGAGATTCATTGCTTTTGATAATGATCCAACTGGTATTGAAAAAAAATGATGCAGCAGAAAAAATACAAACCACAATTGATTGTTCATCCACTGGTGTGGTAAGAATTACTACAAGGTTTTGTCCTCAGTAACTTTGTTCACAGAACTTTTATGGCTTTCAAGAAACTCAGAGGTCTCTTGAAGCAACTTGTTTAGGCATTGGATTGTAATTGAGTGAGGTAAACTGTTTGCACATCGAAAAACGGTCATACTATTTGAATGGGCTTTGTAAGACTCAGGAATATAACCATGCAGCCAAGAGTAATATATTTACGCATAAGCTGTCTGATCTTTTCCAGCTATCTCCTCTATCCAAAGCTGATTCCATCTTCACACTGTGAGATTTCAGACAGCTTGTTTTCCGAATCCTTGCCGGGGCTATTAATATTTATTCCGCAGTCGGAGTCTACGAGTTGCAGATCCTTCTGATTGCAAAGTTATTAATGTACACAGCCCCACAGTCAACCCAGCCCGTCTCTTCTAGCCAATAGCTATTTACCAAGCTGCGTAGGAGTCTTTGAAATTAACGTGCGGTCGTAGAAGAAAGCAAAAATCATCACCGTTCAAAGATTGTTCCATATCATCTCCATTTGTAGTTCATCACAGAATAGCCAACAGCATTAGTGTGCTCATTTATCTCACGAACACAGGATGCTGTGTATGGAAACCTTCCTTTGTGAAGGATAGGCTGCGAGAGTGACTCAACGGGTGAAATAGCTTCTCATCTTGTTTTAATGTGTTTCTTTGCTAGGCTGCTTTTGGAAAGAGAACTGTGCCTGAGCATTTTCTGCCTTCAGGTCCCAAGCCGTTAATTATACAGAAGGCAGCAAAAGTCAACATTTTAGGTTTACGCTTACAGAGATGAAATGGCTATAAATAAAAATGAAGAAAAAATGTTATATTCCCATTTGGTAAGAGATTGAAGGATCATATCCTACAGGGAAACAATTATTGGTTGCTTGCTCCTGCCTCAAAGTGGGAATCTTTTTGTTATATTTGAGAGAGGCTGTTTGCAAAATCTTTGACATCAAACATTGCAATGGAAGAATATCCTTGTCCTGAGTTTCCAACAATTTTTGGCCCAATCCTCATTGACGCTGGAAGGAAAAATAAAATTAGCAATCACTTCTTAAGGGAGATATCTGAGGTGGTGGGGAGTAGGGTCAGATGGATGCTCTTGAAATTGGCTCAAAATGTGTTCACGTTGGTATTTGTTATGTGAGATTCCAGAGTGCTGGTGCCAGTGATCCAGCTTCACCTAGAATGGAACATAAACATAATGGCAAAGTACAGAGAAGGAACCTGTCCCTGTAAATGGGTCAGGCACATCAATGGTTCAGTGCAGGTGCCTGGTCTGGGTGAAAAAACCAAAGGGAAGAGGGAAAAAATTCACAGGTAGACAGGAGGGCAGGGGAAATGGTGGCTAAGAATCATATTACTTGGCAATTAATCCAAAGGTAACATCAGAAGGGTACAGATTATATGCCATCTATCTGAACACTAACCCTGTTTCTCACACCATAGATGCTGCTTGACCTGTAAAGTATTTTAATATTTTCCATCTCCCAACCTACCTCATTTTCACCCTTGCATTTATTTTAATCTGCACTTTCTCCACAGCTGTAGCATTATATTCTGCATTTTGTTTATTTTTGTGTTGACGAGGTTCCAGCCAGCCTTGTAGCAGAAAGTCCTGGCGGGCTTAGACTTTATCTTAGCGAACTGCTTGCCTGATCTGCATTACTCTTAAATACCCCCTCTGTAAAGCTGATCCTAACTAATACACAATTGCAGAATAAATCGTCTTGCAACCTCGTTTCAAAATAGCCCTGTTAACTTCAAAGAGTTGCTTAATGGGAATCCGGTGGCATTTTATCAACCGAAGGGAGATGTTCATCAATAAAACAATAAAGGTGGTATTCACAGCAGAGGAAAGTGCTGAGAATTAACCTATGAGTTCAGTCTGCTATTGAACCAGATATCGTGGCCAATACTTTCAGTTGGAGATATGCAATCAATATGCTGGTACAATTTTAGTGAATGATTTATTTTTGGCAGACATTTTTCAACGAGGCATTTGTGCCTTTTTAAATGCTGCAGATATTATTTGGAATGGCCGAGGGGTATTAATAATTGAACCAGTTTATTGAGTAAAGAAACCAAGCGAGTTGGTTCCTCAGTAACACTGCAAAGAGGGCGAGGGGGTGTTCAATCATAATAAGGTAAGGCAATATGGTAGTGATTTGGTCTCGACTGGCATCTAAATATTATTTTACTCTATTGAGGAAAAGGTCAGGCTGACAAAATGATACCTTTGGGATTCAACCTCTAATTGAATGTTTAAGACTTTAAAGCAACATTGAGCTGTCATAGAGTCATACAATGCGGAAATATGCCCTTCAGCCCAACTTGCCCACAACGACCAACGTCCCATCTACACTAGTCCCACTTGCCGGTGTTCGGCTCATATCCCTCTAAACCTGTCCTATCCATGTACCTTAAATAGTTCCTGCCTCAACTACCTCCTCCGGCAGCCCATTCCGTACATCCACTACTTTTTGCATTAAAAAGTTACCCCTCAGATTTCCCCCTTCACCAAAAATCTACGTCTCTGGTTCTCAATTCCCCCACTCTGTGCAAGAAACTCTGCGTCCACCCGATCTATTCTCTCATGTCTTTATGAACCTCGATAAGATCACCCCTCATCCTCCTGCGCTCCAGGGAATAGAGTCCCAGCCTGCTCAACCTCTCCCTATAGCTCAGGCCCTCGAGTCCTGGCAACATCCTTGTAAATCTTCTCTGCACCCTTTCCAACTGAACAACATCTTTCCTTTAACATGGTGTCCACTGAACACAGTGCTCTAGAAGCGGCTTTACCAATGTTTTATTGTGTCCCCTCCCCTCTAAACCATTCAGGAAAACACACCATTCTTCACCAAATACTGTGTTTCCTTCTTGGCACTGCATTTGTCTTCTCTCTATGTAAAGCTACAGAGCGCAATGGGAACTCATTTCAAACTAGAGATGCAAATGCAAATCACTGTTGCTAATGTGCTTCTTAACAAAAGAGAAACTTGTGCCATATTTATTCATGCACAGTATTTGGGAATCATTGCAAGACCAATATTTATTGACCATCCTTCTGGAAAATGTTTGTGACCTGTCTTCTTGTCACCCATGGGCCTCCATAGGATTGTCACCATGCAAAGGGGGAGGGGTTTGTACGTTCTAATGATCCAAATGTCAATGCCATCTGGAGATCACACTCCTAGTAGAACATCAATGGTGGTAAGGTCAAGCAATGGTGGTAAGGTTCCAGATAAAGAACAACCCAAAAGGTTCCCAGCGATTACTTTCGTTTATGTTAGTTTCATTTAGTTTACAGACAGCCCCATAATCAGGATGGAACCCGGGTCTCTGACACTGCAACTCTGACACAGTGCTATTGTGTCACCCCCGTGCCGGTCCTGACCCAAAATATCAATTGTCCGTCTCCTTCCAGAAGGTGCCTGACCCATTGAGTTCCTCCAGTTTGTCTTTTACTCAATGTTCTCCTTTATACTTAAAAATTTAGACATCAGAGATACAGCACGGAAACAGGCCCTTCGATCCATCGAGACTACGCTGACCAGTGATCACCCTGTACACTAACACTAACCCACACACTAGGGACAATTTACAATTTTACCAAAGCCAATTAACCCACAAACCTGCACGTCTTTGGAGTGTGGGAGGAAACTGGAGCACCCAGAGACACCCAAGTGGTCACAGGGAGAATGTACAAACTCCGTACAGACAACACCCATAGTCAGGATTGAATCTAGATCTCTGGCGCTGGAAGGCATCAACTCTATCACTGCGCCATCATGCCGCCCACATTTTATGGACCGTGGATAGTTCCTGAGGTACCCACTATGAGTATGGAATCTACCGAGTCGGATATCCCAAGGGCGACAGAAAGCCCCTTCAAATAGGGAAACTGAGCTAGAAAATTAACCGAGTGTGCCCCTCGCCCCCCCAACACTGTCCCACAACAGACCTGTGGTTCAGGCAGAAATATAAGATGCATGCCATTTGACGCCATAAGGTACACACTTTGACACCAGGAAAATGGTGCATTATGCTGATGGAAACACAAGCAACTGCAGATGCTGCAATCTTCAGCAAAACACAAAGTGCTGGAGTAACTCAACATGTCAGGCAGGGAACGGACAGGCAACATTTCGGGTTAGGACCCTTCTTCAAACCGATTCCCTTCATTCTGAAGACGGGCCGATTTGCCTGCCCATTTCCACCACAGAAGCTGCTTGACCAGCTGAGTTCCTCCAGTATCTTGTGCTTTAAGTTTTGCTATTGTGGGTAGTACCTAAAAAGTGGCTGCCATGCAAAACTGCTACGACACTTCCTAGATTATGTAGTTCATGGTGGTACTTGATCAAGCCGATCAGAATATCACAGTGAGATCACATCTAAGTGGCTCGCTCACGGTTTGCACTGCAACAGAACAGTCACCCAAGTACTATCTTCACCAAGGAATGAATTCCTTCTGTTTTACTCTGCAAATGATCATATGCCTGCAGTTCAAACAAGCAACTCTCATCTAAAGCTAACATGCGTGGAGGGATCAACAAGGCAGAACCATCAGTCCAACTAATGAAGCAATTAACTGTTGTAAAGCAGAATCTTGGTATCATTAATAATGTACAATTAAACTCTGTTTATACTGTAAATCCTATTACTACAATACATTACAGCACAGGAAAGTTTGATTGGAACTATACTTGCCTGTAATAGAACAGGCTGTACCAGTTTATATCATGCCAGAAACAAATACGGATTTTGCAGCAATTTGTACACATTAGCAGTCTACCTGCATTCTGGCGTCAGTTGCATAGTAGCTGTTACCAATGCATCTGGTGGAGAGAAAATGTTTTACATCCAATGCGTTCGTTCAAGATCCAGAGCCTCTTGCTGGAAAGGTGCTGGAAACAAATTGGAATGATTTTAAAAGGGAGTTGGACAGATACTTCAACTAAAAATGAGAAATGCGCAGCATTGGGATTCAATGGAACTGTGTTCAAAGTAAAGCAACAAGTAAAATGCAGATGGAATAGGGGAATAGATCGGGTAGATGCACCAAGACTCTTTGCCCAGAGCTGGGGAATCGAGAACCAGAGGACCAAGGTTTAAGTGAGAGGGGAAAGATTTAATAGGAACCTGAAGGTTAATTTTATCACATAAAGGGTGGTGAGTGTATGGAACGAGCTGCCGGAGGACATAGTTGAGGCAGGTACTATTGCAACGTTTAAAAAACATTTAAATGGGTATATTAATGGGACAGGTTTAGAGGGTTATGGGCCAAATGCAGGCAGGTGGGATTAGTGTAGATGGGATATGTTGGTTGGTGTGGGCAAGTTGGGCTGAAAGGCCCGTTTCCACACTATATGACTTTATGCTAGTTAAAAAAATAAGGCAAAGTACTGCAGTAACTCAGCGGGCCAAGCAGCATCTCTGGGTAACATGGATAGATGACGTTTCAGGTCAGGATTCTTCTTCAGACTTTTTCAGACCACCACAAGCAGTCTGAAGAAGCGTCCTGATTCGAATCGTCGCCTACCCATGTTCTCCAAAATGCTGCCTGACCCACTGACTTGCTATTTTCAAAGTAATCGTGCAGAAACTGGCTGATTAGGTTTCCTCTGTAATTTGCGTGTGTTTATGATTCTATGAAATAGCTTTGTTTTAGTTCAGAGAAACAGCATGGAGGCAGGCCCTTCAGCCCACCAAGTCCAGGCTGACTAACGACCACCCATCCATACACTAGTTCTATCCTACACCGGAGGGACAATTTACAGAAACCAATTAACCTAAAAAGATGAATGTCTTTGGAATGTGGGAGGAAACTGGAGCACCCAGAGGAAACCAACGTGGTCACAGGGACAATGTGCAAATACCGTACAGACAGGACCCGTAATCAGGTTCGAACCCGGGTCTCTGGCACTGTAAGACTGCAATTATCCCGCTTCGCCAATGTGAAACTGGTTAGTTAAAAGATTACCATTGGATAGATCAATGCCCTCGGAAATAGGTTCTGTTGTAACTGCAGGTATTTGGATAATGGGGTTAATACTAATGTGATGGAAATTCATCAGAAAATATATCCTCTCCTCCTATGGTACTGACCACTAGAGGTCAGTGTTGCTCTGTTACTCAGCTGCGACGAGCCAGGCTTCTGAATGAAACACTTTCCATTTTTTGATCAAAGATATAAAAGCTCTTGGAAAATAAAATCCACAAAGAGTTCAAATGCTGAATCCAAACCTAAAAGAAGCAGGAACCTTTTAGGATATATATTTAATTTTAATCATAAAAATCGTTTTCTTCAAAGGACGACATGACAATCCTTATTTTCATCAAATGTTCTCATGTGCCTTTCCAGAGGAACTGATTTTGCGTTGTGGTTGTGTTTCCACAAATTCCTCTTGCTTTACTCGAGCAGTCGTTATCAACAATGATTCATGGCAAGTTATACATCCTTAGGAACACTGAAGTTCATCCTAAACAATGTGTTTTGACATATGGACATCATGAAATATTCACCCTGTGCCCAGTCCACTGATGCTGCTTAACCTGCTGAGTAGTTCTAACCTTTTCCGTTTTTACTTCAGATTTTCATTATCTGCAGTTTTTTTTAATTTTCTGCCTAATCCATTATACACTTTGTGTCCACGTATCAAAACTTCCTATGAGGGCATGTCACCAATATTCTCTCTGCCTCCACCTACCCCACCAAGACTGTGCATGTTCAATGGTCCAATGGTACTTTAGTTGTCACATGTACCGAGGTACAGCGAAATTCATTTTTGTATACAGTTCCGTACAAGTATCACTCTAAATAAGCACTTAGATACATCTTAGATAAGCATCTCAGATAGAGTACAAGTATGTAGTAGTAGTACACTGATTACAGTGAAGAGTCACCAGTTTGACACTGTTTTCCAGTCCCGGTTTGTAAGTGCAGGGTCTTGACCTGACCATGAAGGCCCATTGTCCTGTCGACATTGCATGATCAGCATGGCCAAGCGTAGCGATTGGTGTCCTCCACTGCTGCTCCACCGCTGCTGGCCACGTTTGGTCCACGTGCTCAGCCTCTTGGAGCAGGGCCCGGTCCAGCTGAGCCCCAGGCTGTTGTGGGCCTCTAGCTGTTGCGGGCCTCAAGCTCCACCATTGAGGCCATGCACTCCCTCTCACCGCCGGTCTGCTTACCGGCCTTCCGTCCTGATTCCCTCCACTCTGAGTGGATGAGCTGGGCTTTTCAAGCGGATCCTCTAGTCTTCTCAGTTAGCACCTGACAAAAGATTTGTGAGTAGAATTGAAGCAATATTTGTCTCATAGCTGACTAACTGTATCTCCATTAACAGGGTAGGCAGCTGAAAGTTACGGAGAGTTTATGGTTTGCCAATCCAGAAATGGACTGTAAAGGTAGCATCAAGCAAAGAGGATGGAGTGATAGAGAGAGAGGAAGACGTATCTGACGCCCTGTGGTTTATCTGATAGTCCAGAGGGCTATAAAGTTTACAAAACTGTCATAAGACAAAGCCTCCAAGTCTGGAGTTCTGTAATACAATCTTTATAAATGCAACAGTAAAAAAAAATGAGTCTGTTAAAAGCTCCTGGAAGGACTTGTTTGTTTGCATCATGTATTTTATGTCAAAATGCGGTTAGTTTAGTCAGAAGAGAGATCAGGTGCTAGGAAGTCTTAAATATGTATTCCTGGAATTGTGAAATGCACGAGAAAGTGAGTTAAATTTTCACGTCTAATATGTGCAGGGGGATTTATGAGACACGATATCTACTAACTGCTCTCAATTGGGAGTCCAGGTGAAGAAGATCACGTTTCGACTTTAGACTTTAGAGATACAACGCGGAAACAAGCCCTTCAGTCCGCCAAGTCTGCACTGACCAGCCATCATCCCGTACACCAACACTATCCTGCACACTAGGGACAATTTAACAGTTTACAGAAGCAAATTAACCTACACACCTGTACATTTTTGATGTGTGGGAGGAAACCAGAACACCTGGAGAAAACCCACGTGGGCACAGGGAGAACATACTAACTCCTTACCGATCTGACACTGTAAAGCAGCAACTCTACCGCTGTGCTACAGTGCTTAATACAAGTCAGGAACAAAGTGAGGATGCATTTTTCCACAATTAAAAAAAAGTGGAATCGAACTAAGATCTAACTTAATGGTAGTGCAGGCTTAAAGAGGTGAAAGATCCAACCTCATGGTCGGCACAATGGCACAGCTGGTAGAACTGCTCTCTCACAACACCAGAAACCCAGGTTTGATGCTTATCTGGAATGCTATCTGTGTGGAGTTTGCACGTCCTCCTTGTGATCGTGTGGGTTTCCTCTGGGTGCAACAGTATCCTCCCACATCCCAAAGACGTGTGGATTTGTAGGTTTATTGGCTTCTGAAAATTGCCCCTAATGTGTAGGGAGTGGATGAGAAAGTGGGATAAAATGGAACTAGTATGAATGGGTGATTGATGGCCGGCATGGACTCGATGAGCTGAAGGACCTGTATCTTTAAACATAAGCTAAACTAAATTATTCCCTTATTCTTAAGCAGTGGTATGCAAGACTCAGCACTGTAATTGTACAGTACTTGGTGTAATATAACACTATTTACCTGTAAGGGCATTGTTTAGATGATTAATAATTTTACTTTGGAAATGGATGTGCCAAATAAACAAAAAAAACAGATTCTTCAACTTAAAGCAGATGAAGACCCTTCCAAAAAACATGTCCAGTGAGTCATCTTAAATTTGAATTTGTTTCACGAAAATAATACCTCACACGAACTTTTTCCCTTGGCAGTGTTTCAAAAGGGAGACGGCATCTCAGGTGCAAGGCAGAGAATGACCAAGATCAAAACGGTGATATGCTGCACAGTCTTTCCGAGCCTTACTACACCTGCATTATGATCTGCCCCTTATGTGCCATGAATTACAAGTGTGGATTGCAACAACATTACAGAGTCTTACAACCTGTACCTTGACGGATATTTCTCTTGTGCTATTACATGGCTTCAAAAAAGAATTTCCGTGAATTAAGCCCAAAACAAAATTTGTTTGCGGGGAAAATCTTTATAAATGCTGCAGGTTTTGTATAAACACTGCCATTAAATACAGGCGTTATTTGTTGGATAATTGAAAGATTCATGGCACCACTCACGTTTCAAATGGGGACCAGTGTTATCAGCTAACGGCTGATGGAAAGGATCTTTAAACTGGGTTTGTGTAGGAAAGGTCAAGACCCTTCTTCAGACTGAGAGCCAGGGGAGAGGGAAACTGGAGGTATGAAAAAGTACAAAGAAGAAAAGAATGAAAGTGATGTCTTTTCAAATAGAGATTGACAGAGTTTTAGATGTTGAGAACTCAAATGGTTAGCACAGGAAAGTGGTGCTGAGGTAATAGATCAGACTTGATCTTACTGAATAGTGGAGCAGACAAGAAAAGCTGGATGGTCCATTCTTGCTTGTTTTTCTAATGTATTTGAGTTCTTATGAAGCATCCAAGCAAAGCGCTATTCATTTGATGTGCATATATTGTTTGTGAATTCCTAAATAAATTCCAAATAAAAACAGTAGAAACAAAGAACTGCAGATGCTGGTTTATACCATAGATAGACACAAAGTGGTGGAGTAACTCAAAGGGCCAGGCAGCACCGCCTGATGCTGCCTGACCTGCCGAGTCACTCCAGCAGTTTATGCCTATCCCAATAAACACAGTTTTTGACAAAATGAATACTAATCATCAAAACTAAATAAACGAAAAAGAATAATGGCACAAAGTGCTGGAGTAACAGCAGGTCAGGCAGCTTCTCTCGGTAACATAGATAGTTTAGTTAGTTTAGTTTGGTTTAGTATAGCATATCGTCATGTGTATTGAGATTCAGTGAAAAGATTTTTGTTGTGTGACCATACATGATCATAGTCAAGCCATCCACAGTGTACAGTTACAGGATAAAGTGATATGCGGCGTTTTGAGTCGGGACCAAATAAAGGCCACCTCTTAAACACATTTGGCCCCACTAATGGAAGCTAACCTACAGGTCAGCACCGCAACTTGTAACACTGCCTCCTTTAACTTTTTGCCTCATTATGGAAGTGCTGAGGGAAAAGAGATACTAAAGCTGAAAGATAAGCCAGTTTGAAACGAACTTTGAAATGAAATAAGAAGGGTCTCGACCCAAAATATCACCCATTCCTCTCTCCAGAGATACTGCCTGTCCCGCTGAGTTACTCCAGCATTTTGTGTCTCTGTTTGAAATGAATTTCTTTGGTTTAAATCTAATAACTGATCACTTGGCTTAATTGAGATTCAGGTTGATCTGAACCAATTCAAATAATCCAAAAGCAAAACGTCCTTTGAAAATCCGAAGCAAAAGAAAAGAATGCTGGAAATACTCAACAGTATCGGTGCAAAAGGAAACAGAATGAAACATTTTATGTCAATGATTTTGTGATGAAAGGCCGTAGATTTGAATTATTGCCTCTGCTTTCTTTTGATGGTTCCTGAGCTGTTGAGTGTTTTCAGCATTTTCTGTTTTATTTCCTATTAAAATGATGCCAGGAGGGTGCAGGAGAAAATGGGGGAGTGTACATTACAGATAAACACTTTGAGCATGATTCCATGAAGGAAGAACATTTAGCTGGTATCTTAGACAGGGAAGATGGTTATCAGGAATTACAATGGGTTCTCGATCAGCTGAGCATGTGGGCTGAGGAACGGCTGATGGAGTTTAATTCAGATAAATGTGAGATGTTGCATGTGGGAAGGCAAACCAGGCCAGGACCTTCACAGTGAATGATAGGGTCCTGGGAACTGTTGTAGACCAGAAGGATCTAGGAGTAGACTTTAAACTTTAGAGATGTAGCATGGAAACAAGCCCAGCCCACCAAGTGCATGCCGAGCAGCTATCACCCTGTACACTAGAGACAATTATGATTTTACCAGAGCCAATTATCCTGTAAACCTGTACATCTTTGGAGTGTGGCAGGAAACCGGAGCACCCGAAGAAAACCCATGTGGTCACAGGGAGAACATACAAACTCCGTACAGACAGAACCTCCACCCAGTTTGCATTAATCAACCTGATCTCCCGGTGGCTCAGCACTTCAACCCCTCCCATTGCAAATCTGACCTTTTTGGCCTGGGCCTCCTCCATGGCCAGAGTGAGTCCCACTGCAAATTGGAGGAGCAGCACCTCATATTTCGCTTGGGCAGTTTACACCCCAGTGGTATGAACATTGACTTCTCCAATTTCAGGTAGTTCTTGCTTTCTCTCTCCTTCACCTCCCCTTTGCAGCTCTCCCACAGCCTACTGTCTCCGCCACTTCCTTTCTTCTTTCCGACACCCCCATCATCAGTCTGAAGAAGGGTCTTGACCCAAAAAAGTCACCTATTCCTTTGCTCCATAGATGCTGCCTCTACCGCTGAGTTTCTCCAGCATTTTTATCTACCTTCCATTTTTCCAGCATCTGCAGTGCTTTCTTAAACAAGAACCCATAGTGAGGATCACACCCGGGTCTCTGGTGCTATAAGGCAGCAAATCAACCACTGCATTAGTATGCCACCCCTTAGCTACATGCATAGTTCCCTGAAATTGCCGTCATGAGTTGTTAGAGTGATGAAAAAGGCTTTTGACACCTTACCCGTCATCAGTCAGGGAATGTTACAGTTGGTGAGGCTGTATTTGGAGAATTGTGTTCAGTTTTGGTCATCTTGCTATCGGAAATATACTGTTTAGCTGAAAAGAGTGCAGAGAAGATTTATGAGGCTGTTGCCAGGACTTGAGGGCCTGAGCTACATGGAGAAGTTGGGAACACAAGAATGTTATCCCTTTGAGTGCAGGAGGATGAGGGGTGATCATGTAGAGGTGTATAAATGATGAAGGTAGTAGCTAGGATGAATGAGATTGTTTTTCGCAGGGTGGGGTAGTCAAGAACTAGAGGGGCATAGGTTTAAAGTAAAAAGGGAAAGATTTAATAGGAGCCCGAGGGCAGCATTTTCACACAGAGGGTAGTGGGTAAGTGGAACGAGCTACCAGAGGAGGTATTTGAGGCCGGTACATTAACAACCTTTAAGACAATTGGACGGACACATGGTTAGGAAAGATTTAGAGGGATATGGGCAAATGCAACAATCTTAGATTATGGCATCTTAGAGGTGTATAAAATCGTGAGAGGAATAGATCGGATTGACACATAGAGTCTCTTGCCCAGAGTAGGGAATCGCGAACCAGAGGACATAAGTTTAAGGTGAGAGGGGAAAGATTTAATAGAATCTGAAGGGTAACAATTTCACACAAAGGGTGGTGAATGTATGGAATGAGCTGAGATAGCTGAGACAGGGACTATTGCAACGTTAAATAAACAATCAGGCAGGTACATGGATTGGACGAGTTCAAAAGGATATTGCCAAACGCAGGCAGGTATGAATAGTGTAGATGGGATGTGTTCTTCAGTGTGGGCAGGTTGGGCCGAATGGCCTGTTTCCTCTCTGTATGACTCTATGACTCTATGTTGGTCGACATGGTTAAGTTGGGCTGAAGGGCCTGTTTGCATGTTGTATGACTCTATGACAATAGAAAACAAGACACAAACATGCTATTGAGATAAATGTCACCTCCTGTTGAATCTATAATCTGAGTTTGTCAGAGCCCTGGGATTAAATAGCTAGACTTTATTATTTATGCTTTGGTGGCATGCTGCACTGCACTCCCAATACCATGAATGTCAAATTACATCTGCTTCATGAACTCCACCTGTGACATTTTCTCAGTGAAAGGATAACCATCTGAAAGGTATTTGAAATGCAGGCCAGAGCTAGGTATATAATGTTATGAGAGGTTAGGTCCAACCCAGCTTGCTGAAGCTGGCCTTTTATTTGATGTTCATGTATTATAAAAAACATAAAGAAATAATGACTTCGACCTGTTTCACCTGAGCCATGCTGGAGGTTGGCAAAAGCACCCACATATATCAGGAAAAATACTTGAAAACAGATAATTTGTGCACTTTTTCAGGGAGCACATAAATAACTAATAACAGAACTAAAATTAGAGGATAATAAAAAATTATAAAGTGAGGAAAGAAGCATTCTTCAAACTGGTCATGTTATTCAATGGACTGATCGTGAAACAATCTTCACATTCTGAAATAAAGCCACAGAATATTCAACGGAACCATTTCCAGGCTAAAGCAAACAAACAAATGAAAAAACCAGGAGAGATGCAACAGGCACTGGAAAACGTGAAAGAACTAAAGGGGTTTTTAGAGGTTTGGATCAAATAAGCCAATATTCCCTATGTCTTTGGGGGATTGCCCCTGCTGAATAATTTACCAACTGCAGTGAGAAGTAGTTTGCATACTGACAAGATAAAAAAAAAGATTGCTTTGTCTCGGTTAAATGTACAGTCTAAAAAAAAATCCTTTACAATGTCAGGAATGTAATTAATTTGAGCTACCTTCCTTGGCAGGGAGCCTGACCTTGTCATAATAATGTTACTTACCTTGGCTCAGGGGGACAGGGGGCAGGGTGGACAAAGGTGGGGGTTGGACAACGCATCCGTTCCATTTTGCATTTATTTCATGCCATGCCCGGCCCTGAGAAAATCAAAAAAATTAGAAGCAATTACGATGTTTCGCTGTGCAGTGTTTATGATGAATTTTAAGCAAGGTGTATAGAAACATAAGCTGCCAATTGCCACTGCAAACAGCATTCGAAGGTGGATTTAACAGTATGTCGACACTTTTCAAGGCGACTTCAATCACCCACTTCTCACCCAAAATGGCATTTTGCATGGATAAAAATCATTCTTGTTCTTGCATCTTAAAGTTAGTAAAAATTGCATTGTGGAAAGGAGGAGGCTAAGAGTAGGGAGGGTTCTTGATTTAAAATTATGATTTGAATTACAAAGGGTTTAAACCATTGATGTTTTCTTTGTGCTCAATTCCCAAATCAGAATATTTGGAATGGTGTGTTGAGGGAAGAATTCAATAAAAGAGAAAATTGATAACAAGGGCCAATCTACTTTTGAGATGTTTTGGATTTTTACCAAACAATTAAAAAATATGGAAATGTTACCAAATCCATTCATGCAAATTCAAATTTTGTTTAGTTTAGAGATACAGCATGGAAACAGGCCCTTCAGCCCATCAAGTCCATGCCAACCATCCATGATCGCCCATACACTAGATCAGGGGTTCCCAACCTTTTTCGTCCCCTTTAACCCTGGCAACTTTAATAGCACATGACAATGTTATTTCACTTATTTATGAACAAATAATGATGAACTGATACCAGTATACCAGAACCAAACACAGTCAGTCAATGAGAAAAAATATGTACAAATCCAGAATCAATACATTTACCCCTTGGGTAAGCGAAATTTACTCCTGGGGGTAAATTTATCCCAGGTTGGGAACCCTTGCACTAGATCTATGTTATCCCACTTTTGCGTCCTACACACAAGGGGCCATTTACAGAAGACAATTAACCTAAAAACCTGCACGTCGTTGGAATGTGGGCTAAAACCGGAACATCCAGAAAAAAACCCATTGGGTCATGAAGAAAACATACAAACTCCGTACAGACAGCAGCCATAGTCAGGATTGAACCCAGGTCTCTGATGTGAGGCAGCAGCTGTACTGCTGCACCACCGTACCGTCCTCATCAGTGAAATGTTTCACTCATTGATGGGTTTTTTCACATGTCCACCCAAAGGATACAGCATGGAAATGGGCCCTTCGGCCCACCGAGCCTGTGCTGACCAGCTATCACCCATGCACTGGTTCTATCCTACACACCTTTTACTGAAGCCAATTAGCTTCCAAACCTGCACATCTTTGGGTGTGGGAAGAAACCGGAGCATCCGGAAAAAAAGCCAGGGTGGTCACTGGAGGAATGTACAATCCCCGTACAGACATCACCTGTAGTCAGGGTTGAACACAGGTCCCTGGCGCTGTAAGGCAGCAACTCTACTGCTGCACCAATGTGCCAGATCAACAAGGTAGAATAAAAGAGCAGGGAGTTATAGTAGAGCTGTGTATGCAATTATTTGGAAGGCTACTTATACTTCGAGTCACAGTTTACAGACAAGGTGTGATTGCAATGGAGAGGGTGCAGAAGAGATTGACCTGAATGTCACCATGTTGGGATAATGTTTGTAACAAGCAACAGCAGATGTTGGTTTTACCCGCTGGGCTACTCCACCACTTTGTGTCTATCAATGTCCATGGGTTGTAAGCTACCCAAGCAGAATATGAGGTTGATATTTGTGGTGCTACGATTGTTTGATGATGAGGTTGGATATGTGTAAGACAGGATGCGAGTGTTTAGCAATTGTTTGAGTGAATTAATCTTCTGTAGTTTCCTTTACTTAGTAGATATTTATATAGTTAGCTGCTTAGTACTGCATACTGGTAGCTTAGGTGATGAGAGCAGATATTGATGGGGGTGGTTCTGCGACGCCAGAACGAACTGTTGAGCCTTCCAGATGTGACGTGGGCTAAATCAATGAAACACCAGTGAAGGGAGGTGCCCACTTGATAACCTCTACGATATACTGGCATCTACACGATTAGTTTTTATGTGTTTGTTAACATGGAAGCTTGTTAACAGTTTGTGTATAAAATCATGAGAGGAATCGATCGGGTAAACGCACAGAGTCTCTTGCCCAGAGTTGGGGAATCGAGAACCAGAGAACATAGGTTTAAGGTGAAGGAGGAAAGATTTAATAGGTACTTGAGGGGTAACTTTTTCACACAAAGGATGGTGGGTGAATGGAACGGGCTGCCGAAGGAGATAGTTGAGGCAGGAACTATTGTAATGTTTAAGAAACAATTAGACAGATACATGGATAGGACAGATTTAGATGGATATGGGCCAAACGCAGGCAAGCGTAGATGGGGCCTGTTGGGCGGTGTGGGCAAATTGGGCTGAAGGGCCAACTATATGTCTATATGACTATATCCACACTATATGACGATGTAGATAGCTTATTACTGAATATGGCATTAGATATTGTGCTAGCATAAGTGTGTATAAGCAGTTTAGATACTACTTTGGTTTTGGACTTAGTTTTCTTGGTTCAGCACTTGTCCTGGTGTTATAGCACAAATACATTGTGTTTTAAGGGCCTGTCCCACTGTATGAGGTAATTCAAGTTCTCTCAAGTTTTTCCCTGATTCAAACTCGGAGAATGTCCGTAGCGGGTCCATAGGAGTTTGTGGATGTCTCGTAGCAGCTCGTACGAGTAAAAAGTAACAATATTTTTCATCACAAGCATTTTTTACTCGTGAACATTTTTCACAGTGTTAAAAAAATGTCACGAGTTTACCGGATGTCCCAAGTATCTACCGTTAGCATTACGAGCCGCTACGTGACATCCACGAACTCCTACGGACCCGCTACGGACATTCTCCGGGTTTGAATCAGGGAAAAACTCGAGCTGTTCCTCCAATTTGTGTGTGGCAGCAAGTCAGGTCCAAGCCAATCTGACCCATGATCTCTTTCAAAACAGTTTGTTAAATGCTTCTTACTGAAGGCTTGCTCTCCATAACCTACAAACATACCACAGGCCGTACAAGCAATGCCCCATACAGCAGAAGAATTAGGAGTCTGTCTCCAAGCCAGGAAACCAGTGCCAGCTTCTCATTATCACCTAGCAAACAGCTACCAATGGCCTATTTCCTTTACCGTCATTACTTTTTTGCATATCTTTCATTCATTTGTTCTATATCTCTTTACACCACTGTCTATATTTCTCGTTTCCCTTTCCCCCCACCCCGGCTCTCAGTCTGGAGAAGGGTCTCGACCCGAAACGCCACCCATGCCTTCTATCCTGAGATGCTGCCTGTCCAGCTGAATTACTCCAGCAATCTGTGTCCATCTTCGGTTTAAACCAGCATCTGCAGTTCATTTCTGCCACAACCAGTGATAAAGTGTTCAGTTAGGGTCTGCCTTTGCTCCTAATAGTCATAGCAAGGTGGAATTAAATGGCTTTCCTTTACTTCCGGAACTACTTAGCTTTTTATTCTCTGCTACTTCAAAAGCCCACATCAGATTTTTTTCATTGCTTTGAGGTTCATGGTTCAGTGCACAGTGATGGAGGGCTTTACTGATAACTGGAGAAGCAGATTTCTCCTCTTTACGCTCATCCAAATGCCAAATGAATGATTTAACAAGCAAATGAATGGCATGCAATCTTAATGCATCGACAAGAGTTTAGCTGAATTTTAATTTTAACTCGCTATGAAGTCTGACAATTACAAGTAAATGATAGATTTGATGAGCGTCGGAACTGAGCTGAAGGTAGAGCTACACAAGCCGTTCTGTGTGAAGAAGCTTGCAACATGTGCATTCATGTAAGACGGACTCAGACTGCTTGTCAGGAATTTGTCATCAAATCAAAACGGCATCAGTGATGATCAGAGACAACCCCGTGACTATCTCTGGATCAAAATGGGCCTTTTTCATGCTAGCTCCCGATGTGAACAGGGAAGGCATCATTTTGATACCTGCATTTCCACACTGCTGTGTCCTTTGGTGACTGGTATCAGAAGGATATGATGCTTGGCAGCCCCGTGCAAAGCTTGTGGTTTAGTTTAGTTTAGTTTAAAGTAACAGCGTGGAAACTAACCCTTCAACCCACCGAGCCCACGCCGATCAATGATCATCCCGTACACTAGTTCTCTCCTCCGTACAGACAGCGCCCGTATATAGGATCGAACCCGGGTCTGTGGCGTTGTATGGCAGCAACTCGACCGCTGTGCTGTTTATTGAGAACCTGAGGGATAACATTCTCACTCAGTGTGTGTTGGGCCAGTGGAATGAGCTGCCAGAGGAGGTCGCTGAGGAAGGTACTATCACATTTAAAAGACATTTGGACAGGAACGTGGATGGGAAAGGTTTAGAGAGATATGCAGGCAAATGCAGACAAATGAACATGTCAAATTCAGATTTAGTTTAAAGATACAGTGTGGAAACAGGCCCTTTGGCCCAACTGAGTGTGTGCCAACCAGCGATCTCTGTACACCCACTCTCTCCTACACCCTAGGTACAATTTACAGAAGCCAATTAACCTACAAACCTGCACGTCTTTGGAGTGTGGGAGGAAGATGAGCATCCTAGAGAAAACCCACGCGGTCACAGGGAGAACGTACCAACTCTTTAATGAGTCTGCTGCACCATACCTGGGCCAATTTGGTCAAAGGGCATTTACATCACCCTGCCTTTGCAATTTGGACATTTTTCCACAGCTCACTTCTGGCCTCCATAACCTACTCCTTTTCTCCAGAGATGCTGCCTGACCCGCTGAGTTACTCCAGCTTTATGTGTCTATCTTAAGTGATAAATGGATACAGGTGTGGGGGGGAGGTAGAGGGAGGTTGATTGGCAGAATTCATTCGACGCGAGTAAAGCTAATTGTATGGCTTAAGGGCCTGTCCCACTTAGGCGATTTTGTTAGGCGACAGTCAGCGACTGTCATAGAGTCGTAGCAGGTCACCGAAAACACAGCAACTGCACCCCCTCTACGACAATGTCTATGGCAAGCTACAACAACCTACCACCTAGTCGAAGTCAAGCTGCGGCAAGCTACCGACAACTGCCAACCCATTAGGAAGTCCACCTACGACCACACCTACGACAACTTATGACAACCTATGTCCACACCTAAAACAACCTACGTCCACCCGCGACAAGCTACAACAAGGTAAGACATTTCAGTCGCCATACCTGTCACCAGTTGAGGTAGGTTAACGTAGGTAGTCACCAATGGAATTCACCGAAGACAGCACCGGCGTCAACCTACGTCATCCTGGCGACAACCTACGACAAGCCAACTGTTGCCGACTGTCGCTGAAAATTTTGAACATTGGGCGACTGAGGAGACTACTCACGCTATACAAGCGACACCCCAGCGACCATGTGGCAACAGCCTGATCGCCTGCAGTCGCCTAAAAAATCGCCTAAATGGGACACAAATTTCACCTGTAAAATGTGAGATTGACACCTGTGTCGGTGTGCAGCATTGAAGTGCCATACAGCAATGTAGACTCAAGTATCTGGAGGAGCACTTGTAATTTGAGTGAGATCCAAAGTCTCTCTAATTTTACCTTCTCTTCCACTTCATTCTATGAAAGTTCATTTATAATTCAACAAAAATTCATGATCTTTTCTCATTCTCGTGTATCTCTCCTCAGATACAGTTTACGAGCATTTTCAAGAGTCTGTAAGAGTTAAAAAATTCTTACACAGAATCAGAGACCTTTCTTGACATCAGATGGAGGACAACATTTTTAGTAAAGCAGCCATGAATGAATTCAAGAGGAGACACAAAATGTTGCAGTAACTCAATGGGTCAGGCAATCTCTGGAGAAAGTGGATGGGTGATGTTTCAGATTCAGTTTAACCAGCATCTGCGGTTCCTTCCCACACGCTTCAACACTACAGGAGAGCCCGGTGTGGGGACTCGACCCAGTCGAGGGACGGCCGCTTCTTGCTCAGGCTTCAGGAAGCCGGTACAATGGAGAGGTGCGAGGCTGCCATGGTCCTTGGAGCACTCGGGAATGCCATGGGCTATTATAACGTTACGGGGCACGGGTGCAACAAAGCTGGATTCAAGCTGACTGAGTCTGATTTATCAGCAGAGATAGACATAATGGTTTTAAAACCATTTAAGTGGAGGGCTACATTCGATTCGCTCATGCACATGGCGTCTGCCGAAGCTTTGGTTAGTGGTGAGTTTTCTATTCTCGAGTCCTATTCTTTATTGTTTATGTAGGACTCTAGTTTGTCCCATGGTATTGTTATCCATCTTGCTTGCCTTTTACACACTGCTCGCCCACCAACACGCTTCATTCACACGAATGCACAAGCTTCCCGTTTAAAATCTTGCGGTTGTTATTAAATCGAATTTTGCAACGAATTTGCCGCCCCCCGGTCCAACTTGTTCATGCCAAGTTGTCCTTTCTGGAGGGCTTGGGTTGCAAGAAGAAGGTGGATAGGTTTCAGTTTTATTTTTCTTTGAAGTGCAGGAGGTTGAGGGATGACCTCGTCTCACATTTGGCCTCTAAACCCTTTTTCACGGGGCGACTTGACGCAAAATGTAGCCAGAGTGGAGTGGTCGTGGTCTAGCACGATATCACGCGATATAACGGGGGTAGAGTAAAGAGTTCCCACGGTACTCGGCAATTCTGTCATTTGTGCGAGTGACTTGTCCGTCTCCCGATCTTTCCCGTTAATCGTGAATGAACATCGTGTACTGTAGTGTAGTTAATCACGTGGCACAAATGATGTTACTTTGTGTCACACACTATATTGGTTTTTTTCACCCGAGCTCTTTAATGAGCTGAAGAATAATCTGTGTTTTTTTAGACAAATGTTGTTTGGTGTAATGCACCTTCTCTCAATATGTGCAGGAAGTCGTCTTTTTATTTTGTCAAATATGAATAAAGACTGTGTCTCACATTGACCGTGATGATTGTATTATTTTATGATCTACTGAGAGGTGAAACTTTCAGTCTGAAGAAGGCTCTCGACCCGAAACGCCACCCGTTCCTTCTCTCCAGAGATGCTGCCTGGCCCGCTGAGTTGCTCCAAGCAACTGGTTTCTATCTTCAAAGGACTGACCAGGACTGCCTCTCTCTCTCTCTCTCTCCCCTCCCTCCCTCCCTCTCACACAGGCATGACTGGAGGAACTCCGCGGGCCAGGCAGCATTTACGGAGGGAAATGGACAGGCGACCCATTCTTCAGGCTGCCTTATGTCTCTCTTCCCCCCCCCCCCCCCCCCAACTCCCACCCACACACACGAATGCTGGAGAAACTCAGCGGGTGCAGCGAGGCCGAAACGTTGTCTATTTCCTTCGTTCCATAGATGCTGCCGCACCCGCGGAGTTTCTCCAGCATTCGCGTGTGTGGGTGGGAGTTGGGGGGGGAGAGAGACATAAGGCAGCCTGAAGAATGGGTCACCTGTCCATTTCCCTCCGTAAATGCTGCCTGGCCCGCGGAGTTCCTCCATTCATGCCTGTGTGAGAGGGAGGGAGGGAGAGAGAGAGAGAGAGAGAGAGAGAGGCACACACACGGTGGATGCGAAATCTCACCTGCCTGTTTCAGTGACAGACACCCACCGCCAGTAAATGAAGACACCCCCATCTGTCTCCCCCTCCTCTCCCTCGACTCCCCCACCTTTCCCTCCCAACTCCAGTCCCGTCCCGACCCCCTGGGAAACTGAAGGTTTCCCGCTGTAATTAAAGAGTTCCCACGGTAGACTAAAACTGGGACCCTGGTTCTGGACTCCCCCAACATCGGGAACATTCTTCCTCCATCTAGCCTGTACAATCCTGTAGATTCGATTAGACAGGTATTTAGTTATTTAATTCAATTAATGATTTCTATCGCCCAGCCTCTCATCTTTCAATCGGGTTCGGCCAGGAAGGAACTGCAGATGCTGGATTAAAACGAAGATAGACACAACATGTAGCTCCGCGGGACAAGCAGTATATCAGAAGGGTCTCGACCCGAAATGTCACCCATTCCTTCTCCCCAAAGATGCTGCCTGCCGTCGAACTCATTCTCTTTAAACCGGCATCTGCTGTTCCTTCCGACACATACACCAGAAATAAGCAACTTTTCGGGCCGAAACGTTGCCTATTTCCTTCGTTCCATAGATGCTGCTGCACCCCGCTGAGTTTCTCCAACATTTGTATGTGTGGGTGGGAGTTGGGGGGTGGGGGGGGGGGGGGGGGGGTAGAGAGATAAGGCAGCCTGAGGAAAGGCTCGCCTGTCAATTTCCCTCCGTAGATGCTGCCTGGCCCGTGGAGTTCCTCCAGTTAGAAACTGCTTTCAGACAAAAAGAGACACACTGACATTAATGAAATGCTTGTTAGCTAGTTTTATTAGATTTGTATGTAAATAGCAAACTGGCTGGATTCACTCTATCCAACTTCCGGGTTCACCATTCGCAGGAGTTCCCACGGTAACTGCAAGAGTTACTACGGATATCGCACTGGCCACTACGTTCATAAAATGTTGCAATGCTCAACCACAAGTGTACAAGTCACTCTTGGACAAATTCAAACATGTTTGAATTTTCTCCCGAGTACCCAAGTTACACGATTACCTGTCGTTAGCGCCACGGTGGTCCACGAATGCCGCACTGTTACCGCACGAGGTTCCCACGATGTTAAACTCTGGTTACCTCTTGCGTCAAGTCGCCCCGTGAAAAGGGGGTTTAAACCTCTCATACCCACCAGGGTTCTGCAGAGTCTACAATACAGCCAGGCTTGTGTTCCATTCAATATTTCCAACACCACCTCCCACTACCCTGGTAGTTACTCAAGAGTAACTAGGGAGAGGAACTCAGTAACTCGGGAGATGAACTTGGAACATCGCAGAAAACGGCAACCTTGTCATACCCGTGGGAACTCGGTTAAACTCTTGATCAAACACTTGGGATCTTGTACACAACCACAAGTCTTTCACTTGGGGTACTTCGTGGGTCAGCTCCTACCGTGAGACAGGGCTTTAAGGGATTCTTCAGACCGGCTCTGGTTTGTTCTGTACCTTTTCATACCTCTAGTTCCTCTCTCCCCTGACTCTCAGTCTGAAGGGTCTTGACCCGAAAAGTCATCCATTTCTTTTCTCCAGAGATGCTGCCGGACCCGCTGAGTTACTCCAGCATTTTGTGTTTATCTTAAGTGATAAGTTGATACAGGTGTGGGTGGGAGTAGGGGAATGAATTCAACGTGAGTAAAGCTAATTACTGAAACATTTGGATTTGGGGATATGGAACATCCTAATGGATGAAAGTCACCCAAAGAAATAATAATTACGAACATTAATATTGCTTTTGAAGATCTGTTGATGTTTTTATATATTTAAGTTTACAGTCTGTCTCCAATATAAAATGGATTTGGGAGATCTCAGCATGCAATTGGTCAACTGGAAGTGATGTAATATTTTACTAAAAAAAGACACAAAGTGCTGGAGTAACTCAGCGCATCAGGCAGCGTCTCCGGAGAATGCTTTACTAGCCTGTAGATGGCGCTAAAGTGCTGCCAATCGTGCCGTGGTTACAGCTAACTCTTCCAGCTTTAGATTTAGCGACAAGAAATCTCACTGATTTCAGGGGAAAAAAACGAGATTCTCTTTAATTAAATTTCATTTCTTTATCCGACTTTCAGAGACTCTGCGGATTCTGTTGGTTCACTGAAATTCCTGGATACTTTTGGGGGTGTGTCACCAGCTTCAGTGGGAAGAGAATTTGTTTTATGTGCTCTTAAACATGAACAATAAATGAACACCCACATGAAATATCATGTGTATAGAATTATGGGAGGCATACATGAATCCGTATGACCACATGGGTTTCCGCTGCATCTCCGGTTTCCTCTCACACTCCAAAGACGTGAAGGGTTTGTAGGTTAATTGGCTTTGGTAAAATTGTATATTGTTGCTAATGTGTAGGATAGTGTATACGGGGTGATCGCAGGTTGGCACGGACTCAGTGGAGCCGAAAGGCCTGTTCTCTAAAGTCTAAAGTCATAGATATGGTAGACAGGCAGAACCTTTTTTCTCAGGATGGTAATGTCAAATACATTTCAGATGAGAGGGTGAATGTTTAAAGGAGATGTGCGGGGAGATCTTTTTTACACAGAGAGTGGCGGGTGCCTGAAACCGCTGCCTAGGATGGTTGAGGAAGCTGAAACGATAGAGGCTTTTAGATAAGCACTTGAATATGTAGAGAACGGAATGGAATACTTTATTATCACATGTGACATGGCACAGTGAAATGTATACAAATAGGTATACAAATAGCGGCCACCTACGTATGTGTATACACTGACAAAGTTACAAAGCTCGCCGGCTCCTTCAATGTTCTCCTTCCCCCACAGTGGTTCCACCACACGTGGTCCTCCATTGTCCATTGTTCTCCCCCCTCATCTCCCTCCCTCTCCATTGTCCATTGTTCTTCCCCTCCCCCTCACGCTCTCCTCGACCGCTGACCGTGGGTCGACCTGCGAAGCTTCGCTGCCACCGCGAGGCTTCACCGCCGCCGAGACCCCACCATCCCTGCAATGCTCCGCCACAGCTGCTGCAAGGCTTCATCACTGCCGAGGCTCCACCGCCAAAAGCCCCACCATCGTCACGAGGCTCTTCCGTCACTGCCGAGTATGGATCACAAGAGCTTCCTCACTGCTCTGGTCAGTGCCTGAGGCCCAGGATAAAACCTCACTTGAATTAACACTAATTTTTAATAAATAATGCCTTTACTTCACGAACAATAAAGATAAAAAATAACTTGCTTTCACTGCTTGGTTAACATAATACCGACCAACAAACGTTAGTGTTCAGATGGCCCTGTGGTCCAGTTGTTGACTATAGGACATTGTTGTCACGTTTAAACCTGTTTGCATCCAGCACCAGATCAGCGGAAGCTCAAACCCGCCATTCCATACACACACGCACACACGCGCGCGCACACACTCACACACAGTCACACAGACACATGTATCCACACACAAATACACACACGTGCACACACACACTCGCACACACATGCACACACACACATACACACACACACACACACACACACACACAGACACACACACAGGCACACACACACACACACACACAGATACACACATGCACACAAATACACATATATATACACACACACACACACAGATACACGCACACACACATACATACACACACACAGACAGACACACAACATACATACACGCATACATACACACACACAGATACACACACACACAGAAGCACACACACATACACAGAGATACACACACACACCACACACACACATACACACATGCAGGCACATACATACATACATACATACATACATACATACATACATACATACATACATACATACATACATACATACATACATACATACACACAGGCACACTTGCACAGGGGCACAGACATGAACACATATATGCACATGTACATACACAGAGATACACATACACACACCCACACACACACACACACACATACACACACGCAGGCATATACATACATACATACATACATACATACATACATACATACATACATACATACACACACTTGCACAGGCACAGGTGCGCAGACATGAACACATGTATGCACATGTACATACACAGAGATACTCATGAACTTACACACACAGAAAAACATACACAAACATAAACACACAAACATACTTGCATGTACAAATACCAACATACATTTGCACAAACACACACACACACAAACACCAATACACACGTGCACACACATGTGGATGTTTTCAAGAGAGAGTTAGATTTAGCTTCTAGGGCTGAAGCAATTAAGAGATATGGGGTAAAAGCAGGAATGGGGTACTGGTTTTAGATGATCAGCCATGATCATTTTGAATGGCTCGCTAGAAGGGCCGAATGGCCTACTCCTGCACCTATTTCTCTATGTTTCTATGTTTCTATGCTGGTGTACACCAAAGATAGACACAAAGTGCTGGAGCAACTCAGCAGGTCAGGCAGTATCTCTGGAGAAAAGGAACAGGTGACATATCAGTTTGGAACCCTTGTTCAGAAGTGTTAGAAGAAGGGTTCCCACCCGAAACGTCCCTGTTCCCTGTTTCTAGATGCTACCTGACCCGCCGTGTTGCTCCAGCACTTTGTGTCTGGTTTGTCTTCTCATCTCTGAACAAATTCTACTTTCTCAGTCTCATCTCAGCCAACTAAAAGCTAATATCGAACTCTGGAGCATTTTAACCTGCATAGTTCAATGTTACAGGAACGAAGATGGTGGTCCTTCATCCCATTGTACCTGTGCCATCTCATGCTTTGCCAAATACGTTTATTCTCTGTTCTAATTTGAGCATGTTTCCTGGAGTCAATTGATGATGAGAATAGACATTTCAGAATTCAACAGACAGACTGTGGTTCTTCAAGGGATGTTGAAAGTAATAACGACTGCTACCACACCTCCCTCATTCTATGCACCTCACCTGCCTGTCTAGGTTTGACAGGGAACTCTCTCTTAGACCACCCATTTAGCCGTTACTTTAGAGGTACAGCGTGGAAAAGAGGCCTATGGGCCCACCGAGTCCGCGCCGACCTTGTACACTAGCACTATCCTACACATCTAGGGATAATTTACAATTTTATCAAAGCCAATTAAACTTCAAACCTATACATACGCCATTGGAATGTGGGAGGAAACCAGAGCACCGGGAGAAGACCTTATCTGAGAGCAAGTAGGGACGGCATGGCAGCGCAGCGGCAGAGTTACTGCCTTATAGTGTGTGCAGCACCGGAAACCCGGGTTCGATCCCGACTACAGGTGCTGTTTGTACTTTCTCTCTGTGAACGCATGGGTTTTCTCCGAGATATTCGGTTTCCTCCAAAACTCCAACAACGTACAGGATTGTAGGTTAATTGGCTTGGTATAAGTGTAAATTGTCCCTAGTGTGTAAAGGATAGTGTTAATGTACAAGGATCACTGGTCGGTGTGGACTCGGTGGGCTGAAGGGCCTGTTTCTGCTCTGAATCTCTAAACTAAACTAAAGTGAAACTAAAAGACCCATGCGGTCACAGGGAGAACGTACAAACTCCACACAGAAAGCACCCATGGTCAGGATTGAACCCGGATCTCTGACACAGTATGGCATCAATTCTACCGCTACACCACTGTGCTGCCCCCACTAGGTGTTCAGGCTCTATATATCTGCTGTCCCACTCTTGAAAAAAAATGCAATTTCTTTTAATCCCTTCAGGCCTCTTAAATCAAAATGATAGTGATACAATTACTATACAATTCCATTCTGCAGATGGAGAAATTAAACTCAAATAATCAACAGAAATTGCAGCTTTTTTCCAACCTACAGGATCCTCAGTATATCCAGTGATGCTGTTAAGTTTATTACCCATTCCACAAATAGTATTCAGCTGTGAAAAGGAGCAATCAAACTGTATTTATGTTGGAAACACTTAACAGCAGTGGGGAGCTCCGTAATTCACATAATGTCCTATCTGGAAGCCGGGATGTTGGTGCTTCAGTGCATAGTAATAAAAAGCTGTCAGGCAGCATCTCTGGAGAAAAGGAATGGATGATGTTTCAGGTCGGGACCCTTCTTCAGGCTGCTGTCTGTCTGAAGAAGGGTTCCGACCAGAATGACCACCTATTCCATTTCTCCAGAGATGCTGCCTGACCTGCTGAGTTACTCCAGCATTTTGTATCCATCTTCGGTATAAACCAGCATCTGCAGTTCCTTCCTCTACACATACTGTTCGTGTGAGAACAAGGAATGGCAGGGATATTAAACATTAGTTTTCTCTGACCCTCTGGCATAGAAGAGGTACTGGGATTGTTCCATGCACTGGGTCATATAGTCCTGAGCACCTTTCAGGGACAGTTCACTGGCAAATTGAATTTCTGACTAATATAGGACCCAGACAGAGCAAGAATGTGGAAGAGTGAATGGTGGGGAAGGGATTGCTTGGGTCAATCAGAAATGCAAGGGAAATTGTAGAGAGGGTGAAGATGGTCACCGTGAGGAGTGAAGAGATGTGGACATCGATTGGTATGAATTGGTAGGAAAGCAGCATTCTTTTGGGCAACACCTTTAGAGACATCCAAGGCAGGCATTAGCCCTCTCCATTTTAGTTCAGCTGGTGGAGCTGCTGCCTCAAAGCTAGAGAGACCCTAGTTCAATCCTGACCTCAAGTGCTGTCTGTGTGGAGTTTCTAACTATGTACGCTTCCTCTGGGTGCTCCAGCTTCCTCACTAATTCCAAAGACAGGTGAGTTGGTGGGTGAATTGGCCTCTGTAAACTAGCCCTGGAGTGTAGGGGAATGGTAGAATCTGGGATGATTGGACAAAAATGTGGGAGGAATGAAAAATGGGATCAACGTGGGATTAGTGTAATTGGGTTGGGGCAGACTGAGTGGACTTAAGGGAGGTTTTCCATGCTGCGTGTCTCCATGATCCCAGGAGAAAGAGAGAAAGGCTGGCATTTCATAAGTTCATGTTATAGGAGCAGAATTAGGCCATCTGGCACATCAAATCTACTTCACCATTCAACCATGGCTGACCTTCCGCCTCAACCCCATTCTACTGCCTTCTCCCCATAACCCCTGACACCCATACTAATCAATAATCAGTCAACCTCCGCCTTATAAATATCCTATGATTTGGCCTCAACAGCCATCTGTGGCAATGAATTGCACAAATTCACCAGCCTGTTACATTTATATATCACCATATACTTCATCATGTTATGTGGGAAATGAATACTGGCCAGGACACCAGTTTACTGGCACCTTGGGATCCTTTACATCCACATGAGGCATGAAGACCTGGTTTAACGTCTCATCCATGGAGCAGTGTGGGTCACATTGCCCCACCCTCCCCAATGTTGCATTAATCCATCTGATGGGTTGTCAGCCTAGTGTTTGTGACCCATTCACCAGACCCACAACCTCCGAGCTCTAATTTCTGTTTTTTACTAAAATGTCAGGCAAGGATCACCATTTTGGCTGTTGAACCGACTTTACCACTTGTGAAAACAGAGGGCAGGGACATCTGGTCAGAGGTTGGAGCAGCCTAGGCAGGCCGAAGGGCCTGTTCCTATGCTGCTTCTCGAAACCAAGGATCTTTTTGTTCAGCTAGCATATGGAGTGATGGGCCGAACAGTCTCCTTCCACGCCACAACGTCCAATGATTCCCTATCAATGACACCCATCTTGTGAACAACAGAACAGTGGGACCAGAGTAACACTGGTGCAGAGGCAAGAAAGTTATTTAATTGTTACATAAGAATCTGCTACAGATTCAGATCATGTATCTTTACTGAAGGAATCTCCCATCTTTTATCTATCCTGTTTAATCGCGATCGAGCCTTGTTGATCAAAACAGTGGAGAAGCATGAAATATTAAAGGGAGATTTTTTTATCATCAAATTGGAAAAGATAGTCAGTGGTTTCATAACAAAAGTTTATCAGTCGGCAAAAGCAAATTTATTCAACGAAAAGCATGAGGATATTTTGACATCTAAGGAATAAACTGAAAAAGGATTTAAGAAGGAACTGCGGATGCTGGAAAATCGCACCATCACTATAAATTCCACGCCCACCACGACTTGGAGTTCTTCTACCGTCGCCTCCGCCCCACAGCGTTCTTCCATGGGAAGGGGTCCTCACCCCCCTATTGCTGATCCCTTTTCCCGTCTCCAACGGACCCCTTCCTCGTGGACCCCCCCACATGGCCTTCCGGCTTTAGACCATTTTATTCAACACTGCCGGCGGGACATCAACTGCATCAACTTCTCCACTCCCCTGTCTCACTCCAACCCCTCCCCCCCTGAACGTACAATCATCGACTCACTCCCCAACAACCCAGACTGGGTTATCAAACCCGCCGACAAGGGAGGTGCCGTGGTAGTCTGGCGCGTCGATCTCTACAAAACTGAGGCCACGCGCCAACTCTCGGACGCCTCCTCCTGCTTACCCCTGGACCATAAACCCACAGACGAGCACCAGGCCATTATCTCTAGCACCATCACTATAAGTGAGACCAAGCGTAGGCTTGGCGATCGTTTCGCCGAACACTTCCGCTCGGTCCGCATTAACCAACCTGATCTCCCGGTGGCTCAGCACTTCAACTCCCCCTCCCATTCCAAATCGCAGCATGGTCGACACATGGTCATAGGAGGTCCTATGAGGTGGCTGGAACTCTCCTTCATGCTCGAGGGAAGTTCCCAAATACTCGTGGCCTCAGCTAGGTCGCGGAAAAATTTTCAGCATTTTGAAAGATTTTCTGCAAGTAATATTTGGTCGGCATGGGTCTTTTGAACTCGTAGTGCAGTGGAGTGGGGTTGTAATTTACTTACAGGCACTCGAGGGCAGCCGTAGGCAATCTTCTTCGCTGACCGGGCATTTTGATTATCTCACTGGAGATTTCAGGGCCAAGGAAAAGTGTCTTAAAAGTGTCTCCACTCCTTCTCCCCCCCCCCCCCCCCCCCCCCCCCCCCCCCACTGCCCCCCCCCCCCTTCTCTCCCCCTTCTCTTCCCTTCTCTCCCACTCTCTCCCCCCCCCCCCCCCAACGCTCTCTAAAGAACTTACCGTTACTGTGCAGCCGTTCAGACAGTACTCCTACGCCTTCCCTGGCATCGTGGTGTGTGTGTGTGTGTGTGTGTGTGTGTGTGTGTGTGTGTGTGTGTGTGTGTGTGTGTGTGTGTGTGTGTGTGTGTGTGTGTGTGTGTGTGTGTGTGTGTGTGTGTGTGTGTGTGTGTGTGTGTGTGTGTGTGGTGTGTGTGTGTGTGTGTGTGTGGTCGATCCAGCTCGCGGTTCGGTCAATCCAGCTCGAGGCTTTCCAGGCAAGTACCCTCGAGCTGGAAGGTCGAATACACTCTTTTTAACTCACGGAGGTAGTTGCCCAAGTAGGACAGGCCCTTTACCCCTCAGATTCCTATTAAATCGTTTCCCCTCTACTTTAAACCCATGTGCTCTGGTTCTCAAACTGCACACCTCCACTACAATTTTGCTATATCCTCTCACATCCCACCACATCCTCCCCCACCTCTGTAATTACTGTGGCCAATTAACCTACCATGAGTATATGGTATATAAGTAGGGAGGCCATGTTTCAGTTATATAAGACGTTGATAAGGCCGCATTTGGAGTATTGTGTTCAGTTCTGAACACCATATTATTGGTAAAGGTACAGAGAATATTTACAAGGCTGTTGCCAGGACTCGAGGGTATAGGAAAATGTTGAGCAGGCTGGGACTCTCTTCCTTGGAATGCAGAAGGACGAGTGGTGGTCTTATAGAGGTGTATACAATCATGAGGAATAGATCAGGTAGACGTACAGAGTGTCTTGCCCAGAATAAGGTAATTGAGAACCATATGACATAGGTTTAAGGTGAAGGGGGAAAAACTTAATAGGAATCTGAGACGTAACTTATTTTCAGAAAGGGTGGTGGGTATTTGGATTGAGCAGCCAGAGAAGGTAATTGAGGCAGGGACTATTGCGACATTTAAGAAACAATTAGACAGGTAAATAGATAGGGCCGATTTAGAGGGATATGGGCCAAATGCAAGCAGGTGGCTCTAGTGTAGATGGGACATGTTGGTCGGTGTGAACAGGTTGGGCCGAAGGGCTTGTTTCCACACTGTATGGCACTATGACTCTATGACTATCCTGCAAACGTTTGGGAAGTGGGAAGAAACTGGTGCACCCTAGTAAAGTCCCACCTGGTCACAGGGAGAGTTGCAAACTCCACATAGACAGAAGTGGAGGCCAGGTTTGAACCTGGATCACTGGAGCTATGAGGCGGCAACTCTACATGCTGAACCACTGTGCCACCCAAAATGCTGTTCCACCTCTCCTTCATTGCATAAAATATCCTCCTAATAACCCTTGTCAAAAATGATGGAGTTCCTAGCTGTTTTTTCAGGCACATTGAGTGTTTGAGTCCTAATGATCTTTGTTGGTTACCTAACTCAAGTTGCTATTAATCTGCAAAGTCACACATGTAAAGCTATTTTCACACAGCCACATCCACTTACAGTAACTGCTTTTGTCTTGCACAGACTGGAAAGCAGCTCCAGCCAGCCAAGCAGCTCACCGAAAAAGAAAGAAGAGGCTTTCTAAACCGCAGACAGAGTTCTGCTTGCTGAAAGCATGGCAGTAACTTCTAAACTGGGCGCGGTGCCAGAGAAACGAGAAGGAATAAGTCATATTACATTTCACCCCCTGAAAGAGTTGGCTGTTCTGACCAAGAATAGCAGCAGCAGCAGCAGCTTAGCCTGGGGTAGGAGGTGGTGTGGGGGGATGTGGAGAGAGCACATTTCTTTATTTTCTCTTGTTTCATCAGCGTGCCAGCATAATGTGTCTCGGCCTCCCTCATTGCCACACATACCCCCCATATTGGTGGATCAGAGCCAGCACCTTGACCTGCTGCGATCCTTCCAGAGAAGATGGTCCCACTGTGTTGTTGTGTGAGGAGTTCCAAGATTTACATCCACGGATGATGAAGCACTGGTGAAATGGTTCCAATTCATGCAAATGTAGGCAAATTGTCCCTTTGTGTGAAGGATATAACTAGTGTGAGTGGATGACTATAGGTAGGCATGGAGCCGGCATGGGCCTGTTTACACACAGTGTACTTCTAATCTAAATTAAACTAAACTAAAATAAACTAAACACTAAGTTTTAATTTGAAGCACATTTCATATATTTTCCAATTATGGTTATGTCTTAACATGTTTCATTATCTGAATGTCTCCATTCAGTTGCAGACTATCTGCTTCTATGCAATAACCAGCCTATTAGTGCACATACAGTGGTGATAAAGGATAGATATTTGATAGCTGTAAGGTTTGTTTCACACAGATCTGGGCAATGCATACCACCCAAGTGGTCCAGCTTTAAAGGGGTGGAGGAAAAGAGATCTGGAGGTTTACACACACACACACACTTTGAAGTGTTAAGCCTGTGAAAGAGGTAGACGTAATTCTTGGCGTGACTTATAAAGGCACAGAGTACAAAAGCAAGGAAGTTATGATAAACCATCGCACATTATGCTTTCGCTGGAGTATTGTGTTTAATTCTCAGCATCAACAATTAATAAATCCTGCAAAACCTTGGAGAGAATGTAATGGATTTTCTCTGAGATCTTCAGTTTCCTCCCACACTCCAAAGACGCACGGGTTTGGAGGTTAATTAGCTTGGTATAAATGTAAATTGTCCCTGGTGTGTGTAGGACAGTGTTAATCAAAGATCCTATAGCGGAGCAAGATAGTCCACTCGACAAAAAAGCCGTAGCAGGGTCATGGGTAATCTTCAGCACCATTTCCGTAACCGGCATCCATCTCCGCACCAAAGATCCTATAGCGGAGCAAAGATACTGGTGCGGAGACAGAAGCCGGTTACGGAAACACCGTCATAAAAATCTTCTCTTCATTTTCTTTCTACCTCTCTGCCTCACAATAAAAAGCAAAAAGAAGCCTAACAAAGATCATATAGCGGATCTTTGATGTCGATGTTCCTTCCACAGCATTTGGGGAGTCTGGCCCGGATCAGCACGGCTGGGACGCCAGGGTAAAGTTGCGGGGAGGTTTGCAATGTATTTTTATATAATGTTGTCCCTTGTCTGGGCCTTGAGTCCGAAATAAAGTTTATCATCTATCTATCTATTCTATCTATCTATCTATCTATCTATCTATCTATCTATCTATCTATCTATCTATCTATCTATCTATCTATCTATCTATCTATCTATCTATCTATCTATCTATCTAATATATAAAACTGTGTGCCTGTCGCCTGCCATCCGTCCGTCCGTCCGGCTGCCTTTCTTCATTTTGATTAGTTCCATCGTGTGATGTCACAATGCCCAATGTTCACATATGTCCAATCGGAATGGATCATTTACATATGCCTTTGCAGGAGCCCCAGCCCATGGTGAACGTTCCATTGTGTGATGTCACAATGCCCAATGCTCAAAGACATTCTTGCCATAGAGGGAGTACAGAGAAGGTTCACCAGACTGATTCCTAAGATGTCAGGACTTTCATATGAAGAAAGATTGGATAGACTCGGCTTGTACTCGCTAGATTTTAGAAGATTGAGGGGGGATCTTATAGAAACCGATGTTGGGGAAGTCCAGAACAAGGGGTCACAGTTTAAGGATAAGGGAGAAATCTTCTAGGACCAAGATGAGAAAAACATTTTACACACAGAGAGTGTTGAATCTCTGGAATTCATTGCCACAGAAGGTAGTTGAGGCCTGTTCATTGGCTATATTTAAGAGGGAGTTAGATGTGGCCCTTGTGGCTAAAGGGATCAGGGGGGTGTGGCGAGAAGGCAGGTACAGGATACTGAGTTGGATGATCAGCCATGATCATATTGACTGGAGGCTCGAAGGGCCGAATGGCCTACTCCTGCACCTGAATTCTATGTTTCTAAGTTTCCCTCTTCTCACACCTCCCACTCTCCCACCCATCCCTCTCTCCCCCGCCCCCCTTCAATCTCTACCCTGTCCCCTTCCCTCTCTCCCCCCCGCCCCCTTTCCCCCCCACCCCTCAGTCCCTCTTGCACCACTCCCCCCTACCCCTCCCTCCTCCCCACTCTTCCACTTCTCTCCCTCACCCCACCCCTTTTCCTCCCCCACCCCCCTCTCTCTCCCCCTCCCTTCCCCCCCCCTCCGCTCTCCACCCCCAACCCTTTCCCCCTACCCCTCTGACCCTCCCCACTCTTCCACCTCTCCCCCCTCCCACTATCCCTCCCCACTCTTTCCCCCCTCTCCCCCTCCCTCCACACTCTTCCCCCTCCCTCCACACTCTTCCCCCCTCCCTCCACACTCTTACCCCTCCCATCCTCATCCTCTCCATCCCCATCCCTCCCCCCCCACATCTCTCTCCCCTCCCCCTCCCTCTCCCCTCCCTCTCTTCCACTTCACTTCTCTCCCCCCCTTCCCCCCTCCACTCTCCCTCCCCACTCTTTCCCCCTCTCTCCACCCACCCCTCTCCCCTTCCTCCCCCCTCCCCTCCCTCCCCATCCCCCCTCCTCACCCACATCTCTCTACCCATCCTCCTCTCTCACCCCCTACCCCGCTCTCCTTTCCCTCCCAAATCTGTCCCGTTTCCTCCTCCTCCTCTCCCCTCCTTCCCCTCTTCTCACCCCCCTCCCCCCACCTGTGTGTTTGGGGTGTGGTTAATGTGAGTGTGAAACATGTGAGTGGGGAAACAGACCCAACGGGTCTGCACTTGGTCTAGTTACATATAAAAATCTGGAGAAATATATATATGTGTGTGTGCTATATATGATTATATACATCTATATCACATTCATACATGTGTGTGTAATAAATTTAATTTTGGGCGCCTTTCAAGAGTCTCAAGGACAAAGTGTATGTGTGTTCTTTCCTACACAATCTAATCAGTTGTATGGTCGCTGAATAAAATCACCCTTAAGTTATACATCATTTGTTAATCTTGCTCAAAATAAATTTTATTTTGTTAAATACTTCATTTAGATAACCCCACCATTCCAGACAGATCTCATTCCACTCTCTGGCTATTGGGAAGACCAGACCCATTTTATTGTTGAAAAACAATTCTATAGACACAAAAAAACATTAAGGAACATTCCAAGAGTAGAGCAACTGGAATCTTCATATTGTTATTATTTTACCAAATACGGCTGTTGTGAATAGTGTGATTATATGAATTACAGAGTGCAAGTTTAATTTAAAAAAATCAACTCAAACACAGCACATGAGCCATTTAAAAATATTTTTTTTTAAACATTAAAAAATAAAATTAACAGAATTATAATTTATTAACATATTGATTGAGATTAACAAAAAATAACAGAATTATGAATGAACAGAATTATGAATTACGAATCTAACCCTATATCACATACACAACTGTTTCCCCGCAACGCTGATTACACTGCGAGAGGGATAACCAAAGTCGGGTCGGGATTACTGAAATGGCCGAAGAAATATCCGACTTTCCGCTCCGTTGCATACTACACGTCAGCCCATTGGAATTAGCAGGAGTGGGCTATCTAGCAGGAGTGGGCTATAGGATCTTTGGTGTTAATGTGCGGGGATCGCTGGTCGGTGCGGGCTCAGTGGGCTGAAGGGCCTGTTTCCGCTCTGTATCTCTAAATTAAACTAAATGCTGCAAAGGGTAGCATTTGAAAGGCTACAGGAGCTGGAGAGTGCAACTCATTGGATAGGGCTTTCAAAGAGTTGGCGTGAAATGATGGGCTGAATGGTTGTTATTGATTGAATCCATGCCAACACAAACTATAGTGCAATTCTGTTAATGCATTGCAGGAATACCATGTGTATTTTCTCTGTAAGGTTGTATATTGTTCTATGCATGACCAAACCATCTCAGGAATGGTGATAAAGAAAGCAGTCATTGGTTTACATCATGATCTTGTTGAGTCTGTGTGGTTAAACACAGGTACTTTGGCAAACAGTCATAGTTTCCACCATTACATTCACCTTTGACAGTTTGAGCTAATCTTAGAAAGATGATCATGGTCCCCAAAGCAAGTCATACTTTCACTTTTGGACACAAAAGTATCTGCTCACTGTAATCATGTAATTATTGTAATCATGTACAGTCTTTCCACTGACCGGTTAGCGCACAACAAAAGCTTTTTACAGTACCTTGCTACACGTGACAATAAACTAAGTTAAACTTAAGAAAAAGTGCTGGAGTAACTCATCAGGTTAGGCAGCTTCTCTGCAGAACATAAATAAGAGACGCTTCGAGACCTTTCTTTAGACCGATTGTAGAGGTAACCCCCCCAAACACCCCTTCCCATTTATTTCCCCACCCCTCACTCTCTTCCCCCACTCATTCCATCCCCTCAGCCCCACCTGAACTCCCACCTATTTCTCCCCTCCACCCGCCCCCATCTCTCCCATTACTTTCCTCCCTCAGGCTTCACCATCCCCAACTCTTCAAACCTGTCTTACACCTTCTGCTCTTATCTCTGGGCTACGTTACAACCTTCTGCCCATCAATCCTCACCCTATGTCGACCTATTACCTGCCTGACTTTGTCCTGCATCTCCCCTTTTTCAGCTTTCCTCTCCCCACTACAATCAGTCTGAAAATGGGTCTCGACCCAAAATGTCACCTCATTGAGTCATAGAGTCATACAGTGTGGAAACAGGCCCTTCGGCCCAAATTGCCCGCCCTAACCAACACATCCCAACCTCAATGCTGATCCCACCAGCCTGCGTTTGGCCCATATCCCTAAACGTCATCCCATCCATCTTCTCCGGAGATGCTGCCTGACCTGTTGAGTTACTCCAGCACTTTGTGTCCTTTTGTATAAAAACCAGCGTCTGTTGTTCTTTGTTTCTATACTTTTACTTTTTACATTTCCAGGGGGTTTGTGCACCACCGACCAGAGAATGTATTGAATGCCTTTGAGATAATGATATTAAGCTATCTTCCTGGAGCAATGAAACCCAGAGGTAGAACACATTCCTGACACATGCACAGGATTTGTGAACATTGATAATATAGAATCAAAGGTGTATTTTCAAGTCAGGATGATGAATGATGGGGAAGTAAAATGGTTGTATTTATAGGCATCTAAGCTTATGGAGTCATTGTGAGAGAGCACTGGAACCGGCCCTAGGGCTCTCTGAGTCCGGGCCGACCATAAGTCTGTAGAAGGGTCTCGACCCGAAACATCGCCCATTCCTTCTCTCCATAGATGTTGCCTCACCCACTGAGTTACTCCAGCATTTTGTGTCTACCTCTGACCATCAAATGCCCATCACATTAATCGCAACCAAACCATTTTATTTTCCCCAAATATCCATCAACTCTCTAGAACTACCACACTCCAACCCTCCAGGGGAAATTTACAATGGTCAAACAACCTACTGGTCACTACCTCTCCGAGATCTGGAAGGAAGCCCGCTCCGTCGCAGGGAGGATGCGTAAACACAACACAGACAGCACTGGAGGTCAAGATTGAATCTGGGTCGTTGGAATTGTGAGGCGGTGGCTTTACTAGCTGGTGGAGGTTGTAGATTCGAGAAGTGCAACTAAAGAAGCAATGACAAGCTGGAATAGAGTATTTTACAGATGGTGCAAACTGCAGACATTGTAGATCAGGTCTTCGATGAAAACGAGGAAAAGGGGAGATGCAGCGAGACCTGGGTGTCATGGTACACCAGTCATTGAAAGTAGGCATGCAGGTGCAGCAGGCAGTGAAGAAAGCGAATGGTATGTTAGCTTTCATAGCAATTGAGATTTGAGTATAGGTTCTACTGCAGTTGTACAGGGTCTTGGTGAGACCACACCTGGAGTATTGCGTACAGTTTTGGTCTCCAAACCTGAGGAAGGACATTGTTGCCATAGAGGGAGTGCAGAGAAGGTTCACCAGACTGATTCCTGGGATGCCAGGACTGTCTTATGAAGAAAGACTGGATAGACTTGGTTTATACTCTCTAGAATTTAGGAGATTGAGAGGGGATCTTATAGAAACATACAAAATACTTAAGGGGTTGGACAGGCTAGATGCAGGAAGATTGTTCCCGATGTTGGGGAAGTCCAGGACAAGGGGTCACAGCTTAAGGATAAGGGGGAAATCCTTTAAAACTGAGATGAGAAAAACTTTTTTCACACAGAGAGTGGTGAATCTCTGGAACTCTCTGCCACAGAGGGTAGTTGAGGCCAGTTCATTGGCTATATTTAAGAGGGAGTTAGATGTGGCCCTTGTGGCTAAGGGGATCAGAGGGTATGGAGAGAAGGCAGGTACAGGATACTGAGTTGGATGATCAGCCATGATCATATTGAATGGCGGTGCAGGCTCGAAGGGCCGAATGGCCTACTCCTGCACCTAATTTCTATGTTTCTATGTTTCTATGTTTCTATGGTCTTATGGTCTTACAGAGCAAACCCATTGCCCCAGAAAGAGGAACTGGGAGTGGAAAGGATCTGAACTCAATCTAACTTAGAGCAAGAAATGCAACAAATTTCTGTTCACTTTCTTGGCCCAAAGTCCATACCTTGATTCTCCAAACCACTTCTGGTCTTTTTGAAGAGTTATGTCAAGAAAGAAAAGCAAAATGAATGACCACAATCATTAGGTTAACCAGCTGATTTTAAAGAGGAAGGACTGGGAATGTTTTGTGTGATTTGCAAACCAAGATTGTGGCAGCAATCTCTCAGTACAGCCTTGTCAAAGAGTCGTGGTGCGTTTAATTACTGAGTCGTGGTTAGTAGCTGGGCTGTATTAAATCGCCAAATAATCAGACATTTCATCTGTATTTTTGGAGGAGATACATCAAAATGGGCTGAACAATATTTTAGGTTATGCATTTAAAAAATGATAGATTAAATACGAAATAAGAAAGTAGAAAAAGATTGTTTATTGTAAAAAATACAGTTTTAATGTTGTTTAATACACTTGTAGCTTGTGGCAATCAGATTCCATAAAAGTGTAGAAAGGAACTGTAGATGCTGGTTTACACTGAAGAAAGACATAAAATACTGGAGTAACTCAGCTGGACAGGCAGAATCTCTGGAGAGAAGAAATGGGTGACGTTTCGGGGCGAGACCCTTCTTCAGATGGTCTCGACCCAAATTGTCACCCGTTCCTTTTCTCCTAAGATGCTGCCTGTCCCGCTGAATAAAGCCGCTGTCCCACTTAGGAGACCTAAACAGCAACCTCTGGTGACCTTGCCCGGCACCCAAACAAAATCCAAGGTCGAGGTGACCTGCAACCTCCTACCACCACCCAAGCATATATGTTGAAAACAATCCTCGACTATGAAGAAAACCGGCTTCGACTAGACTTGTTACAAAAAAATTATCGATTTTAAAAACGGCAACCTATTTTTATTCGAGGCCGGTTTTGATTATGATGAAAAAATAGCAGCAACTAAGATGAAGCTTCGACCACGCGGAAACCATTTTTGACCATTAGGGAGAGTGACCAAAACCTCCGGTGACCTCATGGAAACCTTGGGTGGCGGGCAAGGTCACCAGAGGTTGCAGTTTAGGTCTCCTAAGTGGGACAAGGGCTTTACTCCAGTATTTTGTGTCTATCTTTGGTTTAAACCAGCAGCCCTCCCTCACCTGTATCCACCTATCATTTGTTAGGCTTTGTCCCATCCCTATCTCTCTTTTCCAGCATTCTCTCCCCTATTAAAGTCAGTCTGAAGAGGGATCCCAACCTGGAGCTTTACTTTTCATTCCCTCCAAATGTGCTGCCGGACCCAAGGAGTTACTCCAGCACTTTGTGCTTCGTTGTACTGTTCTATGTTCTTATATTCTTTTTTTTGGGGATATAGTGTGGAAATAGGATCTTTGGTCCACTGAGTCTGTTCTGACCAGCAATCACCCCATACACTAGCACTGTCCTATAAGGAAAAACTGATTTTTTTACCAAAGCCAATGAACCTACAAATCTGTATGTCTTTGGAGTGTGGGAGGAAACCAGAGCCCCCGGAGAAACCCCAGATCGTCACAGGGAGAACGTACAAACTCTGTATAGACAGCACCCTCAGCCAGGATCAAACGTGGGCCTCTGGCATTGTAAGGCAGCAACTCTACTGCTGCACCATCGTGACCTCTGTGTAAATATATTTCTCCTTGCCCCTGTCCTCAATGGCTGATTCCTTATCCTGTTTATACCCCCAAAGGGACAACCATTCAGCATTGACCCTGCCAAACCCTCTCAGAATCCTGTACATTTCAATGGAACACTGCTCATTCTTCTAAACACCAATGCGTAATGCTAATCTTCCTCAATTCCTTTCATATGACTAACTCTCATCCCAGGAATCAGTCGATTGAATCTCAGCTGCCTTGATTCTAAAGCAAAAACATCCCTGCTTTTATACAGAGATCAAAACTCTCATGATATTTCAAGTGAGGGCTTGCCTAAGCCCTGTAAGATCTCAACAAGACTTGCCTGCTTTTATACACCAATCCTCTTATAATTACTCAATGTTTGCTATGTATCCATCTAACTTTTTGAGTTAGTCTTGAATCAGCACAACAGTATTCCTTTCATATTCCAACATTTTCTTGTTTCCCACCATCTAAAAAATGTATTCTCTCCAAAGCATCAAATTCCTTGACATTCTCCATCAACATCCTTGCCCACTCATTTAACCTGCTTATATTTATTCCTAGGCTGTGTATGTTTTCTCCTCAGCTCCATTCCTTGCTCAAAGTAAATGACAGGTGCTTGTGCAGAGGGAGTACAATTTCATAAGTTAATGAGTTCTAAGAACAGAATTAGGTCATTTTGCCCATCAAGTCTACTCCGCCATTCAATCGTGGTTGATCTTTTTCCTCTCAACCCCATTCCCCTGCCTTCTAGCTGTAACCCCTGACACCCGCACTAATCAAGAATCTGTCAATCTCTGCGTTACAAATATGTATTGACTTGACCTTCGCAGCCGTCTGTGGAATCAATTGCACAGATTCACCACCCTGGTTTTATGGCACTATTGTCTGAGGAGGGAGCCTTGGTAAGCTACTTGAAAATCACTCTGCACTTCTTTTGTGTCATGTTATTTCTTACTTCAAGATCTACCCTTGGTTTAGTGTCAATCCCATTTTAAACAAGATGCTCTCAACCTACCACCTTCAAACTACCACCTTCTATAATCCAGACTTTTGATGAGCCAATGCACCAAGAGCCTGGTAGTCTTCAAGAGACTATGCCTCTGTGTAAATGCATTTCTCCTCGTCCCTGTATTTTACACAGAGTCTGAAATCTCCCATTATTAAACTTGGGAGATAAGAGGGAATTACATAGAACATTGAACAGTACAGCACGGGAATGGGCTCTTGGCCCATAATGTTTGTGCCAAACATGATGTCAAGTTAAATTGATCTTATCTGTCTGTACATGATCCATATCCCTCTATTCCCTGCCCTTCCATGTGCCAATCTAAAACCTCTTAAACTCCATTACCATATCTGCCTCCACCACCACCCCTAGCAATGCATTCCAGGCCCCCACCACACTGTGCAAAAAAACATGGCCCACACATCTTCATTAACACCCTCCCCCCCCCCCTCCCCTCTCCTTATAGCTATGCCCTCTGGTGTTGGACATTTCCACCCTGCGAAAATGTTCGGACTGTCTATACTGTCTACACCTCTCACAATTTACTTCTAATATACTTCTATCGTCTCCCCTTAACCTCTGCGTTCCAGAGAAAATAATCCAAGTCTATCCAACTGCTCCCTGTATCTGAAGCCCTCTAATCCAGGCAACATTCTGGTAAACCTCCTCTGTACCCTCTCCAAAGCCCCCACATCTTTTCTGTAAAGAGGTGACCAGATGTGACCTAACCAAAGTCCTATTAAGCTGTATGTTCATGTTCATAAATTCATAACTTATTGGAACAGAATTGGGCCATTCGGCCCATCTAGTCTACTCTGCCATTCAATCATGGCTGATCTATCTTTCCCTCTCAAACCCATGGCTTTCTGACTCTTATACTCAATACCCAGACCTATGAAAGCAAGCATACCCTATGCCTTACACACCACAAGGACATGCAGAATGGAGGTACATGAATATGTGCGAGTGGAGGAGACTAGTTAATTTTGGCTTCATGTTCAGCACTGTCATTGTGAGCCAAATGGCCTGTTTCTATGTTGTTACTCTTCTATGTTCTATGTTCTATATTGTTAGAAGGATTAGAGGGAATTGAGGGCTTATTTTGAATCCCCTAGAGATGTGGGGGTGCATTACACATTTACAAAGCACCTGGATGAGTTCCTGAAAAATGGGAAATGAGAAACATGGAGAGTGAGAGCTAGGAGTGGGATTAGTCTGTTCAGCATTTTATTTTTGGTTAGCAGGTTCAGGATGGGTTGCATGGATTTCTTCTCTTATATGAATTTCTATAATTCTATATAAGGCCTTACAAGTCCACCACCGATTTTCCAGCAACTGGTGGTCCAGCCTCCCCCTGGTAGTCTGGACCTTTCCTGACCCTGCGGCCAAGGCTCTGGAACACCGGCCCGGCCGGAGCCAGCAGATCCGGTCCCATAGTTGACCTCCACGGCCGACTTTGCGGCCGATATCTCAGCCCTACAAAGCCGTGACCTCTGCTGGTCACAAATAATAAAAAATAACAAATAACATATACCAAATGCAAAACAGATAATACAGAAAGGATCTGGATACAAGGGTGCTGTAAAATCAGTGATCTAGCTCCTCCCTTTCAGCCTACTAACATTCTGAGTTAGCCCAACATTTTTTCCCTCTGCTCATCTGAGCCAAGGTGTGTTTCCTAGGAAATAATTCACTGTGCAGAAACTAAACAGGCGTTTATTGCTGACCCGTTTAAGTGGTTGTAAATGAGCCCTCTGCATGCAGAGTTAACATATTCTCCGGATTAAAATATCTTGTTACAGACAATGGAAGTTGTGATCAAGCATGCAAAATCCACTCTGCCTAAGGCGAGATGCAAATATGTGTCCTATTGCTTCCAATTGTTTGTCACTGATACTCCGCGATGCACAGTATTATCAAACCTGAACTAGGATTCATTTTTTTGTTGACAACAGGCTCTGAAGAAAAAGGCAGACCAGACCACAGAAATCACCTGCAGAGAAATGCCGTTACTTTTCTAATCACATAATTAGTGATGTGAAATATATCAAATTAAAATATTTTTTTAAGGCACATTTCATGACCTCAAGGCATTGTAAGGCAATTAAAAAATGGTTAAGATTCAAGAGCACTTTATTTTCAAATGTCCCGAAACGGAACAATGAAATGTATATTTGTATTCTTACCGATGGTCGGTGTGGACGCAGTGGGCTGAAGGCCCTCTTTCTAGAATGTATCTGAATCACAAAAAAAGCAATTCAGAAGCACACCAGATATGTAAACATCGTACTCTGGAAACAATACAGTGTAAAAAAAAATTAGTATGGAGATACAGCATGGAAATAGGCCCTTCTGCCCATCGAGTCCATTCCAACCATCGATCATCCGTTTACATTAGTTCTACGTTATCCCTCATCCACATCCACTCTACATTTAGGTGCAATTTACAGAAGCCAAATAATCTACAAACCTGTAAGTCTTTAGGATGTGGGAGGAAACCGGAGCACCCAGAGGAAACCCACGCAGTCACAGTGTGAATGTGCAATCTCCACACAGACAGCACCTGAGGTCAAGATTGAACCCGGGTCTCTGGCGCTGTGTGGCAGTAGCTCTACCATGAATGTAGGAAGCCAGGCGTTCTCCCACACGTAGTGATGTCTCAAAAGCCAAGTCATCTATTTCACTGGGAGAATAAATATTGCATGCGATATTAGGACACACTATCCTTTCCTGCTTTGAATAGTACAAGTGGATCTTTCACATCCACCAACGTATTAATGCTTCATTGGGAAGACAGGGTCTCTCACAATGCAACAGTCCCACAGTAGGGCCTGGTGCATCAGCCTAGATATAGTGCTTAAGTGGGATCAAGGAAAGAGCGTTCAAGTTGCGGCCCTGTTTTCACCATTCTTTCCACCACCACGCACAAGAAGCACAAGAAGGGCAAGACAGACACCATTGTATGCAGATGTTGAGAAGTGCGTTCAGCTCTGTGTGGACTCGATAAGAAGAAGTGCTTCAGTCTCTGGAATTGGACTTAAACCAACAACCCTCTGAGTCAGAGGAAAGTAACCCACTGCACTGTATCTGACGCTATAAGCTATTTACTCATTTGTCGCAACATTTAATTAATTATAATAAAAATATATGCAGAGCAATTGCAGACTGCTCGAACACTATTTTCAGCACAAGGTCCCTGTCACAGTAAAACAAGAGGAGATGCTGGAGGTTTTAAAGTGTATGAATGTAGATAAATCTCAGGGCCTTGACTTTAGAATATTCTTGGTTGCTAGGTGCTAGGGAAATAATTTCTGGGGCCCTGGCAGAGATAGATGCATCATTGTTAGCTGCAGGTGAGGTACTGGAAGATTGAAGGGTGGCTAATGTTCCTTCAGTCCCTCCGAATCTTCAGAAGGGTCCTGACCTGAAACGTCATCGATCCACATTCTTCAGGGGTCTTGCCTGACCCGCTGAGTTGCCCCAGAACTTTATGCCTATCCTTCGAGTTCATGTCTTGCTTAATGCTGGTTCAATAAAAAGCCTTTGTCACCTGTGCCTTCCATTTCTGTTGCTTGGTTTGAAAAGACTTTCATGGTTTCAACTGAACTCAAGAACGATTTATTGTAGAATATACATGCTTTGTCATTTCTCTTTGGCTCCACTGATTTCACAACGGTTGACATGTTCAAATCTTTTATGCTTGCCATGTCTGTGATTTTCTGATATGTTCCCAATGGACAAAACATTTTGTTACCAGAATGTACTCTACACATTAATGCAGAGGTGCATCTGAAAATAAACAATATTTTTTTAAAATTTTGAATCAAGTATTTACAAATGCTACCTGGGCCTGAAGTTCTGATATTGTTGCCCCAAATCTCTTGGAAACACTGCCTTTTGGATGTTTAGTTTGGTTTAGTTTAGAGATACAACGCAGAAACAGGCCCTTCAACTCATTGAGTGCACGCCGACCAGCGATTCCCATACACTAGCACACACTACACAAGAGGGACAAGTTACAATCTTTACCGAACCCAATTAACCAACAAACCTGCACATCTTTGGATTGTGAGAGAAAACTGGAGCATCCAAAAAAAACCCACATGGTCACAGGGAGAACATATAAACTCCGTAAAGGCAGCACCCGTAATCAGGATCGAACTTGATCTCTGGCTCTGTAAGGTAGCAACTCTACTGCTGTGCCACCGTGCCATCCTGTGTTCTTGTAACCAATCTCCTTTAAGCTCCTAGTCACCTCCCTAAAGTCTGCTTTTCCAGCTCCATGTCACATTTTGTCTGTGTACACTCTTACGAGGTGTCTCGAAGCATTTACCATTTAAGAGATATTAAACAAATACAATTAGTGGGTGCTGCTCAGTTGGAGTAAAATAAACATCAGATAAGCCAATTTTATTTTATTTCCTTAGACTGTGTCTGGACAAAATATTATATGTCTATTTAAAACTGGTAGGGAAGCATTGATAATTATATGTTTGCCACTATGAAAGTTGTAATGACAGCAATCTGAAATAATTAATTACCTCTGTCAAGGAAAGTATGTAATTGCCCAATGCTACATTTATTCATGCAAATTCTTGTGCATTGCATTGGTAAATACTCTATAAATCTAGTGAGATACAAAATGACATTTCAAGGCTGTAACTTTGTCGCTGTGCTTAACTGATTTTATAATGTTGACATTTTTAATGTCATTCGAATTGCTTACTCAAGGTGTGTTTTTTTAAGCATAGCTAGGTTCTATTCCACTGTATGTACAAGTTTATCATTGCAGTTGACACTTTTATATGCTTCAACATCTCCTGTGCACATCGTGAAGCCAAACAACATACAGGTTGGAGAGCAAGCACTTGAATGACTGATGTCATATCCATTGAATAGTACTCATCAAACAGTAATTGAGTTGAAACTGTCATCTTGTTCCTCTCTCTGCTGATGCTGATGGTGAGAGTTCTTATGCTTCTCTTTCAGATTTTCAGCACCCACAACATTCTTAAACATGCCCATTCTCCCATCCTGAATAGTTCGTACCTCACTATGAAAAAAGTTCACATCATTCCCCCTGTTGTTCCAGTCCAGTTCAGTTTAGTTTGGTTTAGTTTTAGGTTAGTATAGTTTAGTTGAGAGATACAATGTGGAAACAGGTCTTTCCGCCCACTGAGTCCACCCCGACCAGCGATCACCCATACACTAGTTTTATCCTACAAACTAGGGGCAATTTACAGAAGCCAATTCACTTACAATCCTGCACATCTTTTGGATGTGGGAAGAAAACGGGGCACCAGAAGAAAACCCACGCAGCCACAGGGAGAATGTGCAAACTCCCGACATACAGCACCCACGGTCAGGTTCGAACCCAGGTCTCTGGCACTGTAAGGCAGCAACTCTAGCGAAGCATCACAGTGCCAACCCTAAACATTGATATAGAGTGGCATGCAAAAGTATTCATACCCCTTGAACTTTTCCACATTTTGGCACGTTACAACCACAAACGTAAATGTATTTTATTGGGATTTTATGTGATAGACCAACACAAAGTGGTGCATAATTGTGAAGTGGAAGGAAAATGATACATGGTTTTCAAATTTTTTTACAAATAAAAAACTGAAAAGTGTGGCATGCAAAAGTATTCAGCCCCCCCCCGAGTCAATACTTTGTAGAACCACCTTTCACTACAATTACAGCTGCAAGTCTTTTGGGGTATGTCTCTACCAGCTTTGCACATCTAGAGACTGACATTTTTGCCAATTCTTCTTTGCAAAATAGCTCAAGCTCAGTCAGATTGGATGGAGAGCGTCTGTGAACAGCAATTTCAAGTCTTGCCAGAGATTCTCAATTGGATTTAGGTCTAGACTTTGACTGGGCCATTCTAAACACATGAATATGCTTTGATCTAAACCATTCCATTGTAGCTCTGGCTGTATGTTTAGGGTCGTTGTCCTGCTGGAAGGTGAACCTCCGCCCCAGTCTCAAGTCTTTTGCAGACTCTAACAGGTTTTCTTCCAAGATTGCCCTGTATTTGGCTCCATCCATCTTCCCATCAACTCTGACCAGCTTCCCTGTCCCTGCTGAAGAAAAGCATCCCCACAGCATGATGCTGCCACCCGCCATGTTTCACAGTGGGGATGGTGTGTTCAGGGTGATGTGCAGTGTTAGTTTTCCGCCACACATAGCATTTTGCATTTAGGCCAAAAACTTCAATTTTGGTCTCATCTGACCAGAGCACCTTCCTCCACATGTTTCCTGTGTCCCCCACATGGCTTGTGGCAAACTGCAAACGGGACTTCTTATGGCTTTTTTTCATCAATGGCTTTCTTCTTGCCACTCGTCCATAAAGGCTTGATTTGTGGAGTGCACGACTAATAGTTGTCGTGTGGACAGATTCTCCCACCTGAGCTGTGGATCTCTGCAGCTCCTCCAGAGCTCCCTGGGCATCTTGGCTGCTTCTCTGATCAATGCTCTCTTTGCCCGGCCTGACAGTTTAGGTGGACGGCCATGTCTTGGTAGGTTTGCAGTTGTGCCATACTCTTTCCATTTTCGGATGATGGATTGAACAGTGCTCCGTGAGATGTTCAAAGCTTGGGATATTTTTTTATAACCTAACCCTGCTTTAAACTTCTCCACAACTTTATCCCTGACCTGTCTGGTGTGTTCCTTGGGCTTCATGATGCTGTTTGTTCACTAATGTTCTCTAACAAACCTCTGAGGCCTTCACAGAACATCTGGATTTATACTGAGATTAGATTACACACAAGTGGACTCTATTTACTAATTAGGTGACTTCTGAAGGCAATTGGTTGCACTGGATTTTATTTAGGGGTATCAGAGTAAAGGGGGCTGAATACTTTTGCACACCACACTTTTCAGTTTTTTTATTTGTAAAAAAATGTGAAAACCATGTATCATTTTCCTTCACAATTATGCGCCACTTTGTGTTGGTCTTTCACATAAAATCCCAATAAAATACATTTACGTTTGTGGTTGTAACGTGACAAAATGTGGAAAAGTTCAAGGGGTATGAATGCTTTTGCAAGCCACTGTACATTGACGGTCCTTAACAATGAGAATAATAGGGCAAATTTTATGTGTCTTAGTAGTTCTTGGGATTCCGTTGATGAGTGTGGCTTTGAGCATTGGAAACATGAACTTTGTTTGGCAACCATATAAGGAAAACTGACATTTCTTGCAGTTATATTTGTGGGATGTTTGCCTTGACAAATGGAGCATTTTTCACTGGTAAACATATGAACGTAGCATCAAGTGTGGCTTGAACATGGAACAATTATAAGTGCACAATAAAGCTCCTCAAATAGTGTCCCTCTGCCAACAGCCTCTGAAGAGCATTCTCCATTAGTTTAGTTTCATTTAGAGAAACAGTGTGGAAACTTCAACACGCTGAGTCCATGCCAACCATTGATTACTCGTTCACACTAGTTCTATCCTACACACTAGAGGCAATTTACATCTGGGCCAATAAGCCAACAAACCTGTTGGTTTTCAGGATGTGGGAGTTACTCCAGATTTTTTTTCTATCTTCAGTTTAAACCAGCACCTCGATTTGCTTCTACACATAGGCTAACAGTAATGTTTGCCATTGCTAGCCAAATGGTCTAGTCACTAGCCAATTCTCTCCGTTGGGTCCATGCAGCATTGACGAACTAAGTACCTGTATTATTTTTTTAACCAATGTAAACTTTAGCCATCCATGTCCATGTTAACCAGTCAATATCATTATTGATTATCACTTTTAGAATTTAAACTTTAGATACAGCATGGAAACAGGCCCGTCGGCCCACCGAGTTTGTGCTAACCAACGATCACCTTGTACACAAACACTATCCTACAAACTAGGGACAATTTACAATTTGAAGATGCAATTAACCTACAAACCAGTACGTCATTTGGAATGTGGGGAAAAAACAGAGCACCCGGAGAAAACCCATGTGGTCACAGGTAGAACGTACAAACTCCGTCCAGACAGCACCTGTAGTGAGGATCGAATCCGTAAGGCAGAAATTATACTGCTTCACCCAACTCTTTTTCTTTGGAATGACCATCGACTGTTGGACAACTGCTCTGTTTTATAACAATGAGTAACTATCGACAATGGAAGAAGAAAGGTTAAACATTATCCTGAATTATAAGTAACTCTTGATTCAACTTCCAAAATAGCAATATACTGAGAATCTTCTCGGTTGGGTTATAACTCTGTGACTCACCTCTAACTGTCAATTATACAGTAATGTTTCCACATGGCTTTTTGAGCCCTTGAACATGTGGTGTCAGACTTTCAATACCCTCACTGCGAACGCTCACTGTTCCACCACAGGAAATAACACACATATTAATGTAAATTCCAACTGAGGCAGAATAGTTTCTTACATTATTAATGCTTTCATGGTGAATTATGCAGTGAAGTCTTTACTGATAAACTCAGTGGTTTCCTGCAGTTGTAAAGCAGTGCATTTGACTTTTGCTTTAATGCATTCCTCTTTTTTTGCAATTATAATTAGGTTGGGGGAGTGGGCAGTTGCATGGCAGATGAAGTTTAATGTGGATAAATGTGAGGTTATCCACTTTGGTAGCAAAAACAGGAAGGCAGATTACTATCTAAATGGCGTCAAGTTGGGAAAAGGGGAAGTACAACGGGATCTGGGGGTCCTTGTTCATCAGTCTATAAAAGTAAGCATGCAGGTACAGCAGGCAGTGAAGAAAGCGAATGGCATGTTGGCCTTTATAACAAGAGGAGTCGAGTATAGGAGCAAAGAGGTACAGTACTCTGCAGTTGTACAGGGCCCTGGTGAGACCACACCTGGAGTATTGTGTGCAGTTTTGGTCTCCTAATTTGAGGAAGGACATTCTTGCTTTTGAAGGAGTGCAGCGTAGGTTTACAAGGTTAATTCCCGGGATGGCGGGACTGTCATATGCAGAGAGAATGGAGCGGCTGGGCTTGTACATTCTGGAGTATAGAAGGATAGGAGGGTATCTTATTGAAACATATAAGATTATTAAGGGTTTGGACACGCTAGAGGCAGAAAGCATGTTCCCGATGTTGGGGGAGACCAGAACCAGGGGCCACAGTTTAAGAATAAGAGGTAAGCCATTTAGTACGGTGATGAGGAAACACCTTTTCTCACAGAGAGGTGTGAGTGTGGAATTCTCTGCCTCAGAGGGCAGTGGAGGTTGGCTCTCCGGATACTTTCAAGAGAGAGCTAGATAGGGCTCTTAAAGATAGCGGATTCAGGGGATATGGGGAGAAGGCAGGAACGGGGTGCTGATTGGGGATGATCAGCCATGATCACAAAGAATGGCAGTGCTGGATTGAAGGGCCGAATGGCCTACTCCTGCACCTATTGTCTATTGTCTAATAAAACCCTTCTTGAATCGCATCCATTTCTATTTTCACATCATTTGCACAAATAATACCATTTAACTTGCAAAAATACAAAACTTGCACATTGTACTCCCCAAAATCTTTTATTTTCATATAATGTGCACAGAGAAAGGAGATGTATTTGACAACAAAATTGGGTTTGTGCTGTCATCTTGCCGTGCAGTGACACCTCTTGCAGGCAGCACAGTGGCACTGCGGTAGTTACTGCCTTACAGCGCCTGAGACCCATGTTCGATCCTGACTATGGGTACTGCCGGTACTGAGTTTGTACGTTCTCCCTGTGACTGTATGGGTTTGCTCCGGGCGCTCTGGTTTCCTTCCACACTCCAAAGATGTGCAGGTTTGTAGGCAAATTTGGCTTTGTTAAATTGTAAATTGTCCCTGGTGTGTCAGATAGTGCAAGTGAACAGTGTTTCCACTCTGTATCTCTGAAGTCTAAAGTTTGAATCTTGCTTAAAGTAAAATTAGGTACTAGCAACAGACAATGGAGACTCTGACTCCTAGGTTTAGTTTAGTTTAGTGAAACAGCATGGAAACATGCCCTTCGACCCACTGAGCCCATGCTGACAATCGATCACCTGGCCACACTGGTTCCATGTTATCCAATTCCCTACAAGCTAAGGGCAATTTACAAAGGCCAATTAATCTAGAAACCTGCACGTCTTTGGGATGACAGGGGAAAACCAGAGTGCCTGGAAGAAGCCCACATGGTCACGGGGTGAATGTGCAAACTCCACACAGAGAGCACTTGAGGTCAAGATAGGACCTAGGTGGCTGGCGCTGTGAGGCAGCAGCTCTACCGGGTACATAGAAACATAGAAAATCGTTGCAAGAGTAGGCCATTTGGCCCTTTGAGCTAGCACCACCATTCAATATGATCATGGCTGATCATCCAAAATCAGTACCCCGTTCCTGCTTTCTCCCTATATCCCTTGATTCTGTTAGCCATAAGAACTATATCTAACTCTCTCCTGAGTACATCCAGTGAATAGGCCTCAACTGCCTTCTGTGGCAGAGAATTCGACAGATTCACATCTCTTTGGGCGTCAAAAGTTTTTCCTCATCTCAATCCTGTGGACCGCCCTTAAATGACAAGCGATGCCCAGTTTGAATGTTGTTCAAATGTTTTGACTTGTTCGAATGTTTCCAACGCAAGCAATGGCCTGAGTCAGTGAAAGGCATTTCAGATACCTTTAAGAAATCTTTCAGTCCACTGTTTGCATATCAACCACTAAGCCCGTGTGAGTTGCCAAGACAGTGAGTCACCCCACCTTTCTGCACAAAACCACGTGCTAACAGGCAGCAAGGCTGTGGATTCCTGAGTTGCTTTAAATGTTTTTCTTTTCAATGCACAGCTTCAAGTAATTACTTGAAACCTGGCATGCAGAACTGTGAGGTGTGGATTTCTGTTTACCTAGCCAACCTTTGAAGTAATTGATGGAAGCTGTCAAGCAAAGAAAAAAAATGTACCTGGTGCCATTGAGAAACGAGGCAGACATGAGAAAGGGCCATGCACTTATGGAAAAGGCATTCTATTTGTTGATATAGTTCAAATTATTTTAAAGAGACTCACCTACCTTAGAGTCATAGAGTCATACAGCGGGGAAACAGGCCCTTCCAACTTTCCTACCCACAACAACCAACATGTCCAATCTACACTCCCACCTGCCTGCGCTTAGCCCATATCCCTCTAAACCTATCCTATCCATGTACCTAATGTTTCTTAAACATTGCGATATGACTTGCCTCCACTACTTTTTCCAGCAGCTCATTCTATAAATCCACCACCATCTGTGTGAAAAAGTTACCCCTCAGGCTCCTATTAAATCTTTCCCCCCTGACATTAAACCTATGTCTCCTGGCTCTCGATTCCCCTACACCAGCAAGAGATTCAGTGCGGCTACCTGATCTATTCCCTCATCATTTAATACTCCTCTATAAGATCACCTCTCATCCTCCTGCGCTCCAAGGAATAGAGCCATCAGCCTGCTCTTTCTGACCAAAACTGAACACAATACTCAAAATGTGGCCTCACCAACATCTTATATATAATTGCAATATGACCTCTCAACGTCTATACTCAGTACTCTAACAGATGAAGGTCAATGTGGCAAAGCCTTTTTCGTCACCCTATCTACTTGCGAATCCACCTTCAAGGAACTATTTGCCTGCATTCTGATCTGGTTTGGCTCAGCCACCAAGACACCTGGAGGCTGCAGCAAATCGTCTGATCAGCAGAGAAAGTTATTGGCTGCAACCTTCCCTCCATTGATGAACTGTATACAGCAAGGGCCAGGAAGTGAGTGGGCAAGATCATCTCTGACCCCTCTCACCCTGGCAACAAACTCTTTGAACCACTTCCCTCTGGAAGGCGACTCCGGATTGTCAAAGCTGCCACAGCCAGACATAAAAACAGCTTTTATCCACGAGTAGTTGCTCTACACAACAGCCAAAAATCTGTAGCCTCCCTTTGATCTGGTATTTTGTTGGTTCACATGCTTGATCAATGGTGTTTTATCATTAATGTTTTATTATTATTAATGTTTGGTGTTTTCTGAGTTATTCGTAACTGTCACAGTATGTTATGTTGTTACTTGTGGGCAGAGCACCAAGGCAAATTCCTTGTATATGAATGCTTGGCCAATAAACTTACTTACTTACTTACTTACTTACTTACTTACATTCCTAGATCCCTCTGCTCTACAACACTCCCGAGAGCTCTACCATTCACTGTGTAAGTCCTGCCCATGTTAGTCTGCCCAAATGCAACACCTCACATTTCTCTGTATTAAATTCCAAGAAGAGAAAAAAACTATTATTTTATCGTATATAAGTCTAGACAGCAGAGGTAGAATTTCATCGGTTGCATGTGAAATGAGAATAAAAGATCAGGTGAAAGGTATTGGTACTGTTATAGGTTTATTATTGTCATGTGTGCCGAGGTATTGCGTAAAATGTGTAGGAAGGAGCTGCAGATACTGGTTTATACCAAAGATAGGCTCAAAGTGCTGGTGTAACTCAGCAGGTCAGTCAGCATCTCTGGAGAAAAGGAATAGATGATGTTTTTGGGTCAGAACCCTTCCTCAGGCTGAAAGATTGAGAAGGCCAGAACAAGACAGAGCCAGCAACTGATGACCTCAGGAAGAATGGAGTCCATAACGTTCCATTGTTGACTGGGGAAGATGTGCTAATGACTGGGATACAAGGATGCGACCAGTGGAACTAATCGGATGACTAGGGTGGGTGATGGGGGAGAGAGGGGGGTGGAATGCAGGAGTTACTTGAAATTAGATAATTCATACCGCTGGGTTGTAAGCTGCCCAAGCAAAATATGAGGTGTTATTCCTCACGTTTGTGTAAAACTTTGTTTTGTGTGCTGTTCAGGCAGATCATACCGTACATGAGTGCAACAGGTAGTGCACAAGGAGAAAATAAACAGAGTGAAAAGTATAGTGTTACAGCTGCAGGGAAAGTGCAGATAAAAAAAATAGTTCAAGCGTTGGATAAGGTAGATTGGAAGAACGGGAATACATCCTTAGCAATATGATGCTATACAAAGGGTCATATGGGTCTATGGTAGTGTAATGGTTAAGTTACTGGACTAACAGCTGGTTCTGAATGCCTGATCCACAGCTGTGAGTTCGTCCCATTTTGACAGTTGGCGAATTTCTGTTCAATAGAAATTAGGACTTGTTTTTTGACACAATGGATCAGCTCAGCAACTGACTTTGTGGAGATTTATTGTAACAACACAATTATTTGATCAATTTCCTTCAGGCAAAAAAAAAACCGACCTATTATTTGTAACTCCTCTTAAAGGTTAACTTAATTATCTGCTCAGTTCGTGGAATAAGGGGTGGATAATAAATATCAGAATTGCCACTGATATTCACATCCTGTGAATGAATGAAAAACAAATTAGCTGGAGAATGGGGTTGGGAGGGAAAAATAGTTCAACGGGGATTGAATGGTAGAGCAGGCTCAATGGGTCAAATGGTCTAATTCTGGTCCTACGACTTATGAATTTATGAAAATGCTTCCGGATTTACATCCCATTGAAATGACAAAGATTGTGAGTCTGAAGTCTGAAGAAGGGTCCCAACCTGAAACGTCACCCATCTTTTTTCTCCAGAGATACTGCCTGATGCGCTGACTTACCCCAGCATTTTGTGTCTCTTCAGTATAAACCAACGTGTGCAGTTCCTTCCTACACAGAAAATGCTGTGATGCAGGGAGAGCGGCAACAAGGGAAATATGCAGCGTGCCGACTCAGCTAAGTCTGGCAAATGATTGGCGTGACTGCAAAACAACATTAAGTTAAAATTCATCATTTAAATGTTCAACATCTTAAATTAAGTTAATAAACTAAAACTGGCAAATAATTAAACAAACACCAAACTTTGTAGGGTGGGTGTGGGAACTGCAGGGGAGAGGTGAGCAAACTGCCCAAAGGCCCCTTGATGGCATTCAATTTGGATGTGGGTGTTGGGTGATTAATGTAATACAAAAAGGAGAGGTGATGCTGCCATCATTAGCAGGAGTTTATGAATGCTTTCACCAAATGTCTGCAGTTTGGGTAAATCAGGTTCCAGGAATGAGGGCGGCACAATGGCGCAGGGGTAGAGCTGCTGCCTTACAGCGCCAGAGACCTGGGTTCGATCTTGACGATGTGACCGTGTTGGTTATTTCCGGGTGCTCCAGTTTCCTCCCACACTCCAAAGACATGCAGATCTGCAGGTCAATTGACTTTTGTAAATTGGCTCTGGTGTGCAGGATAGAACTAGTGTACGGGTTCATTGGTTGGCACAGACTCGGTGGGCCGAAGGGCCTGTTTTCATGCTGAATCTCTAAAGACTAAAGTACGAGCTGCTTGATGTCACGGAGGGAGAAAATTACCGGAGCCATTGTGCTCCAAATTGCAATTATATTAGATTAAATACCTTGGATTACTTGTAGCATTGGACAGGAGGGTGTGAATGGACCAGGGATCTGGGAGATATGATTGGTCATAAGGTCATAAGGAATAGGAGTAGAATTAGGCAATTCGGCCCATCAAGTCTACTCTGCCATTCAACCATGGCTGATCTATCTTTCCCTCTCAACCCCATTCTCCTGCCTTCTCCCCATAACCCCTGACACCCTTACTAATCAAGAATCTGTCAATCTCTGCCTTAAAAATATGTAAGTGACTTGGCCTCCACAGCCTTCTGCAGATTCACCACCCTCTGACTGAAGAAATTTCTCCTCATCTCCTTCCTAAAAGAACGTCTCCTTTAATTCAGAGGCTGTGACCTCTAGTCCTAGACTCCTTTTTTGAAGGATTGAAGGAGCCCCCCCGTCACTTATTCAATAGTTTAATAGATCTGAGGTTCTGACCACAACTAGAGATGAGTGTGGGCAGAAGGTTCCGAAGGGCCATGTGCGGCAGAAGCTCCTGAAGAGCTGCGTAACCAGGAACCCGTCCGGGCAGGGAGCCTCCTCCCACAGTTTTACTGTCGTATGTCACAAACAGAACAATGCAATTCCTACTGCAGCAGCACAACAGAACATATATATATATATATATATATATATATATCTGTGTGTGTGTGTGTATATATGTACGTGTGTGCATGTATATGTATATGTATTGATATATAAAAATAATGTGCATATATACATTCAATGTATATATGAGATGTGTGTGCATCTTTGTAATGATGTATATATACATATAATGTACGCATATACGTTATACGTATATATATATATATTTATATATATATATATATATATATATATATATATATAGATATGTGTGTGTGTATATATATAGGAATATATATATTTACAACTGTATATATATATATAGGAAGGAACTGCAGATGTGGGTTTAAACTGAAGATAGAAACAAAAAGTTGGAGTAACTCAGTGGGACAGGCGGCATCTCTGGAGTGAAGGAATGGGCGACGTTTTGGGTCGAGACCCTTCTTCAGACTGAAACACCACCCATTCCTTCACTCCAGAGATGCCGCCTGTCCCACTGAGTCACTCCAACTTTTTGTTTCTATCTTCAGTATGTGTGTATATATATATATATATATATATATATATACATATACATTCATGCACATAAAGATCAACAATCAAACAATAATAGAAAGCCTTTTAATAGCAATAAAAATGTTCAGAAAGCCTTTGATAAAAAGCCACATAAAAGTTAAGGTATAAAATTATGCCACATGTCATTGGAGCCAATTTATTGGCATGAACTGGAAATTGATTGACAGAGTGAGGAATAAATAGGCCTTGCTCTTTTGACAGATGATACCAGCGGAGTCCTCCATGGATTAGTGCTTGGACATCAGCTTTTCATTGCATATATATCAATGATTTTGATGGATATATTATTTTACCATTTGCCTATGACACTGAATGATAGGATTGTGAATTGTGTGCAGGAATCAAAGAGGCTTCAAGGTTGCTCATATTGATTGAATGGGCAAAGACAAGGCAGATGCAGCAAGATATGAATAAATGTACAAACTTCCACTTCAGTGGGAAGATCAGAGAGGAGCCATATTATTTAAATGGTATGAGGTGGGGAAGAGTCGATGTGCAAAGAGATCTATGTGTCCATGCAAGACACAAAAAGCTGGAGTAACTCAGCGAAGCAGGCAGCATCTCCAGAGAGAAAGAATGCGTGGCATTTCAGGTCAAGACCCTTCAGTCTGAATAACGGTCTCAACCCAAAACGTCATCCATTCCTTCTCTCCGGAGATGCTGCCTGTCCCGCTGAGTTACTCCAGCTTTTTGTGTCTATCGTTGGTTTAAACCAGCATCTGCAGTTCCTTCCTACACAAACTAAGACTAAGGGACCTGGGAATGCAAGTACGTAATTCCATGAAAGTAGCATCACAGGTTGAATGTCAAAGAATGTTGTGGAAGATGTTTGGCACACTTGCCTTCATTCAACACGTTACCAAGTACAGGAATTGGGACATCATGTTCCAACTGTATAAGATGGTGCTCTGTCCTGCCTCACCTCTCGTCGAGCTTTATCACTCTCACGCGCCACTACAACCATTTGTTTGAAGATGGGCCCCGACCCAAAATGTCACCTATCCATATCCTCCAGAGATGCTGCCTGTCCCGCTGGGTTACTGCAGCAATATATGTCTTTTTTCCACAAACCAGCGTCTGTAGTTTCTTCTATCTGCTTCATATTCAACTATCAATGATTATTTGTTCAATTGGAGGATGGGGCCATCATTGCCAAGATCAATATTTGAATGTTTATTGCCCATCCTTAACTTTCACTGAGCCGTTGAAAGTTAACCGCCTCATAACATGGGTCTGGATTCACAGGCAAAGCATACACTGAATACAGAATCATCTCCCCGAGGGGAATGGCTGAATCAGTTGAGCTATTATGGCAATCCATAAGCATTGCTGAGTACTGGGTTTTTATTCAAACTTTCATTGATTTAAATTATTTTAATATGTTTTAGGAAAACATCTCTGGATTGTTAGCCCAGGAGTCAGTCAGTCTGTCTGTCTGTCTGTCTGTCTGTCTGTCTGTCTGTCTGTCTGTCTGTCTGTCTGTCTGTCTGTCTGTCTATCTATCTATCTATCTATCTATCTGTCTATCTGTCTATCTGTCTGTTTATTTAGTCATGTTATCTATTTACTTATCTTTCAAATCATGATGACTTGATTAATTTATTGCTGGCAGCACAATGTTTTTCATTGTAGTTAAACCATGCAATAATCAGTTTTAACTGACAATCAATTACCCTCATGTGTTTATCTAAGTACTTCCCACCTTTAATTGGGATTTTACCGTTTGGGGGTTTTAACGGGCTTATGATATGAATGCAAGGAATGCATAAAGGCAGCATTTACAAGCAGTTCTTCAACAGCAAATGTGTCCAGTAAATTGCTCAGAGCAAGGGGAATAACATATGGGAGTAACTATCGCAAATTCTTTATGATATAAGGGGTGGGGCTCTTTTAAGGAGAAACAGAGCTGTTTAGCATCTGTTGTGGCATTGATGTTTTTGCGGTGATGAACTCCCCAGCAAGCCAATTGTAAATCCATTTGTATCAGATGGCCGAGCCCGATATTTTTTTTTTTGTTTTGTCAAATTTGGTAGTTCCCACTTTTAAATGGGCCCCCGGCTTGCAAGTCATCAGGTGGCAATTCTATATCTGGATGGCTTCCAACACCTGTGAAAGCATGTCTGGGAATGAAGTTTATTTTACATATCACCAGATGTGTGCTTTGTAAATAATACCCTGCACTGCCCTGAAAGCAAAATTCAACGAAACACGACGACTCTGACTCACTATTCACCCATTGTGTTTTGTTGAACTAGATTTCACACTTGCTTTTTACTGTTTTTTAAGCTTAATTTTCCTGTTCATTTACATCTTGCATTCCTTTTTTCTGAATCATTAATTTTACGTACAGGAAGTTATCCCTCAAATTCTATGAGAAAGCTGACCCTGTTGCTTTCTGTACATCAAATTGATGCGATTATTTGTGTGTGTGTGTGTGTGAGAGTAATGTACTATATGGTTCAGAAAAAAAGTGTATGAGAGGGGTGGTTCAGTGGCGCAGCGGCAGAGTTGTTGCCTTACAGCGCCAGAGACCCGGGTTCAATCCTGACTCTGGGTGCTGCCTGTACAGAGTTTGTACATTCTCCCTGGGACCGTTTGGGTTTTCTCCGGGTGCTCCGGTTTCCTCCCACAGTTTCTTGTAGGATAACTGACTGTAAATTAACTGGATAACATAGAACTGGTGTACAGCTGATTGTTGGTCTGCGCGGACTCTGTAGGCCAAGTGATCTGTTTCCATGCTGTATCTCTAAACTAAATTAAACTAAAAGGCCTGTAAATACAATGTACACAGATACAATGGGAGAGATTGTGCAGACCAGGACTTTATTCCTTGGAGTGTAGGAGAATAAGGGATGCCCCTAAAGAAGTGTATAAAATCATAAGGGGCACAAACAAGGTGAATGCGCATTGTGCAAAAGTTTCAGTTTATGGGGAAAAGATTAAATAGGAACTTGACAGGCAACTTTGTTTTACTCAGAGGATGGTGTGTATATGAAATGAGCTGTCAGTGTAAGTGTGTAAGAAGGAACTGCAGATGCTGGTTTAAACCACATATAGGCACAAAAAGCTGGAGTAACTCCGTGGGACAGGCAGCATCTCTGGAGAGAAGGAATGGGTGACATTTCGGGTTGAGACCTTTCTTCAGAGTAAGTGGTTGTGGCAAACACAATAACAATATTCAAAAGACATTTGGACAGGTCCATGGATAATAACTGTTTAGAGGAATATGGGCTGCACACAAGCAAATGGGACTAGCATGCATGGATGAGGGACAATAAGGCATGTTTCTGTACTGTATCACTCTATTTCTATTTGACCCTATTTGGCCTGTTGTATTCATCTGACCAAAAGCCACATGTTTAGGTTATGCATGAAGAGGAAATAATGCAAAAGAAATGACATAGAGTTTGTGATGCATTAATTTCAGACTTGGGATTATAATTCTTTCCAGACTGCCAAAAGTGTGCATTGTTCCTCTCAAACAGCGTAAGAATCTGCTATGGTTTGAAAAATTACAGTATCTTCCTTATAGATAAGTTGAACATAGCTCCAATGTGGAATTTGGCAATTTTTCCCCCCAGAAATTGGTTAATTTAAGAAAAGATAGGGATAAGAATTTGCACAGATAATTTTAATTTTATTTAGAAAGTAATTGTCATGTTGGTTCCAATTCATGCCTTGAACCTAATTGAGGAAAGTGACAGATGGAAAACTACTTGAGAAAGAACATTGCTATTTTTATTACATTCCTTTCTGTATAGTTTAATTTAGTTTAGTTTATTGTCACGTGTATTGTATAGGTATGTTACAAAACCTACCTGAATCGCCATTGGGAATCTGCCCTCAGCCATGTCGGCGATTTTGGCGCTGTTTGGAGGGGGCGGGTTTAAAACGCGATTTTTACTAGGCTGTACTAATCGCAGATGTTCAGCCTAGTAAATCATTAACGAAAAATCGCTGCAAGACCCGGTCGCAAAAGGTATTATTAGTTTTATAGGCCTCGATAATATAGTTATGATAATTTTAAAATTACTGTTTTATTCCGCGACCTCTCGCAGCCCCAGGGTTTTATAGAGCAAACAATTAAAGGTATGTACCTTATTTTTACATTAAATGGGGCATATATATAACCCTGTAATTAAAGTTATCTATAGCGAGTGGTTCATTTTGGGCTTTTTATATCCCGCAGTATTTTTCTCGGCATTTGAGGGCACTAATCTAGCGCGCTGTCAACATTCTAAACCAGCGCGTTCACAGAAACCCACTGGAAAGCCGATTTAAATGTGCATTTATTTACAGCAATTGAACACTAAATTCCTTCCATTTGGCCTATAAATTAATGTAAATTAGATATAAAAATCATGTTATATTGTGAATTATTTGTGAATAATCTTTGGACACTTAGGCTATTTAAAAATGTTAATCTTTCCTTAAGAAATGGCCTGTTGACTATCCAAGATCACAGCTTTTTTGTAATGTCCATTGAAAATCAATAGGGAACAAGATGCTAATTTCCGAGTATGAAAATGGCCATAACTTTTTTAATACTTGAGATATGAAAGTAAATTTGGTGTCAAATTAAACTTATTGTTATGCTTTATCTGATGGGATAAATTGCAGACTTGATTTTTAAAATCTCAAAATTTTGTAACATTGCTATATTGTACAGTGAAAAGCTTTTGGTGCGAAAAGCTTTTGGTGCTTGCTAATTAGTCAGTGGAAAGACTACACATTATTACAAACGAGCCATCCACAGTGTATAGATACATGATAAATGGAATAAAATTTGGATGAGGGATTTGATCATTGGGACACAATTTATCAACCACCCCGCATTGCGCTTGAGAAAGTGATGATGCCACTTTGGTGGTTCTGGGAATTTTGCTCTTCGATTTAGTTCTTCAGACGCTGCAATGATACAAGTGACGATGATCTTGGTCATACTACCCTGTGAAATAAAAGCATCTTTGAGCTAAATCCTGTGAATCAGATAACAGGCATCATGAACTCAAACCAAAATACTATTTACCCAATTAACATCAGCACAACCAAAACATTATCAGGTAGAAACAAGGAACTGCAGATGCTGGTTTACAAAGGGAAGACGCAAAAAGCTGGTGTAACTGAACGGGTCAGGCAGCATCCATGGAGAACACGGAAAGGTGACGTTTTGGGTCGGGACCCTTCTTCAGACATTATCACCACTTTATCAACATCCCTGCCACAACACTTTGCTGTCAAGATATCTAGCCGACCAATCTACAATTCTACACCCTTGTCACCTGCAGTCACTTCTATTGCAAACACTAGGAACACAGACACAGATGAATATATCACCTTTTCTCACATTATTCCAAATGAGAAGCATTGGCATTAAAAATGAATGAATAGACCAGATCTGGTATTTATTTTATTGAGTTCTGTGAATTCTGCCCTTTGATTTGCAGATGAATTCCATGAGATTATCCATTCATGACAACAAGTCACTTGACAACATGGTGAAAATGTAATACTTTTGCTCAGCTGGGTCATTAATCTAAGCCATTCCAATAATGCTAGATACAAACAAAATGCGAATGCTTTCAATTATAACTGATGGCTTTCTTTAAGAGAAATTTGTGCATTCCAAAATGAAAGCAAAACACCAGGAGAAAGAAAATGCCTTATTCAGAAATGTTTGATTATGATGTCAGGTTGAGTTTAATGTCATATTTTAGAGGTTTGTAGTTACAGCTCAGAACCAGACCCCTCAGCCCAATGAGTCCATACAATTTACAATTCTTACTGGTCAATTAACTACAAACCTGTACTTCTTTGAGAGTGAGGGAAATAGAAGCACCCGGAGAAAACCCATGCGGTCACGGGGAGAATGTACAAACTACATATAGACAGCCCCCATAGACAGGATCGAACGCGGGTCTCTGGCGCTGTAAGGCAGCAGCTCTACCAGCTACGCCACTATGCCACCATATGTGCTGTGAGGTACAAATACAATCAAAACTTGCTTGCAGCAGCACTGCAGGTACATAGACTCAGATAACACATATGACCATAAATTGTATACATTTGGCAAGATAGTATAAAAAAACACACTCTACAAAAAAAGCAAGGTATTAATACAAAACACAATTGGTAAAACAAATCCAAGGTCATGCAAGAAGTGGTCCATAGTTGACCTGGCAGTCAAGGTGTAAGGTTGTGCAGATCAGCTCAAGTACCTGATACTGCAGCAAAGTAGAGACGAGAAACTGCAGATGCTAATTTACACAAAGTGCTGGAGTAATTCAGTGGGTCAGGCAGTATATGTGGAGAATATGGAGAGATAGGTGCAATTTCGGTTCAGGCTGGTGAAAATCTTGTTTGCAGCCTGATTTCCCCCTTTATCACCCTTAACCAGTCTGAAGAAATTACCCGACCCAAAACCTCACCTATCCATGTTCTCCACAGATGCTGCCTGATCCACTGAGTTACCAGTATTTTGTGTCCTCAGCTTCTGGAAAGTAGCTGTTCCTGAACCTGGTGGGGTGGGACTTCAGGCTCCTGCATCTCCAGCCAGAAAGTAGCAGTGAGAAGAGGGCCTTATGTGGATGGTAGGGATCTTTGATGAGAGGCATTGCCTTCTTGAGGCAATGCCTCACATAGATGCTTTCGGTGGTGGGGAGGACTGTGTCTGTGTTGGACCGGGCTGGGTTCACCACTCTCTGCAGCCTCTCTTACGTTTCTGTGTGTTGGAATTGCCCCACCAGGCCACGATGCAACCAGGCAATGGTATCCAGAATCACTGAGATGTTTCTTATAGCTAAACTGGATAGCTCATTCAAAGAACCAGCGCAGAAATAAGTGGCCTGATGGTTTCTTTCTGAGCTGTCTTGTTGCACCCTTCTATGCACAAGTAATGGAGATGGCACAGAGTAACTGTTTCATGCAACAACAGGAAAAGGAAATGTTGCAGGGTGATATTAACTGTCATTGAATTGCTTTCAACTAAGGTTGGCACAATGGCACAGCGATAGTGTTGCTGCATTACAGCGCCAGAGACCCGGGTTCGATCCTGACAACGGGTGCAGTCTGTACATAGTTTGTACATTCTCCCCGTGACTGTGTTAGTTTTCTCTTTGTGTTCTGGTTTCCTCCCACACTTCAAAGACGTACAGATTTGTAGGTCAATTGGCTTTGGTAAAATTGTAAATGGTCCCTAGTGTGTAGGATAGTGCGTGTGTACGGAGTGATCGATGGTTGGTGCGGACGTTGGGCCTAAGGGTTTGTTTCCGCGCTTAAGCGTAAAGTCTAAAGAGCATTCAATGGAAATGTGGCAGTGTAGTGATTAAGTTAGAATACAGGATTGTTGATCCACGAATGTCATTTTGAATCCCACCACGATAGCTGAGGAATTTATAGTCAAGTAAATTCAGAATGAAAAGTTAGCATCAGCAATGGTAAATATGAATATGTTCCTAATGGGTATTATAAAAATCTTTCTAGTTCATGAATTATATTTCTAAAAATATAACTTTGTTTGTAAAAATTGCAGTACATTTGTTAATCCCCATTCTCAGACCAAGCCTTAACATTCTACTGATTACATTTATATGACAACAGTATTGTAACAATTTTCCTTTACATACATTCCTTAAGCAACCAAATTGAGGGGTTCTACCATAGTTCTAATCTCTCTGCAGGAGGGGGTCTTCAACTATGGAGCTTCCACAGTATGTCTTTGTAGAGGCTCCTTCAAGTTTCAGTGAATCCCTCATCACGAAAGGCTGGTTTAAAAATGTGTAGAAAAGCGTGGGACTGCAAGGAGCAATAGTACTTAGTCTAGAACAAGGGTTCCAATCCTGGGGTAAATTTGTTGATTCAGGATTTGTACATTTATTTTCTCATGGACTGACTGTGTTCGGTTCTGGTATACCGGTATCTGTTCATCATTAATTGTTCATAAATAAGTGTTATGTGCTATTAATTGTTGCCAGGGTAAACAGGATGAAAAATGTTGGGAACTCCTGGTCTAGAGAAATATGAAGTTATGCATTTGGATGAGGTGCAACAAGGCAAGTGCTTATATAAAAGATGGGAGGATATTAAGAGATGTGCGGGAATTAAAGAAACTTGGAATGTAGAATCACACTTCCTCAATTGTAGTAGAACAGGTCAATACGTTGGATACATGATGCATTCCTTTACACTCCATGGTATGGAGTATATGAACAAGGAGATTGTATCATAAGGACACAAAATGCTGGAGTAGTTTCAGCAGGTGAGGCAGCATCTCTGAGATGCTGAGTTACTCCAGCACATTTTGTCCTTTTGTGTATTAACCAACATCCACAGTTCTTTGTTTCTTCATTTCGAGGTAATGCTTGAGTTGTCTACAACACAAGTTATGCCAAAGCTTGAGTTCTGGTGAAGACAAGAATTCTCGTAAAGACTAGGGATCAAGTTGTTCCTGTTTATGCTTCCTGGTCATGAATCCAGGCGAAGAAAAACTGAGCTGGAGAGGGTTTAGAGGAGATTTAGAAAGATCTAGTCATGGTTGGAAAATTGTAGCTATGAGGAAAGATTGGATAAGCTGGGGTTGTTCCCTGTTCCTAAAGAAAGATAAAATAATGAGAGAGTGAGAGTTAAATAGGAAGGTGCTATATTTCTTTAGACTTTAGAGTTTAGTGTTTAGAGATACACCGTTGAATCAGGCTCTTCAACCCACCGAGTCTATGCCGACCACCCCGTAAACTAGCACTATCCATCACACTAGGAACAAGTTACAATTTTACCAAAGCCAAGTAACCTACAAACCTATACATCTTTGGAATGTGGTAGGAAACCGGAGCACCCGGAGAAAACCCAAGTGGTCACAGGGAGAACGTACAAACTCTGTATACAGGTCACTCATCGTCAGGATCTCTGGTGCTTTAAAGCAGCAAATCTACCGTTGTGCCACCGTGCTATCTTACCACTTGGCAGAGGGGTCAATAATAAAGAGGCATGGATTTAAAGTAGTTATCAGATAGGCTAGAGACGAGATGAGAGAGCAAGTCTCCATAGGACGTAACCCATACGTAAGCCGGGGAGCCTGCATTTGAAGGATAGAGTTATAGACCAAATGCTGAAAAATGGGTCTCAGCTAGGATAGAATGACACAGAAACAATGGGCTGAATGGTCTTCTTCTGCACTCTGAGTTTATGCCACCAAACCAACAAATGACCTGAATTTTAATCAAACAGGAATTGCAGGACTAGGAATTGGGAAACAGCCAGAATAGCTGCTCATTAATGCCATTTATCAATGTTTTGGAAAGGTCACCTCTATTCATTTCTATTTTCAAAATCCTCTGGCATTATTAATTTACACAGAAAAATTAAGGACTCGGTTTGTTTGTCATTCAATCGCATTTACGTAATGGATAAGTAGAATTTCATGCTGTGTTCCAAAATTAGTTTTGATCTTTTCAAGGTTAAAATGAGAAACTGGGAAAGAAATTATTTCAGAGAATTAAGAAAGGACAAAATCTAGGAGCAATAGAAACAAATAATTGCAATATTATTCAGCAACAGATTAATTGGAGACATTCAGGTAAAAGTACTTCATAAGACCATAAAATATTGGAATAGCAGGTCATATTCTCCTCAAGTCTGCTCCATTATTCAGTAAGATTGCAATTAATTTGATTTTGTTCTCAGTTTCACTTTAATGCCTGAGTCCCCTATTGATCAAATACCTACCTATTTCAATCTGGAGCACACTAATGAATCAATCTCTACAGCTCTCTACACCTCTACAGTAAAAGATATCACAACTCTCTCCACAGAAGTCAAATTTCTCCACATCACTTTCTTGAATGGCTCGACCTGATTCTCAAATTGTGTCTCTAGATTATGATTCATAGAACATGGAACAGTACAGCACAAGAACAGGCCCTTCGGCCCACAATATCCATGATGGCAAGAGCATCTCTTATCTACCTGTGCATAATCAATCTTCCTCCATTCCCTGCATGACCATGTGCCCAACCCAAAAGCCTTTCAAATGGCACCATCGTATCTGCCTCAACCACCATCCCTGGCAACGAGTTCCAGGCCCCCACCACCATCAGTGTGAAAGTCTTGCCCCGCACATCACCTTTCAACTTTGCCCCGCTCATTTTGAAGTTATGTCCTCTACATTATCAAGTTACCTCGGGATTTAATAAGATCACCTTTCTCCCAGCAACACGATTAGTATAGGCCCAGCATACTCAATTGTTCCGCTTAATGTAAGCATTCATCAATTCTCTGAGCAGGTTCCAAAGCAAATATATCTGTCAAATAATGAGATCAGCCCAGGTGCTGTCTCACTAACCAGTAAAAATACTTCCCAAGTCTCTTTGCAAAAACGGCCAACATAGCATCTGCCCTCTTTATTACTTACTGAATCTTAAACATTTTGTAACTATATATATAAATATATATATATATATATATATATATATATATATATATATACATATATATAAACTATGAGAGTCTTCTGAAGCACCCGGATGAAACCCATGAGGTCACAGGGAGAATGTGCGATCCCTCAGACAGCACCTAAGATAGGATCAAGCCCGGGTCTCTGGCGTTGTGAGGCAGTAGCTCTATCAGCTGCACCACTGTGCCGTCTGGTTATTCACAAGAGTTTCTGAATGCTGCTCTTACAGTGATGGGGCAGAAATCTAGGAACTAAATGGTGGACCGTCCTCCAAAATACCATCGATCTATGAGAACCACCACACAAGATCACGCAGAATGACCTTGAACCAAATTGAGCACAGGCTTCGGATGACTGATGACTGGTGACTTCCAGCTCCTAGCCATACACCCACCGTGCCCCGGCAGTCTCATCCTTGAACTCAACAATGCTTTCTGATCTCTTGGCCCATTGTAAGTGATTTCAGATATAAAAATCAACAGACTTGTCATGTTGGCTGTTGATGAACCCAAAGTTGGCAGCACATCTGCTCAGGCAATGCTAAAGTAATGTCATTCATCCCTGTGGCACAGATCTGCTCCTTCCTGATTAGAATCTGCAATGTTATAATACACAATTTGATTAATTAAGACATTTGTAGCAAATTCCTTCTGGACAAGTCCTGTGAATCACAACAGATTAAGCTGCATAGGATTGTGAATTACACCTGCATTGCTTATTTTAACAAAGCTAAATATATGCCAAAACATATAGATCAAATTCAAGTGCATTTTCATTGTTTGCTGCAAGACTAATCTCTAACTTCAAGTGGAAATAAAGGTGAAAAAAAAACAAGAAAGATCGTCTGTGAATGATTGTATTCTTGTCATACCCTTTATAGGAAAGCATTTCACAGGCAATGAATTACTTAAAATAACCTTCATACGTCACAAACAAGATGTCTTTAGCAAGCTTTCTCAAACACAACACAATGAAGGAGGAAATGAGGCTGGGGCACAGGGAATAACTACACTAGTCTTCATTAAAATGCTATGACATGCTCCCCCTACAAGAACAGGTATGTTTAAGGTTCAGTCTCCTATGCGGAAGACAAAATTGTTAACAGTGCACAGAGAAAGAGAGAGAGAGAGAGGGAGAGAAAGGGAGAAAGGGAGAAAGGGAGGAAGGGAGGAAGGGAGGAAGGGAGGAAGGGAGAGAAAGGGAGAAAGGGAGGAAGGGAGGAAGGGAGGAAAGGGAGGAAGGGAGGAAGGGAGGAAGGAAGGAAAGGAGGAAGAAAGAAAGGGAGAGAAGGAAGGAAGGAAGGAAGGAAGGAAGAGAGAAAGTAAGGAAGAAATAAAGAAGAAAGGAAGGAAGGAAGGAAGGAAGGAGGAAGGAAGGAAGGAAGGAAGGAAGGGAAGGAAGGAAGGAAGGAAGGAAGGAAGGAAGGAAGGAAGGAAGGAAGGAAGGAAGGAAGGAAGGAAGGAAGGAAGGAAGGAAGGAAGGAAGGAAGGAAGGAAGGAAGGAAGGAGGAAAGGAAGGAAGGAAGGAAGGAAGGAAGGAAGGAAGGAAGGAAGGAAGGAAGGAAGGAAGGAAGGAAGGAAGGAAGGAGGAAGGAAGGAAGGAAAGGAAGGAAGGAAGGAATTTCACATTTCCCGATGTTGGGGGAGTCCAGAACCAGTGGCCACACATTAAGAATAAGGAGTAAGCCATTTAGAACGGAGACAAGGAAATGGTGAGTCTGTGGAATTCTCTGCCTCAGAGGGCGGCAGCAGGTTCTCTGGATGCTTTCAAGAGAGAGCTAGATAGGGCTCTTAAAAATAGCGGAGTCGGGAGATATGGGGAGAAGGCAGGAACAGGGTATTGATTGGGGATGATCAGCCATGATCACATTGAATGGCAGTGCTGGTTCGAAGGGCCAAATGGCCTACTGCACCTATTGTCTATTGTCTATTGTCTATATTTTGCAACCAAAGAAGTAGAAAGAACTGGGATTAAAGTTTGATACTTGGTGATTGGCCTACAAGTGTGTCACTATATGTCATTCAAGGTTTATATCCAAACCTATGCTGCCACTCATAATCTTCTTGTCTCAATGATCCCCACATAGCTTTTGGTCAAATGTTTAAGTCTGCATAGCAGTCAACCTGTACACAGTGTGGTACCACAAACAGAATGAGCAAATTACCCATTTATGTTATGTGGAGAGAGGGTTCAACACAGGCAAAAACATTCTGCTATTCAATGAAAAGAACACTATAACATTATAACATGCAGCAACAATTTACTTGAATAGAGAATGATCATCTAGCATGTCATTAGTGGCTCTGCTGGAAGCAGCCTCTATACTGTGGAGGCACAAAAACCAAGGGTAGTTCCAGAAGAAAATGCCATGCATTTGGAAAGACAAGGGTGGAAGTAGGCAGTAGTTTTCAAGATGCAGATTATTTTCATGGTCATAAATTCATGTTATAGGAGCAGAATTTGGCCATTCGGCCCATCAAGTCTATTCCGCCATTCAATCATGGCTGATCTATTGCTCCTTCTCAACCCCATTCTCTTGCTTTCTCCCCATAACCCATGAAATCCGTACTATTCAAGAATCTGTCAATTTCTTCCTTAAAAAAAAAATCCATTGACTTGGCCACCACAGCCTTCTGTGGCAATGAATTCCACAGCTTCACCACCTTCTGACCAAATAAATTCCTCCTATTGTCCTTTCTAAAGGTATGCCCTTTTATTCTGAGGCTATGGCCTCTGGTTCTAGACTCTCCCACTAGTGGAAATGTCCCCTCCACCTCCACTCTATCCAGGCTTTCATTATCAATTCTCAACTTTCAATTTTATTGCGGAAAAGGGAATTACAATGTCAAATTTATATGAAACTAGATCAAGTGGAACCCGTTGGGTCCCGTCCCCTCAACGCGCGGTTGCAGGGGGAGGCGGGGCCTGCAGCATCAGGCACACACTAACCACCCCCCACACACACACACACTAACTACCCCCCACACACACACACTAACCATCCCCCACACACACACTAACCATCCCCCCACACACACAACTAACCCCCCACACACACACTTTTTCATCCCCACACACACACACTAACACCACCACACACACACACACACACCACCCTCCCTTGAAATTCTCCATGAATATGTAAAAACCCGTTCGTGCATCACGACACACACACACACAACACACACACACACACACACACACACACACACACACACACACACACACACACACACACACACACACACACACACACACACACACACACACACACACACACACACACACACACACACACACACACACACACACACACACACATACACATACATCCAAGATCAGAGTTTTATAGTTATGAAGACAGTTCTTGAGCAAGATGAGCTGCTAACATTAGCCAGTGTAGGAGCCTCGTGGGGAAGTTGGGTAGTGAATGGTATGGTGGGAATAAGATTAAGGGATAGCAAATGCATCTCCAGTGCCCTCCCCCCCACCCCCCACGGGTCGCCAGAGAGGTCGGCAGCAAAGATCCTCTGCTATAGGATCTTTGGTCAGGAGTCAGGCGGGCACGGTGCCCCCAGGCCCACAGCCAGCACAGAGAAGCAGCGCTAAACCCAGCTCAACTCTGCCTGTCCCGCCAGGTGAGCCTACTGCCCTTCCTGGACTTGCGGGAAATATGGCCAGTGCGGAGAAGCAGCGCAGGTATCCCGTCAGTCCAGACAGGGTTGTAGTTAACCCAGTGAGACAGGCAGAGTTGAGCTGCATTTAGCACTGGATTGAGCCTCCAACGCCTCGTGAGTGTGTGTGAGTGAGTGTGCGCATGCACGCGTGGCCGCCAAAATATTGTGTCCCCCGGTCCCCTCCATGTTTTAATAGCAAGTTCCGCTCTTGACTAGTGTGTAGGATGGAACTAATATATGGGTGATTGCAAGTTGGTCTGGCCTTGATGGGTTGAAGGGCCTGTTCCATGCTGTATTTTTAAACTAAATCAGACTAGTCTAAACTAAACTAAACTAAACTAAACTAAACCAAATAAATTCAATGGTTCCTCACACAGCTATGAGTTAATGATGGAGGAAAGAAGGGAGAGGGAGTTAAAAAGATGGTTTGCAACAGAAAAAAATAGGATTCAGGATATCTTAAGACTTCAGAGGATCATGGAATAATGAGAAGTTTTGCCAGACAAGCACTGAGTCCAATAGTTCTTTATGTTCTAGCTAGATCCTCTGAAGATTTGTCTAATTCAGTATCGGCCAAATTCAATGAAGTCTGCAGTAGGTGATGGGCAGTGGTGGTAGGAGAGGACTGTGTGAGAGGGGACACTAGGGCATCAGAAGTGGACATGTGGATACAAAAGACACCTCTGCAGCTGCAGCAATGAATGGAAGGCCCGAGGCCACGTAATTGAAACTACAGATGTGAGGGAATTGGAAGAACTTTCTCCCAGGGTGTATACAGCAGTTAGGATGGGAGGGAGAAATGGTGATTGTGTGAAATGCCTAAAGACTGATGGTCAGAAGTAGCCTCATCTGCAACTTTCTTTGTGTGTTCGCTTGGCCAACCCAACAATATGACTATTGATTTCTCTAGCTGCAAGTATCACCTCTCTCTCCATCCCTCCGCCACACTAGTCGTCGTACTAGTTTCACTGTCTGACCCGTTATCACTTACCCCACAGCCAACAATGGACCATTGTGGGCACTATCTTCACTTGGTTATCGTTGGAATACCTGAAGATGATGATGATGGTGATGCTTTATTGTTACGTACCTAGGGCAGTGAAATTCTTTGTTTTTGCATACAATGTACATAAAAGTATCTCCACACAGGGCAGAAGCAGTCTTTTTGGCCCATTGAGTCCACTTCAACCAGAGATCATCGTACATGAGCACTATCCTACACACTAGGACAATTTATAATTTTTACCAAAGCCAATTAACCTACAAACATGTGCGTCTTTAGAGTGTGAGAGGAAACCAGGGCACCCAGAGAAACTCCACATTGTCACAGGGAGAACATCCAATCTCCGTAGAGACTACAACCATATTCATAATCGAACCCAGGTCTCTGCTGCTGTAAGGCAGCAACTCTGCCGCTGTGCCACCATGCCGCCCCTAATGTAGATAGGTCGTTGGAGAATCAAGGTGGAGCTGAGATGTGTGAGAGAGTAGGATACAGGGAAGTGAGTGGGCAACTGGGATTGCTGTGAAAACCGGCTGAACCTCAGTGGCCCACCTTCTAAGTCATAATATAATCTGAGATATGAGGTTTTGGTTATATTAGTTTAAAGTTTAGAGATTTGGTTTAGAGATAGAGTGAGAAAACAGGCCCTTTGTCCCACAGAGTCCATGCCAATCTCAGCAAATAAAACAAATAATATGCAAATAATGCATATACATTCATGTTCCAGTTTTCTTCATTGCACAAATAACTTGACATGAGACTTTTTCATAAACAACGCTGTCAAGGCTGAAGTAATCTTGTCCAATATCAGTCTTAAGGTGCGGGTATCAGAGGTTATGGGGGGAAGGCAGGAGAATTGGGTTGAGAGGAAAAGATAGATCAGCCATGATTGAATGGCGGAGTAGACGTAATGGGCCGAATGGCCTAATTCTGCTTCTATAACTGATGAATGTATGAACTACACTCAGTTCAAACATCTGTTAATTTCTAGCATAGATTAGGTGTTTTTGAATCCAATACCTGTGTCTTGCCTAAATCAGTAAATCAGTGAAATATGTTCCTTTCATCACCAAGACAGTTTTATTCCACTGGTGCTTTCACCTGTGCTTCCTATCATGCTTGTCCTTTTATCCAGCACCCTTCTTGCACATAGTCATTTCCAAGTTCTTTCAAAAATGTATATGCTGCCACTTTAAATAGCCCAATGATCTAACTCCCACGCATCTCTGGGGTAGAGAACGCCAACAATTCAGGGGGGGGGGGGATTCCTCAGAAGAAATCTTCCAAGAGATAAAATTTCCATGCGCCTCAGTTTGAAATCACCGCCTCCTTTTCTTATTTTTGTATTTGTACATTCCTTGTGCTGTACCTATCAATGTGTTTCACAACTAAATTCTGAGCTGCAATAGTTGGATGATTTGGGCAATTTAGCCTGTTCTCAGAGCCTCTCGATCCCGCATTTGATTCACAAGTGAACCATTTCCACAGATGGTTTAGTTGAACTAGCCATGTGCGATAGTGCACTGACATCACACCTACAACCAATCTCATCTTTATGTAATCATTTGGCTCTCCCTGGCTGTCGTCCAAATGTATGATTTCTTTCTCTCCCTTCCCTCGCCAGATCGTTGTGTCTGAGCGAAAAGAAATGTTTTCCTTATGTGCAAGTCAACTGGCAGCGAAGGGCTTTCTGATGAAATACAAAACAATAGGGTTATGGAGCCAAGTCATAGAACTCCCTTGGGAAATATCTTTACAACATTGCTATAAATTCAATACTGGCAAACGTTTGAATCTCTGCATACTGTAGATATGTCTCCAGACTTTCGTACTTGGTTTCATGTCAGGAGTACTCTCCTCCAAAGTCTCCCCTCTGCCTCATCTGGTTTTGACTTCTTTTGAAACTACTTTTAACAGTGAAAGCAGCTGTTGGCACAGTTTCCTGAGCTGTACATGGAAAAAATTACCTCACTATTTCAGCGAGGATGCTATTCTATTCTCTGCAGAAATCACCCTAAATGGTTTCTGCATTGCAGCAAGATTGGTCGGAAGCCAAAAGGTTTTCCTGGCAGACATGAGAACAGGTTTTCCAGGCCTGGGGAGAAAGAAAACAGCTGGTGTTTTATTTTCTAGGTGTCTGCCGATAGAAAAAAAATAATTTATGGTAATATACATACGTTTGTACACCACCAAGAGAGCTGCTTTTCACTTGAGTCTCAAAGTCTACAGGAATGCGGTTTCACTGTTAGAGTAGTATTCTGGGAGAAATAGCATTTGCCACAACTCAATCAGTAACAGTCCTTCCAGACACACACTATATATTTTACACAGTTCTAAACAATACAGGAAACCATTTGCCCCATCAAGTCTACACCTGCTCCGTTTCCCTGACTAATTTCCCCTAAAATCTATGGTCACCCTGCTCTAGGATAGATAGTGTTTCGTTGGAAAGCCCTATTTGGTCAGCCTGCTATAGGAAAGATGGAGTTAAGCTGGAATGATTTACAAGAATATTGCATGGACTTGAGGGTCTGACCTATAGGGAGAATTTGGGCAGGCAAGAACATTATTCACTGGAGCTTAGGAAGTAGAAGGGTGTTTAGAGATACAGAGTGGAAACAGGCCATTCGGCCCATCGGGTCCATGCCGACCACTGGTTCTATCATACACACTAGGAACAATTTACAGAAGCTAATTAACCTACAAACCTGCATGTCTGTAGAATGTGGAAGGAAACCAGAGCACCTGGAGAAATGCTTATTTTCTCCCCATATTCCCATAACCCTCCCATCCACCTACAGAAGGAAATATTTATAGCGACCAATTAATTTACAGACCCGCAAATCTTTTGGGATGTGGGAGGAAACTGGAGCACCCAGAGGAAACCCATGTGGTCAGAGGAAGAAAATACAAACTCCATAACACCAGCACCAAAGATCTTGATTGAACTCTGGTCACTAGAGTCTGTAAGGTAGCAGCTCTACTAGCTACACGCTGCATTGCAGTGCCGTCCACATTGAAAAGACAAGCAGGATGGTAAGTTAAATGGTTATTATAAATTACCACAAGTATCGGTGGGTGTCAAGAGCCAAGAGTCAAGAGGGCTTAATTGTCATATGTACTTCAGCGGAACAATGAAATTCTTAATTGCAGTGGCACAGTGGCGCAGCAGTAGATTTACTGTCTTACAGCGTCAGAGACCCAGGTTCGATCCTAACGACAGATGCTGTAACAATGGAGTTTACACGTTCTCCCTGTGACTATGTGGGTTTCCACCGGGTGCTCTGGTTTCCTCCCACATTCCAAAGACATGTAGGTTTGCAGGATAATTGGCTTCTGTAAATTGCCCCTAGAGTGTAGGATGCAAAACTAGGATGACATAAAACTAGTGTGCAGGAGATAATTGGTTGGCACAGACACGATGGGCCGAAGAGGCCTGTTTCCGCGCTGTAGTTTTGTGTAGTGTTCAAGATCATGATGGATGTTGGGAAGACGCTATTCGTGAAGCTGGTGGTCAAGGTATTCAGTGGCTTATACCTTGTTCCCAATGGTAGGATGTAGTGGGTTTTTGATGATAACAGCTGCCTTTTTGAGGCAAAGCCTTTAAAAGACCCTTTGAGAGTGGAGAGGTCAGTACCTGCATGGACATAACGTGCACACACACATACATGTGCAAGCATGCACACACACACACACACACACACCCACACACACATATACTGTACACACACACACACATGTCCAAACTGTGTATAGTTCTGGGCAAGAAGTAATTGCAGTGGAGAAAGTGCAAAAGAGATTTACCAGGATGTTGCTTGGATACAACATATTAGGTATGAGGAGAGACTGGATAGGCTAGGTTTGTATTTCTTGGAACAGAGGATGCCAATGGAGGTGGGTGAGTGCGAACCTTTCCCCAAAGAAGAGATATGTAAAACTCAAGGACATTGAGGGTAGGATGTTTAGAGGGGATCTGAGGAAGAACGTTATCATCTAGAGGGTGGTTGGGAACTGGAACACACTTCCTGAATAGGTGGTGGAAACAGGTATGCCCACAACATTTAGAAAGTATCTTTACAAGCACTTGAATGGCCAAAGCATGGATAGATATGGATCAAGTCCTGGGTCATCACAGTGGCGCAGTAGTGGAGTTGCTACCTTACGGCGGCAGAGACCCGGGTTCTCCGGGTGCTCTGGTTTTCTCCCACACTCCAAAGATGTACAGGTTGGTAGGTTAATTGGTAATTCAGTAGGTGAATGCAGTAAAATTGTAAATTGTCCCCAGTGTGTAGGATAGTGCTAGTGTATGGGATGACCATTTGGTCAGCATGGACTCTGTGGGCAGAAGGGCCTGTTTCTGTGCTTTATCTAAAAAGTCTAAAAGTGTTAGTCAATATGATAGTAACTGGTTGGTATGGACATGGATGGCTGCAGAACCTGTTTTTGTGTTGTCTAACTCTATGAATCTATCACAAAGGATCTTCGTGGATAGTGGAAGCAAATAGTATATTTCCATTCCCTCACTAGTGCCGAGAGAGCAAACAGTCCCCTGTTATAGTGATTAATTGCTGTCAATCACCAGGGAGTAGGCTTGCTTTTGGTGCGTTCCCCAAAGGCAAATGCATGATATCATTGCTCAATAATACCCAGAGATTTGTTTAAGAGCAGATTGGAAGAGCACTGCACCAGCAGAGAAATGTTCTGATCAACCAGAAATAAACATCCTAAAACCAAGGGAAAGATAGAACTCCCAATTATCTAGCAGCATGAGCACAATGGCATGTTTTAATGTTCAGAAAGAACTCATTAGGCAATTCAGCTGAACTGCATGTTGTGTTCTAGCCCAAACTTCAACCTGAGGATGGCACAGTGGTCCAACTGGTAGAGCCGTTTCCTCACAGGATCAGAGACCCAGGTTCAATCCTGACCTCGGGTACTTTCTGTGTGGAGTTTGCACAAGATCACATGGGCTTCCTCTGGGTGCTCTGGTTTTCTATCACATCCCAAAATATCCACAGGTGCAAAGGTTAATTGGCCTCTGTAAATTGCCCCTCAGGTGTAAGTGAAAGGGGATGGGTGAGTTGATGAGATTTTATGGGATTAATGTTGGGTAAGTGTAAACAGGTGGTTGCTGGTCAGCATAGACTCAGTGGGCCGAAGGGCCTTGTTTTTGTGCTGCATCTCTTTATGACCCTATGACTGGATTTCCTCAGTGTTGCTGTCTTGGCTTCTCCCTTGTGAATCTTTGGAGTTCTCTACTTTGGATGGTCTTGAAGGGGAGATCGTTAGAAGCATTTAAGATGGAGTTTGATACATTTTTCAAAGTTCAGGAAATGGAGGATGATGGGGACCTGGCATGACAGAGGGATTCGGGCCTGGGACAGATCAAAAGGGTAGGAAAGGCTTAAAGAGCCGAGTGGCCTACTCCTGCTCCTATCTTCTTGTATCCCATGTGCTCTCATATCTCAGGGTCAAATTCAGAGAAGCCTCATTCAACTAGGAGAGAGAGTAACTGGTGTGGGTAGAAGATTTGGGTCAGATCTTCTATGGCCCTGAAATGGCTGTTTGCAGGACAAACATGCTCCAGCAAATGTGGCCCGGTTTACAGCCTGATTGATTGATTAATGGATAGTTTATTGTCATGTGTACTTGGCACAGTGAAATTCTTTGTTTTGCTCACAGTACACGAGTATACCAAGAGTCACCATGTAAAGGCCACCAATAAAAGTATTCAATATAGTCCCTCTTCCTTCTCCCCCCCCCCCCCCCCCCCCCACCCCCCACCACCACCCTCCTTCCCCCCCCCCACCCCCCACCCCACCCCCAGCCGCTCTTAGTTTTTGGCAACCCCCTCCGCGCTGGGTCCTTCTTTGTTCTCAGTGCTGGAACCTCGGCGTATCACTGGGATTCTGGCTCTCGTTTCATTGGCATCAATGAATGCAGAATATGGCTAGTCTCAATGTATCTTTGCAACCAGCCCAAAATTTTAAATAGTGTTAAATAAGTTATAAATATCCATTTTATCCAAAAAAAAGAATTGAAAAAGCTCAGATACAGTTGAAGCCAATTAAAACATCTAATCCATCTTAATTAAATGATAACAAAAGCATACTTACCTTTCTGGCCAGCAGGCGATGTTTCCCATTCACATTAGTGGGTTTGCTCTACCTGTGCCAGATTAAACTTGGCACGGCTTCAGTGGACAGGTCCAGCAGCTGACAGGTGGAAAGGCTGCAGATGTTTGCATTGCCCCATCGGACTTCACTGGTGCAGCATAGGGGCAGCTGGCAATGTAGGAGACTGGGCAGGAGGTGCTGCCATTGGCTTCGATCCACGATTGCACTGAAAACCATGAATTTTGCTGATAAATATGCAGACGTCTTGCGATTCGCACTGGGACCAGATCGATATATTTGTCCCATAAGTTATACCTACTCTTAACCAAGTTGCATTTCCACTCTGCATTGGAATGCAGTTAGAAAGGATGTTGAGTTGAGTTTTGTTTCGTTTAGTGTAGTTTAAATATACAGCATGGAAACAATCCCTTCAGCCCACCGAGTCCGCGCCAACCAACGATGACCTGTATACTAGTTCTGTTTTCCCACTTTCACATCATGCACATGCGGGACAATTTACAGAAGCCAATTAATCTACAAACCTGCATGTCTTTGGAATGTGCGAGGAAACCGAAGCAAACTTTGAATGCTGCAGTGGCTGTCTGTATGTTATACATTCTCCCTGTGACCACATGGGTTTTCTCCAGGTGTTCGGGTTTACCCCCACATTCTAAAGGACCCAAGGGAACCTCCATACAGTCTTAGAGAGAATGTGCAAACTCTGCACAGAGGTCACATAATGGAGAATACGCCCCCAATCTCCATCTATGGGGACACTGTGGAGAGAGTGTCCAGTTTTAAGTTTCTGGGCACTCACATTTCAGAGGACCTCACATGGTCCACCAACACCGCTGCGCTGGTCAAAAAGGCACAGCAACGACTGTTCTTCCTGGGAACATTAAAAAAGACTGGTCTGCCCCAACAGCTGCTGACAACCTTCTACCGCTGCACCACAGAGAGCATATTAACGTATTAATTTAGCATATTAATGAGCGCAGAAGATCATTGGGACACAGCTACCAGCCTTGGAGGGCATCTACCACACACGGTGCCTCAGGAAGGCCGTCAGCATCCATAAAGTCTCCTCACACCCTTGTAATGGGCTGTTCGAACTACTTCCCTCCGGCAGACGTTACAAGGCCTTCTACGCCCGAACCTCCAGACTCAGGAACAGCTTCTTTCCCAGAACTATAGCGGCTCTGAACTGGCCCTGCTGAGTGCAACCCCCATCCCCCATCCCCCTGGACTGTCTCCCTCGGTTGGTCACGTCACACAGACACATCTGCACTTTAGTCTGTTTGAACTGTTTTACTGTTGTAATGTTCTTTTTACAAACCATGTTTCTCGGGGTATCTAAATCTAAATTTTATTAGTTATTTAAGTTATGACATCGGATGGAAGCTGCAAACCCAAATCTCGTTGCACTTGTGTGCAATGACAATAAAATATATTATTATTATTATTATTATTATTATTATTATTATTATTATTATTATTATTGGAGGCCGGGGTTGAACCAGATTGCAGGAGATGTTAGCTACGTTGTTACATTGTTCTATCCCATTAGCTAAAGGCGCTTAAGGAAACAAAGTTCTGGAGTAACTCAGCGGGTCAGGCAGCATTTCTGGAGGTCATGGATAGGTAATGTTTCGGATTGGGACCCTTCAGGTTGAAGAAGAAGATGAGGTTGAGGCTTTCAAAATTATGAATGGGTTGGGTGGGGTGGGGTGGCTGTGGAGAGAATGTTTTCAATTATCCTTCTAACCATGAAAGTTATTCCCATTGAACAAAGAATGAAGGAAAAGTCTCTTTCTGTATAAAGTGTAGAACTCACTACTGCAAACACTGGTGACAGCAAATATCTTAAAAGCTTTCAGAAGGAAACTGGAAGAGTTCTTGAAAGAAAAAATAAGCAGTTACATGGAGAGTCTGAGATGTGGAGGTAGCACCCAGTCTACTCACAACTGTGTGGACAAATTATGTTCTAACTCCAATAATAAATTTCAGGTGACTACCACAGTGCGTTGGATCTCAAAGGATGATGAGGCAGAACACAGGAAGGAGACATTGAGCCTGGTACATGATATTAAGACAACAACCTCTACCTCAATGTCGGCAAAACAAAGGAATTTTGTTTAGTTTGGTTTCATCTTTAGTTTAGAGATACAGTGTTGAAACAGGCCCTTCGGCCCACCACGTCCGTACCAACTGACGATCATCCGTACTCTTGTTCTATTCCTCGCACTAAGGACAATTAACAGTGATGCTACAGCAAAACAGACACATCAATGCCTCTATTTCCTGAGAGGATTAAGGATTTCTTCAATGATTCCCACCAAGATGCAGCATAGGAAGCATCATATCGGGAAGCATCAAGACTTGGTTTAGCCAACTGCTCTGCCCAAGCCACAAGAAATTGCAGTGAGTTGTGGATCCCTAAGAAAGCAGACAATGTAATCAAGAACCATCTACTCCCAGTCATTCCAATAGACAATAGACAATAGGTGCAGGAGTAGGCCATTCAGCCCTACGAGTCAGCACCGCCATTCACTGTGATCAAGGCTGATCGTACACAATCAGTACCCCATTCCAGCCTTCTCCCCATATTCCCTAGCTCCACTATCTTTAAGAGCTCTATCTAACATTCTCTTGAAAGCATCCAGAGAATTGGCCTCCACTGCCTTCTGCGGCAGAGAATTCCACAGATTCACAACTCTCTTGGTCTGATCTTTGCAGGATCGAACATGTGAACGTACATTGGACTTTTGAATTTAACAATCTAATAGGATATTGTTCATAGGTAGAGGCGTTCATAAGTCAGGCATTTGTAGCCTGTGGTAGCCTGTACTTTGTGATTACATTTTCTTGCTCCTTCACACTTTCAGTGTCAGTACGTGAGTTTCAGACCTTCAATAGTCTCTAAATGAAATATTTCTCCCTCAGCACAGTGGCGCAGCGGTAGAGTTGCTGCCTTAAAGTGCCAAAGACCCTGGTTCAACTGCGACTGCGGGTGCTGTCTGTACAGAGTTCATACGTTCTCCCTATGACCATGTGGGTTTTCTCCGGGTGCTCCAGTATCCTCCACAACTTCAAATATGTACAGGTTTGTAGGTTAATTGGCTTATGTAAATTGTCTCTCGTGTGTAGGATAGAGATAGTGTATGGGGTGATCGCTGGTTGGTGCAGACTCGGTGGGCTGAAAGTCCTGTTTCCATGCTGTATCTCTAAAGCTTAAAGTCCTTTCTTTTCTTTTATTTACCTACCTATAGCCAGCAGTTAGAATAAGGGTTCTGACCTGAATTGTCACCTAGTCACATTCTCCAAAGATGTTGCCTGACCCGTTAATTTACTCTAGCACTTTGTGTCCTTTTGCCAATAGTTATTGATCTCTCTGGTGAGAGAACTAGCACCCTCTCATCCAGTCCATGTTGGCATCTCATCATTTTCTCCATCTCATTTTAATTTTCCCCTCAGCGTCCAAAGCCAATAACCGCTGCTCAGCCAAACTTTCTACACAACTAACATTCTCTAGTCCTGGCAAACTCACAAAATCGTCTGAACCTCTCTGGCGCTATCTTTCTGTAATGTGGTATTCAGAACTATGTGTAGAGCTCTAAGCTGCTGTTTGAGTATGACTTCCTTGTTGATCTAATTTGTGCTTCAGCCAGAGTAAGAATGCATTCCACATGCCTGTGTAACCATCTTGTATATTTCCCCTGCTACCTTTAGCAATCATAAATTCATCAGTTCATAAGTTATAGGAACAGAAGTGGGCCATTCGGCCTATCAAGTTTACTCCACCATTCAATCATGGCTGATCTATCTTTCCCTCTCAATCCCGTTCTCCTGCCTTCTCCACATAATCCCTGACACTCACACTAATCAAGAATTAGGTGATCTCCGTCTTAAAAATAGATGGGGACCCGGTATAATCCTGACTATGGGTGCTGTCTCTACGGAGTTTGTACGTTCTCCTCTGTGTGGGTTTTCTGCTCTGGTTTATTCCCAAGCCCCAAAGACGCACAGGTCTATAGGTTCATTGGCTTCTGTAGATTGTTAATTGTCCCTTGTGTGTGGGATAGGACCAGTGTACATGGTGATCGCTGGACGGCAGCGACTCAGTGGGCCCTTGACTTGGCCTGCGCAGTCTTCTGTGGCAATAAATTCAGAAGATTCACCAGACTTAAGACTAAATAAATTTCTCCTCAATTTTCTTTCTAAATGAATGTCCTTTTATTCTGAGGCTATGACCTCTGGCCCTTGACTCTCCCACTAGTCTAGATTAGTGGTGGGTAGTCCATTTATTCCTGCAACTTTTTTGCTGTGACCTCTGCCTTAGTTTTTCTAACTCTGAAGTTTGGATGTCTTGAGAGCCATACAATTGGCAATCTCCGGCAGTCATGCATCTGCGTAATTTGGAACCAGGCCCTTAGTTCCAGATCAAAGCTGAGCCACATGAATCCCTCACAAACTTCCAAGATCAAGTATTATAAAATCACACCGTTCATTTTAAAGAATGATTTCATTAGCTTGATTAGGAATAAGATCACTTGTTGACATTTTACTGGAAAAAGCTATTGCATTGCACTGAACCCATAACTAAATCCATCCTTAGGATTGTGATATCTGATACGCTCGTTAAAAAGGATTCAAAATAAAAGTTGGCAATACATATTTTATTGTTTTTTATTAAATACTTCAAACAAAGAAATGTCGTCATTTATCTTTATCCAAGAATGTCTCTCATTTTAGAAAAAATAAAATAAGTCCAGGTGGAAATGAATTCTTGACACACAGACCAAAATGTGTGTCTGTAAGCGGCTGCCTATACTGTGCGTAGATTTCAAATATACAGAGAAATTCCCAAGGGCCATCTGAAGTTTTGTGGTTAGTACACTCTACACCAAGACGTCATATTGCTGCATTCTTTTCATTAAGGCTAGGAATATCACTCTCAACAGCTCACTGTATGCACCGCAACATGGTGAATTGTCCTTTCATTTTACAAAAGATGGAGAACTTATATTGCACCACATGGTTATAGCAAGTCAAGGTGTGTGCGTCCTTTTCCGAACTCACTTTGTCCAGATGCAAGAGTGTTTTATTGTCACGTGCCCCAAAAAGGATCAAAGAAATTCCTACTTGCAGCAGCACCGCAGATATGTAAGGCAAATAAACAAACAATAATAGTGCAAAGTCAAAAATAATGTCCTCAAGTCTATATTTTGTGCCTGTCTTCAGTGTTTAATAGCCTGATGGTTGTAAGAGATAAGCTGCTTCTGAACCTAGTTGTTACAGTTTTCAGTTTCCTATACCTTCTTCCTGATGGCAGGAGAGAGATGAGAGCGTGGCTAGGGTTGTGTGGGTCTCTGATGATGCTGGCTGCCTTTTTGAGGCAGCGACTCCTGAAGATCCCTTTGAAGGTGGGGAGTTTATTGTATTCTATGCACCTAAAAGGAAATAAATCTATGCATCTAAAATAAAACTGATGTTCAACTGCCCAATAAGGATTCTGCTTTTATGTCCCCAACTGGAGGGCATTCATTACATTCTGAATGAAGTCTTGAATCAGGATCTGTTTAACTTAAATTACTTATGAAGAAGGCCATTCTTCTCCTTGGGCTCCATACCAGCTCACAGCAGAACCATCTTCCCACCCTTCTTATTTCCCTGTTACCCTGCAACTTATTCTATCTCATATTCTTATCACTCTTTCACAGATTCTTTTTAAAGAATAGTTTAATTTTCCATGAAAAAAATAACCCTTAAATGCACAGTGGCACAGTGGGAGAGATGGGAGAGCTGCCGCCCAACAGTGCCGGAGACCGGGTTCGTTCCTGACCTCCAATGCCATCTGTTTGAAGTTTGCACATTCTCCTTGTGACCGCGTGGGTTTCCTCCATGTGCTCTGGTTTCTTCCCAAAGATGTGTGGGTTTGGTCTTTGTAAATTGCCCCTAGTATGTAGGAATTGGATGAAGAAGTGGGATAACATAGAATTAGTGTGAATAGGTGGGCCCTAGGGCCTATTTCCAAGCTGTATCTGTAAATTAACTAAACTAAATGAATCAAAGCAACATGCTTTATTAAAGGTAACTTCTATGCAAATTCCTCAGCAATCATACTTAGTTTTGAAACATTTCTAAAAAAATACACTATGTATATTTGGGCATGTGAAAGGGAGAAAAGCAACAACTCCGTACTTTTATATCATCAACAATGGCTGGCATGTGTTAAATTGACAATCTTAAGGAATTCAGTCCTCTCTATATTCCAGTCGCTCAATGGGCATATAATATATGCCAACTTACCCATTCACTGTCTCATCCAGTAACATCTGAAGAAGCAACCCTTGGAGACATAATGTTACAATTTGCCATGGGTTTTCAACTGAATAGGCCAATAATAATAAATAAACGGTAATAATAAACAGATTCTATGTTTGCCTTTTAACGGAGGCATTGATAGAAATTCTTTCTCAATAATTGAATTGATAAATGCAATTAATATTTGGTAGCCATCTGTACAAACTGGCAGATCGCGGTTGGGTCATTTTCACAAAAGGAAATATCAAAATATTGCAAATTCTGGAACTTGAAATTGTGGAAATACTTGGCAGCAAGATTGGAAAAAGGCACAGAATTATTTTTTCAAGTGAATATCCCTTTAGCAGACACTCTCGGTCCTTAAAACAAATTAAAGCTTATTTACATGAACTGCCATTACATCAGATACAATATTATAATATTTTTAACAAGATGAAAATCTTGTTAAAAAGTTATTAATGGTCTATCATATTTCATTTTCTAAAATCGTCTGCATTCTAATCTTCATTTCAGCCTTGATAATTTTTGATACGCTGGTTAGAAATTGTGCAATGTTACATTGTGTTTTTCTGTCTGATGGGATGAGATTGGAGCTCAGGCTACAAGGTGGCATTGTTGTGGCAGGATCCCTTTGAACGGCTGCCTGTGGGGACTTTGCATGGTTTCTCTGTGACCACATTGGTATTGGTATTGGTATTGACTTATTATTGTCACTTGCAACAACAAACAGTGAGAAACTTTGTTTTACGTGTTATCCAGACACATCTTACCATAGATGAGCACAATGAAACCATGCACAAGTACACATTAGTGCAAAGGGAGAAATAAGCCGTATGCACTGTTGCACCTTCAAAGAAATTGCAGATAAATACAAAAGTACAAGATGAGATTTGAAGACTATACTCTTAGCTTATGAAGATACAGGTAGCAGCAAGGAAGAAGCTATTCCTAAATCTGGTGCTACCTGCGACCAAGCTTTTGTACCTTGAGCCCAATGGGAAAGTGGTATTTGATTATGTAGCAATAAGGAACTGCAGATGCTGGTTTACCAAAAAACCCACAATGTGTCTTTAAGGCACAGAGACTGCCTATTAAGTACGGGTGTCTAGGGTTATGGAGGGAAGGTAGTAGAATGGGGTTAGGAGGGAGAGATAGATCAGCCATGATTGAATTGAAGAGTATACTTGAAGGGTTGAATGCCCTAATTATGCCCCATTTAATGTAAAAATAAGGTACTTTAATTGTTTTGCTTATCCCTTATGGCTGTTGCTGAGACAGTAATTTTAAAACTATGACCGTATACCTGCTGGAGTTAATGACTCAGGCTGAACATGGTCAGCCTAGCAGCCTCCTTGGATAACATGGGATGTGTGATGTTTCAGGTTGGGACACTTCTTCAGAGTGGTTTCAGGTCGGGACACTTCTTCAGAGTGGTCGTTCATTATGTAGAAACAAAGAACTGCAGGTGCAGGTTTATACCAAAGATAGATACAAAGTGCTGGAGTAACTCAGCGGGTCAGGTAGCATCTCTGGTAAAAAAAAAGATGCCACTTTTGGGGTCCCGACCCAAAACGTCACCCATCCTTTCATCGTTTTCTCCAGAGATGCTGTCTGACTCGCTGTTACTCCAGCACTTATGTTGGCTGTTTTCACGAGGCAGTGCAGTGTAGATGGAGTTGATGGGGGGGTGGAGGAGGGGAGTGGGGGTTGGGGGGTGATAGCATGGTTATCAAACTGGTTAGCATGATAGACTGGGTTACATCCTCAACTCTCTGCAATTTCTTGACGACTTGGGAAAAGCAGTTGACAAACCAAGTTCTACAGTACATCCTTGGAAATTGGTAGGGGGCATGGAAGACAAGCCAAATTTCATTGGTCTTCTGAGGCCGTAGAGGCAGTGGTGTGTCTCCTTGCCCGCAGCATGTTGTTTGACCTGGATTGAATAGATGGTGATATTTATAGAAGTGTTACAACTCCATTCTTGCTATTGAGGGAGTGCAGCGTAGGTTTACAAGGTTAATTCCCAGGATGGCGGGACTGTCATATGCTGAGAGAATGGAGCCGCTGGGCTTGTACACTCTGGATTTTATAAGGATGAGAGGAGATCTCATTGAAACATATAAGATTGTTAAGGGCTTGGACACACTAGAGGCAGGAAACATGTTCCTGATGTTGGGGGAGTCCAGAACCGTTTAAGAATAAGGAGTAAGCCATTTAGAACAGAGACAAGGAAACACTTTTTCTCACAGAGGATGGTGAGAATTCTCTGCCTCAGAGGGCGGTGGAGGCAGGTTCTCTGGATGCTTTCAAGAGAGAGCTAGATAGGGCTCTTAAAAATAGCGGTGTCAGGGATATGGGGAGAAGGCAGAAATGGGGTACTGATTGTGGATGATCAGCCATGATCACATTGAATGGCGGTGCTGGCTCAAAGGGCCAAATGGCCTGCTCCTGCGCCTATTGTCTATTGTCTGTTGTCTAACTGCAGATAACCTAGAAGTGCAAGGGCTGCAATAATATAGACTAGGAGACATGGACTACACCTTGTGGCTTTTACTTGGGTGCTCCAGTCTACTTCCACATTCTGAAGATGTATGGGTTGGTATGTTAATTGGCCACTGTATTTTGCCCTTAAAGGGCCTGTCCCACTGCGGCAACCTAATTCGCGAGTTTAGAAGAGTTTGCCCCCGACTCATACTCACAGCACGGTTGGCACGAGGTCCTAGGAGGTCTTTGTAACTCTCCTTCATGCTCGAGAGTAGTCCCTGCATACTCGAGGTCTCAACTAGGTCGCAACATTTTTTTCAACATGCTGAAAAATGCCCGCAAGTCAAAAAAGGTTGCCATGGAAAAATTGTAGGTAATCAAAGGCAATCAAACGTAATCGGAGGAAGTCGAAGGTAAAGCTTGTTGAGAAAAAATAGATAAGCAAACCGACCGGTAATGTTACATGCCTGCTAAATTTTATTACAAGTTGACTGGCTTCTTAAAAGTGTCTCCACTCATTCTCCCCCCCCCCCCCCCCCTCCCCACTTCTCTCCCCTTCTCTCCCCCTCTCTCTCCCCCTCTAAAGGACTTACCGTTACTGTGCCAGCCGTCTTTTACCTTCCTGTTCATCGCGGATGTGAATTTCAGACAGCGCTCCCCCGCTTTCCCTGGCCACCGCATTTGCGATGTGTTTGTGTTTGTGATGTGTGTGTGTGTGTGTGTGTGTGTGTGTGTGTGTGTGTGTGTGTGTGTGTGTGTGTGTGTGTGTGTGTGCGTGTGTGCGCGGGCGGGTGTGTGTGTGTGTGTTTGTGTGGGTGTGGGTGTGTGTGTGTGCAGACGGTCAATCCGGCTCACGGTTTCATCGCTGACGGTCGATCCAGCTCGAGGTTATTGAAACGAGTGCCCTCGAGCTTGAAGGTCGAAGACAGTAGCTAAAAAGTCGCTGGACAGGCCCTTTAGTGAGTAGGTGGAGGAGTCTAATCTGGAGGGGGTTGACAAGACTATGAGGAGAATAAAAAATGTGTTTAATGTAGAATTAGTGTGAATGATCAGTGCTGACTCGTAGGGTTGAAGGGCTTGTTTATGTGCTCTATGATGCTATAACTCTAATGCAGGTCCTGACATCCCTACCATTTGGAATTTTAAGGGCAATTTTCTTTAAGGTCAGTGGTGAGAGCCCTTTGTTGATGGCTGACTTCTAATTCCAGGCCAATGTTGTTGGGCGAAGAGAGGCAAGTAAATCAGTTGAAAAGCAACATTTGAAACTTAAATGTAAGTGGCTATATATTCAGTCTTTACAGGGTTGGCTTGGTCTGTTGCAAAAGCAATTTGGTTGGAATCTTGAGGAATAATCTCCCAAAAAACGCTATGAGCATGAGATGGATATAAAAGTAAAATTCCTGGTTAATCGCAACTGGGGCTGAAACGCCTGACCTTCACTGCCTTCCTGGAGAAGATTAAGACACTCTCAGATTACCAATTGAAAACACAGATGATTTATTTGTCATGCTTATTCCCAAGTGCATTGCAGAATTTTCATAAACTGCAGCTTTTTTTACTCTGGTCGAGAGTAGTTTGTCTAACTCTGCCTGACTGTTAATCAAAGGTCTTTTTTTGGTCTGAAACCAAGGGAAGGTATTTGAGGGGAAAGGTATTTTTATTGTTAATTGTACACTGAAGAAAAACTTGAGATGTGGCTTGACAGCTTGTCCATATCAAGATGGGAGACTTGTTTCCCCAAAGTTAGACTTGGGGAAAGCTGGACTTAAGGAAAGCTGGATGAGAATTTCCACTGATGGTCCTTCGCATGTGAATTTCCAATAAAACATGTGTGTGCAGACAATGTGCTGATAATTGGGAATGTGTAATTGATAGTTTGTGTGGATATGGTGCATCAAAGCACTGTACGACGACTCTGCAACTCTATGAAATCAACCACAACAAGATTGAATCGCGGTTTCACAGCAAGACAACCACTTAGAAGGTGAAAATTCCACAGGGATTCTGCAACACACCTATGACAGCTCTGTAGGAGGATGTAGCACACACACAGTATTCCCTGGGGTGTTCACTGATGCTAAGGCAGACGGTCTGGAGAGAAAGCAGAGAATTTCTGTTTTACCTGGGTTTAACTGTGATTCCCACATAGATGAATAGTTTTAAGTGAGTGTAAATTTTGGCTTTATATTCCTTGTAACGGAAATAATCCTCTTTATTTTCAACAAAAATATTAGTGTTTAGCTTACTTTAGAGGTATTGTATGGAAACAGGCCCATCTGCCCACTGAGTCTATGCTGTCCGATGATCGCCCGTACGCCAGTTCTGTGTTATCCTAGTTTCGCATCCTGCACATCCTGCACACCAGGGACAATTTACAGAAGCCAATTAACCTGCAGACCTGCACATCTTTGGAATGTGGGAAGAAACCGGAGCACCCGGAGGAAACACACACAGTCACAGGGAGAACGTACAAACTCCGTACAGAAACCACCCGGGGTCAGGATCGAACCAAGGTCTCTGGCGCTGTTAGGGAGCAACTCTACCGCTGTGCCACTGTGCCACATTGGGTTTTAGTTGTTCTCCAGCAAATCTAGATAGATTGTACTACTTTTCTTTTAGATTTTTCTCTTGTACGCAGATTTGCTTAAGAGATATGGACATTGCTGACAAGGCCAATGTTATTGCCTCCCTCTAATTACTTAGCAACATCTTAAACTGCTGCAGTTCATTCTAAATGGAAGCATTATTGGCCTGGGAATTTTAGGATTTGGACTTGTTACCAATGAAGGAACGGCAATATAGTTAGAAGTCAATGTAATGGATCCATAGTAAATTGTGCCATTTGTAACCAGTTCAGTACTGTGGGAGTTTTACTGACTGCTCATTCCCTGTCACTATTCAGCAAGCAAACCAATTTGAAGTTTCATGTGTTTTGATAGAAGGAGAAAAAGATGAACAACAACAACCACAACAACGGCAACAGCAGCAACAACAAGCAAATTACAAAGTGTTGGAGGAATTCACCAGGCCAGCTAGCACTTGGGGACAGAAATGTCAGGTGACCATTTGGGTTGGAACCACTCTTCAGACCAAAAGAAGGGTCCCGACCTAAAAGATCGCCTGGATCTGAAGAAGAGTCACAACCCAAAGTGTTACCTGTCCATTCCATCCTGAGATGCTGCCTGACCTGCTGAATTCCTCCAGCACTGTGTGTTTTGATCAAGATTTTAGCATCTGCAGTTCCTCGTGTCTCCAACAGCAATAAAATGCTCTTCTGTGTCAGAATGTTATAGCCAGGCATTGTCCCACCCTCACCTCTTGTCTAGCTTACTTCCCCCCCCCCCCCCCCCCCCCCCCCCCCCACAACCCACTACAATCAGTCTGAAGAGAAGTCCCGACCTGAAATGTTGCCTATTTATGTCCTCCAGAGATGCTGCCTGACCCGCAGAGGTACCCCAGCAGTTAGTCTTCTGCACCAGTACGCATGTTGTCCAAAATGTGTTTCAGAATAGCATGAAAGGCTTATCGGGGCATTAGGGGGTTGGTTCTTTCAGACATTAAATTGAAATGCTGTCCATTATCTTGGATGGTTGCAAAACACAATCCCAAGGCACTATGTAAAGAAGAGCAGAGGACTTTTCCCAGCATATATTTGATCCTCGGGCAAAGCTACTGCAATGAGAGAGAAATTCATTGTAAAATGCCAGCACTAAATGCATGTGAGAACATCAGCCTCCAGTTGTGTTGACCTTGATCATCCAGTTCAATGGCTTCAATGAATTTACTGTTTTTACGTACAGTGTATTCAGAAAGTATTCAGATCCCTTCACCATTTCCACATTTTGTTACGTTACAGCCTTATTTTAAAATGGATTAATTTCATATTTTTTATCATCAATCTACACACAATATCCCAGAAAGAAGAGCAAAAACAGGTGTTTAGAAATGTTTGCAAAGTAATTAAAAAGAAATAACTGCAATATCACATTTACATAAGTGTTCAGGTCCTTTGCTATGACACTCAAAATTGAGCTTAGGTTCATCCAGTTTCCATTGATTATCCTTGAGATGTTTCTACAACTTGATTGGAATCAACCAATGGTAAATTAAATTGATTGGAAATGATTTGGAAAGGCACACACCTGTCTACACAAGGTCCCACAGTTGACAGTGCATGTCAGAGCAAAAAACAAGCCATGAAGACGAAGGAATTATCCGTAGATCTCCGAGACAGGATTGTGTCAATACATAGATCTGGGGAAGGGTATAAAATAATTTCTGCAGCATTGCAGGTCCCGAAGAGCACAGTGGCCTCCGTCATTCTTAAATGGAAGAATTTTGGAACCACCAGGATTCTTCATAGAACTGGCCACCCGGCCAAACTGAGCAATCGGAGGACAATAGACAATCGACAATGTGCAGGAGGAGGCCATTCGGCCCTTTGAGCCAGCACCGCCATTCATTGTGATCATGGCTGAACATCCACAATCAGGATTGTGGATCATGGTCAGGGAGGTGACCAAGAACCCGATGGTCACTCTAACAGTTTTCCACAAAGTTCCTCTGTGGAGAACCTTCCAGAAGGACAACTATATCTGCAGCACTCCACCAATCAGGCCTTTTTGTTAGAGTGGCTAGTCAGAAGCCACTACACAGTAAAAGTCACATGACAACCCGCTTGGAGTTTTCCAAAAGGTATGAGAAACAAGATTCTCTGGTCTGATAAAACGAAGATTGAACTCTTGGGCCCGAATGCCAAGCGTCACGTTTGGAGGAAACCAGGCACCACTCATCACCTGGCCAAAACCACACCTACGGTGAAGCATGGTGGTGGCAGCATCATGCTGTGGGCATGTTTATCAGCAGTAGGAACTGGGAGACTAGTCAGGATCGAGGGAAAGATGAACGGAGCAAAGTACGGAGAGATCCTTGATGAAAACCTGTTCTGAGTATTCTGGACCTCCGACTGGGATGGAGGTTCACCTTACAACAGGACAACTAGCGTAAGCACACAGCCAAGACAACGCAGGAGTGGCTTTGTGACAAGTCTGTGAATGTCCGTAAGTGGCCCAGCCAGAGCCCGGACTTGAACCCAATCGAACATCTCTGGAGGGACCTGAAAATAGCTGTGCATCGACGCTCCCCGTCCAACCTGACAGAGCTTGCGAGGATTAGCAGAGAAGAATGGGAGAAATTACCCAAATACAGGTGCGCCAAGCTTGTAGCGTCATACCCAAGACTTGAGGCTATAATTGCTGCCTAACGTGCCTCAACAAAGTACTGAGCAAAGGGTCTGAATACTTATGTAAATGCGATATTTCAGTTATTTCGTTTTAATTACTTTGCAAACATTTCTAAACCCCTATTTTTGCATTTTTATAATGAGGTATTGTGTGTAGATTGATGGTTTTAAAAAAAATCAATTTTTAGAATAAGGCTGTAAAGTTAAAAAATGTGGAAAAAGTGAAGGGGTTTGAATACTTTCTGAATGCACTGTATGAGACATGGTCTATGCATTAAATAAACACTACTTCTCGTGGCCTTTATCCTGTTGCTGATTATGGAAGTTGAGGAAATCGAGATAAAGCAATACATGATGCGGCATAGGTTTCACTATACCGAGATAGCTCTTTATAAATACACAGCTAAACAAAACAATCTTAAATTACATGCTATTTTGTTTATTGCGTTCAGAGTTCCTATGCTTTCATGTCGAATATTTCATTGATGAATATATTCCACACTGTTCAGAAACTTTGATAAAAGCATCCAGTAGTTGCCACGTTGAAATTCAAACAAACTTGCTCTGTTAAAACAATGAAATGTTTTGCTCCCATTTTGAAAAATCAAATTTAATTTCTATTTGATATATACTTACTTAATGATATATAATTGATATATACTTTGATCAAAGGGTCTGAAGAAGGTTCCCGACCCGAAACGTCACCTATCCATGTTCTCCCAGGATTCTGCTTGACCTGCTCAGTTACTTCCGCAGTTAGATATAGCTCTTGGGGCTAACGGAATCAAGGGATATAGGGAGAACGCAGGAACAAGGTACTGATTATGATGATTATCCATGATCATATTGAATAGCGGTACTGGCTCGAAGGGCAGAATGGACTATTCCTGCACCTATTTTCTATGTTTCTATTTTGTGTCTAGCTTTGGTATAAACCTGCATCTGCAGTTCCTTGTTATTGCATATAAATTTTATTGTTTTGTTTGCTTTGATAACGTAACCAAAGAGTCTTCCATTAGCAATAGTCAGCACACAAAGGCCACAGATTTGGCAAACAAGAAACAAATACGGAGATGGGGGTTGAGGCACGTCACCTCACTCTTCTTGGGCACGGGTATAATTGATGCCCTTTTAAAGCAGGTGGGGACCTCAGACCTCAGAAGTGAGAGGTTGAGAATGTCCGTTAAAACTCCCGCCAGTTGGTCCGCACAGGTTTTTAGAACACGACCGGGTATACCATCAGGTCCAGGCGCTTTTCGAGGGTTCACCCCTCTGAAGGATTTCCTGATGTCGGCCTCTGTGACTGAGACTGAAATACCATCACAGCGAATGGGGGCTCGGGAAGGCACATCAGTATTCTCCCTGTCAAAGCATGCGTAAACCGCATTGAGCTCGTCAGGGAGTGATGTTTCACCGACATTCGAGCTGCCTCCTGGTTTCGCCTTGTGATTGCATTCAGGCCCCGCCTGAAGCCACTGTTAATTAATATTAAATTATATTCCAAGCATTGCATTAATAATTGTCAATGTAGTCTTGCTTTGAATGTAAATATGCATCTAAAGTTGTTTAAAGCCAATAAAAATGCAGGATTTAAAATAAAATGTCACCATGCATATTATTAGACAAACTATGAAAGACGTTTCTTCTTATTATGTATAAAGCAACACATAATAGGTTTCTAAAGGATGTATTTAAGTCTTTGAAAGGAATTACAAGCAGATGGAAATCTACATAGACCTTGAAGGAATCACACATAAAGAGACCACTTAAATCTATTGATTTAGCATTTCAATATTTTGATCTGCCCAAAATTTGTGACTACTTCAAGTGATTTGCTTTCATTGTTAGAGTCAGACTTTTGTTACAATAATAGGTCCCCCTCAGTCATAACTGACCATGGGTGATGCATCCTGGTCGGGTGCAGCCTGGGCGATGTCATATGGAGGACAGGCTGTTGCCCATGCAGCACGTCCCCCCTCTCCACGTCTCTGACCAATCCAAAGGAACAGCAGGGCCGTTACAGATTGGCACCAGTGCCGTCACGGGAGCTGCAAGAGCCAGGTTGTAGACAATGACAAACTGCCTTAGTGACTTCGACTCTTTTAGTGAGGTTTACTCCTGGAGCCTTTTCCATGACTGGATATGGCCACAAGGCAGTGGAGGTTTTAAATCCGAGTTTCCCTCTCCTACATGGACTGCCTTCCCAGGCTGACTAGCCCCATCTGCCAGAATAAGAATAAGAAAATAATGGAAATGCAATGATAACTTAATGAGTTACTGCATAGTTATATATATATTTTTTTACACTTTCTAGTAATTCCTGACCATACGGTAAATGAGTACATTTTCTTGTTAAAAATAATTAGGTGCTGCAAGAAATCTAAATGGTGGGATTAATTCCAACATGGATTTGCAAAATGGTCCAACTGGTTTTGCTCTGGCATAAATTACATAATATAATTCAGAAATAATCCTGTATCTTGCCAAAGTGAAATTTTATTGTCTGGTATTTACTATTCAGAAACCATATGATTTCCTTGGCAGCGATGACTTTCTGAAAAATTTATGAAAAAAACACCTTACCGTAACCTTTTCATGTTTACAATATAATTTATGGAAAGGAGTTAAGGACTGCTCCTCATTAGAAGCAATTCAAAGAAAGTTCACGAGTTTGATTCCAAGAAGAAAATAACTTTTTAATGAGGAAAGGTTGAGCATATTCAGAAGAAAGAAAGGTTTAATTTGACTTTACTGGACTTTATCTTGCACAAAACATTATTCCCTTTATCATGTATCTGTACACTGTGGATGGCTCGAGTGTAATCATGTAGTCTTTCCAGTGACTGGTTAGCACACAACAAAAGCTTTTGGCTGTACCTCGGTACACGTGACAATAAACGAAACAATGCTGAAAATTCTATTCTGCACTCTGTACCTTGCACTTTGGTCCATCTATCGTACTTGAGTTTGAACTGATTGTATCTATGTATGGTAAATTTAAACTGTTTGGATAGCAAACAAAACAAAGCTTTTCACTATACCTCAGTGCATGTGTTAGTAATAAACCTAAACCCAAATCATGTATTAATTTATTCCTATATATTTGAATGGGAAATTCAACTAGTTGATGGAAGTATTTTGGGCATCGACTTTTGTTTTATAGATATAATACCCAGCTAGTGTTGTGCATTTGGAGATAAAAAGTGGATATAGGCCTTCGGCCCCGCCAAGACCATGCAGACCAGCGATCACCCACACACTAATTCTCTCCTACACACTAGGGACAATTTACAGAAGCCAATCGCCCACAAACCTGCAAGTCTTTGGAACTTAGGTGGAAACCGGAGCACCTGGAGAAAACCCAGGGAGAACATACAAATTCCACACAAGCAGTATCCAAGGTCAGGAATGAACCCAGGTCTCTGGCGCTGTAAGGCAGCAACTCTACCGCTGCACCACCTTGCTGGACTTATAAATGCAAGTATATTTTTATATATATATACAGCACAATTTCTCGCTTTATTGTTTTAATAATTCACACACGTAGGTGATGCTCATTTACACAAGTTGGAAAAAGAGAGAAAGGGATGACAAAAGGCTGAAAATATAACTTTCAAGGTGAGGAAAGTTAAAGAGAGATTGTAAGAAGGCGTGAGAAACCAAGCTTCAGTAAAGCCCTGTAGACAAGAATAAGGCTTTTGCATTGAATGCCACAACCAAATAAAGCTTTGCACGGATAGTTGATGGATAAAAGAAGACTTTGTGCTGGATTGTGCGAACAAACAAATTTTGCAAGATGTGTGAAAAGCTTTAATGGATGGCTGGGATGATTTAAGTAGATTTTAAGAATGCCAGAAGTTTCTACTTGATTGTGCAAGCTATTTAGTGGGCACACATCCTCTGAAATCAGAGTAATTGGCTAAAAAGATCCTCAGTATTAAGCGTAATTTGCATCAAGGCAGCTGGAAACTCTCTGCTCTTTTCTGTTGGCTTTAAAAACATTATTCAGGAAGAAGGGCCTCCCCAAGATAGAGGCCTTACTCATGACATCATCGCAGCTGGGAACTTCGAATCATTGTGCTTATCCATAGTGTTTAATGGAGATATTTTGTAAAGAAGCTTGATATTTTGAGCATGACACAAATAAACAGTTTTAAAAGCATTAAACCAAGATTTTCCTTTCAGATTTTCTAAGAAATTGATGCACTCAATTTAACTGTGGGACAGTATGGTGGTGCAGCGGTAGAGTTGCTATCCTACAGTGCCAGACCCAGTTCGAATCTGACTAGGGGTGCTGTCTGTACGGAGTTTGTACATTCTCCCCTGTGACCTGAGGGGGTTTTCTCCGGGAGCGCCGGTTTTCCTCTAAAGATATGCAGGTTAGTAGGATAATTGGCTTTTGTAAATTTTCCCTAGTGTGCAGGCAAATGTTACTGTGTGGGGATCGCTGGTCGGCGCTGACCCGGTGGGCCGAAGGACTTATCTGTACGGGGCTAGTGAAATCAAGGGATATGGGGAGAAGGCAGGCACGGGTTATTGATTGGGGACGATCAGCCATGATCACAATGAATGATGGTGCTGGCTCTAAGGGCCGAATGGCCGCCTCCTGCATCTATTTTCTATGTTTCTATGTTCTATGTACCTGCGCTCTGTATCTCTAAACTAAATTTAAGTAAACTAAACTGTGTAGAAAGGAACTGCAGTTACTGTTACATACCGAAGATAGACACAAAGTGCTGGAGTAACACTTGTAGTTTGACAGCACCCCTGGAGAAAAAGGATGGGTGATGTTTCGTGTCGGGACCCTTCTTCAGACCTTCTTTGGATGATGATTCTGAAGAAAGGTCCCGACCTGAAACGCCACCCATTCTTTTTCTCCATAGATGCTGCCTGACCCACTGAGTTACTCCAGCACTTTGTGGCACTCAATTTAACTGGTGTGTGCGAGCTTTAGATGTTTTTTAGAGATGTGTATTTTGCAATTTTATATCTCTTATGCAGAGATGATGAGTGGGCATTGTGATTAATACCAATTGTTTTTTTCTGTGATTCAGCTTTTGTGATCAAACTTTTCCAAGTTGCTGTTTTTAAATGCATGAAAGTAGAAACATTTAAAAAATAAATCACTACATTTTAAAGTGCTGCCTGATATGCATGAATAACAGACGCTAATGGAAAAGTACAACAGATAAGACTGATCAGATGACAGGTCTGTGACCTTAAATGCTGACTAACCTACTGAGTATTTCAAGCATTTGATCTTTTATTTTCAGATTTTCTGGACCTGCAGTGTTCTGTTTTCTGCTTGATTGCATTATTTCATAGTACACAGAGGGTGATGTGTGTATAGACTGAGCTGCATCAGGAAGTACTTCAGCCAAGTACTGCAGCAATAGTTCAAAGACATTTGGACAGGTACATGGATAGGAACGGTTTAGAGGGATATGGGCCAAATGCAGGCAGGTGGAACTAGCTAGATCACCTTGGTCGGCAAGAGGAGTGGGCCGAAGGGACTGTCTCCGGAAGCTGTATGACTCCATGATTCGATACCAGTATTTTTTTGACATGCAGGCATGTTGAAGCAAAACTGCCACGGACACACCTTTTCAGCCACGGGTTTGGGCACAACCCACATTGGTATTACCCCCGCAGGCTGGCACATTAACACAGCAATTAGAGCTGCTGCCTCACGGTGCCAGAGACGGTTCGGTCCTGACCATGGGTTCTGTATGTGTGGAGTTTGTGCCCGGATGAGTTTCCCCCGGGTGCTCCGTTTTTCTCCCACACAAAAAGACGTGCGGGTTTGTAGTTTAATTAGCTTTTCTAAATTGTCACCAGCGTGCAAGGAGGGGAAGAGAAGTTGGGTTAACGTTGAACTTGTATTCATAGGTGATCAATTGTCGGTGTGGGCTTTTTGGTTAGAAGTGAGTCAAAGGGGGAAAACAGTTGAAAAGGAGAGGCAAAGCACAGGCAGACTTTACTTTGAGGTGGAATCTTATAGAAACATATAAAATTATAAAAGGACTGGACAAGCTAGATGCAGGAAAAATGTTCCCAATGTTGGGTGAGTCCAGAACCAGGGGCCACAGTCTTAGAATAAAGGGGAGATCATTTAAGACTGTGGTGAGAATTTTTTTTTCCACCCAGAGAGTTGTGAATTTATGGAAATCCCTGCCACAGAGGGCAGTGGAGGCCACTGGATGGATTTAAGAGAGTTGATAGAGCTCTAGGGGCTAGTGGAGTCGAGGGATATGGGGAAAAGGCAGGCACGGGTTATTGATAGGGGATGATCAGCCATGATCACAATGAATGGCGGTGCTGGCTCGAAGGGCCGAATGGCCTCCTCCTGCACCTATTTTCTATGTTTCTATCTATGTTTCTATCTCTAAAACTAAATTAAGTATAAAGTGGAAACTCTAACCAGTTTTACCCTCGGCAATAGTAAGTGAGGCGCTATAATCCTCTAAAATAGCAGTGCTTTCCAACCTTGATCTCTGCATTCGTTTAATGATCCCACCATTGATGTCCATTTCTCCCTAATCCTCTTTTCCCTATTGATGACACATCTTAAATCTACCTCTATAACCAAGTTTTCAGTCAGCTGTCTTTATATCTCCTTGTGCAACTTGCCATCAACCTTTAGAATCAGTCACTATAGAAACATAACAGACCGTGTCTGATCTGTATATCAAGCACTTCCCTACACAACTTCCATTTCCAGCACTTGACCCATAATAATAATAATAATAATAAATTTTATTTTCGGACGCCTTTCAAATCTCAAGGTCACCTTACAAAGATTAAACAGAAGAGAAAAAAAAAACATAGTCGGAGAAAAATAAATAATAAGGACATCATCAATACACAAATTAAAGATAGAAATCCAAAGACACAAAATAAAAAAATTAAAAAAAACACAATGTGAAGAGAGAGCAGCGGCAGCTAAAGCGTGCCAGCGTCCACTCTCTCTTCTGACAGCCATCTTGGACACAGACTAACAAAGCACCTTACACACAGAAAAATCACCCCCCCCCACAGTGGTTACCACTGTGGGGGAAGGCACAAAAGTCCAGTCCCCAACCCCAGTTCTCCCAAAAGTCAGGCCTATTAAGGCCATCGCTGTTGCCTCAACGGAGGCCCGATGTTCCTGGCCGTTCTAGCCGGGTGGTCTTGCCCCGGCGACGGGAGAGTCCTCACAGCGGCTGGGCCACCTGGAACGGCCACTTCCTAGCAGGGGGTTGTCCGCTTCCGAAGCCGACAAGGACGCACTGAGTTGGAGCTCCCAGGCTCCCGATGTTAATGTCGGCGCCGCCCGCTCCGCTCCACAGACCCGCAGCCCGGAGGTGTTGCTCTCGGCGGTCCAAGCTCACCAGAGCTCCAGCGCGTCGATCCAGCGCGGCGACCCAGGCAAGGCATCGCCCGCTCCGCTCCGCGATGGCGCTCCAGCGCTGTGCCGCCACCGAAGCCGAGGTGCTGGGCGGTCCCCACCAGGAAACGGCGCTCCACGCCCGCTGGTAGGCCACGAGGACGGGTCGACGGGCAGCCTAGAGAAAAAGCTGCCTCACCGACCAGGTAGGGACCTAGAAGTAAGGTTACCTCCTTCCGCCCACAATAAGAAGTCCATTTCTCCGAAAAAACGACAAACAAAACTAACTAAAAACTTAAGAAAAAAATGAATTAAAGGGACGGCTGCTGGTTAGCAGCCGTTCCCCATGATGGCTCCTCCTCCTCCTGGGGAGGAGGAGGAGCCATAGACATCTATACCTTGACGTTTCATTTACTATTATAAATAATTGTTAAATGTTGTGCAAGTACTTATCTTCACATAGGTATGTAGCTCCTTCACATAGGATGCATCTCTAAACTAAACTGAACCCCATCTATACCCCTTGAATACCTCAATTAGGTCATCCCTCACCCTTCTCAAATACGAAGACAAATCCAACCTTCCCAGTCTCTCATCTGGACTGAAATGCTCCATGTCATGTAACATCCTGATTAATCTTCTCTGCGCCCTCTCCAATGCCATCATATCCTTCCTGTTGCATGGTGACCAAAACCACACACAGTACTCTTGCTGTAGTCCTAATCAGTGCTTTAAATGGTTGAACCATAACTTCCTTACATTTACACTATGTCTAATGCCAAATAAAGGCATGTATTTTGTATGCCTCATTATTCTTTTTAATTTTCAATTGTTACAATTTCTATAAAGTGCCTTTGCTAAATCACAGGAGTAATATCAAGAGAATTTCTTGTTATTGATAAAACAGCTTGTACACAAATTGCTCGGTAGCAGAAGGACATCTCAATTGGACTATTTACTGGTGTTTCAGCCAAGTTGTTTATTTTAAGTCAGGGACATCAGGCTCGGAGACGGGTGCCAATAGACATCACCCATGCCAGGTGATATTTCAGCAAGCAGATGAAGTGCCAAGGACAATTGTGCCAAGGGGCACTGATGGGCAGGAGTTTTTTTTTAATATATGTGTTACAGGTGCCAGCATTGTATTCAGAACAGGTTTATCTTACTCGTTCCAAGAATAATGGCAGCTTAAAACGCTCTGATATCTTGATGTAGCCCTTGATGAAGACTAAAAAGCAATATCCCGATGGCAGCAACATTTCAATTATATTTTTGGGTACATATTTATTACAAGTTTTGTTTTTGTTTTTTCTAACCATAGGAATAATCAGATATTTGAGAATAGTTTTTCAGATAACTATTTCAGCATGCCCATGTGCTCTTGTGTGAAGATGATTAGAATTAACCAGTTAGCAATTATTATTTTTGTAATGTGAAATTAATGTATGTGTTGTTTATCTTTTTTTTTTTTTTTTTCAATTCAACTTTAATGTCATCGCACAAAATACAAGTATCAGTACAACGAAATGCAGTTTTGCGTCAGTCCGTAGTAGTAGTGTACATAAAGAGAAAAAAAACAAGGAAAAAAAAAAAATAGAAAGAGAGAAGATACAGAATAATCAGGAAATACAGAATGATTAAACACAGGGGGACAGAGGGACCAGAGAAGTCTATCGTCGGGACTCCGAGTTCAGCAGTGTGATTGTGTTGTTATAGAAGCTTTTCCTCATCCTGCTGGTACGTGACCTGAGGCTCCTGTACCGCCTCCCTGATGGGAGGAGGGCAAACAGTCCATGGTTGGGGTGTGAGGGGTCTTTGATGATCTTCCCAGCCCGTCTCAGACACCGTTTTCGGTGGAGGGCATCCATGGCAGGGAGCGGGGCACCGATGATGTGCTGCGCGGTTTTCACCACCCGTTGTAGTGCTTTCCTGTCCGCAGCAGTGCAGCTGCTGTACCATACCGTGAAGCAGGTGGTCAGGATACTCTCTATGGTACAGCGGTAAAAGTTGGTCAGGATCTGGGGGGACAGGTGGGCTTTCTTGAGCCTCCTAAGGAAGTAAAGGCGCTGTTGTGCCTTTTTGATCAGCTTGGAGGTGTTGAGGGACCAGGACAAGTCCTCCGAGATATGCACTCCGAGGAATTTATAGCTGGAGACGCGCTCCACCTCAGTCCCGTTGATATGGATGGCGGTATGACTGCCTCCTCTGGTCTGCCTGAAGTCGACAATAATCTCCTTCGTCTTTTTGGAGTTGAGGATGAGGTTATTGTCGGCACACCAGGTGGTCAGGTGCTGGATCTCATCCCTGTAGGCTGACTCATCGTTGTCGCTGATCAGTCCTACTACCGTGGTATCGTCAGCAAACTTAATAATGGCGTTGGATCCGTACTTTGGGATGCAGTCGTGGGTGAAGAGGGAGTAGAGGAGAGGGCTGAGCACACAGCCCTGTGGCACTCCGGTGTTCAGTGTTATAGTGGAGGAGGTGAGGTTATTGACCCTAACAGACTATGGTCTGTTAGTGAGGAAGTCCAATGTCCAGTTGCAGAGGGAGGTGGAGATGCCAAGTCCACTGAGTTTGGTGATCAAGCTGGCTGGGATGACGGTGTTAAAGGCAGAGCTGAAATCAATGAACAGCAGCCTGATGTAGGAGTTGTTGTAGTCCAGGTGGGTCAGGGCAGAGTGTAGGGCCGCCGATATGGCGTCCTCTGTAGACCTGTTGGTCCGGTAGGCAAACTGATGGGGGTCCAGTGTGGGGGGGGGGAGGCAGGCTTTGAGGTGAGCCAAGATCAGCCGCTCAAAGCACTTTGCAATGACAGGGGTGAGTGCCACTGGGCGGAAATCGTTGAGACTCCCTGTGGCTGACTGTTTGGGCACTGGCACGATGGTTGATGTCTTGAGGCAAGTGGGGACAACACCCTCGGCCAGTGAGAGATTGAAAATGTCGGCGAGGACTGGGGATAGTTGTCCAGCACATGCCTGAAGCACCCGGCCAGGGATGCCATCGGGGCCGGCAGCTTTGCGCTCATTCACCTTGCTCAGTGCATCTTGTACAGCAGAGGTGGAGAGGCTGAGAGGTTGTTCATTCGGGGGTGGAGCAACTTTAATGGCTGGGGTTTTGTTGTCTCGGTCAAAGCGAGCATAGAAGTGGTTTAGCTCATCAGGCAGGGTGTCGTTGTCTGGGGGAGGGGTGTTAACTTTCTGATAATCGGCAAGGGATTTGATTCCTTGCCACATGCGCCTGGGGTCAGAGTTGTTGTGGAAATGCTCCTCAATCCGCCGTTTATGATTTAGTTTAGCAGTCCTAATTCCCCTTTTCAGATTGGCCCTGGATGAGCTGTATCCCTCAGCATCGCCAGATCTGAAAGCGGCATCGCGAGCCTTCAGTAGGAGTCTGACCTCCCTGCTCATCCACGGCTTCTGGTTAGGGAAAGTCTTTATCTCCTTGTGGGTAGTGACGTTATCCGTACAGAATTTTATATAGTCCAGAACTGTTGAGGTGTATGAGTTGATGTCCACTTGTGAATTGGAGGTGGACTGAGTAGCAAAGAGACTCCAGTCTGTCTGCTGAAACTGCTCCTGTAAGTCAGAGACAGCCCCCTCAGGCCAGACCTTCACTGTCCTCATGGTAGGTTTCACACGTCTGATCAGAGGTGTGTATTTGGGGAGCAGGAACAGGGAGAGGTGGTCAGACTGTCCAAGGTGGGGGAGGGGGAGGGCTTTGTAGGCTTCAGTGATATTAGTGTAAACTAAGTCCAGAACATTGTTTCCTCTGGTTGGGCAGAAAACATGCTGATGGAACCTGGGGAGTACAGTTTTAAGAACTGTTTACAATCTTAGAACCAATTGTAAACCAGAACACATTTTTGATATATAACTGTGAGTGTATTGAAGCCCACATTTACAGCATTTCTCCGTAAAATGAAAGCTCAACCAGGAGCCTAATTAATATTTACTTTATACTGTACTAGACAGCTTCTTTGATGTAGAATAATTCTATTCATCACAACAGGCAGCAACTTTCCTTGTTTGCTCTGTGTGTACTTTCCGTGCCTTTGTGTTTGCCTCTTTTACCCTTGAAGACTTTGCCTTCCCTACACTGTTCTATTGTTTCACACTGATGCTGTGACTTTCAGAGAAAAATCAATCAATGGTTCACATAATATGCGTTCTCTCCTCCTGCCAATCATTTATCTCACATGTAAGAGCAGCTGTTAAACAAGATTGTTATTGGATCCCGCATAAGGTCAATAACTGAGGAGGAAAATGAGAAGTGTATTCCATTTCTTTATATATCAATCATTATGTTTGTTCCTCCGGAACTATCAAATATGATGGCATAGGATTTATCAATCATTTGTAATGTATTATTTGCTTACTTAAAAGGAAACCATCTTCTCGAGGTGATGTTTTAAACTGTTGCTCAGGAAAAATAAGTTGCAGAGAACATAATTCTCAATCGTTTGATGCAGTAAACCCAAAAAATAAAAAATCATCTGGTTTTGCTCATTATTACCACATTTTGCAATGTCTATTTAAGTCAATTTTCAACATAAGCTACAGCTTTTGTCCCTTGTATTTATGCCACTGCCTCCCTTCTCTGCTCTCGATCAGGTGGATAATAGGAACACTTGTGTCATTCTGTTGTGTATAATATCATGAGGGGATGAGAAAGGATGAACAAATGTAACATGGGGTGTGAAGATGGTTGCTAAAAATTGGAAGCAAGATCTTGATCGATTGGGCAGATGGGCTGAGGAATTGTCTATATAAATTAGAGAAATGTGAGGTGTTGTATTTTGGGAAGTCTAACACAGGCAGGAGCTACACAGTGAATAGTAGGGCTTTGGGGAGTGTTGTTGAGCAGAGGGATCTTGGAGTGCAGGTACATCGTTCCTCGAAAGTGTCATCACAAGTAGATAGGCTGGTCAAAAAGGCTTCCAGCACATGGGCCTTCATCAGTCAGAGTATTAAGAACAGAAGTCATCTTGCAGTGATAAAAGACATTCATGAGGCCACATTTTGAGTATTGTGTTCAGTTTTGGGTGCTATGTTACAGGAAAGATGATGTCAAGCTGGAAAGGGTGCAGAGAAGATGTTACCAGGATTCGAGGGCCTGTGCTATAAGGAGAGGTAGAGCAGTCTAGGACTCTTTTCCTTGGAATGCAAGAGGATGAGAGGTGATCTTATAGAGATGTACAAAATCATGCGAGGAATAGATCAGGTAAATGCAGTCTCTTGCCCAGAGTAGGGGAATTGAGAATTGATCATTGGTTCATGGAGAGATGGGCTGCATTGGTCTAAGGCAATGGTTCACCACTTTATCAAAGGCAGTCTAAGGACAGTGACCAAAAGATAGTGCAGGTAATAGGTGAAATCAAAACAGGAAATCCGAAGTAAAAGATTGGCCAACATCATGATGAATGGAGGAGCAAAGAACCAGGCAGTCAACAGCTCTTATGTTCTTATGAGGCAAGTTTCAGCTGGAATATTTAACCAACCACATCTACAAAAAAAAAAAAAAAAAAAAAATTCCTGTGGTCCAATTATGAAAAGTTGAATGCTTTCTCTTGTTTACCAGCCACTATTTCTTTAATCAATATCATCGAAGAACAGATTGTCGTATTACAATGATGAAATTGGTAACAATTCAAGACTACTTCATTTCCTGTAAAAACTGTTTGGAATGTTCAAAGTTCCATAGATAGGGACACTAGTATTATTAGACATTGAAAACCGATTCGGGGGAAGGAAGATTTAAGAAGAGTTCCATAACCTCAGGGAAATGAGAGTGAGAAAGACAAACCAACTTCAGAACAAAATTAAAATGTAAGCAGGTGAGGTGGTGTAGAAGCCATTTAGCCTGGTAAAGTTTGAGCAGGGGTCTGAGAATTGATTCATAAGGCTGGCATAGGGATGCAGTAAGAATTGGGTAATGTTCACAACACGCAGGCATTAATATATCAGATACATCATACAGATACTTTGACTTAATACATGCCATTGACTGTCAATTGAGAAGATCCCTTTGTCAGCCTGCAGAAATTCATTTTCATCTTACTTTTGCTTCATGGTGGAAGGCAAGCTGCAATGATAACCAAGTTCATGATACACCAGATCTTAATGTGTAGACTGCTGTCAAACAAGTCTGCATGGCTCTACCAACATTTTTTAATCATTTCTCACTGCAAAAATACAGCCAAATACCTCCAAAATGTTTATTTCTTGTATGGAAATAACCTAGAGGAGAAATGGGAAACTATTGAATCCACACCACTTCTACTCCTGAACCAAGGTTCTCCAACTTCAATCACCTGGATGTCGTATGCAGACATTGCTTGCAGGAGTACACATTTGGAGACCAAACTTTAAATCATCACCAACTTGTTCAGTAATACAGCATGAAAACAGACTCTTCAAGCCCATCGAGTCCACATTGACCATCTGCCACCTATTTCTCACAATGCTATCTTAATCCATGTGGGCGGCAAGGATGCACAGCGGTAGTGTTGTTGCCTTACAGCACTTGCAGCACCGGAGAACAGGGTTAAATCTGGTTGGATGTTCTATCCATGACCGCATGGGATTTCTCCGAGATCTTTGGTTTCCTCCTACACTCTAGAGAAGTACAGGTTTGTAGGTCAATTTGCTTGAAATATTGGATTAATTGGCTTGGTACAAGTGTAAATTATCCCTAGTGTGTGTAGGATGGTGTTGGTGTGCAGGGATCGCGAGTCAGTGTGGACTCGGTGGGCCAAAGAGCCTATTACCACGCAGTCTCTAAACTGAATTAAACCAAACCCAGATTTTTTTTTTCTCCCCACATTCATTGAAGGCCCATACATCTAACATCAATGGTAGGAGTATGCTGGAATTTATAAGAAGGGATATATCAATACATTGAGCAGTTGATATCGATTTATGAAAGGCAATTCACATTAAAGTGTTGCTGAAGGTGTGCATTTGTCGAGTAGATGAGATGCATAATTAGTAACTGTGGCACATTTGGAATTTTAGAACACTTAATAAGGTTGCAATGTCTTAACAAATGTGGATAATATTGGAACAGATGGATTTGACACAATGAACTTGCGTGAATTAATGAAGTTAAAGCAAGGAGCCACAAATGAATCCTCCTTAAATTGACAAGCAGCGACTAGTACTTCGGCTTCAAAAATTTATGATCAATGCCCTGAATAAAATCTGTACACCGTTTCAGATGCACTGAAAGCATCCACTTAGGATGCATTACACAGTGGTTTGGATACTGCTCTGCACAAGACTGCAAAAAAATCTGCAGAATGTTGAGGACAGCCCAGCCCAACATGCAAACCAGCACCCATCATCACCCCCTACCCCCTCTCAATCAACTCAATTTACATTTCCTGCTGCATGAGGAAAATAGGCAACATTGTCCAGGATCACTCATACCTATCATTTCCTCTTTTCCCCTCTCCCATAGCACTGAATATACAAATGCTTGAAAGTGTACTTCCAGATCAGCGTCTTTCTGGCTGTTTTCAGACTACTGAACAGGCTTCAGAGTTGAATTGAATTGAATTGAATTTCCTTTATTGTCATTCAGACCTTACGGTCTGAACGAAATTTCGTGCCTGCAGTCATACATACAATGATACAATAATAAACAACAATAAACACAAATTAACATCCACCACAGTGAGTCCTCCAAACACCTCCTCACTGTGGTAGAGGCAAAAATCTTAGGGCTGCAGTCTCTTCCCTCTTCTCCCTCTGCGCTGAGGCAATTCCCCACCGGGCGATGGTACAAACAGTCCCGCAGCTCACTGAACCCCGCGAACGGGCCGGTTCAAACACTGCGGCCCGGGGTGGTCAAAGCCGCCGCACCTCCAGTCCAGCACACGCAGCCGCCGGCCCGCGGCTGAACCCAGGACTCTGGACACCGCCGCCAGAACGTCGTCCCAGCCATCGGAGCACCGTCCCAGCCCCCGGACCGGATCGCCCTCATGTGAGTACCGTTCCACCCTCGGGCTGGGCCACTCCAGCAGGAGCGCTGTTCCTCCCTCGGGCTGAGCCACTCCAGCGGGAGTGCCGTTCCTCCCTCGGGCTGGGCCACTCCAGCGGGAGTGCCGTTCCTCCCTCGGGCTGGGCCACTCCAGCGGGAGTGCCATTCCTCCCTCGGGCTGGGCCACTCCAGCCCCTCACCATGCCGCTCTCACGGGAGCACCGTTCCATCCCGGGCTGGGCCGGGAGCGAGCCCAGGACGAGGCCTGTCAGCTGCCTCCAGAGTCCCGAGGTTGCCGGCTACGCTAGGCCTCAGCGTAGACGGAGGCAAAGAAGGGGGATACGACAAAAAGGTCGTATTCCCCCGAAGGGAGTGACAGCAGCCCCCGTTTCACCCCCCACCCCCCTCCCCACATAAACACAGCCTAAAAACCAAAAACATAACTAGACAAAACGAAAAAAAAAACACAAAAAAGTAAAAGACAAACGGACTGCAGGCGAGCCGCAGCCGTTCCCAGCGCCGCCACTTCCGGATGTATTCATTCCTTATCTATCTCACTGCAACACCTGCACTTTCCTTTTGATCAGCACTTTCGTTTAGCTGTTTCCTTTCTTTTTTTTATGCACTCTGCACTGTACTCATGCATGGTTTGATTATATTCATTGTATGATTTACCTGGAAAGCACAAAACAGTTAACACAACTGTAATAAACTAACATCATTTTTTCAATTGTAAGAATACCTTGGATTGAAGCATCCGTATCTGGATGGAATGTGACAATTACCATTTTCAGCCTTGACTATTTGGAGAATCCTATCTTATCCTGAGTTCAAACAAAAAAAAAGGATGTTTGCGATCATGGATATTCAAGAAGTGAACCTATGAGTGAGAACAAAGAGCTGAGAAATCAGTATATTTTTCCACATTCTGATTCAGTAAGCCAGTGATTCAGGTTTAATCCTCAATTTAATCTCAATCAGAGCCAAACTAAGTGCAATTATTTGGAGTAGGATCAATGATTTAGTGTGACTTGGCTGGGGAAGATCCGAGCAGGATTCCACAACTTCTGTGCAATGAACATTGGGGAAAAGTGTGCACTTAAAATCAGTTGCGAATTTAATTTACTATGGCACTTAGATGTAATATTATCTATAGCACTCACTGTTTAGGTCATCAGTTGAAGCCATTTTTCCAAGGAACCCATTTTAACCAAATAGCTCCACACCCAATAACAAGCTATTGGATCTGCAGACATGGCATTTAAAGCAGATGGCATTTATTTTTAAATCCCCAAATCACCCCGACAGTCACAACATTGTTTTAAATTGAGTTTTGGTTCCTACTTAACACTTTTTTATGACAAGACATTGCTACCGCAAATGCAACTTGACATTCCTGGTGAGGAAAGATTAATGCACTTGAATATTTGTGCAATATTCCTTAGCAACACACGCTGTAATTGGCATAGTGGGAAATATAGTTCATAAATGTCAAAAAAATGTTCAAACAGGACTAAAGTTGACTCAAGAGAATAGGAAAGGTCGATGAGGAAAGTTTAAAAAAAATTGGCCTAAATTGCAAGGACTTTAAGACTTTGGAATCTGGTTTTGAATCCAGATCAATGTATGCACATTTTCATTTATATTTTAGTGCATCACAATGCATCTTAAAATCGTGCAATGCAACAACTGTAGAAATTTGAGGGACTATTTATCAGATACCAAAATCTATTCAAAAGGAGAAAGAAAACAGTAAATGTTGAGAGTTTTCTATACTGCTACAGGCACATGAACTGCAGTTAAAAGGAATGGAATTTCCAGCCTCCCTATATTCGCCTGATGCAAAGGGAATCTATTCGCCAGATATAAAGGGAATCCAGATCAACCCTCTGTACGGCATTGCCATTGAGCCCAGCAGCAGAGTCTCGGCTCTATGGCAGACAGACTGTGGCAATGGCACCTGATCTCCATTTCATCTCGGGACTTTCACCTTTCTTTGCGCATGCATGTAGGTCCAAGAAAAACAGATGTGAATGGTTGAGAGGTGGCATTCCCCTTGGACTGTAGATGATCACTCAGCATGATTCAAGTCCATCTTTTTAAAGTTCAACACAATCAGTAACATCAGCAAATGTGGATCTTTTGCTATTAAGGTACCTCAGACATCTTTCATTGCAGCCATGATGGGTTAAGAGTCAGATGATAATTACAAATGATTACACAGTGCATAAATTCAAGTCATGACAAAAACAAGGTGCACTTTTGAAATTAGCTCGAAGCAAAATGCTATTTTATTGTCAATGTAAATGTGCAAAATAAGGCACTAATATGCTGACCTATAGTCAGATTTAGCACCATGTAACTAACATGCTGTACCATCAATGATAAAATTCTAATATAATGACAAACAATTCATTAAGTATTCCTATTATACATAGGTAAAATACTTGTAATTTACATAATTTACAGGTGAAAAATTAAAAATATTCAGTAAAAAAGTATAAAATAAAAAATATAGCAAATTCATCATACTTCAGAAGATAGTGCTCTCAAAATAAAAGCATACAATAACAATGCTTCCTCTTGGTCCATTAATCATCAGTTTATAGCGATCTACAATCTTTGAGATACAAATAATTCTTAGAAGAAATCACTTTTCTGGAAAACTGAAGCAACAGTTTTGCTGAGGTAGTTTAAGTCTTTCTTTGGTACAATAAATTTGAGAAGTGTAGTTCACGTTTTAACTCTGCAAGGCTGAAAAGTTGGAGTCCTACATTTATCAACATGTTCATAAGTACTATTGTGTTTCCCTGTGATGGAAGCAGAGAGACTCTCCGATTCTGTGTCAACATCACAATCACTGTCCAATGTTCCTTGAGGAGTATGAAGAGTTAAAGACCGAGATGCAGCCGGCTGAACATAATCAGAGTAGGGATCCTGGTGTGTTCTCCACACTCGTTTTCCAAATGTCCCTGCCAATAAATTGCAAACGTTAAAAAGGGCAAAAACACAACCAAATTATCCGATATAATTATGGAAATTTCCAAACTACCAATTGCATACTACAATTTCTAGATATCAGTTGGTTTCTCTACAAATAATAAAACTTTATTTTTGCATAGTATAGATAAAAATGAGTGAAAGTCTCAAGATAGAAATACAATGCAAAAATATGATTATGTATGCCTCAAATTCAAATAAGTCTGAACCCTGCTAAAATTTCTAGCCTAAACACAAGATTGTTTAACTTGAACAAGTTTAAAAACTTTATAGTTGATGTATTCTTTGACAATTAGAACACCATTAATAAACCCCATAATGCAAGATATCCTTAAATCTTGAATATAATGAAGCTGTTCACTTTTGTAATATATCTCATGGAAGTGTGAATGCCTCAATGGTTTCAAGTACGTTGCTTTTCAAAGAGTCACCCATGAACATACTATAAAGCTATCAAAGGATTAAGTTGCTGACATGCCCATGTCCAGTAAAAGATGGAGCCATAAGATACATTTTCCCTTCATGTCCAGTTAAGCAGAAAAGTTCTGTAAATTTTTAATCCTGAACAAGAGTCAGGAAGATTCACTGAACCACAGAAGTCACAACGTTCTTTGAACACCACTCAAGTTTCCAGTTTCCATTTAAAAAAAAATCTGTCACATTTACAATGCAACCTCGCTTCTCACGGAAAAAGCTGTGGTAAGAATCAACTGAAAAGCAGCCTGCTTTATATTATTAAAACAAATGAAACTTAAAGATCGAACTGCTTAATCATACAAATTTAAATCAGACTATTCCAAAGAGCATTTGAATGAAGCTCTGTCTGGTTATTTGAGCAACCAATCCTCATGGCTTGCAGTTTGCCACAATTTTAGCTAGATTGCTGCGGACATTATATTATCTTCAATTACTCCAAGGTATGAAACAAAATTTAACAAAGTGGCCAGATTTCATAATTATGCAGGCATGCAATAATGAATACAAAAAACAATAAAGTTGGTCAAAAATCAAGGGGGGGGCAAAAACTATCGAATTATCAAATCAACTTAAGATATCATAAATGAGCTTCAGTACTTAACTACAATATTATTGCGGGGAATAAAACATTTTACTTGAGAAAACTGATGGCCAGAAAAGGAGCACAACAAACAATATAATAAAACATTCAGAATTGTTCAATCTTTTGCTCCTACATATTGCAATAATTTTAGCGTAACATTGAAAAAAATACCTACCTACCACCATACATATTGTGGGTTGCTGTTAATCTTTCTGGATTCCCGTTTGACACTGGTATGTCAACAGCAGTCACTATGTGCGGAGTTTGAACAGGATTGAATAAGTTTGAATTTGGGAGTTGCGTTATTTTTTTTGCAACAGCTTGGTCAAAGTAGTCTTCTGGGGGCACTTGAATGAACTGAGAGTACCCTTTCTTCTTTGAATAGATGCTATCATTGTAGGCACCAGCACAAACTGCCATCTGGTCAGAACTATCATCTGGTTTAAATAACAAATATTAGAGTCAGAAAATACGAGATTGCAATGGTCAACAGATCAATAGAATCGACCAAGTACTCACTTAAGTGATCAGCTTCATTTGCCTTTAAAAGATTACGAGACTATCTCCAGCTGTTACCTCAGATTTATGAAATAGTCATGAAAACTTAAGATAGGTGCACTGGGAGTGGATGAATGAAAGTTGAGAGAGTATGTGGACAGCCGGGTTTTGGATGACTAAGTTGTGTGGAACATATGGGAAAGCTAAGAGTTACATTTAAAGGCAACAATCACCAAAAAGGGGTTCAGCAGTTAAGCTAAAGTGGAGTGGAGTTAGATAGTTCTCTGGAAGTGGGTACATGCAGTCTGGGTAATGATGTGCACAGTTGGAAAATCTTGGAATTTGTAATTGTACAGAATGTTGGAATTGCACAGAAACAGGCTCTTCCCATTCATGGTGACCATTACACACCTGTCTTTACTAACCCCATTTACAGGTCCTTGGGACATAGTGTGCGATGTCTCAGTGATTCAAATGCTCATACCATACATGTTACAAATATTAGGCTCTACCAACTTCTGAGGCAGTGCTCCCGGTTGCAACCACTCAGTGAAACAAATATTTCTTGGTTCCACTCTAACCCTCACACTCCACACCTTAAACCAGAACCCTCTGGTCTAAGGCACTTCTACCATGTAGAATTTGACATGACATCAGGGTCACTAAACCACGTTCAGACTTTAATTGCCAAAAAGAGGGCAGCACAGTGGCCTAGCAGTAGAGCTACTGTCTTACAGTGCCAGAAACCCAGGTTAGATCCGGAGTACAGGTACTTGCCTGTAAGTAGTTTGTAAGTTCTCCCCACGACCTGCCTGGGTTTTTTCCTGAGATGTTCAGTTTCCTCCCACACTCCAAAGACGTACAGGGTTGTAGGTTAATAGATTTGGGGTAAATGTAAAAATTGTCACTAGTGTGCCTAGAGTAGTGTTAATGTGTGGGGAACGCTGGTCGTTGTGGACTCGGTGGGCCAAAGGACCTGTTTCTATGCTGAATATCTAAACTCAAGAGGTATGATATTGGTGTCAGGGAAAGATTTGAAGTAAGGACCAAAGTTTTTGCTCATCTTGTATTGATGATGGGCATGCAGTCCAATTGAGACAGCAGATGGGTGAACAGAGGCACGGTAAAACTGGATATTGACAGCTCATTTAAGGAAAATGGCATTGTGCTTTGGGGGGGACATTGCTGCAGTATAACATGCGGATGAGATGCCCTCAACAATAGATCCTTGGGTATGATTGGGCAGTATAAAAAGCTGTTCCAGATGATTATTTTTTGTAATACCAGTGCATTTAAGAAAAGGTTACGTGCAACCTTATCTAGTTGGGTGATGATATCAAGTTTTAGGAAGACTATATGGCCCCATAGCAGAAGAGTCCGCATCATGGGGCTGGAAACTGGAAGTATCCTGAGCTAATTCTGCGATCACAATTATCTATTGCGACAAGTGGCGGCTTCCACTTATTGTCGCCGGAAGCTTGCGTCCTTTTCAGGACGAATGATGACAGCGAGGTCAACATTTGCAACAAGATGGACACCAAGGACAATACATTCAGCAATGGCAAAGGGTGGAGAAAGAATATGAGAAAAGCTTTCATCTTTGTCACAATCATACCTGATGTCACATGACAAACAAGAGACATTATGATCCTGGGTTAAGGCAGTAATCTATTTGGAAGTATTCAAATGTTTAATTCTAGGAAAGATTGGTAAGGGGTTAAGCCTTTGTATGAAGGCCCGATTAAGATGTTGATAAGTCAGCAATAACATTTTTCACCCAAAGAGTACTGAAGTAACAAAAGTATTTGCAGGCAAAAAAAAGGGCCAAATAAATTTGAGTGTCAGTTTAGGAAACCTTTACGATCACCATTCTAGGATTATAATCATTTGGATTTAGTTATGCCCAGGCTAATATCCTATACAAATTATTTGCATCTGTTTTCCATCAGCAACTTCAGTAAACATTTGAATTCCAAAACGACTGCCGCAACAGCCAAATTCTTATTTACAGCATTGAATTTCTAGGTAATGCGAAACAAATCTGCATGATAAATTCAAAATTAGAGAAAATTATTCAAATTCCTGAACTAAAATTGTTTGAAATGGCAAGTGGAAAATATGAGTGTGACGGCATTAGTCAACTATCAGCACCATAGTGTGTGCTAGGACTATCACAGTTGCCGAGACCACTATGCCAATTGCAACCATGGTTTCCGGCACTGCACATAACCTTTTCTTTAATTCCACTCAATGATATTATTGTCCCGACACAAACTCAGAAAACAATGGGGATTTTTCTTTATTATAGAATTCTTCGGTCATCAGCTGTCGAGGTCTTCCTTGGCCAGTCAGTCCCTTTGCGATTAGTAAGCTCACCAGTGCTCTCTTTCTTCTTAATGATGTTCCAAACAGTTGATTTTGGTAAACCTAAGTTTTATTCTTGTTTCTCAGTCTCATACTGTTTTTTTTTTTACTTTCATTGGGACAACTTTGGTCCTCATGTTGGTAAACAGCAATAAAAGTTTCCAACGGTGATGGAAAGACTGGAGGAAAGACCAAGTGCTGAGAGGCCTCTTATACCTATGTATAAACAGCTGTAATTTCTACATGGTGAAAACAAAATGTTTAAAAATACCCTTTAATAAAATCTGGCAATGTGCACTTTACCCACATGTGATTTTTTTCTATTATAATCTCAAATTGTGGAGTACAAGGGCAAATAAATAAATGCTGGGTCTTTATCTTACCTTGATGGCTGATTATGTCCAGTGTTTCAGCATCATACACAATTCCTCCAACGTACATCGAGGGTGCACGGTCAGTGTTGTGAAAAACCAGAGGATCAGATATGCCTTCTATGTCAGTATCACTTGCATTGTCAATGTGACAAAGATCTTTAAGAAAACAGAGACACTTTAATCACACTGATCTATACAAATATTTCAATTTCCCCAAAGTACAATTTTTTGTACATTATCCTTAGAAACTGTTTATAATACTATTGCTTATTGCAAGGGGTAATTAAAAAAAATATATATATTCATAGACTTCGGGATCACAGTCCAGCAGAACATGTATTACCCATCCTTAATTATTTTGAGAAAATAGTGTGCCAATTTCAAGAATCAGTAAAAATACTCGTGATACTGATGGCATAATTCTAGAATTTAGTAGCAATTTTGTGAAAGAACAGCAATATATTTCCAACTTGGCATGGTGCAAAATTTAATAAGCAGTTGCAGGTGGCAATATTGTGATGTGCTTTAAGTCTTTCCCTCCTTGGTGGTAGTAGTCAGTGGTTTGAGAGGTGCTGAAGCAAATAGCAAAGCCGCCAAGTTTTGTCAGAGCATTTCAGTATTCTAGTACCTTAAAATCAGTATTTTGCTGAGGAAATCAGTATTTTTACACGGTGCCATTTTGGTGCAAACATTTTTTTAAATGTGCGGCCATACCCATGTAAGAGTACAAGCATGCATAGCTTTGCTACCAATTGACATGTCTTCTACGCACCTTACTTGACAGTGCATTCATTGTCATCTCTTTGTATACTGCTGTTTGATGGCTGCTTCCTGCTTTCAGCACCAGATCATGTAGAAGCAATTTTGGAAGCCTCCCTTGCCCTCCCTCCTTCCTCTTTCCCTCCCTCTCCCACTCTTCCTCCCCATCTCCTTCCTTTTTTTCTCCCACCCTCTCTTATTCCCTCCCACTCCCTCTCCCTCTGTACTTTCCCGAACAGTCTGACCCATAGCGCTATGTGTAAAGCCCATAGCACTCCAGCCAGTAGCGCTATATTTAGAACCCATAGACCTGCAGCCGACAGCGCTTTGTTTAAATTTCCACGCGCTAAACTGACAGCGACGTTTAAACCCCGAGCTGGACAATCAGATCAAAGTTTACCAAAATAGTTATCCAGATCTTTAAATTTAAAATACTAATAGATTTAATCTTCTATCATTTTTGTAGGCACAGTATGACTTTTTATATTCTTGCATTTTTTAAAGCATCAAGTCGGGCCAATTAAAAAAAAATCCGTATTTAACGCAAAATCATACATCCGTATTCTTATCGCATTTCCATACAAAATATGGAAAATCCATACTACTTGGCAGCGCTGAAATAGCTGCAATGTATTTTGTAGAGAATGCAGTACTGAGCTCAGGTGGGGAAGGGAACAAATGCTCAGGTTGGGTACCAGTCAAATGGGATGATTTGTCCTGGATACAATTGGGCTGAGGTGTTGGAATTGCATTTGACCGGGAAAATGGTGAATGTGGCATAATGTTTTGAATGTTGAGAAGATTCAGGGGATTTGGAGGTAGGTCACCTGATACAGGACATCCCACCTCTGATATGCTCACATAGTCAATATAGTCGACTTCAATGGTAGACCACACTCCCCCCCCTGTAGTTCCCACGTGGAGTGGAATCAAGCTAGTTGGAGACTGCTTTCCATGATATGCAAATTTCAGAAAGTGAAGACTGATCCATTCATCACTTCTGACTGATTGCATTTACAAATGTTTCAGGTTTGTCCTCAACCTTTCTATGCTAAGTGCTGCTACTGTGCAAAATCAGAAATGTTACTCGAGCTTCCTTCCCCTGTTGATAGATGTAGTAAGCTGCACAGGTGCATTTGACCTGCTGGTTATGAGATTGTTTACCTCTGACTATTGCATGTTTTAATGTTGATTGCTAGTTAGCATACACTACCCTGTTTAACCACCCTGATACTGCAAAGTTAAGCACACTCAACTATACTTGTCATTGATTTGCTATTAGTAAGACCAGGTCTTGAATGTCCAGGTTGTGGAAACACACATTTCTACTACTGCTTTGTCCATGGTACATTAGATGCCCAAGTTTTGAATTGTTCCCAGTTAATGCATTTGTACTAAACACTAAATGCTGCAGTAACTCAACAGGACAGGCAACATCTCTGGAGAAAAGGAATGGGTGAGGTCGAGATCCTTCTTCATACTCTTTTTTTTTTTTTTTTTTAAGGATTATTTGGATAGCTGCAGAGTGAGAGGAGGGCTGTACGTTCAGATGGGGTGAAGTTAGAGTAGGTAAAGTAATTGGAAAAGTTGAGACTGTTTATGTCACACCGGCAGTTCAAAATATGTGAAGGTCTAAAAGGGGTAGAAGGCCGCCCGTTGGAATCCAAGAGGGAGACTGGTGGAGCATCTGAAGTTCCTTCCTACACAATGCAATTATAATGTTATATAGCAAGATTGGAAAGGGATGTGGTGAAGGTTGGGGAGTGTTGGTGATGAGGGAGGCCATTTGCTCACCATGAAACCAGAACCATGTCTACAAATTGCGCAGTGGTCAGTTCTATTAATTCTTTCACAGAGATTCACCCACATCTAGATTGATGGTGTCAATTTGTTTAACTCACTGTTCGTTCACTCACTACCTGACACAAACCCAATCTGGCAGCCAGACTCAACATCACCATTGAGTGAGTTGACTATTAAACCAGTTGGTAATGGATGTTGATGTCTCCCACCCAGAGTATACCTTGTGCATGCACTACTTTCAAATGATTCAATACGTTGCACAACTGGAGTACTAATTCATCAATTGAAAATATTGGCAAATAAGGAGCATTTTCTTTCCATGTTTAACCAAAAGCCATGAGACATCATGAGGTCTGGATTAAATGTTGAGAACTTCCAGATCCCTTCGATTTGGAAGTCCTGCCAACGCAGGTGGAACATACCCAGGGATTGGAATGGAGGAGGACTAACATGTTGTCTGTTCACTATGATTTTGCAAGTGTGACGATGCCAGAATGTTACTTGATAAGGCTGTGGGACAGCTCACAATCAGCCCCCAGGTGTTTGAGAGGGACTCTGCTTGGTTGATTATGATTGAACTTGGTGCCTGGATCAATGCGGAATAGCCAATTAATATTATTTTTGTGGTGATTTTTTATTAGTCACACTGCCACCTATGCCTTTGAGTGCTTAAAAATTAACATTAATAAACTCAGAATATAATAATTTTGACTGTGGTTTAGTTGGCAACCTGGACTGTTACGTTCACAGACTATCAAGAACCAGAGCATGCATGCACATTAACATTGAAAATGAAGGAATTTTCACAGGCAGATTTCTTTTTTCTCCAATACTCACCATCGCTTCCTCTGTGTTGAAGCAAATATCCATTCATAGAACCTGTCATAAGCTGATGGTGACTTCCAGCTTCGGATCGCCCATAGCCTTCCTGATGATCTGACAGTGTTCCCTGGGATGACAAGTAGCTTGAGATATCTGCAGGCAAGTTAGTCTCATCTGAGAAACAACAAGAACAACTTTAACATCTGGTCAAATTATTAATTCATAACTAAAATAGCATATTAAGAAGTTACTCAAATAAAATCCCTTAAAGTTGCTTTCGTTCCTCTCAGAACACCAAAAAGTTTCATTTTGCAAAATGTTCCCAATTTCTGAACGGAAGTTACTTTGTACATCCAATTCTGATTTACTGTTTACAATTTTAATTTCTGTAGCCCTACTTTTGCACTAACCTTGCTAATTAACTTTGAAAAACACTCTTAACATTTTAAAATTGACACAAGTCTATAACTAATTAAACATTTTTTTTCAGTTAAAGAAAATATTACACATTCAAGATTCACTGTACAACTTGTCTACATTATGCCGCACCAAACTCCAGATACACAAGGTCCCACAGGCAAAGTGCTAGCACCTGCCTTAGGTTAGTTAAGCTCAGAGGAGAACCATGGGGACAACATAAAGCCTTCAGGACTCTAGTCATAGGAGTTGGTGATAATGTTTGGGAGTGGGTTGTTGTTTCTTCCATATCAACACAATTGAACAGGAGTCACAAATCAAAAGTAGGACCACAGATAGTGGCTTTTCACATAGCCTAACAAAAGAGGATGGTCACAGCTATCAAGTATGGGGAAAAAAAGTATTAAAAAAAGCAAAAGATGACGACTCCAGTGATACATTAGAGAAAAGCAAACAACAGCTATGATTTTAATTGAAAATGTTCATAAATATTTCAATTTCAAAACCCCAAAGTAAATATTTCTCAGAGACACAAGTGTCTGCAATTGCTGCAACCTTGAGCAAAAATGATTGGAGGAACTCAACGGGAGAAGTAACTGTGAAGGCAAATATTTTGGGTCATGACATCTTCCAAATCTATCTTTTACAATAATAAAGTGTGCTTTAAAGGAACAATTATGCCAAATGAATCAATATACCTTTATCATGAATAAATGCAGAAAAGTTGTCCGTTTTTAAAATGCTACAGCGAGTCAAACTGAAAATGAGAATATAGGTGCAAATGATGAATTAACCACCCTGGGAGCAGTTTTTTTTTTGGGGGGGGGGGGGGGGGGGGGGGGGGGGGGATTCCAACGAAAGGAAACAAAACATTGATAGGAAAAAAAATATACCAGTTCCCTTGATAGCTCAGCAATATAATCCAGCAAATAGTTAAGGTATACGTGTCAAAATCTTAGCTTGATCGCTGATCCATGCAGGCCTTAATGATTTCAGTAGGAATAACAAGGGAACACAACCAGTCCTTGGATACTTAAGAGGGGTAAAGATCAGCTCGGATTCTCATTTTCAGCTGTTGACTAGTGGCTCATTAAATATTCATGTCTGAGCTTGAAACTAAGACGCAACTAAATCAGATTGTAATACTTCCTGCAGTTGAACAACATGACAGTACTTAAATGTCAGACCCCTGTAATAAACAATCACTTTCCCTTTCGTAGCCATGTAATCACACAAGCTGAAGGCACATTTTACCTTTAATATAAAAAAATGCATTGACTGCACAGTAATGAGGATATATAAAAATAATGTATTTATAAATACCAAAGACCAATATTTTAAGTTAAACAAAAAAATATTTGCTCTATTTTCTAATGGCACAACATTCTATCATGTCTGGCCAGGAGGAAGAACAGAAAACCGTTAAAAAAAAATTCAAATTGCGTAGTACATTACTCTCATTTCTATCTCCTACAGGTTTATGTTTAAATTTCACACCTGTGTTTGTCACGCTGCAGTCCTCACTCTTCCTTCTTGTGTGGTAAATAATGACTACCCAAACCAAAGATGTGCCAACCACACAGCAGACCACTGCTATGATTACAATTCCAATGGTAGACCATCCATCCTCTTCAAATGATGTAGCACCTTGTGCAGAGTCACAGTTTGGTGTAGGTAGGACAGCAAGACGAATGTGTCCCCGCTCAGTTCCAAGGGTATTCGACATTTCACACGTGTACTTCCCAGCATCATCCAGGCTGCTGTCTACAATAATCAACAGTTGATTTCCAGCAGCAAAGAAGTGTCTTTCAGTTACTGATAAAGGACTGTCGTCTTTTGTCCAGTTCAGTTTTGGAGGTGGACTCCCAGCTGCTATGCACTGTAGAACTGCAGTTTCACCTTTCGCCACCGTTTTATCGACAAGAGGACGCACAAATGAAGGTGTTTCTGGATTAAAAGTAGTCTGAGATTAAAAGTTTTATATAGATATCTATATATTCATATTTTTACCTTCAAAATGATTAAAAATGCATCAATCACATATTAATAAGGATTACACACGATACCCCAAAAAATTCTATCCCAAGTCCAACATTAAGATAAAACAAAAAAAATTTGCTCCATTTTTAAATGGCACAAAACTATATATTTCTTTAAATTTCTTATCTGCTCAGTCAAATGACAAGCTCATACATGTACTCACCTAATACAGTTAGTGTTGCATTGGCTGAAATAGCTCCAGCACTATTTTGTGCAGTACAGCTATAAATTCCAATGTCCTCCACTTTGACATCTACAATAAAAAATACATCATCTTCTGGCATAACATGCATCCTTCTCTCTCGTGCAGCGGGGAAGTCAGTGCCACCGTCTTTTTGCCACGCTATCTGTGGTGTAGGATGCCCAATGGCAGCACATTCTAAACGGGCCATTGCTCCTGCTCGAATAGTGAGGTCTGTGGGTGACTTTGTAAATGATGGTAACACTGCAAAGGGCAACAAAAGCAAAATATTAAATACATTGTCTTTATTTCTGTTGTACACATTAATTCTCAACATAACCATGACATTTAATTCTCAACTACAAATAGATTTATGAAATGGCAGGCTTTGGAAACATACATTTCATAAGGATAAAGACAGGTAATTACATTTTGAAAGGCAGGTAATGGAATTCTCAGAACAGCAATAAATGGATTTCTCAAGAATTCATTCTGAATAACCGGTTCTTGGGTATAAGCTTGGCATTTTTTTATTGATGGCTTTTAACATGTTTAAATGTCTATTCTATCCAAGCCGTTGGCATATTTATAGATTGCCATCAGATGACTAAGTGACTACCATGTTCATCATTAGCTGGGATATTTAACCTTTTGAATGTCACCCCTGATTAGAAACATCCCAAACTACTAAATTACCAAAATATACTTGCAGCTCAATACGTACTATTCACAGTCAGTTTGGCTTTGTTGGAGTAGGATGAACCAAAGTGGTTGGAAATCACGCACTGGTATTTTCCTTCACTGCTGAAATTTACATGTCGAAGACGCAAGATGGTAGTATATTCCATTACTTCACCACCTTGAGAACGAAGATGGGCATAGTTCTCAATCTCAGCTTCATGAAGCACCTCATTATCTTTCTTCCAGGCAAATGTCATTGGAGAATCGCTGCTGCTGGCTGCTGAGCAGATGAAGCTCACATTTGAATGCTTTACAGCTGCTTGTGTTTCAGGTTGTTCCATTATCTCAGGTTTGGGAAAGTCATCTGCAAGGAATCATTTTTCAATAATTTTAAATTCAGCAAAAAAAAAATGTACATCAGAAATAATATGATGGACTTTTTGCAATGGATTAATAAAACACTTTAAAATTATTCGTTTTTATCACCTTTATTTAAACAATTGAAAATGTAACGTTGTTTAAACAAAAATTCATATCTCACCACATACAAACTCTTCTGGTTTAGTAGCAAATATACTTCTTCCCTTCAGCCACTGGGGATGGGCACAACTTGCATTAATGAAAGACTGAAATCCATTATCAATTGCCCACTGGTGCAGCCACTTCAGCTGACAATCACAAAGGAGGCTTGAAGTATTCAAGTACCTGAGAAACAAGTGTTCACAATTATCCAGCTGGAATAAGATGAAAAGTAAAAGAAAATCATATTGCCTGAATCTGAACTACAGAAGCAGGATTTGAGATGTTTTTGTTAAGATGCAAGAGAACTCCAAAATAAAGTTACAGACACTTCACATGTATAATATCCACAATGATCTCACTTACAATTCATGAAGTTTCTTCATCTGAGAAAAGGTGTTGCTCTGGACAGACATAATCGCGTTATTACTCAGATCCCTAAACAAAAATTAAAAGTACACTAATTAAAAATAACATCATCCACATGTTTCCACCAACTTTAAAAATATCAACATTTGTAGATATTAATTCAAGGACTTACAACTTTGCCCAATTTGAAATATGGTATGAAAATTATTAGTTCACTTAAAAGGGCACTATTTATTTTTTAATAGCCAAATAGATTTTGGAGGTGCTGGCTCGAAGGGCCAAACGGCCTCCTCCTGCACCTATTTTCTATGTTCTATGTATTTACGAAGGGCACCAGTATTTTTTAATTGCCAAATAGATTTACGAGGGTGTTGCCATGAGCTGGTGTCCTGCGCTAGAGAGAAGTTGGGCAGTCTAGGACTTTATTCATTAGAGCACAAGGGGGCTGAAGGGCGATCTTACACAAGTGCATAAAATGAAGACAGGAATAGATAAAGTGAATGCGTAAAGTAATTTTCCCAGGATAGGGGAATCAAAATCTAGAGGGCAGAGGTTTAAGATGATAGGGGGGAAGTTTAACAGGAACCAAAGGGGCAGCTATTTTGCAAACCGTGTCAGATATACAAAACAAACTGCCAGAAAGTTGTTGAGGCGGTTCAATAACAATATTTAAATGTCATTTGGACAGGTGGAGATGGAAAGCTTTATAGATATATGGGCCAAATACATGCTAATGGGACGGTTTTAGCTAAGGCACCTTGGCTGTCATGTTAGTCGACATTTTCGGGCAAAAAAAGTAAACATTGTGTTATCTAGTAGTTCATCCTAAATCCGTGCATATTGAGATCACTTCTCATTCTTCTAAACATCAGACTAGAGGCCAAATTTCTCAAGTTCCTTAGAGGCCAAACCACTCCCACATATTCCAGGAATAAATTGCCCAGATCTATAAGACAGAAGGACCCAGACTCTACAGAATAGCCAAAACATAGCCCCACAAAGTCAATTGGCTTAAGTGCTCAGCACCATCTGTGCTAGAATTCCAGAATACTTACAGATGTTCAAGTGCATCAAGACCAGAAAATGCTTTCCTTGTGATCGATCTGATTCGATTTCCCTGTAGTCCCCTGGGGAAAAGGCATTTAGTTTAATAAATCTAAAATGTGCATCTTTGAATAAAAAGAAGTAGCAGTATCATTGTTTCACATAAAATCTCTCTTTCCATATTCTAACTACATGCTCCTCTCAGCAAAGATCAAATCCCTTTGCAAAATAGTCAAAATAAAGGGCATCGGGTACTAACAAATACAAATAGTAACATAGAAAATAGGTGCAGGAGTAGGCCATTCGAGCCTGCACCGCCATTCAATATGATCATGGCTGATCATCCAATTCGGTATCCTGTACCTGCCTTCTCTCCATATCCTCTGATCCCTTTTGCCACAAGGGCCACATCTAACTCCCTCTTAAATATAGGCAATGAACTGGCCTCAACTACCTTCTGTGCCATAGAATTCCACAGATTCACCACTCTGTTTTTCTCATCTCGGTCCTAAAACACTTTCCCCTTATCCTTAAACTGTGACCCCTTGTTCTGGACTTCCCCAACATCGGGAACAATCTTCCTGCATCTAGCCTGTCCAACCCCTTAAACATTTTGTACGTTTATGGTCAATTTGGTCAATTTTGAAATCAAAAACGGCAACATTTGTGAATTATCATGAAATCCAACTTTATTAACCATTTTTTTCTAATGTCAGATTTCTATATTTTTGTCTTATTGTATTGCTTGAGAATTCAACCCTATTCAATTTCAAAAGCATTTAGTTGCAAGGCTGTATCAGGCTGCCCTGATCAGTGTATCCTCAAGCACACTTCCTTTCCTCATCCCACAGACTATTGGATTCTCAATACATTCCACATCACTGAATCTGAAACAATTCACTTGAAACATTTAAGTCAACTTTTTGATCTAACTTTACACACACACACATTAAGCTCACATACACAACAATGCATCATGCAGACATCTTCAGAATGTTTCCACTGGAGAGAAAAAAATGAAGATACTTACAATTTCCTTAGTTTGCTCAATTGAGAAAAAGCCCCATTCATATCTTCAATAGTCCATGAGATTTCATTATTTTTCAGGTCTCTGCCAAGTGTTTTGGGAGGGGGAACAGCAGTTGACAAGGGGTGGAGAATAAAAAAGAAAAGAGAATAAGCATTGTACAAAATACTTTAACATTTCTGTGAGACCTGACAACACCATACAAAAAGGACAAGGACTCATCTGCTGCAATAGATCTACAGGCCATAATTCATATTAAGTTAACAAATGTGTGAAATGCCATGCATAGATAAATCTTGTGTCTTCAATGTCTTTATCAAGCTTTACATGAAAAGCTAAAAATGAACCAAATAATTCTGGCAGACCTCAGTAGGTTAAAATTGGTTGTAACATTTCCTCCATCCTGACCCTCAGATACCTCAGGAATGTGTTTGCAGTATATTGCTCTATTCCCTGTACACCAATGATAGCATAGCCAAGCACAATTCTAACTCAATCTCCAAATTCACAACAATACCATTGTTGTCAGCCGCATCTACAACATGCGGTGTAGCGATCAAGAAAATTGTGTCAGGACAATAACCTGGCCGGTAATGTCAATAATCCTGTCCCACCAACAAAGCTTCAGTACAGATGGTTAACAGCTTCGCTCCTTGGCATCCATATCACCAACAACCTAACTTGGTCCGTTCACACTGATGTAATGATTCAAAAAAGCACACCAACATACTTTCTTAGACATCTGAAAAGATACGACATATCCAAAAGGATTTTTATGAACTTCTACAGATGTGTTATAAAAAGTATTTTGCTCTTGGCTCCCTGAATCTGTAAAGCGACGAACACAGACTAGTCTTTCAGAGGGTAGTCACTTTCTTCCATTCATTCTATCCTCATGGTGCATTACATTAAGAAAGTGGGAAGTATTATCAAGGATGCCCATCACCCCATTGGGAGAAGATACAGGAGCTTGAAAGCTTGACGATCAGACTTAAGACTAGCTTCTTCTCCACTGCGCTGTTATCCGAGTCATGAACAAACATCTCTATCACACCCTACTCCTGGAGGTGCTGCCACACATTTACTCTTAACTCTACCACATTGGTTACTCAGTTTTGGTACAATAATATTATTTTACACTCCTACACTCTTGCACTATTTTGCTGCTTTGCACCTGTATTTAGCATTACTATATGTATTCTATTTACTGTGAAAGAATAAGGGGTTTCATAACACACTGGTGTACAGGACAAACTAACCTGATCACTAACCAGAGTATACATTTCAAATAAAACGGCTTATGGAAGTTTGTAACGTCTGGGAGGTATTTTGAAACAACTTGTGATTTATAACTAGTAGTTAATTTCCAGAATCAAATCTTTATTCAGAAAACAGTTTGATTGTGGTTTCTTACTTGCTTGTAAAAATCCATCAGGAATTGCAACAGTAATTTCTACCAATGACAGAATTAGTTATCCTATTCTGTAAAGAGGCTTAGCTGATAGGTCCATTCTCTCAGGTAACCTTCATCAGTTCTGAAGATAACATGGCTTTGAAGTTCTACTGTAACATGTGTATGGTTTGAAATGGTATACAAATTAACCTGCTTCTAGATGCTGCTGCATGACAGTTATGCAGAGGCATCCAATTACACAGTAGTAATCTTTAGAAAAGTTTAGAAAATTCACTAGCAAGTGCATAGCCAGCATGTGGCTTGCCTTCAAAACAAGTGGCAGTAAACAAGGCATTTAGGGGGTATGCAAAAATGCTAACCCATATTCACTATGCTTATAAACATGAAGCCCATTTCATGATACCGAGGTGCTTCTGAATGAAAACATTTCATAGTAGCTAATAGCTATACTGACTTTTCAAAAGTTCAAAATATACATTAAGCCACATACTATAGATAAGCCCAAATTTTATATATAAAGATGAACTTACAGACTATGCAAACTGGATAGTCCTCCAAAGGCACCGTCAGCAATGTAACTCACTTGGTTATTTCCTATATATAACTGCCCAAGGAGGCTCAAACCAACAAAAGTGGAATCCTCCAGACGTGTTAGGTCATTAAAAGAGACATCCCTGTCAATGGGAAATGAAATATATTTAGCAATACATATAGAACAAAGGAATTACAAAGTTCATACCCATACAAAAAAGCAATCTTATATTTCATTATTCATGATTCATTAGATTTGTCTAGCGACCAGTTATACTACAAAATCTAGGTATGAACAAGTTTGAACCCTGGTCTTGTCCAAAAATACTTATTCAGCATGGATTTACTTCAGTATATCTAAGTTTATAGTGTGGACAGAGTTACAGCTGATTTATATTTGATGGCCCACAAAAGAGGAGAATGCCTAGACCACTGGTAGGGTTGTTTCATACGTTTTGTGAGACTTTCCTTCATCGTTTTGTCCAATATTTACATAGCCTGCAATTATTTATTGTCCAGGCTAATACAAACGTGACAGCATATTGTAGAATTACTTCAGAAGAGAACTTAAGATATTTGGATATGTATACAGCTAGGTAAGGTGCAGAGGAATATGGGACAAATGCAAGCAAAAGGAACTAACTCAGGAAAACACGTTGATTACCATCGACAGATTGGGCCAAAGGACCTATTCTGTGTGTATAACCATGTACAACTTGGAAAATATAGTTGATATGTGTAGAATGCCCAGCAGTATCTAATTGAACAAATTAAGTAAAATTGATTTAAATCGAGAAGTGCTCAAGCTTAGAATGTCAGTTATACACTAGGGTCTATTTTGTACTGTAATAGCAGCTAGCTAGAAAACCAATAAACATTTGTTTAAAGCGCGCTGTTATAATATTCTAAATTGCCCAATGAAAAACCCGAGAGATAAATTCATTCCAGAACAGTGGAATTGGAGAGACGCTTTTATATGCTGCATTCATTTAGATGCAGTCACCTTTATTACATTATTGAAGTTTTGTATAGCAGGATCACAAGCTTCAAGTCTAAGTTTTACGAAATCCTAGAATCCAAATGCTTAAGTTGGCAATTTGTTTCCAGGCAATGTGGGGAAACCACCCGAATTATTAAAGTGGAATACTAGAAGCAAAGCCAGTATGATTATGCATTTGGTGGGCAAAATGGACCAATGGTCTTTATCTGCATTGAACTGTTACAATGATCTTTCCACTTTTTAAATTAGATAAGAATTATTGATGACATTTTACAGACAGAGATACAGACAAAAGATATTGGCGAGTGATTGACAGTGTCAAGATGCCTGTTTGAAGTGAACGAACTTGAAAATCTATGGGTATCGGGTACTCAGTGAGGTGTGGGGTCATTTCAAGGCACATTTACTGTACATTGGTCTGATGAATGGGAGCATCAATCGAAATCTTTGTTTGGCATCTGTTTTATGCCAGCAAACATCTGCAAAGGTTCATACCCAAATGGAGGTCACAAAAAATTCCCTCCCCTACTTTGAAAAGCCCAACAAGAGCACATAAAGTAAAGGTTAACAATGAATCATTAGGTAAATTGTTATGCTTAATGCTGCAGTCCACATGAGAAAATGTTAGGTATAAATCATTGCACAATTTGAATGTTTTTTTAATCTGGATTCCTAGATGTTTCCCAAATCACAGGGTATTGAATTACCAACAAATCTCATTTGAGAACACAGGTCCTAAAAAATAAAAAAAAAACTAATCTCACCCGCCGCAGAAGCAGCAGGTCATTTGTGGTTTTAATAAGATATTTTGTATCTCACGTCTCGTAGAAACACTGCTTTGGCCATCTTCATGAAATCTTTATGTAAAAGAAACCTCAATTGCAAAGCCAGCATTTTGGCATGATGTCCACAGAGAAACTGGAATGGAATAAAAGGTACTTACAGCTCGCTGAGCTTTTGGCAGAACTCCCAGGCATCTGGGTTGATCTTGCTGATGGCATTCTGGCTGAGATTAAGTTGCTGCAACATCAGCAAGCCATACAACCATCCTTTGGTTACTTCTGTCAAATTGTTAAAATCCAGTTGTCTGAAATAAAATTAGGAAGAAATAAATATTAGCTTGCATTAGCCCTAAAATGGGGGGGGGGGTGGGGGGGGGGGGTATCTGTCTTTTCCGCAGTTTGTCATGCAGTTAAAAAGCAATTTAAACATTGAAGCCATGTGGCTGGATTCTCTGGAATGAGAGTCAACTGCCAAAGCTGCGAGGCCAAAAAGGTAGAAAGCAGCTCATTTTACAAACAAGTTCTTACATATTTAGCTGAACCAAGTACCTCTTTGTTTAAAACAAAACTTTAGTTAACACTGTGGTGAAGCCTTCTATAGCTTGTGAACCTCAGAGCAAAATATTTTACTAAATCCAAAGATTTACACATTGGTTATTTTGGGGGTATGTTATTATTTATAAATGGGATTTTTAACAATTAAAAACACAACTCACAATATCTCAATGTTGCTCAGTCCCCAGAAAGCGCCATCCATGAGTTTACTAATGCTATTTCTTTGTAATTTAAGAGATTTCAAAGCACTTAGTCCTTGAAACGCAAGGCCATCCACTTTCTTCATTTTGTTGCGACTAAGTTCCCTGCAGCAAAATAAATAAAATGTTCATCTTACAGTATGACTATTTCTACTTAAACAAAATTGAGAACAGAGGTGGGGTGGGAGGAGGGAGGAGGAAAGAGATCAAGTACTTAAATCAAAAATTACATTTGAAATATAGTTCCTTTTTGTGATTTTGTTACAAGATGAACTTACAAGTGCTGGAGATGCGGCAGTTTGAACATCTTGGAAGGAATAGATGAAATTTTGTTTCGGTTTAGCTTCAAGACTTGAAGTGTATTCGAAAGATTGTCAAAGCAACCAGGATCCAGAGATGTTATTTTGTTATTGTTGATGTATCTAAACAACATCACACATATGGGTTACACAGTTGTATAACTATACGAAAGACATTTATAGCACCGTTCGTTGAACAAATCTCATTTTATTTCTTAATCCAGCCAATGGCTTGCTCTCTTATCCATTTCTAGGCAAGGTAGAGATCAACCAGCCCAACTTCCTTGTGTGCAAGGCGATGTCCTGCTTAATGGACAAGCAAGCATACTTAAACAAAATGTAATATTTTATATTATAACTTGTATTACATTAATTTTTACAGAACATTAATGTGATTAATATTATGAAAACTCAAAGAATTGTTTTATTATATTTCTATGCAATAGGAAACAATGCAGAACCCTACAATACATTAAAGTTGTTGTTCATAATCATGAAACGATATACGCCAGGATATTGCAAACCAAAACAGAGTTTACTTCAATCAATTTGAATGCAACTGTTTAAAACGTCTTTGCAAAAAGATGATTGACCTGCACTGTGGAAACTTTGCACTTGCCATATTGTGAAATCATGTAAATACTGGATTATAGTGCACATTTCACATCTTCACAATATTTGTGGATTACAAAATGGCAAGGAATAAAGATACATGAATAGAGGTGGAATAATGGACTTGGGTACGTAATTTATACCTAAACAGTACTCAGAGATGGACCACACAATGGTACTGAGAGTCAAAGTAATGCAGTACAGAAATGGCCCTTTGGCCCAACTCCTTCATGTCAACCAAGATGCCCCGATAATCCTATTTACCCACGTTTAGCCATATTCCTCCAAATCTTTCCTATCCATGTATCTGTCCAAGTGACTTAAATCATGTAGCAGCAGTTTCAACTAACTGCTATGGCAGTTCGTTCCATGTACCCACCACCCTTCCAAGTGAAAAAAGTTGTCCCGCAGGTTTGTATTTTGCCAATCTTGCCCCTCTCACCTTAAACATATGTCCTCTTGTTTTTGATTCCCCTCCCAGGGTTAATAACTCTGTATGGTCTCCCTATCTATTCCCCTCATGATTGTATACACTCTAGGATCATCCCTCAACCTCCTGCAGCCTAAGGAGGAAAGTCCTAACCTGGCCAATCTCTCTAAATCAGCCCCTCAATACCCGATAACACTAAAATTAATCTCTGCACTTATTCCACCTGGTGGAAATCACTGGTCATGGACATTCAGCTACAATAGCACACTTCCTCCATTACCCTCTTTGGGCAGGCCAGCTCCAAATCCAAACGACTAAGTCACCATGGATCCCATGCATCTAAATCCTCTGAATTAGCTGGTCTGGCCGTCAACGAGAGTCCTTGACAAATGCCTTACCAAAGTCAATGAACATAACATCCAGTCATATCTGTATCAATCACCTTTGTCGCTTCCTCAAAAAACTCCAAATTGTATATGATCTGCCCTGTTGATTGTCCAACATAATTGCTTTCAAGGTCGGGAAAATTCCAGTGTTGGAATAATCATCGCGAATTATAATCTAATCCTTGTTATCTTGTCTGCAGTCATTCTCAAGACTCACCCAGCTGTACTCAACAATTATCATCCTGTCTGCAGTGGCTCCCCCACCAGCATAGTCTTCCTTAAAACCCGCCCCTCCTGAACTGTTTTCTTGATTTTGTTTTCAATAGCACCCGAGGAAAAAACTCAGGACATTACATAATAGACGACATGAATTTAAATTTGTGACGACGACTTATTTGTTATTACTACCACTATGTTGGAGCTGTCAGAACAGTAATAATTAAGCCAATTAATTGATTTACAAGCTGTAAAGCCACTCGAGAATAACGTTTTAACATTATGAATTACAAATACCCTTTATATTTAAAATATTTGTTTTATGAACCACCTCCATACTTAACTCCTGCAGCACAACCATTAGAGCATACATTTCAAATCATCACAATATACTTACAGATATCGAAGTTGTAGAGGAGGAAATTTTTTCAGTTCAAATATCTGGTTATTACTGAGATCAAGCATTTCCATGGATTGAAATGGCATCAGCTGTTCAGGTAGTACTCGAGTAATTTTGTTATTAGATCTGCAGAGAAAATAAAAGCAATTGGCGAGAAACCCTCAGGGAGATAAAACTTGAAATAAAGTGAAGAACCATTCTTATCATTGATATGTATGCTAAAATATCACAATATATGTTTGGGATCAATGCACACCCTGAATTTCAAGTTAAAGACTGCAGCAAAATATTTATATCTAAATTTTAAGTATAACATGTTAGATTGATTAATAGCACAGAGACGACAAAATATATGCAATGCAAATAGTCCCAGTAACAATGCAAGTTCCTAACGCCATGAAGTATGCAATGTTAAAATGTTTAATAGCTTACTTCCAGGAACATGGAATTGGTCTTTAAGCACAATGTTAAAATACAGAATGTCTTACAAAAAACATTACAGCCTTTATAGGTACTGGGAGTTCTGCTGTAACGTGCTTTACCACAACATAAATTGGATATAATGCGAGTGATGAATATGGGAACATTATTTGCATCATGTGGACTGAATTGGTTACAATAAGATTTTAATTGGGAACTAGAGAACCATGTACAATGATATTAGAAATCGACAAGAAGAAAAATGCTGTATTGGATGTAAACAGTATTAGGGGACAACAAAATGTATATCCATGTAGCCTTCTCACACTATTCTCTCTTTAGAGCACAGCTGCTACTTTTAACTGCAAGTGGCCACTAAAATTGACAAGCAATTACTTGGAATGACACTTGTGCAACCGTACTCAATTAAACAATGTAACATACAGCCTTTTGTATTTTTAGCTAGCAGTAAGAAAAATAAACATTGTCAATGAAAAGACATTTATTTTTGAAAATCCTGCGGGGAAAAATAACTTGGTTATTGCGAGTCAAACTCTCTAGTTTGAGTCAACCCCCTTTCCCCATTGACACAACTGTCTTTATAACAATTTTATATAACTCAAGATTTCTTGGGAACACAACTATTGCATTTTAGAACTAGCTGTAAATGGTTAATATCTGAAAGTTAGCACATACTAAACAGTTGTGTAACATACGGATTAGAAGCAGTTTGAAATGAAAGTAGAAATAGGCAACTTTTGTTCCAAAGGTAGACTGCAAGTATTTCTGCATCTATCTTCATATTTACAGCATCTATTTTATATTTACAGACAAGCAAATGGAGGAATACATGAACCTATATGCTAGTGGAAGAAGCAAGCCATTGATGAAAGTACACAAAAACGCTGGAGAAACTCAGCGGGTGCAGCAGCATCTATGGAGCGAAGGAAATAGGTAACTTTTCCTTCTTCTTCAGAAGGGTTTCGGCCCGAAACATTACCCATTTACTTCGCTCCATAGATGCTGCTGCACCTGCTGAGTTTCTCCAGCATTTTTGTGTACCTTCGATTTTCCAGCATCTTCCTTCTTGAAGCCACTGATGAAAGGTCATTGAGCCATACTCTAGTCCTTATCTGCTCTGCTATAACTTTATTGCTTCCATTACTGTGCAACATACACAGCAGGCATCCCAAGTATAGCTACTAATTTTTAGTTGACAATTTTCAGGGTCTCTTCATCTTATTGAGTGTTGCACAATGCACATTTCATTAAACCTATTCTCTAAAATCCTGTAAACCCATATGTGGGACCATGGGGGGGGGGGGGGGGGGGGGGGGGGGGGGGGCATCCTTTATTTGAGATTGTCCGCTATAACAAATTAAGTGATTACTGAGTAGTAGAGTATCATTAAATTAGTAGAAACAAAGAACTGCAGACGTTGATTAATACACAAAGGGAAACAGTGCTGGAATAAATCAACGGATCAAGTAGCATCTCTGGGGGACATGGAAAGGTGATGTTTGGGTCAAGTTGCTTCTTCAGACTTGGTCTGGCTTGGAATCGAGGCGAGTTGGTGGCCTCTGCCTTCTGGTAGCCAAGATAGGTGGATTCATTAGTTGTGGCCCACCGGAGTGCAGGTAAGGGTTGGCAGTGACAGGTGTGACCTGGAAATGGCCAAGGAAGTTGTGCGAGCCAACAGGAGCAGAAAGCAACTTGGGAGGCGGTGTGGGCCAGCATCAGTAGCCCAGCCTGGCGGCAAAGGTCAGTAGGTTCGTCATCACAGGGGTTTGATATATGTACCGAGATACTAAATTCATTGCTGTGAAGTTCCTATCTCATTCAAAGAGCAGGTGGTGCAATCAGAGAATAGCCCAATATACGAAAAAGGTAGAGCAAGCAAGGAATCAGAAGAAATGAATTGCCGTTTTAATGGCATTCACCGAAGTAGAATTAGACCTGGGTTTTGTACAGGAATGAATAGATATTCAAAATTGAGGGGTTTTGTTAAGCAAGCCTGGGAAAAGTTATTTTCACTGGTTATAGAGTCAATAATGAGAGAGCAAAAAAACATGGGTTCAAAGTAGTGTACTTTAGTAATACAAATGTCAAGAGATGAAAATGGCCCTCCATCTAAATTTGTTGTCATTTGATGGTACTGTTTGAGAGAAAAACAATCAGCGCCTGAGCGACTAACTCTATATTGTATTCTTTAATTCATCAAAATGTTCTAAAAACGCAGTTTCGGGATGCTTACTTAAGAACCTGCAATGAATTCAAAGCGTGCTATAAATTTATGGTACGAAAAATAACAAACATAATAAATTGAGTAATAGTTTGAAAATACTTCCATATTCAGTTCTTCTAGTCAGCAGCAGCTTCATCTCTATGACAATGTAGTGTACACTAAATATACAGTTACATTTCAAGATTCTGCTCTGCAAATATCCCAAATTGGTTCTTCAAAATGAACACTTTTATATACTAACTACATTCATTATTACGAGTATCGGATTGTATCACTGCTAACCTATTTAAGTCCCAACTTTTACACTGCATGATATAACAGAATATAATTTGATCCACGATGAAGTTTGCTTTATTGTTGTGCTAGGATGAAGAAAGATGTATTTACTCCAATATCTTTGTCCGCAGCCAGCGATTCTTCCACAAATATCAATGCCAGTACTGAGCTTGTCTTTCATGGCTGGACAGATTGTTGATATTTTCCACCCAGCATCTTAAAAAGTGCCCAGATTATGTCAAATGAAACTGCAAGTTACAACATTTGAGAAGCTCAAGAGGGTGACATGATAATGGGTTAGTGAGATAATGGATTTGTTATTTTAACTGACTACATTATAGAATTTCAAAATTCTTAAAATAACAGGAGGAGGCAATTACATGTGAAACAGCACACAATTTATTTCTGTGCAACAGGTTAAATGACTGGGATGAGAACGTCTGTGGTCCGATTAGCAAGTTGCTGATGACATAAAGAACTGGTGATGTTACAAATAGCAAAGATAGTTGCTTAAGAATACAGTAGCACATGGGTCAGCTGGAAAGTTGGACGGAGCATTGGCAGATGAAATTTCATCCAAAACAAGTTTGAGACTATTGTGGGTCCTCTAGTACAGATATATACAATAAACAGCAAAGATCTTGGAAGTGTTGATGTGCACAGGAATTTTGGGGTTGAAGTTCAAACCTATCTTAAAATGGCACTTGGGGCAGAAAAGGTAAGAGAATAAGGCAGTTAGCTTGATTGCCTTCATCAGCTTTGCAACCCATAGAACCCTTCAGTCATCTTGCAACTCATAGAACCAGAGTGGGAGCAAATCATCCTTTATCCTGAACCACTGGCTAAGATGGCAATGACAGCCATTTGCAGATCAAAAGACATATGTTATGCAGCAGGGCCTTTCGGAAGTCCACACACGTAGCAGCTACTGGAAGGCAGAAGGTACTGGTAGATGGGTGTAATCTGACAGGAGGCCTGTGAATAGCATAGCTCTGCAGAGATCAGGAGCATTTTGTTTGCAATATACCAATGATTTAGTCAAAAAAAGTAGATGGGCTGACTGGTAGGTTGTGATGAGAAAAATAGTGGTGTTGTTAATAAGAGAGGATGCAGCAGGATATAGATCAGTTAGAAATATGGGCAGAACAATGGTAGATGGGGTTTAATCCAGCCAAGTGCGAGTTGGTGCCCTTTGGGAGATTAAATACAAGAGGAAAGTATTCAGTTAGTGGTAGGATCTTTGAGAGCATTGATGTACAGAGGAATCTTTATTTTTGTCAGTGGCAAAAAAAAAAACACTATTGTATTGCCTAGGTGAGGTCTGCTACATGATCTTACTGGGTTGTATGCAAAAGCATTGTACTGTACCTTGGTACATATGACAATAACGTATCATTGAATCATCGAATCTTGGGGTGCAAGCTCATAGCTCCCCTGAAAATGACACGCAAGTGGATAGGGTGGTACAAAAGGCATATTGCATACTTGCCTTGGATTTAAATATACAAGTTGGGAAGTCGTACTGCAGCTGTGTAAAACTTTGTTTAGGCTATATTTAGAATGTTGTGTACAGTCCTGGTCACCCCAAACAGGAAGGATGTTGAGGTTTTAAAGAAGATGCCAAGGTTCCTCAGAATGCTAGCTGGAATAGACAGCATTAACCATAGAGGTTGGACAAACTTGGATAATTTTCTCAGGACCAAAGGCAAGGGGGGTGTGGGGGGGTTAATGACCTAGTAAATATATAAAATTACAAGGGGCATAGATAGGCCAGATAGCGTCTTGTTCCGTTGGGTAGAGGGCAAATGTTTAAGACAAGTGGGGAAAGAAAGGAGATTTACGAGTTTTGTTTGCAAGATGGTTGGTGCCTGGAATACACAGCCAAGGGAGATGACAGAAGCAGATATGAAAGCAATATTTGACAAGCATTTAGACAGTCACTTGAACAGTCCAGGAATGTAGGGATTTAGATCATGTACAAGGTAGCTGTGCAGTTTAGATTGGCATCATCATCAGCACAGACATCGTGGACTGAAGGGCCTGTTCCTGTGCTGTATTGTTCTACATTCTATCATCCACCATCACGATTAATCGTTGCAGCTTGCTTGTAATGACATCTTACATTCATTATTTATACTGCCTAATCCTCTATTTCAGAGAACAGGGAAATTCTTGATAACATGATATAAACTATATTCCAAGAACAAGCAGTTAACTCATAGATGTCTGCCAACAACATTTAGTGGGTCAAGGTGATGAAAGGTTACTGAATGTCAACGTATTTATTGAATTCAGAAGAGCAGGTCTTCAGTAGTGTTTCATGACTGGTACTGAATGGCAAATAGTCAACAACTGTTGAATGGGCAATATTACAGAGTTAAAAAATACGTGGCAATATGCAGTGCATATCAAAACCCAAGTAGTCTTTTAGAGCAATGTTTTAAATTTATTAATTTTAGAAACTGGATAAAGAGTTATTTTACATCCATCAATAAGAGGAAAAGATGCAGAAATCAGATCCGGAACTGCCACACATGCTTAGTTAAGTGAAATGGCAGGGAATAGACATCGTGACATCACTTGCATAAAATTTATACATTCTGGGTCTGCGAAGTCCATGGACTATTGTGACCAAATTGGCCATAACTGTGACATTTTAGATAGGTATGCATGCAAGTCCATGCTCTCCTTCATTGTCACATCCCTTGACTGCATATCTGACATCAACTCCCTCTTGCTCCAAGGCAGCAGAGTGACAGTCAGCAAACCTGCTACATCGCATTTCCAGCAGCTCAAGTTTATTCCTGACCTCGGACTGTGTGGAGTTTGTACATTCTCTTTGTGACCTTGTGGATCTCCTCTTGATACTACTGCTTCCTCCCACATCCCAAAGCAAATGCGAGTTTGTAGGTTAATAGCATACAGACAGGCAATACAATCCCTGGAAAGTGAATGGGGATGTGAAATAAAAAGGTTAGGGTCTATTTCTATGTCTCTTCCACTCTATGGTTTCAGATCCCAGATGCTCCTTCCCTGGAGGCAGTTCTATTTCAAAAGCCTTTAATCACAGATCCAGTCCTTCTTACTGCTCCATCGATGAAGAACTAGCAAAAGTCTTGCATGAGTGTGAATGCAAGTTGTAACGCACATGTCACAGAAGTTGACTTTGTGCTGTTGGTGAAGAGTACAATTCAGAATTGGCATTGACCCATTACGAGTGCAAAATGCAAAAACAGCACCATACCATGAACTAGAATTAAATGGGATAGTTTGCATCTTACTGAAATGCAGAGTTCAGCAAACCATGTAGTACATTTACTCATATTTTGATATTAAAAATCCCTTATGGTTTTTATGCCAAAAACAATAATTATGTTTTCAAGATTGGCACCCAATGCCTAAAACTTCAGTAGACAAAGCAGAACTATGCAGCACAGGAAATTGTGTAATAATGCAATTTAAACCAGAAATTAATGTCTTCAGACTGAAAAGGGATTTTTTTTTTTCAGTACATACATTCACATCCATTTTGTAAATATATTGGTCTTGAAGTGAATACATTAGATTGATTGATACATTGATTCCCAGGGTTACATTACAAAAGGAGATAATTTAAAAAGTTGCAGATGCATTGTTGAAGCTTTCAAAACATTAAAGAGAATTGATAGGCCAAAAAGGCACAAAGAAACTACTACACCATGTTGGGGAATTTAGGATTTAGGGCAAGAGTCCATAATTGGACCGATGTTGAACATGAATAGTACCTGCAAAGGATGGTAGAAATGTTGAAAATTTGTGCAAATTACACCTAAAAGTTAATTTTAAATCTGAAATTGGAAAAGTGTGCTTATTAAAATTCAAAGATAAGGCAGGGTACATGATACTAGCTGCTACCTTGTTGAATGACAGAACAGATTTGAGAAGCTAAATGTTCTATCACCATTATTTTTCACTGATGCTATTTGAATCCCAGTAAATTGCTTTTTAGACCGTTATCTGCATGTTTTAATCTTTAACAATTACATGACAACACAACTCTGGACAATGACCAAAGCCCTAAATCAAAGGCAATCTCCCGAATGGAAATTTCCTAAACAATTTTAACTTACCACCACTCAAATATTTCAAATATTTTCCAGAAAACGCATCGTCCCTAATCATTAAAGTCCTTTCACCTTCTGCTCACTATCCATCTGGGATTTTCTTTATTAAAGTTAAACAATGCAAAATGTCCTTTGGCTTTGTTATATTCTCTGTCAAAAAGAAGTCAATACAAATAAAGCTACATTTTCAGACTTATTTTACCATCATTCTCTAAGCCCGGCACTGACATCATAGATTTATTATTTTAGGTCAAATATTTTACATGTACTGGAAAAGAATAAAAAAATTCAACTGTAATGCATGGAGTCTGGTACAACTGTTAACCATATGACCTCTGATCCAACATAACTAAATTAATTTTTACCTGGGTTAAAGCAAATCCATGCTCCCAAAAGAGATTAATTTGACTAATTCCAGGAATTTGAGAAAGCTGCCTTATCATGGTGGCTAACAAAGTTAGATCTATATTCTTGAGTTTAGAATAAGGGGTGGTTTTATTGAAAGATACAATTCTAAGGGGACATGACAGAGTAGATGTTGAGACATTTCCACTTGCGGGAGTGCCTCGAACAAAATGACAAGAGGGTATAATCACTTAAAACTGAAGTGTGTAGAAAGTTCAGGCAAACGGTGGTAAAGCTCCGATATAATCTATGCCAAAAGAATGTGGTGTAAATCATTGAAGGCATTTACATTTTTTTTAAAGTTGGAGAATTTAGAGTAAAGGGGAACAGGCAAAGAGGAATTAAAGCCTGGGTAGATCATAGAAAATAGGTGTAGGAGTAGGCCATTTGGCCTTTCGAGCCACCATTCAATATTATCAAGGCTGATCATCCAAAATCAGTACCCAGTTTTTTCCCCCGTAGCCCGAAAAGCTAAATCTAACTCTTGAAAACATCCAGCGAATTGGCCTCCACTGCCTTGTGGCAGAGAATTCTACAGATTCAAAACTCTCTGGGTGAAAAGGTTTTTCATTCATCTCAGTCCTAAATGGCCTACCCTTTATTCTTAAACTGACTCCAGCTTCTGGACTTCCCCAACATCGGGAATATTTTTCCTGCATCTACCCTGTCCAATCCTCTAAGTATGTTATATGTTTCTATAAGATATCCCCTCATCCTTCCAAATTCCAGCGAATACAAGCCCAAACGACCCACTCTATCATCATACGTCAGTCCCGCCATTCCAGGAATTAACCTGGTGAACCTACGCTGCACTCCCTCAATAGCAATAATGTCCTTCCTCAAATTAAGAGAATAAAATTGCACACAATACTCCAGGACCCTGTACAACTGCAGTAGGACCTCCTTGCTCCTAAACTCAAATCCTCTCGCAATGATGGCCAACATGTCATTGGCTTTCTTCACTGCCTGCTGTACCTACATGGTTACTTTTGACACGATCATATTGAATGGCTCGGTAGGCTGGCATACATCTGCTCTTATTTCCTTGTATCGGTGCCTTGTATTTGCAATATGGTACTTGACAATTTAAGGGTCGCAGAAATGGTCATTAAAGAATCTCTGTTAAATATAGAAACACATTGTAAACTGAAACCGGTGAAAGCACTTATAATGCAGTCTTTGTGAAGAATAATTAAACCCAAATATCCAGTCTAAATTTGGAACCAAACCCAACAAGTCAAGCTTCAGCCTGCTTGTGTGAAATGTCAGCACATTCAAACCGCTTCATGCACAATTTTGACTTTGATGCTCAGAATCATAATGGCTTAACAGGGCTCTCACTTAACTTTTTTCCCCTGTTGCCAGCAGGGCAACCGTGGCAGCTTTATAGGTTGCCAAAAGCTGGTCATTTAAGACTGTTTGCATGAAGCGTGCGATAACGTGCTTGGACGAAGTGCGTAGATACCAGTCAGAATTATGCTCAATGAAGCATTCACATATTATTTCTGCTTCAAATAAATGAAGAAACTAAACATATTCACCAATCAAGACATGATATATCCCACAATGACATGCAGCAAAATTATAAGACAGTATCTCAACTCTTTTTACACATTGCAATTAATGCAATTTCTATTAGCTCTTCCCACTTCCAAACTAAAATGTGGTTGGATTATCTTGTCTTGTCAGCCACGGTTGCTTCCTACTCCCCTTAGAAGAAAGATTCTAAGGGGAGTAAGAGGCAACTGTGGCTGACAAGAGAAGTTAGGAATAGAATAAAACTAAAAGAAAAGATGTATAACACAGCAAAGAGTAGCCGGAAGACAGAGGATTGGGAAACTTTCATAGGACAACAGAAGGAAACAAAACAGGCAATATAGGCTGAAAAGATGAAGTGCGAAGGGAAGCTGGCCAGGAATATAAAGAAGGACAGTAAAAGCTTCTTTAGATATGTTAAGAGAAAAAGAGTAGCAAAGTCAAATGTGGGTTCCTTGAAGGCAGACACGGGTGAAATTATTATGGGCAACAAGGAAATGGCAGAAGAGTTGAATAGGTACTTCAGATCTGTCTTCACTAAGGAAGACACAAACAATCTGCCAGATGTACTGGAGGACAGAGGATCTACGGGGGTAGAGGAACTGAAAGAAATTTTCATTTGGCGAGAAATAATATTGGGTAGGCTAATGGGACTGAAGGATGATAAATCCCCTGGGGCTGATGGTCTGCATCCTGGGGTCCTCAGGGAGGTGACTCTAGAAATAGTGGACGCATTGGTGATCATTTTCCAATGTTCAATAGATTCAGGATCAGCTCCTGTGGATTGGAGGATAGTTAATGGTATCCCACTTTTCAAGAAAGAAGCGAGAGAGAGAAAACGGGGAATTACAGACCAGTTAGCCTGACTTCGGTGGTGGGAAAGATGCTGGAGTCAATTATTAAAGAGGTATTAATGGGGCATTTGGATAGCAGCAAAATGATTTTTTGAGAATGTGACAAGTAAAATGGATGAAGGGGTGCCGGTGGATGTAGTGTATCTAGACTTTAAGAAAACCTTTGATAAGGTCCCGCACGGGAGACTGGTGACAACAATTAGAGCACCTGGTATTGGGGGTAGGGTGTTGACATGGATAGAAAAATGTTTGAACAAGCATCCTATACAGAAAAAATAATAGCTTATATTTATAACACCCTACTAAACAACGAGGTCCCACCGTCCGAACCATATAGATACAAATGGGAAAATGAAATAGGTCACCCTATAACGAAAGATATGTGGGACGAAAGTTTACAACAAATACATCAATGTTCATTAAATGCCAGACATACTTTAATACAATTCAAGGTTTTACATAGACTACACTACTCTAAAATAAATCTAAATAGAATCTTCCCACAAATCTCTCCTATTTGTGATAAATGTCTACATCTAGAGGCTAATTTAACACATACCTTTGCAAACCGCATAAAACTTAAACATTTCTGGACTGATATTTTTGAAATAACTTCAGAAGTTATTAATACAAAACTGGACCCGGACACAAAATTAATAATACTTGGAATATCAGAACAAGGTTTAACACTCACAACAAACCAAAGAAATTTCCTCGACTAGAGTATAATAATCGGGAAAAAATTTATATTAAAATTTTGGAAAGGCCCTACAACCCCCACAATTAAAATGTGGATTACGGAAATGTCGGAGACCCTATACTTAGAAAGAATTAGACTTGTCTTAATGGACAAACAAGACCTTTTCGATAAAATCTCGGCTCCATTCATTAACTATCTGAAGGGATAGATTGGCACAGCACGAGGACCCAACTGAAACTTGAACTCAGGATCAGATGAATAGCTATACTTTATAATCTACGAACCTATCTCCATTGACGTATTACAGGTAATCCATTCCACCTCCTTTGTTTTTCTGTTTTTTTTTATTTTTTATTTGTAACTTTCTACCCTCTTTCTCTCTTTTTCTATTAAAAAAAAATAAAAACACTAGAAGCAGAAGTAATTGATAATTGAAAATTAATAATATGACTGATATATATGAAAAGTCTTCTTACTATAATATGTAACTATACTTTATAATATGTCTACTTCTAATAAAAATATTAAAAAAAAAAAAAAAGAAAATTGGTTGGCAGACAGGAAGCAAAGAGTAGGAGTGAACGGGTCCTTTTCAGAATGACAGGCAGTGGCGAGTGGAGTGCCGCTAGGCTCGGTGTTGGAGCCGCAACTGTTTACCATATATATTAATGATTTGGAAGAGGGAATTAGGAGCAACACTAGCAAGTTTGCGGATGACACAAAGCTGGGTGACAGTGTGAACTGTGAAGAGGATGTTAGGAGGTCGCAGGGTGACCTGGACAGGTTGAGTGAGTGGGCAGATGTGTGGCAGATGCAGTATAATATAGATAAATTAGGTTATCCACTTTGGCAGCAAAAACAAGGGGGCAGATTATTATCTCAATGGGGTTAGGTTAGGTATGGGGGAGATGCAGCGAGACCTGGGCGTCCTTGTACACCGGTCACTGAAAGTTGCCTTAGTTACAGCAGGCAGTGAAGTAAGCTAATGGAATGGTGGCCTTCATAACAAGAGGGTTTCAGTATAGAAGTAAAGAGGTTCTTCTGCAGTTGTATAGGGCTCTGGTGAGACCACATCTGAAGTATTGTGTACAATTTTGGTCTCCTAATTTGAGGAAGGACATCCTTGTGATTGAGGCAGTGCAGCGTAGGTTGCCGAGATTGATCCCTGGGATGGCGGGACTGTCATATGAGGAAAGATTGAAAAGATTAGGCTTGTATTCACTGGAGTTTAGAAGGATGAGGGTGGATCTTATAGAAACATATACAATTATAAAAGGACTGAACAAGCTAGATGCAGGAAAAATGTTCCCAATGTGGGGCGAGTCCAGAACCAGGGGCCACAGCCTTGGAATAAAGGAGAGGTCATTTAAGACGGAGGTGAGAAAAAAACTTTTTCACCCAGAGAGTTGTGAACTTATGGAATTCCCTGCCACAGAGGGCAGTGGAGGCCAAGTCACTGGATGGATTTAAGAGAGTTAGATAGAGCTCTAGGGGTTAGTGGAGTCAAGGGATATGGGGAGAAGGCAGGCACGGGTTATTGATAGGGGACGATCAGCCATGATCACAAAGAATGATGGTGCTGGCTCGAAGGGCCGAATGGCCTCCTCCTGCACCTATTTTCTATGTCTATGTTTATTCAGCGTGTGATCAACCGGTGTCAATAAATCCTGTACCATGGTAACATATATGCTTAACCATGCACACTACAGATTGATGCAAGCATGTTTTATGTGAAGGACTGAAAATTACCATGACATGGCCATAGCATAGGTCGTTATTGCTATTGGTACAGAAACCCTCGCGCTTCCCACATAATTTATCCACAACAAAATATACAGGTTGCAAGGAAATTTCTATAGGCATATTTTGATAATTGCTGTTAAAACAGACTATACCCATCTTACAGGTTAAACATTACACTAACTAACAAGAGGTGGCCAAAGGACAAAACTGCAGCAAATGTTCTTTTGGTAATATGTTTAAAGGTGTCAAAATGCCACATTACCGGATATTCAGATTAGATGTATGTGTTGTGAACAGCAATGAAGATACCCAGTTTGTATACACCAGATTAAAAAAAAATTATTGATAAACGCTGTTTCCATCATCCCCACTTCAGAATTAACGTTAAAATTTCAACTGAAATATCTCCTGACCAAATTTGTGATGTATATGATCGACTGTTGAAGTAAAACCTGGATAAATCCAACGTATAGTTGTGAATGTTGCACAATAAATAACTACAGTACTGATACTCCATATTAAGAGCATTGATTTGCCGTTAAAATGAATTCTGTAATAACGTGTCAACGATAGCAGTAACAATCAAACACTGCGGTTTTAATGTTTCACGTGTTCACAATTTAATTAATCCATCTTTATGGACTAAAACAAATAACATTGGGAATTAAAAAACATTTGATTGCATTCCGTTATCAAACATAGTCAATGTTCGCGCTGAAGACATTTCCAGCACAATATGGTCAGGGAGAGAGTGTGTGTGTGTGTGTGTGTGTGTGTGTGTGTGTGTGTGTGTGTGTGTGTGTGTGTGTGTGTGTGTGTGTGTGTGTGTGTGTGTGTGTGTGTGTGTGTGTGGGTGTGATCAGTGCGGGGTGGATAGATGGCGGGGGGTGGGCGGGTTCAGAGGGCAATCAGTGTGGAATGGATGGATTGAGGCAGGTGAATTAGTACGTGTTGGTTGGAGTAGGTAAAATTGTGAGGGGAGAGCACGGGGGATGTCAGTGGTGTTGAATATGGGGGGGGGGGGTGCAGTACGGGATGGATGGGGGTAGACAAAAGTGCGAGAGGGGGAGGGGGAGAGAGTGAGAGAGAGAGATCAGGGCGGGCGGGGTGCGGGAGTAGGAGGAGATGGAGCCACTGTCGCGGCCACTGTGGGGGGCCCGTCATTCGCTCCGACCCTTCGTCACCCCGCACCTAGTATCTTTGCCCCGCAATACAGCCGTTGCCGACACAAAACGTCACGTTCCTTTTCTCCAGAGATGCTGCCTGACCCGCGGAGTTACTCCACTTTTTGTGTCTATCTTCGGTATAAACCAGTATCTGCAGTGCCAAGCCTGGCAAAATGAGCCGGCGTTTAGGTTGCCCTGCGGCACTTTGGGTGGTCAATTGCACGCGGGCAACCGCTAATTTCGAGCCCTGCTTAAGACTACTTATGAAATGTCAAAGCACAGAACCATGAAGAAGGTTGTTACTTCTACTGCATCAGTGTGTTCGTCTGGCTGAACATGCACATTTGCAGATCTTCATTTAAAACTGTAATGGGTTCTGCTTTGATGTATTCCAGGAGCTTAAAATCTGCCAGCACTAATATCCAAGGGCCATCAATTCACTTTAACTGTGCATTAGCAATCAATATCTTTAAATTGTAATCAAACTTGTCAGAATTGTTAAGCCGTCAGCAGAAATGGATAATTTCACTGAGTCTTCATAACTTTATTAAATCAACTTTTCATTGGCATTAGAATTTATGCATAATTGTGTGTATAGGAATTAGCAGCATTAACAGAGCAGAAAAACTGAAATGTGCATTCCAAATTAGTAACATTCCAAATTTAAGTCATTAAATGGTGCCAGGTTAGCTCAACAGTGAGGGCAAGTGTACATGTAACTAATAACCACAGCACCTCAGGATAAGCAGAAAGTAACAAGGCTGGATGGGAAGGGGATTGCTAAAGTGTCAGAGAAAAGGCCTAACATGCAGCCAATGGTTTGGCAGACATTTCTTCCTTCCATTTTCACGAGCAACATGTGCCCAATTAATTTCTACGTTTTAATTTAACTTTAAATTTAAAACAATTTACGCATTTTGCCCAAGTTAGCAGTAAATCATTGCAGGAGAAAATTCTAACTATTTTGACTATTTTCAGCTCAATTTCACCTACTCTAGTCTGCTGAACAACATCTTAATGCAAGTGGAGGTACACAAAAATGCTGGAGAAATTCAGCGGGTGCAGCAGCATCTATGGAGCGAAGGAGATAGGTAGCGTTTCGGGCCGAAACCCTTCTTCAGACTGAAGACGGGTTTCGGCCCGAAATTTTTGTGTACCTTCGATTTTCCAGCATCTGCAGTTCCTTCTTGAACACTTAATACAAGTGTATGTTGTTCTACACGAGGACAAGAGTTAGCTATGATGCCTTTCTGGTTAAAATATATGGAGATGCGCATTTGAATAAGACACTGGAGGCCAACATTCCAAGTAACAAAATTGATATTTTAAAGGAAAAGTGCAAATTCTTAATGCATTCCCACCATTACTGCTGCTGGTTAACAAAATCACAGGCAAGCTAATGCAAATGAAACTTAATATCTTGCACTCTTTTTCCCCAGCCCCAGTATTATCATATTGATCAATTTGTTCCCCCAAGATAAGTCACTATCACTATGAACTCTGACAATATTACTATCACCCAGAATATTTCTGGGACATCTATATTAGCCAATATTATGTACTACTGCTTATAATCCTTCTTGAAACAGAATTGTTTGGCAGGGTCAAATGAACGTATTGCATTGAATCAGTCAAAATAGCACACTTTGTACAGCACAGTGGAGCACTAAACATAAAATTTTACTTCATATCACATTTCTTTAAAAAAAAATCATCTCTCATCCACAAATTGAGGAATGGTGGCACAGCAGTAGAATTGCCGACTTACAGCAAATGCAGCGCCAGAGACCCGGGTTCAATCCCGACTACGGGTGCTGTCTGTACGGAGTTTGTACATTCTCCCCGTGACTGCATGGGTTTTCTCCGAGGTCTTCGGCTTCCACATTCCAAAGGTACACGTTTGTAGGTTAATTGGCTTGATAAATGTAAAAATTGTCCCTGGTGTCGGGTAGCGTTAATATGTGGGGATCACTGGTCGGCACGGACCCGGTGGGCCGAAGGGTCTGTTTCCGCACTGTTTCTCTAAACTAAAACATCACTGCATTACAAAATTGCAGCAGGCAAGGCGTTTCAACCAAATTAAAACTCTGATATTGCGATTGGATTTTAATATAATGCACTATGCCTTATTTTCAAAAGGATGCTATTGCACTCAGAATAATTTTGGGTAATTGATTGTGTATTCAACAGATTAGAAACATTAAGTAATAATAATAATAATAAATTTTATTTGCGGGCGCCTTTCAAAGACTCAAGGACACCTTACAGAAAATTAACAAGAGAGAAAAAACATAGTCGGAGTAAAATAAATAATAAGGACATCACCAATACACAAATTAAAGACAGAATTCGCTCCAAAGACAAAAAATCAAAAACACAATGTGAAGAGAGCAGCGGCAGCTAAAGCGTGCCAGCGTCCATTCTCCCTTCCGACAGCCATCTTGGACACAAACTAACATATTCACATTACACACAAAAAGTCATCCCCCCACAATGGATACCACTGTGGGGGAAGGCACAATGTCCAGTCCCCATCCCCAGTTCTCCCAAAGTCAGGCCTATTGAGGCCTCCGCTATTGCCTCTACGGAGGCCCGATGTTCCTGGCCGTTCTGGCCGGATGCTGTTGCCCCGGAGTCGGGAGAGTCCTTTCAGCGGCTGGGCCACCTGGAACGGCCGCTTCCTAACTGGGGACAGCGGCTTACGAAGCCGACAAGGCCGCGCCGGTTTGGAGCTCCCAGGCTCCCGATGTTAAAGTCGGCGCCGCCCGCTCCGCAGACCGGAGGTGTTGATCTCGGCGGTCACAGCTCACCGGAGCTCCAGCGCGTCGACCCAGGCAAGGCATCGCCCGCTCCGCTCCGCGATGGCGCTCCAGCGCTGTGCCACCACCGAAGCCGAGGTGCTGGGCGGTCCCCGCCAGGAAACGGCGCTCCACGCCCGCTGGTAGGCCACGAGGACGGGTCGATGGGGCAGCCCGGAGAAAAAGCTGCCTCACCGACCAGGTAGGGACCTAGAAATATTATTACCCCCTACCCCCCACATTAAAAAGACCATCTCTCCCACAAATAGGGCACAGGACTAACTAAAACTGCAAAAAAAAAGTGAATTAAACGGACGGTTTAAGTAACCACACAAATTAAATAAAAGGCATCTATTTTCTCTTAACATTCTTTTTGCCTCCTTTCACAAATCATCCAATGTTTCGTACATTGCAAATAAACTCAGTTTGCTCAGAGGTCACAGATTGAAGTGCATATTATCGAACTGTAAAACTAAAATTACAAGTGCACAAAGTTAGTTTTTAAACACTGGTCAACCTTACACCTCAAAAGTCCTTTAAAAGATTTCTTCTTTAAAATGTCAAGTCAAAATTCACTAAGAACCCCATCACTATTCAGACTTCAATCTGGGTCACTGCCCAAGCCACAAATAGGTTTAAGGGCCTGTCCCACTTCGCTGTCTTTCACGCGCCATTTACGCAACCTGCTAGCGCATGGGTAGCCCAGGACAGGCGCATGTAGTAGTGTGGAGGAGTGTGGACTTCGTCCTGCACAAAATCTTCGCGTGCCACTGGCAGCAGAAGCAGGCAAGCGATTGTCGAACTCGGCCTGGGACTCGCGGCGATTGCGGATCCGCCCCCATTCCTACTCCCACAGCGGGGCCAAGACGATTGAAGATAGACACAAAATGCAGGAGTAACTCAGCGGGACGGGCAGCATCTCAGGAGAGAAGCAATGGGTGACGTTTCGGGTCGAGACCCTTCTTTCAGACTGAAGAAGAGTCTTGACCCGAAACATCACCCATCCCTTCTCTCCAGAGATGCTGTCGGTCCCGCTGAGTTACTCCTGCATTTTGTGTCTATCTTCAAATGACGTCACACACTCCATTCCATGATCGATGTATGCATATTCAACTCTGAACGGCACTTTTGCTGCCAGAATGCTAGCACAGGCCACAGATAATCTGGTACATTTAAAAAAATGTAAATAAAATTTTATGTTTTAACTCCCACCAATAAAATTATTTGCAGGTTTGTAATTCAAATTTTGTGGCACATTTCTCAAATGCCATCTGCTTTTCTCCTTTACTATCGGAAAACCAATATTCATATCATGTGTCACTTAGCTCTTATTCAAGCAGCACTGCAGACACACTGGCTGCACCAACTGACCTGGGCCTAATAAAAACAAACCCCAATAAATCACCAGATGTAAGTAATTGAGCAGTGATCAGATTAATTAATTGAATAGTTTCATGGGAATTTATTGTTACCCAACTCCAAAAAACTCAGAGCTCATTATGAAGTAATCATCCTAGATGTTAACTGCAGACTAGAAATTGTGGCACAATACTTGTTACATGAAAGAAAGTTTGATTAACTGAATTTGGGAATTTTGCTGCAAATGGACATATGGAGGTAGTATAACTTTAGCCTGAAGAAAACTTGATTAGCTTGCAACCCATGTTTATCTGGTAACATTCAGTACTAATTCAAAAGTTCTATTTCATCTTGTGCCTCAGTCTTCAAAGTGTAGAATGACTGTTTTTCATTAAAGACAGCAAGGAATAAAATATTTCATATTATGGTTTACAAATGTGTGTTCCATCTCCAATAGGAAATGCCACACATGCAGTGTAGGATGTGCCAAAGTTGAATATAAAGATGCACTTACACAAATCAGTTTCAAAATCCTTCAACAGGGATACAAGCACATTACAACAAATGCCATCTCTTTCCCCTCATCCCAAATAGCTGCGTCAAAAATGCAAGAAAACTTGACTGAGGTACTATTGGTTTCAATAAAAATATTATCCAGCCGATTCAACACAACCAAGAAAGGCGAGAACATCAATAGATTTTAAAAATAGAAGATAACACCCAAGATTAACCTTCTTTATGTCAAAACTTGTGCAATCACTTTTTAACCACATCTAGGGCAGTGGACGGTATGGATTAAAAAAAAGATTCCTTTGGTTTCCTTTTCATTAAACGTTTACAAAGACAGCTTACCATATAGATGAACAAACTAGTCAGCTGTAGCACAAACCCACTAGTTTCATGGTCTGTTACACATTTATGAGGTGAAACAGCCTTCACCCATCATTGATTTAATTCAAGCATTTTGTTAAATGTGGTCTTGTAGACTTACTTCTCGCATCACTTCGGTTCTCAGAAACTTCAACATTCCATTCTTCCGCATGGAATGGGAAGAATTTTTAATGAAGATTTGTGGGGAAATAAATGCATATCCACTGTAAAGATACTGTATCCGAATCTTAGAGCACCAGGACACAAATGTGACTCGGCTCCCTCACTGACAAGTTCTTAGTCAGGATGAAAGGTAGTGTGATATAGGTTCTGGTGTTTTGCCATAGCTGAACAACAACCTCCTACACGTACAGATGGTGAATAACCAACATAACCTAAAGGGCAGGCTGCACAGGATTTGGAGAACCTCAACCAAAGGATATTTGAATGACAAAAACTCTTAAAGAACACAAGCTGATCGAAAATGTACACAGATAGTGCTATGATGCTAAGTATTTATATAACTAAAAGTCTCATCTTGACCACTTCCTATCTGCGCAGTATATTGATTTTAGAAAAAATGCCACCATATATCACTATGATTTTGGGCCATCTTACTCACGGTCCTGCCTAAGGCAGCCCCGAGGATTTTTCCGATCGATGAAAAAAAAAGTGTGTTTAAAAAAATCTTGAGATCAGCTGATTGGTCCTCTCGCCTGTGGGGGGTGGGGGGCAGAACTATAAAACCCCGGATGCCTGGTCGCAAGTCAGTCACTCTGGAAGAGGGAGAGCCCACAACTGTGATTCTAAGCTGTGAATCAACCGAACTGTGAGTTTGCAATGTACTTGCATTATATGATTTGTTAGCCCTTGATGACAATGCAATGAGTTGTTTGGCAATTTGGTGGCCTGCACTCTGCTTGAAATGGAATTTCAAGGAATAGCCGCGACTGAACTGCCAGCCCGCCAGCCCAGAGTGACTGAGCCGCCAGCCCAGAGTGACTGAGCCGCCAGCCCAGAGTGACTGAGCCGCCCACCAATATTGGAATTGGTGGAGAGTTGGAAAATTGTGTTGGGGGACCAGCCTACCCATGTGAACTTTGTCTAGTATTAGATACAGTTGTACACCACAGTAATGGACTCTTCCACCCTTCTTATCTATGCTGACCATGATCCTTATTTACGCCAAATATTGCTTTCTGTCAGAGAGTATGAAAATTCCAGTCCCCATTTTAAAGACTCAGGTAATCTAGGCAGACACACACATGTTGCACTGAGGATGTGTGCTATACTCTCAGAAAGAGTCTTTCAGATTATAGATGAAACCACTGCTTCAGCAGCCTTTAAGTGGATATAGTAGCTATTTCAAAGAGGTCATTATCTCTCTGCTGTTTGCATGATCACGATGTGTGACCATTTTCTGCCACATTTATTACATTACAATGGCGATTAAACTTTTTTTTTGTTTTTAAATTGGTCCTTATGAATACTATAACTTTTAAATACTAAAGCTGGAAATGGGTATACTGGGTTTACTTTAGAAATTAGCATAGCTGGTATATTGTATCATACAGTACAAATAACAATTGTCACAGAATCCTACAACTTGGCAACTGGCTATTTGGATTTAACTCATCCAAGTTAACCAACGTTAACTTCAATATTAATCCCATTGTCCAGCACTTGGCCCATAGTTTTCTTTGCCCAAGAGATATGTGCTCATCAAGACCAAGGCTCATTAAATGATATCAGTGACCCGGCTTCAACCAGTCTCTCAGGCACATCATTACCTTCACCCAGACTGATGTACAATCTCCTAAATCTCTTCCTCTTATTCTGAACCTATGTCTAGTTTTATCCCTCTCGGGTATGGGGATAGTTTTCTGCAATCTATCCTATTTTTACCTCCTTATTCTTGTATAACTCTTAACCACTTCCACAACAAGTCTATCTTCTCAAGCCTTTCTTTATAACAGCATTGCTCTGTTCCAGTCAATGTCTTAAGGGGTTGGACAGGCTAGATGCAGGAAGATGTTTCCCGATGTTGGGGAAGTCCAGAACAAGGGGGTCACAGTTTAAGGATAAGGGGGAAATCTTTTAGGACCGAGATGAGGAAAACTTTTTTCACACCGAGAGTGGTGAATCTCTGGAATTCTCTGCCGCAGAAGGTAGTTGAAGCCAGTTCATTGGCTATATTTAAGAGGGAGTTAGATGTGGCTAAAGGAATCAGGGGGTATGGGGAGAAGGCAGGTACAGGATACTGAGTTGGATGATCAGCCATGATTATATTGAATAGTGGTGCAGGCTCAAAGGGCCGAATGGCCTACTCCTGCACCTATTTTCTATGTTTCTATGTCCTGGTGAATCTCCTCCACACGGTCTCCTGCACCATCCACCCCCTTCCTTTAGCATGGTGACCAGAGGTCAAGGTCTGACCAGGTTTTATAGAGTTACTTCCCAACTTCTATATTTAACAAATTAATTCCAAAATCCCATGCATATTACATTTTTTATTCTAGGACATGTGCGACATCCACTTTCTTTCATAAATGTGGTTTCACCCCACCAGTTTCCGCATCAAACAGTCTCTGATATTTCGATCATGTCCAATGTGATCCCACCACCAGTCATATCTTCAAATTCCAGTCCCTTTATGCCTTCCACAGAGACCGCTCATTCTGCAACTCCTTGGTTCACTTGTCCCTTTCCACTCAAACCACCGCCTCCCCAGGTACTTTGCTTTGCGACTCAAGAGATGCAACACCTGTCCTTTGCTGTGAATAAATTCCAACTTGGAACCTCTGCCAGTTCCAGAGATTAATCAAAGACAACATTTAAGCACAGTGGCCTGGCCAGACTAGTTTGGCCAGACTAGCTTTAGCGATACGCATCATTGGCCACGGCACAAAGTACACAAAAAAACCTGTAATTAAAAAGCCACTAAATTGATACATTTAGGTTTACCTGCAAATCCAATTCAAGCAATATCCTGATGTTTATACTTTTCCTTGCACTGGCAATGTGCAATTGGCAACGTTCAAGACCCATCAATCTCAATGCATAGCCAATGCAAATAAGAGATTGTATAAAACCCAAAGCTTTGCAAAGGTAACTTAAAAACAGCTGCATTGTATAGCACTTCAATTATTGCTTTTGAAGCATAATACTTTTGATAAATGCACATGCAGCCAGCATTCTACACTGGCAACATCCCTCCACACCGAAATAGACAATTGGCGAGATGGAAGCAAATAAAACTGCACTTGCTGGAATGCATAGCAGAATAAAGGAGAGTTAGCTGGAGGAACTCAGCATGTCAAGCAACATCATGGAGGAAAATGCAGTCAATATTTTGGGTTGAGACCCTTCATCTAGACTCAGGCTGACACCATATATTTTTCCTTTTGGTAAAAAGAAACAGAATATGGAGGAACTGCTTTTAACAATGCACAGGATTATTGTGAATAACATTAATCGAGCCCGATAACACAACCAAACATTCCAATCAAAGAATGGCATCATCAACATCACTAGGCCTACGCCGGTTCATTGTTTAGATTATGAATTTAACATACAATCAAGCCAATTCCCATAAAATCATCTCCCTCCCTACAATGCTAGGAATAATATTCTAATCCAGTTTTTCTGAATTGTTCAGTATGCATGGACACCACCATAAAAGATAAATGTGATTATGACAGAATGTACATAGCCTTGCTAAATAGCATTTCAAAAAGCTACAAAGCCCCAAGTAATAAAAAAGTAACAGGTATCACTTACAGTGAAAGAAGGGTAATGTTTGCAGCTATAATTCCAAAGCTTGGGATTGTAGTTAGTTCATTGCGAGTTACTTTTCTGAAAGTCAAAAAAGTAAAGTCAGAAATGGATAATAGACACCAGCAGTAGTTAATTCTACAGTGTATAAATACAATGCGACTTACACTTCCTGTAAGTTGTGCAGATGGTTAAACAAGCTGCCATTGATAGAAGCAATTCGATTATGACTCAAGTCCCTGAAAGAAAATTACACATTAATGTGAAATTCCATTTTTAGCATATAATTTGTAACAACATTTGATAAAATTCACTTAATTTTTCATGTTAAGGGTTATGCGAAAATTAGGCATAAATTTACGACCATTGTAGTTTGGATGTTCAACCAACTAGACCTGCTTCAACGTTTGGTTTAATGAACAAAAAGCAATTCCCCAATAGCACATGAGATAAAACAGGCTTCCTTATATAACGGAGATAGCAAACCAAATAAGTCACAATTGCAACTTTGTTTAAGAAGGAACTGCAGATGCTGGAAAATCAAAGGTAGACAAAAATGCTGGAGAAACTCAGCAGGTGCGGGGGTGGGGGGGGAAGAAGAAAGGAAGAGGTGGAGACAGTGGGCTGAGGGAGAGCTGAGGAGAGGAGAAAGTAGGGACTACCTGAAATTAGAAAAGTCAATTTTCATACCGCTGGGGTGCAAACTGCCCAAGTGAAAAATGAGGTGCTGCTCCTCCAATTTACAGTGGTCCTCACTCTGGCCATGGAGGAGGCCCAGGACAGAAAGGTCGGTTTCGGAATGGGAGGGGGAGTTGAAGTGCTGAGCCACCAGGAGATCAGGTTGGTTACTGAGAACCGAGCTGAGGTGTTGGACGAAGCGATCGCTAAGCCTACGCTTGGATGTAAAGTGCTGGAGTAACTCAGCCGGCCAGGCAACATCTCTGGAGAATATAGATAGGTGACATTTCAGGTCAGGATATTTAAAACAGATTGCAAGGGAAAATTATTTGTTCTGATACGGCCCTCAACAATAGAACATTATTTGCTTTGTTTAAGCAATTGAGAAGCGCACATATTATTCTTCAGTGTGAGTATAAAAAACATAGAAAAAACGTATTTACAATATTTCTTAAACATCTGTATATTAAATACTGAAACATACAGATATTAATTCAAGTTATTCCTGACATTGGAGCTTGAAGAATCAAAGACTGAACATTTTCACTTGAACCTTGGTGGTATATCAGGAAATAATTGGATTTCTGGCTAATACTTTATTTGAGGCAACGTTGTACAACATGATTATTCTAGTTGGCATTAATTAGCTACTTTACATCAAGGGTCATGCACAACTAACTCTCAAACTAAGCAGGCAGAGTACAAAAAACCTGCAGATTTTGAACTGCAAACTACATCACAACATGCATTTGGAATATGTTTGCATCAGACAACTATAGATTTAAGAAGGGGCTCAACTCGAAACGTCACCCATTCCTTCGCTCTATAGATGCGGTCTCACCCGCTGAGTATCTCCAGCATTATCCACCTTCGATTTTTCCAGCATCTGCAGTTCCTTCTTAAACTATGGACAAGCAGATCTGTTCTGCTGTAGCAGTATCATGTACAGTAAAAAATGGTTTTAAATGACAAAATTGTCCAATTACCAAGACCTGTGCAAGAGCATCATACTATGGAGCAAGACACCAGCTTAGAGTTCAAGCAGTAAATATGAAAACAGCATTCAACCCATTTTAAACTGCCCCAACACCATACTGCAGTTACATAATGCCAAAGAACAAAATAAAAATCAGAGAGATTAAGTCAAATAAGGCAAGGATATTTCTGTGAACATTTGAAACACTCAAGTTCAATTTGCATCATGCTTGCTTATAGGCTTAAACATATATTGTAAATTACTGATCACATGTATCTGGGAGTAGGTTAGCAATTAAATTATAACAATATTGCATTAAAAATGTTTTTTTCAATTTCTAGAATTCTGGCTTTTAAAAAGATCCTCTCAAAATGCACTTTTTCCCCCCAAAGCCCAACCTGTTACCACTTTTTCTTTACTTGGTTGTAGAAAGTGCAGACACAAAAGTCTGGAAGCAACATCGGTGCAAGTCTCTACTAGAAGAACAGCTTGTTTTAGTAAAGGATTATTTTCAGCTAAGGAATTTTCTGCATATGGCAACTTGCCTTTGAAAAGTGCTGTGTCCCATTTCACACATAAATTTCTTCACACTTACAAAATCTGAACTCAAGACAGTCACCATTTATGGAAATAGATTCCAGACAACTGTTTTGACCAAAGAAGCTAAACGTCTAAATAGTGTCTCACGTTTCTGCCTAAAATTCGTTGAACTAACTAAGTTCAAATGAGATTCAAATTATTTTATATCCATTTTTTAGGACTGCTGTTAGCACCAAAATAGAAGAACATGTAAGTGACACATCACTGTGGGAAATGAAACAGACAATCTGGTCAAGACAGGTTTCACAATGGACCTACATTTGACTAACTGGTCTCACCAGAGCTGCAGTGAAAGTTAAACAATTATTGTTGCCAGGACAAGCAGTAGAGGGAAATTAGTCACAATTCTATCTTGATTGCTCCAGGTTTAGCATTCATGTGAAATTTAGGTAAAGTTCCCCATCTTCAAAACAAGAAAAATGTTCTTAGTATCTAACCCTGCTTCTTCAGTAACTTTAAAAATGTCTACTGTTTTTTGTAATAGATACTAGACTAAGTGGGATGCGTTGGGTCCCATGTTCACACGGGAGGACTGGTCCCCCAACGCAATATTACACTTCTCCACCAATTCCAAAACTGGTAGCCAGTGGGGGGGGCGGGGGATTTCTGGAGCGCTAGTATGGGTGTTGAGGACCAAAGGGACTGGTTTCCAGAGGGCTAGTATGGACATCGTGGGCCAAATGGATTCTTGGGGTGGCAGCTCAGTCACTCAAGCCTGATGTGCTGGCAGCTCACTCACGGCTGGTGGGCTGGCAGTTGACTCACGGCTATTCCTTGAAATTCCATTTCAAGCAAGGCGCAAGGCCATCAAATTCAAGAGAGCAATTTCATACCACTTCAAGCAGGGTGCAAGGCCACCACAGTCAAATGCCGTTTCATACCATTTCAAGCAGGGTGAAACCACCATGAAACCACATAAATCACCACACTCGCAGTTCAGTAGACATTCAGTGTGTTCGGTTGATTCCCAGCTCAGACAAGTCGTGACCTCTCCCTCCCCCATCTTACAGAGACTGAGCATTATCCACACTTCCAGGTTTTATAATCCCTCCCCCTCTCACCAGTAGGGGCGTGACCTTCATGGCGTGATTGACAGGAGAGAGATTCTCAACAATTTTTAAACACTAATAACACTTTTATTTTTAATTGATGGGAAGGATCCTCTGCACCTGATGAGCAGAGGGGGACTGAGTAAGATGGCCAAAAATCACAGCCGTAAGTGGTAGCGTTTTATCTAAAATCAATACAGTGCAAACAGGAAGTTGTCAAGTTTAGACTTTCAATCATTTGCCATTTCAAACGGACCACCACCAACCATTGGCTGCGCTTTATTTCAAACCAACCACCACCATTTGCTGTGCATTATTTCAAACCAACCACATTTTGATTTTCAACCCACATTAAGGGTACTCAAAGTCAGTAAAACCACACTCAGTTTAGTAGACAAGTGTTCAGTGTTATTCACAGCTCAGACTGAGAGACGTGACCCTCTCGCTTCCCCCATCTTGCAGAGACTGACTGAGGTACTCAACACTTCCGAGTTTTATAGTCCCTTTGGAAGGGGCGTGGCCTTCAGGAGAGAGAATCAACATTTTTTAAACACTAATAACTCTTATTTTTCATCAATGGGAAAAATTCTCTTGTCCTGCACAGCGGAGGACTCTTGAGTAGGATGGCCAAAAATCACAGCTGCACATGGCAGCGTTTTTCCAAAATCAATATACAGAACAGGAAGTGGTCAAGATCAGACTTTGAGTAATATAGACAACAAAACCGTCCAACTAATTCCTACAATATATTTTCCAATGCACTTTGTGCTCAGGGTTCCAACCAAGACCATTTTTGAAACTTTGCTATTTTTTTCAGTGCTCTATAATCACAAAAAAAATGACCAGTTACCATCAATAGCGCTCATTGCCTTAAAAACTGCAGCCAATTATTCTGATCCAACCTCTTCTGCTTCAGTTTAAGTTGGTCCAGTGTACTCGCCCTGTTCATTCACATTGCTGATATCATTTGACAAAGTTATGTTCGTTCTGAAGTTTTTAATTTATTTTAGATTCTAGCATTCAATAATAGACCAAAAATTAATAATTAATAATAATTATATATAAATTTATCACAATGACGGTTCAATTCCCTTACTTAGACTATATTTGTTGCGACTATTACTATATATCGGTTACAATTTCATATAATATGTAATTAGATTGCCCACAAAGCTTCATGGTGATGGAATACACAGATGTAATCAAATGTCCATGGGGATTAAGTATTTAGAATCAGGGGAATTACTGGGGTTAAGGATAACAAATAAACCACTTGAATTTATAGAGCACCTAATCATATGTTTTTAAACTTTCAATGTACAAAACTCTGTGAATCTGTTAGCCTGTGGTTTCCATTCATCGTGCAATCAGTTTACTGATTACTTCTCATGTGATAAAGGTTCTAGATTAATCACCATTCAAAACGGTACAGAACTGGGCAGGATATTAAAAACATGCAACTCAAAACACCTCTACAATATTGACTAAACGTAGGGATCATTATAAACTTTGACTCCAGTGCTGCAATGAAATAACTGATCTGGGTTCCAACATCTGATGAATAGCCAACAATCTAATGTCAATTAGATGACCATGCTCAACTGAGTGCTCATGTGGGCTACCCGTTTGCCAATAGTCATCTTAAGCATGAATGCATGTGAACAGTCAATACGACTGAGCAAAGGCCGTAAAGAGCTCATTTCAAAATTCTAAGAAAATGGAAACTTGAAGACAGATTGCTATTTGATTGCTGCTATCAAGAAATGCTTCTGTGCTACAAAACGTTTTCTCACTGTGGACACTTCTATTTGAGTAATGTTATACAGATTTTAAATCAATACCATAACATGGGGTAGGATCACCTAATTCAGCAGAAAATTAAGTACACTGGGAGGAGAATTCACAAAGCTGTAACTACTTTTGAGACACCAATATTGAGCGACTCATAAATCAGCCCTGTATGCGAAAAGTTCTCAGTCTGGATTGCATAGAAAAGCAGCTGCAGACAACTCCTTGCCATCTGTTTTCCTGAGTTCCAAAATAATAAAATCAAGTGTTTTTCTTTTGGATCCAATTCATGTTTTGATTTTCTTCAGGAAAATTCAAGTTGGTAGAATGTAATTTGCAAAAAAAGGTTTAATATTAGGCCACAGTTACTTATCAGTGGAGAATTAGATCTGATAAAGCAAATCAATCAACTGAGTAAAGGCTATTAAATAAACAAAGATTCCATCAGCCTGAGAATGCCTAAATCCCCCTCACCATTACCATTTCCTAAACAGTATATAGATTATTACTGATAACAGATTATTAAATGTCCCAAATTAAACTGGGAACCATAAAGGGATTTCTCACACTTCGAATCTAAACCCTTGATTAGTCTCAATCAGTTCCTTATAACCAAAAGATCTCCCTTGTAACTATCTGCGTAGCAAGATTTCTAGTATCTGTCAACTGCAGTGTAACTTTAAAAGTAAAAAGGAATTTATTCTTGCCATTTCTTTTTTGCCTTATTTCATAGATATTTCTATCACAATCCTGCATGTAGACTCTTGGAAAGTTTTTTTTTAAGTCAGATATGTGGCAGATGGTGTTACACAGTCACTTTATATGTTGCATTTCACATTTGTTTCTTAACATCTATTCTCACCATTTAACAACAGCTTTTAAACACATTCAATGGAATGTGGATGAAGAATAAATAAACCACTAGAAAGCAAAAGGAAGGTAGCATTGCTATTTTTCTGCTTCGCGTTTTATTTACATAGCCATTGAATTTTAACCGACTTGGATGGCAGATAAAGCCAAAACAAAAAAAGTTCACAACAGGCAACAGTTCAAACAATCACAACCACCTTAGTCAGTAAACCCTAATGGGCCTGTCCCACTTAGGCGACTGCAGGAGACTATGCAGTCACCACATGTTCGCGGGAGGTTGCCGGGGAGTCGCCTTCATGGTCATGAGGAGTTCCTGCATACTGGGAACTAGTCGCGGGACTCATGGTCGCCGCAAATTTTTTTAAATGGTGAAAAATTAGCGGCGACTAGAATGAAACCACCATGGAGAGTAGCGAGAATTCTCGTGCCGTAGGTGGGTCGCAAGGAGGTCCTAATGGGTTGCCAGGAGGTCGAAGGTTCTCTTAGGTTCTCGTAGGTTGTAGCCGGTCCTGACTGGTGAATTTCATTGGCTCATTGGGGGGAAAAAAACATAAGCAGTAATTTTCAGAACCACGGATAACCGACCGATAATGTTGAATGTCCGCCGAATTTCACAGCAGTGTATACCTGGCTTCTCAAAGGTTGTCTGGCTTCTTAAAAGTTGTCACCACTCTTCCATCCCCCTCTTTTAAAGGACTTACCGTACACTGTGCTTTAGCTGTCTTAATTTACAGCGGCAACCTTCCTGTTCACCGTGGTGTGTCTGTATCACCTTGGCTTTGCACCATGTGAATTTCAGACAGCGCTCCCCCCACCCCCCTCCTTTGCAATGCGTGTGCGCGTGTTCCACTCGGACAGTTGCCGGCAGACGCCTGAAAAATCGCCTAAGTGGGACAGGCCCATTAGTATAACCCTTAGTATGCATAAATAATCCTTACTAAAAGATCTGCTAATCATACTTTTACTAATTTACCAGTTAAATTAGCATTAACATATAACATCTTTTAATTTGGTTTGCTAAATTATAGTTATGCTTTCCACTGTAAAGTACTTCTCTAATGAGAAATTATTTACTTTTGTATTTACACTGCAATCGACAAGTGCTGAAGTATTTATGTTTGACCACAGCTTCAAAGAACAAATAAACAAGTGGGATGGTAATCCAATGAGTGAATTCAATTCATAAATAATTACTCAAATACAAGTGTCAGTCCTAAAATAACAGAGGCTCCAAACTTTTTCCCTAAATTAACTAAGATTCTCTCTTGCCCCCTATGTTATCCCAAAGTATCTAGTTGGGTGATGCCAATATACAAAAATGAATAATGGGTTTCTGAGCGCTATTCAACATGGAACCATTTTCCCTAAACAGATACACAAAATGCTGGGGTAACTCAGCAGGACAGGCAGCGTCTCTGGATAGAAGGAATCGGTGAATTTTTGGGTAAAGAGCCTATTGAATGTCTGAAGAAGGGTCTAGACCTGAAACATCACCCATTCCTTCTATCCAGAGATGCTGCCTATCTTGCAGAGTTACTCCAGCATTTTGTGTCCATCATTAGTGTAAGATAGCATCTGCAGTTCCTTCCTCCCCAAAGAGAATCTGTCTGCACTGCATCATGAGTTTACAGTTTTCAAAAGTACATAATAAATGCAATCAGAAATTAAAATATATGCATCTCTTCCTTAGAATAACTATGCTGGGGCTCTTGCAGATCAACTACTGAGATCATAATACCAACTAACTTGGACCTCAAATTCATGCAACTATTCAAGCAAAACCCCCAGCAGCATTCATCATTCACTGTCACTGTCAGCTCTCCCAGCCCCCCCCCCCCCCCCCCCAAAAAAAAAGAACCCCAAACCACTTGTCGGCCAGGTATCACCTGATACAATTACTTGTACAACTATTGATTGTAGTGCAGGTTTGGTTTCAAATTGAAGCAATAATATAAAAGTACAGCAAAGGCAAATAACAGAAACCACAAGAATCCAACACTTCCCCATACAAAACCTCTATCTTTAATCCTTCTAATTTATTAGTTAAATGTTGCATTGTTCCTCAATCAACAATCTCTGCCCTGGGTACAACTTGCCCGGAATGTCTCCAGCCACTTCCTTCCTTACACTGTGGAGAAACAACCTGTTCAGCATCTTATGCTGAATATTGGAAAATATCAAACTTCTGTGTAACTACTGGCTGGCAGAGGGAAAAAAAAAATCATACTACCCCTGTACTAAAGTGCCAATAAGGTGTGTACCATCTCGGAGTTGCCCAAGGTTATTTTGCTTATGAGGAACAGAAAATACAACAAATAAACAGGCCCTTCAGCCCACAATGTCCATAACGAAAATGATACCAAGTTAAACAAATCTCCTCTATCACGTTCCTCCACTCACTGTGCCTACAAAAGGCCTGTTCTATCTGTCTCTACCACCATTCCTGGCAATGTGTTCCAGGCACCCATCGCTCTGTAAAAAGACTTGTCTTCTTTACACTTTGCTCCTTCACCTTAAAGCTAAGTCCTCATGTTCTTGAGATCGATTCTGCTTATTGGATGGAATAGCACTGATAAAGTCATTAAAATAATTAGATTACAGTAACTATAAAGTTAAAAGGATGAACGGTAGCACAGTTTCAAACATTCCTTCTAGAGCTGTGTGACTTTGTCTTGACATGCAATCCTTTGCTTTTTGACCATGCATTTGTCATTTGTTGACTATCATAATGTAGATGATGTCACCTCTAAACCACCAGTGAAAGCAACTATTAAAAGTGTAAACTGGTATGGTAAAATATCCTATCCATAGGTGAGAACTACATCAAACTTGGAGCAAAACATCCACATTTAAATCACTTTCACTTATATTTAAAGTTAAAAGTTGAACAGTCTTGACCTGAAACAGTACCCATTCCTTCTCTAGAGATGCTGCCTGTCCCACTGAGTTACTCCAGCACTTTGTGTTTATCTAAAGTTTAATTTATTTTGGTTAATTGGAATTAATTCATGGTACCATTTTGCCAAACACTAGTGCTTGGTCTGCCAAGGCCTGCTGGATCTCCCATTTGCTAATCATTTTAACTCCCCTATACCATACTAACCTTTCTGTTCTGGGCCACCTCCATTGCCAGAGTGTGGCCACATGCAAACTGGTGAAACAGTACCTCATTCAGCTTGGGTAGCTTGCAACCTAATGATATGAACATTGAATTCTCCAATTTTGGGTAATTAACATACAACACCCCCCTCCCTGTGCCTCACTTGGAATCACACCTATTTCACTCCTTCCCCCATCTCCTGCTACATATTCCTTCTTCCAGTTTCACATCTCGCATCACTTCTAACCTTATGTCATACTTTTTCTCTTTTCATCTCTGGCCTTTGTCAAACCATCTGCTAATCAAAACACCCCCTCACCTATAATTTGCAAACTGTCATTTGTGAACCTATCCACCATTTGTAAACTCGTCAGCCAAAATGTTGCCTGCCCACGTTCTCCAGATGCTGCCCGACCCACTGGATTACTCCAGCGGTGTTCTTTCTTTGTAAACAAGCATCTGCAGTTCCTTGTGTCTACATTCACAGCACCTATTTTGTTTTAATCACATTCATTAAAATACCACAAGATATTCCACAAAGAATGAAGGCATCTTGAAAATCAGAAACTACAACGATTATAGAACATCTCAAATATACAAGGCTTGTATTGTATTGTTTGAAAATAGTTAAGCCAAAGAAGCCCAGTAGAGATGTTAGAGTTGGTTCAACTCCCAATCTTCATTCAGGCAAATAAAAGAAAATGCAATTAAAATTGTTTTGTGGAAGATATCAAACAGGCATTTAGTGGTTAACAATACTAACCCATGGGTAGTAATACGAAGCAATGTGGGCAGGCTAATTAAAGGAAAATTTAAAAATCAAGAGTAAAATCATGACATAAGTCAATGTGAATTTCTAGAAGCCAGACAACAGGAAAGACAGCCATGGCTTTAGTGAATTGTTTAAAACTGTCAGAACACAGATAACATTGCAATGTATTATGAATGTGACAGTCAGTGTGCAAAAGATGATAATAAAGTCAGGGCGATCCACATCAGGATGTCACTTGCTGGAAATAATTGTGGATGTAAGGAATATTTTGAAGATGCACTGATATCAGAGATATGACAGTGGCAGAAAAGAATTAACATTGATGGGTGACAAGGCGAGTTGAACTTTTTTTTGTTTGGAATCATTAAGTATTTAATTTTACTTTGTAAGATCTTGTTGTATGTAAGTTGCTTCTCTATAAAAAAAATTGCGATGACCATACTTGAAAATAAATTGGTCATTATGCCCATTTGGAATGCCCTTAAGTGCAAAATACAAGTTTATTTTGGTTGTTAATACAAAAGGAATTAAAATGTTCACCTTCATTTCTAGAATCACAACAAGGGTCGATTTTGGAACTGCTGACTGAATTGCCTAAAACTTTCCAAATTAAATTACTACAAGTATACAGTGTTAGTACACCTGGACAATGAGAGGTTTATATTAAACTGATCCCCAATCCCAAAGCAACACACTATTTTTCACAGGAAGTGTTTGATTAACAGTGAGACATTAGAAATGTAACACGGACAAGGTATGATGTAAACAGAAGAGATACTGAATGTTTTCTTTTGAGCCACTCGCAAATTCTCTGAAGGGTGATCACAATTATGTGCCCCCAACTGAGCTGCTAGTACTTGTTTACACAACTGGAAACTATCCACAGCTGCTATTCCTATAGACATTTCTCTTCTAATAGAACATGTGGGTGCAAATCAACATCGTTGAAGTGTGAAATATTAACAAAAACCATTACATACTAAAAGTTGTTCCAGCAGCTGCATTTTGTGCACAGAAAATGTACTATGGAACACTAAAGCAACAAAACCATTTTTTTTATTTACAGCATCTAATAAAAATGGAATCCCAACCACAAATTTGAGTTCCATTAATTCTACCAAGTTAATATATTTTAAAATCAGATTTCAAGATGTTTTAAGACAAGTTAATAAAAAATTGGGCAATATAAAGTTGTGTTTTTTTTTATTTCAGGTAATTTCCCTTTTAAATGTGTTGCATCGAAACACTAAATTATCTAAAATTATACTTCTATTGTAGTTCTGTGGAAAAACACAAAATAACAAAATTTATCCCATGTCAGATTCAACATGCTAAAACCAAACACTAAATAACCAAAAGTTGATTTTGTTTTAATTCAGAAAGGAAACATTCTCTAGAAATCAAATCAAACAACTTTTGAAAATCCATGTAATTTACTTATATCTCATTCTTCGATAGCATGCCGTTTGTGAGTAGCGAAGTTTCAAAGTCCATTTAAGAAAGAGCTATTCATGTTTCGTGAGCAAGGCAGCATTACAGCAGGATGAGCTAATTTGAAGGGAATTAGCCACAACTAATTGCAAGTCTTCCTGCTTTGTTCAACATTTGGATCCCTCTCTGCACATGGTCAAATGATGGAGCGCTGCAAAAGTTAGTACTAATCTATTGATTTATTTTATAGTTTCCAGTAATATTAATTATTTCAACTCGTATTCAATTTTTTTCTCTCTCTTTGAATGGCTTCCCTACACTTTCCACAAAGGACCTTTGCCCTTTCGGTCGCAAATCCAGATGTACTAAGCACTCTTCCACTTCAGTCAAGTGGCCACAAAACGACATAATAAACGGTTCCACAGGAGGAAGCATCTCACACCATCTATTTCTCTTTTTGCCCTAAACGTTACATTTAATAAAACATGAATTGTGATGAAAAATCTAAATTGCCACAAATAGCAACAAAATCGGAGGTATCGTTTACTCGTTAAACGGAAGCATTACTTGATCATTTACATCTCGAATGCAAAATGTTACAACTGTAATTTATTTAACTATGTCTTCGAGCGTCGTAACTGGATCTCCAAGTGCATTAGGAGGAGTACTCTTTGGTTGTCCAAGTACAATATGTGTTGCAAATTGCACTTGGGCATCCAAAGGCACCAGGATCATTACCCGAAACATACATTTTGCCAGAGCACTCGAATCTCAACCACATCTCAACTCTAGGGGGAAGTTTTATTTTTAAGAAAACCGTAATCGATTTAACCAAGAGTTGTAAACCACATTTTTGCGGGGTGCAGATGTACATCTTCGAAGGAGAAATCCACCTTTTGTGGTCACGTTTTCAGGCAAATAGGCAGCAAATCATGGGAACTTGGCAATGCAACAAAAGTCCCGTTTGCCAAAACACTAATGAATGCGTTTTCTCTCCATTGCAAAACTCTGTGATTTTTTTTCTTATTGGGTGGGGAGGGGAGAGAGAGAAAGGTTTCGGTGAAGGATGGAATGGAGTGGAAAAGAATGGGGAAAGTTTGCATGGGTGCATACTCACAGGCGGACGATGCGGCCGGGCAGCGGGTGAGGCAGGCGGCTGAGCTTGCAGCGGCTGCAGTCCAGCAGCTCAGCCCGGCACGAGCAGCAGGGCGGGCAGGCGCGAGGCGGCTCCAGGGCAACGGCGGCCGGGACCGGCGCGCAGAGCAGAGCGAGCGCGGCGCCGAGCAGCAGCAACAGGGTCGAGCTCAACGGCCACCTCCGCATCCAAGGCATCCTTCGCTTCTCTCTTATTGCTTTCCCCAACCACCTTCGTTTTCTTTATGAGAGTTTTTCTCTCTCTCTCTCCTCCACCCCCACACGGATTCCCCACCGTTCAAACTACGGATTCTGGTCACCAAATATCTTGTTCGCAAGAAAAATGAAAGATTATCGGTGAAACACGATTGGGGGGAAAGTTGGTAAGTCCTGAACTCTTGATAAATCCCAGTCAGCTATCGATTTGTCGCAGTTACGGACACGACCATGTACGACGCCTTCCAGTGAGAACAAACCCTCCTCTCGGCTCCAGCCTCCTCCCACTCCGCGGCTCTGCCCCCTCCCCCTTCTCCTTCCCCCACTCACTCACTCCATCATTGGGCCCCGCTGATTCCCACGTGACCGTCCCGCCAGGTGCATGCTGGTATTAGTAGTTGCAGTGTCGGACGGGCTTGCCCGTGGTGTGTGCCGCCAGGACTACAGTTCCCGGGCCGCATTGCGCGTCCATGTATGTATGCAAAGGGTAGTTGTTATGAAGGGTGCCAATACCTGGGTGAGGGTTGTGCGTGCAATTTATGATTGCCTCTCCCTTAACGTTGAAATTATGAAGGGTCCACAGTGCGCGCCCATACATGTATATAAGATTAGGTGTCGTGAAGGGTGCAATACCTGCATGAGGGTTGGAATTGCAGTTTGTGGTTACCCCACCCCTAACGAAGTTATATCGGGTACAATACCCGAGTGTTGGAAGTGCACTTTTTGGTTACCACCCCCTAAAGTTAGTAAATGGTAATAGAATGTCGAAAGAGGGGTGCCGACCTGAAACGTCACCTATCCGAATTCTCCATAGATGCTGCCTGACCCACTGAGTTACTCCAGCACTTAGTAATTTGTCTTAATCCTCCTTGATGTTCATTCAACAAAACACATTCGTTTTACTGGTGCCTTGCATCTTTACGTGTTTCTTTGCACGTTTGTTAGCTCTGGATTGTTCAATGTTACAATTTATTTTCCTCGTCCTCTTTGATGCTGAGATGCTGCAACTAGTTGTGGAACTGTTACCCATTAAGAGTTAGCACCTTCAGGTAGAGCAGAGGAAATTAGAAATTAAAAGCCAATCATCACAAATGATTCATGTTTGAGTTACAATTTGCACCTTCTTGCAAGGATGCGAGAAATGAAACAAACATTTACTCTCTTATAAGATTGCATAATATGTAGAAACAAGAAGTGCAAGGTAAAGCAAATATATGTCTGTTTTACTTTTCGCATATATTCTCGTAAGTAAACAACTTTGTATTTGCTTTTTCTCTTAACCAGACACATTTTATTCAGAAAAACCTCAATAATTGTTCAAAGTTCGCATTTCATGTCTGTTTTGCAATGCGGTTTATGTGGATTTGTGATCTGTTATGCTTTACTAACAATTAATTCATGAATAATTAATAAGGTGTCCTTGCTACAGTACAAACGCACTACGAAAAAAATCAGCACATTTTTTTCTCAGACATCACGTTTCTAATTGTTTTGAACATTGTATCCCTGCCTCTCGCCTCCCACCGTGTCTCAGTTGGTAATGGAAACATGCCGTTGAGAAAACATTGAACAAAATGTCCAACTGTGTTCATGGTCTGCTGAGTTTACTCGGCGGGGTTCTACATTTAACTTTGGAGTTCCTGGGTTAGAGTAATGAAAATCCTTCGCCTCCTGGGTGACTTGCCTACTAGGGAGTGCTAATAACAGTTGAAGATGATTTCCATTCCCCCTGCTGCCACCAACTCGCACACCACACCACCGGACGCTCCATCACCCCCAAGTTAAAATATATTTCTCTTATCTAAGTGGTTTCGAGAGGTCACGCATGCCTTACTTTCAAACCCGTTCCGAGACCAGTGTGGGATGCACGGATTCTGTAGTAGGTAGATCAGGAAATATTTAATGGAGTTATAAGAAAACAAACTGATGGAGGACGAAACAAAGTGCTAGTAGCTCTGCAGGTCATGCAGCATCTCAGGAGAACATGGATAAGTGAAAGGTACACAAAAATGCTGGAGAAACTCAGCGGGTGCAGCAGCATCTATGGAGCGAAGGAAATAGGCAACGTTTCGGGCAGAAACCCTTCTTCAGACCCTTATTTCCTTCGCTCCATAGATGCTGCTGCACCCGCTAAGTTTCTCCAGCATTTTTGTGTACCTTCGATTTTCTCGCATCTGCAGTTCCTTCTTAAACACAATGGTTAAGTGAAATTTCGATGGGAACGCCTCTTCCGACTGATTTTAGGAGGGGAGGGGGGGGTGGTCGAGAGAGATAGCTGGAAGAGAGAGAGAGAGAGGGGGGCGGGCAGAATCAAAGCCTGGCAGGGAATAGGTTGATACAGATGCAGAGGGTTTTTGATAGCTGGTGGTTGGACAAAGGTCAGATTTGAAAATTGGAACATTTAAAGATGGAAATAAATGGAAGAACTCAGTGGGTCAGACAGCATCTGTGATGGACAGACGAGATCAGGTCAGAACCTTTTTCATGTCCGTCTGAAGAAGGGTCCTGTCCTGAAACGCTGCTTGTCCATTTGCTCCCCAGATGCTACCTGACCTGCTGTATTCCTGTAGCATGTTGCTCTTTATTCAATAATCCAACATTGCATCTGCATTCTCTTGTGTTTCTATTTTAATGGAATGGTGGTGAGGTGATCTTCCCAATGTTTTCTCTTTACCTCTATGAGTTGTCAACAAAAGGACAACATTTTCAGTTCCCAAATACTCATCCATTTTGTGTGATCACACACTGAGTTGGCTTTCCATGAGTCAGCGAGTACCTGAATATAAGAATTAGGTGCAGGAGTTGATCATTTAATGCCTCGAGACTCCCTCCTCCACCGTTAAACAGAATCACGGCTCACCCTCTCCAGGGTCAATATAGGACCATTCCCACTCTTCTGCCCAGTCTCAATGGACCTCAACCATTCATAATCAACCATTCAAAGTTAATAATGTGGATTAATGGACAACGTGTAGTCAAGCGAAGTTTGCTGATGTTACAAAGAGCGGTGACTTAGCAAGTTAAAAGGAATGTACAAAGATTTTACAAAGGAACCATTGAATCGGCAAGAAGTTGGAGATGGAGTATAATATGAGAAAATGTGAGGTTGTCAAATTTGGAATGAAGAAAGAAAAAGTAAATTATATAAATACATTGAAACTTCAAAATGATGCAGGTCAAAGGGATCTGTGGGTACATGAGATAGAAGTTCGCAGACAGACAGAGTAAGTAATTGGGAATGCTAATGCAATGTTGGCCTTCATTGCAAGGGATATAGGGCATAGAAATAACAAGGTTTTGCAATTATTTCACAGGAAGCTGGTGAAGATACACCAGCTATTATGTATGAATGGAGTATTGTGTATACATTTGTCCTCCCCATTTCATGAAGAATATACTTGCTTTGGAGGCAGCAGAGAGAAGATTCACAAGATTGATTCCTGCTATGAAAGAGTTGATGAATGAAGAAATATTAAGCTGATTGAACTGAAACCCATCACACTATAGAAAAAAATGAAGATGATTTTATGAAAGCAAATAAAGTTTGCAATGAGATTGCTAGCATTGGAGAGTATGTATTAAGAACTGGAAGAGTTCAGACAGATGTTTCTTCTCAGAGAGAATATTCAAGGCAGAATTGACAGACTTTTAAACTACAAGGAAGTCAAGTGATATAGGGAGAATAGAAAATTATGTTGAGGCCAAAATTTGATCAGTCATGATCTTCTGTATGGCAGGGCAACCTCGAGAGGTTAATTAGCCAACTGCTGCTCCTGTTACTTATGGTAAGCAGATGTCACAGGTTCAAGTAGTTGACCGAACCAGAGGGGAAATGAGGAGAAATTGTCTTTCAATAAAAGCCCAATTATTCAGCCAGAATTGACTGGTGCCAATTAATCGGGTTAGCCCAATGTCAACCCAGGAACTTGGCATTGCCCAGATGTTGACCTGGGCACTCCCTCTGACTGTCCCTCCTTTGCCTGAGGTAATCCCTCTGAAATGGCAGTCATTGGGGTGTGCTGGTTTGTGCAGACACAGATGATGAAGCCAATAGTGCAATTTAAAATATTCTGCCAAATAGCATAATGGAGGCAGACATTTATAAAGTTTTTAAAAAGTACATGAATGCAATAGATGATTGAGAGGAATGAGTCCAATTGAATTCATTTGTAAAAATGTGAAAACATGGAGGATGTCAAATGGTTTATTTTTGTGATTTACATGAATTCACTGAAAAACTGAGTAGAAGCTTACAATGCAGATTTGGAATCAAGTTCTGGCTTGCAGTAACCTGCGCTACAAAAAATGCCTTTTTTTCACAGTAACATTGTTGCAGTATCACCACCATTTATATTAAGCAGCAGTTTCTTCACAGCTGAACAAACTCGAAAACATTAGTCTATATCGAGGAAAAAGTGTGTGGACTAGCGATGGCCAAAGCCAAAAAAACATCCCAAATCTGTACATTGTCCAGAATTGGATTCCAAATGATTGAAATTTCCAGCTTCATTCTATTATAATTTCAGACCTAGATTTCAGTCAGCACTATTTTGGCTCAGGTGTAGAATTCTCACGTTGTAGATTGTTGGTTTAAGTTACCCTCCAGAGGCTTAAAGGCAAAGTCTTGATGAATATTTCACGACAGTATTGAGCAAATGCTACACTGTTAAGATGCCTTAGTTTAGCTCAGTATACAGTGTGGAAACAGGCCATTCGGCCCACCAAGTCTGTGCTGACCATCGATCACCCGTACACAATTAACCTACAAATCTCTGCAACTTTGGAATGTGACTGAAACCAGAGAACCAGGATAAAGCTCACTTGGTCACAGGGAGAACATACAAACTCTATACAGACAGCAAGATTGAACCTGGGTCTCTGGCAGCAGCAACTCTGCCACTGTGCCACCACTGTGCCTATTTACTACACTGAAGATGTATCAGCATTATTAAGGTAACACAATAATCCAAATGAAAAATAATTACTATTCTGCCAACTGTTATCTGTGGCTAAAATTTGATATAAATTAAAAATTAAATCTATTATCTTTTGCTGCTCATGGGACGTTGCATTATGTAAATTGGCTGATGCATTTCAAGAGATCTCAAAGGTACTCAATTGGTTGTAATGCACTTTGGATGTCCTAGGCACATGTAAGATACAATTTAATGCAAGCCTTTTGTGTTGGTTTGTACATCTGTGGTATATCTATGGTGTGTGGGAGTGGTCCACCCAAAGTGCCTTGGTGATCACTCCCTACTGGTGTTGCAATTTCATTCTACAAGCTATCTCTTGCAAAGTATAAATTGATCTAATTGAAAATACCAATACACTCCTACTGAAATAATTTGACAACAAGTTGAACTATAAAAAGTTTAAAAAAAGCCATTTATGATACTAGAAAATGTGTTTTTTTTAAACCATTTGAGTTCACTCAATTAATTAAGAACATGGTATTTATCACAAACTTATTTACATCCGTCAGAGCCATTCCTTGAAAATAATGGATTAGCTGAATCTGTGCTAGGTTTAACCTGATATAGTTTAGGCAGCTGATATCCCAGTGTAAGTGTTGGGATTGGCACATTGTTGCTGGGCTCTATGAGTCAGAATAACAGCAAGGAGTTTTATAATTTCGCATTCTAATTCATATGAGATGCACTTGGAAGAGTTTTCAATTGTCAATCTGGCCATGCCTCAATGAACCTACACATTAGTATTACATGTGAATAATTTGTTATTGTTAACTGTAAGAATGCAGTCTCTAAAAAAAAAGTTCCACAACTCATCAATGCTTCTTAGTTTAGTTTTTAGTTTATACATACAGGGTGGAAACAGGCCCTTCAGCCCACTGAGTCAGCTCCAACCAATGATCTCGCACTATCCTACATGCTTGGGACAATTTACAATTCTTACTGAAGCCAATTAATCTACAAATCTTTAAGAAACCGAAGCACTCGAGAAAAACACACGCGGCCAGGGGGAGAACATACAAACTCAGTACTGGCATCACCTGTAGATCCTGGGTTTTGAACCAGGTCTCTGGTGCTGTAAGGCAGCCAGTCTACCGCTGCACAACTGTGCCACTATTGTTCTTCAAGCCACTTTCCCAATTCACCACCTGTATCACATAGAAGGTCTTTCAAAGTTGGCTGCATGGGAAGTCCACCATGCATGTTCCCCTTCAGGTCAAATACCATCTCGACTTGTAAATATAGTGCCATCCCTTCACAGTTATTGGATCAAAATCCTAAAGTCCCAACCTGATTAAAGGACTTGGTGGCTTGGGCAAGGAAATAGACTGAAGGCACAAGATCATTAATGATATGAAATGTCAAAATAGGTTCAAAGGGTCACATGGCCTATTCCTACTTATTTCATTTTATTTCATTTGTCATTGTTAAAAATCAGTATTGCAAAGGTGATTTTCTACATCAGCGAATATTTTTCCATTCTGATCAAGCTTACTGCTCTTCTTTTTGACTTCTTCCTTTTCAGATTCCTTTACTGATTTGTAATGCAGCATTTTGCATTCTTAATGAATATTTTTACAAATTGTGCAATTTAGTCAATATAATTACAATTTAATTAATATAAATTAATAATAATCTTCTATTGGGAGAACTTCATAACAGTTGGTTCTTGCCACCAAAAGTTATTGTCCACCCCATCTTTTCCTTTCGTAGGTAGTGTAGAAATGAAATGGATACAGTTCTTAGCACACAAAATATTACATTGATATATTTGATATCTTTCATTCTATGACTTTCCTCCATTCTATTCTTCCCCAAAATTAGTTTGCAAATTCAAAATTGAGGTTGCGTTCTGCAAGTTGATTACCACACAAGTTCAATCTGTTCAAGTGCATTTTATATTCTCCATACGGTAACCTTTTCTGTACTAATAAAATAAGAAAAATTCTGGAAAAATAGGGATATTTTTTATTCGCAGTCTTATATATTTAAAATACTCATGCCAAATATACAAGGAGTTTGAAATTCAAAGTGTTTTGTAAAGAAATATGAAAAACTAAATGTGTTGGTGAGAACAGGAAGTTTCTGGGACTGAGGGACTTATAAAAATGTCGATTTAGTCAGTGCAGCTGTTAGTGTCAATCGCCTGTGGAAATGTGGAAAATATTTTCCATGGTTATTGCCTACACCTGTGGTATGAAAGCTGCTATACAATTTAGTGGTTTTGACTCCCAAGAACAATGCAATGGAAACTTGAAGTCAGAGTAAAAATTAAACACTTAAAATAAATCTCATTAAAATCAACAATTTCAGGGCAGCCAAAAAATACCTGATTAATTTATGCATAAGGTAACTGAAACACCTTGATATTTAGCTCCGTGGTTTTAAGGTGTTTTATATTGAGTTAACTAATCACAAGCAGGATGGGTGAAAAGGGTGTTGCATTTAGCCTCTGGGGTTCAGGAGGCTGAAGTCAATGTGGGTTTCTGTTTACCATCAGTCTAGTAATGTGCAGAATTGCATGTAGATGGACATAAAGCTGTGAATCACATTGCACTTGACAATGATGGTGGTCTATAAAATAAAAGTACTGCCAATGCCCACAGCCCGTTGCAAACAAAGGAAACTTGGTAACAAAGGATTCAGTGAAAACTATAGAACTATGACGACAACTCATCTGTAGCTTCTTTTAAAGAGAACATATTTAGAGAAGCAGTAAGAAATGTAATTCTATTATAAGAAATCTATATGTGTTATCTATTCAGAATATAATGGGGTCTAAATTCAATATGGGCATTGGTACACATGCATACATCTTGCAGTGGAAGATTGCAAGTGATCTGCTGCCTGAATATATTAATGATTGTCAGAACCAGCCAACCCAAACTGGATGGTTGAATGGGTGGATACATCAACAAGGGAACAATACTGTGAATGGCTGTGGTTAGCTACAGTTAAAGCTAGCCTGGTCCTCCTAAAGGGGAGGCATGTTATGGCTGGAGGCAATATTGACAGTTCAGGAAGTGACACTGACCCAGGAAATGTTGATGATTGAGACAAGGTGTCATCGAGCAGATGAGCATTAACAATTAAGCCCTTGGTGAGCTGAAAACCTGTTGTAAAGCCCATGTTACTTGTCAAGGAGCAGGAAAGAGTCTGGCACCTGGTTGGCACAAGACTCTGCAGAGTTTGTAGACCTTTATTTCAGAATGAAAGTCATGGCCTACTCCATTGATGGTTCGAAGATTCTGCAACGTCTGATGACTGATGTTAGGGCTTTGTTTCAACATTATTCAGTGCATGCTCAAAATGAGTGCAATATTAGAAGTTCCTACTGCTGTCATTCATAGGTCAGTTTGATACCCTGCAAGCTTAGACTCATCATTTGTGTAAGAGGTTTAGAGGATATCTGGATAATTCAGCAATCTGTGCTCCAAAATTGGTGCTGATTGCTAATGCATTCCCTAGGGACTGACAGAACATCCAGCAGCGATCCACTGTTTTATTTCAGAATAATAACATTCATTTTTTTTACCCCTGTCATTTTGCCTTATTATTGCCTGTCAGCTAGCTAGTTCAGACTCCTTTAATTCTGAGGCTATGACCACTAGTACCATGTGGAATACTGCAATTTTTTTCAGCACCGCTTGGGGAGTAGTCTTGCAAGGCTTTTCATTGACGCAATCACTTTCGTGGTCACTAAAACGATTATCAGAGTTTCCACTGGTCCCGTATATAATGCATTGTTGCCTGAGTGTAGTAGTGTAAAAAACACCCGAGCTTTCGGCAGGCAATAGTAAAAATGGTGTGATGATACCAAGAAATCGAATCAAATGCACACTAAATTGAGTGATTGTCAGATACCTGAAACTTTCAGTCTACTCGCCCGAAACGCCACACCGTTTACTGAGATGCTGATGTCCCGCTGAGTTGACGCACACTGGTCTAGACTTTGATGGAGGACTGCCTCTCTCTCTCTCATTTCTGGCATGACAATACAGAGGCTGGACTTGCAGTGCCCATAATATGCTGGATCAGCGGGTGCACCCGAAACTGTATTTCCTTCGTCTAGATCTTTTTTCAGCTGCTGTGTAATTGGGGGGGGGCAAAGAATGGGTCACCATTTCCCTCCGTAAATGCTGCCTGGCCCGCGGAGTTCCTCCAGTCATGTGTGTGAGAGGGAGGGAGGGAGAGAGAGAGAGATTAGGCCAGTCATCACCAGTTGCTTGGAGCAACTCAGCGGGACAGGCATTCTCTGGATCATGGAAAATCTAGAGCCTCTTCACACTCCCCCTCCTCACCCCACACAGGCATGAATCTGGAGGAACTCCCGCGGGCCAGGCAGCATTTCACGTTTATCTATCTCTCCTTAGAAATGCTGCTGTCCCGCTGACTTGCCTCCACAGCCTTCTGGTGTCAATCTTCAATTCCCAGGATTCACCACCTCTCTGTCAAAAATCCCTCCGTAAATGCTCCTTCCCAAAGGAACATCCTTTAGTTCTCCAGTCTATGCCTGTGTAGAGGGAGGGAGAGAGAGAGAGAGAGAGAGAGAGAGACGCACACACAAGGTGGATGCGAAATCTCACCTGCCTATTTCAGTGACAGAAACCCACTGCCAGTAAATGAAGACAACCCCCATCTGTCTCCCCCTCCTCTCCCTCGACTCCCCCACCTTTCCCTCCCAACTCCAGTCCCGTCCCGACCCCCTGGGAAACAGAAGGTTTCCCCCCGTAATTTAAGAGTTCCCACGGGAGACTGTAAAACTGGGACCTTGGTTCTGGACTCCCCCACCATCGGGAACATTCTTCCTCCATCTAGCCTGTACAATCCTGTAGATACGATTAGACAGGTATCTAGTTATTTAATTCATTATTTATATCGCCCAGCCTTCATCTTTCAATCGGGTTCGGCCAGGAAGGAACTGCAGATGCTGGATTAAAACGAAGATAGACACAACATGTAGCTCAGCGGGACAAGCAGCATATCAGAAGGGTCTCGACCCGAAATGTCACCCATTCCTTCTCCCCAAAGATGCTGCCTGCCGTCGAACTCATTCTCTTTAAACCGGCATCTGCTGTTCCTTCCGACACATACACAAGAAATAAGCAACTTTTCGGGCAGAAACGTTGCCTATTTCCTTCGTTCCATAGATGCTGCTGCACCCGCTGAGTTTCTCCACATTTGGTTCAGTTGGGGTGGTAGAGAGATAAGGCAGCCTGAGGAAGGCTCGCCTGTCATTTCCCTCCATAGATGCTGCTTGGCCCGCGGAGTTCCTCCAGTTAGAAACCAGACAAAAAGAGACACACTGACATTAATGAGGTATCCTGAAAAGAGAGAATGAATTCACTCTATGGGTTCACCATTGGCAGGATTCCCACGGTGACCGCAAGAGTTTTCGTTCATAAAATGTTGCAGAACCACACACAAGTCACTCTTGGACAAATTCAAACATGTTTGAATTTTCTCCCGAGTACCCAAGGTACACGATTACCTGCCGTTAGCGCCACGGTGGTCCACGAATGCCGTATTGTTACCGCACGAGGTTCCCACGATGTCAAACTCTGGTTACCTCTTGCGTCAAGTCGCACCGTGAAAAGGGGGTTTTAAGGCATTCTCTCTCTTCCCCTAGGTATCTGAAAAGAGAGAATGAAATGCAGATATATCCTTGAAATCTCATTCAATCAGCCTTTCTTCTCTTAACATCTTCTTTGTTATTCTAATTTGCCATCATTTTGCTAATTAGAATGTCGTGACACAAAAGCTCATTCCAATCCTTGGATTTATACAAAAATATGAAACTATGACTTTTGAGGTGCTGTGTAAACACTTAGATTAATAACCTATTTAGGTAATAAAGTAAAACAAAACAAAAGATAAGAGTTACTAATAGCCCCAAAACAGAATGGAAGCTTGAAAGGCTGATTAGCATATTAAAACATTTTATTGAACTAATACCCTTAATGTTCTCTTAAACACGTCCCAATTTACTCTTTTTCTTGCATTGAGTTGGTTGACAGATTCATTATTTGCACTGTGGTTATTTACATCCAGGAGCACTGATAAAAATGTACAAGCAGATAATCTATCAAAGGAAAATATTAGTGCTAAAACGTAGCCTAACTTACACACCCTTGGCTGTTCAATGAATTCATGCTAATTAGGTATCACTATCTTGTAGTGAGAAATCCTGGATCTTGAGTAAAGGTAACTGATTGTATCAGATCTCCTGTTGACCCTTAAAATGCTCCACTTAACTGAGAACAAACCATTTTGTTCACCATTTTCTGACCATCTCAGCACAACTGAGATCTCAAATCAGTGCCTCTTTGCTCAAGGATATATAATGGTACACACCTTCCAAACTGGTGTGCTAGTGATTCAAGTTTTTTTTGGAAAGACGACTGAGGTAAAACAATAAATTACATTACCAGGAAGATTTTTGGCCAACAGCTTGAGGATCCTGCATAGCTAAAATAAACCTAATGTTTTCAAAATGGATCCCATCTAAAAGTGGCCTTGAATTTACATCAGATTCTAGAATCATAGAGTGCAGAAACAGGCCCTCAGACCAATCTGTCCATGCTGACCATGTTTTAGAACTGAGTAGTCCCATTTGCCTGTGTTTGGTCCTCTATATTTTTCTTATCTATGTACCTGTCTATATGTCTTTGTTAGTTTAGATTTATTTGTGTCATGTTTTCCTAGGTACTGTGAAACAATTTTTGTATGCTATCCAATCGAGTTAGTTAATACTATACACAAATACAATTAAGCAAAACTCAAGTACAAAAGATAGAGCAAAGGGGAAGGTACAGAGTGCAGAATAGAGTATTGTAGTGCACCAGTTCCAAAGACAAAGTGCAATTTCTTATTTTGTACTCGCCTCTATAGCCTCCTTTCGTAAATCATTCCATATTTCTTGCACTCAACATTACGCTGTCCTTTAATAAATCATTCCATATATAAGGAGGGGAGAAGGCAGGAGAATGAAGTTGAGAGGGAAAGATAGGTCAGCCATGATTGAATTGCGGAGTAGATTTGATGGGCTGAATGGCCTAATTCTGCACCTATGACTTATGAACGTACTTATGCAGCACTTTGTGTGTGGAGAAATTGCCCCTTTAGTCTTTAAGTTTCTTCTCCCTCATTTCTGAGGCGTTGTGATTCTGGGAAATGTGATAGCAACACTAGAAAAGCTGGAAATTCATTGAGACAAGAATCTTTCAATATATACTTTAAATCGTATACTCCATAAAATGTATTAAAATGTTGGGGAATGATTGTTTAAATCTTGCTGGAATTTGACTCATTTTTATGTAGATACTTTTAAATACCTCATCATCATTGAATGACTTCCAGATTTTTTTCTGTCGATGCCAGGAATTTTACATGTGCAGTATTTTGACTAATTATTTTCATTTTTTAAATTATTGTTTGGAGTAGAAAAGCATCAAATGAAATTTATCCAGATTGGGCAGATAGTCATGAGAAGCTTCAATAGCACTAACATTTTGTTTGTCAATAACATATATGTTAATTATCTATTTTTAACATATATCTGTGTCATTATTCGAGACTGATATCCAAAATTCTTTGTTTTATTCCTTATACCAGTAAATGACAACAAAACTATGGAAATATACCTCGAGCATTTTATTGACAAAAGAACAATTAAGTGGATATTTGAAAAGGTACCATCCTTCCTTGACTCTGTCCAGTGACCTCGACAGCCCTTTCAGGTTAGGCAGAGGTTCACTAGCACCTCCTCCAACCTCATCTACTGTATCCGTTGTTCAAGATGCGGACTCTTTTACATCGGCGAGACCAAACGCAGACTGGGCGATCGTTTCGGGAATCACCTTCGCTCAGCCCACCTGAACCAACCTGATCTCCCAGTTGCTAAACACTTTCATTCTCCTTCCCATTCCTACACAGACCTTTCTGTCCTCTGTCTCCTCCATTGTCAGAGTGAGGCTAAATGCAAATTGGAGGAACAGCATTTCGTTTGGGCAGCTTACAGCCCAGTGGTATGAATATTGATTTTTCTCACTTCAGGTAGCCCCAGCATTCCCTTTCTCTCAATCCTTCCCCATCCAAGTTGCACCAGCTTCTCATTTTCATCCTAAAAACAGCTTACAATGGCCTGTTTCTTGTATCATTGTTACTTTTTTGCATATCTTTCATTCATTGTTCTTTATCTCTCCACATCACCGTTTATATCTCCCATTTCCCTTATCCCTAACCAGTCTGAAGAAGGGTCTTGACCCGAAAGGTCACCCATTCCTTCTCTCCAGAGATGCTGCCTGTCTCGCTGAGTTACTCCAGCTTTTTGTGCCAATCTTCGGTTTAATCCAGCATCTGCAGTTCCTTCTTACACATGTCTTTATAGTTAATTGTTTCACTTTAAACATATCCCAAAAACTTGATGCTCATTTCAGAATTTCCGGTTATCATTCATTATGCTTCTCTGTGCCTTTGAAGGAAACAATAAAGTCTAGTTAAGAAATTTCCCACTAATTCTTTCCTTTACTGGTATGCTATTAACACATATGGAATGTCCCAAGGTACCATGTAGAGGTTCTCTCATTGGTAACAATTACTGTATGCTTGACTTATGTGATCCTAGACTGAAACCATGGTGACTAAATTATGCATAATTTGAATTCTGTGATTGGAACCAGGAGAACCTTGTGAACTTTCAGTGTATGTTTAAATTCTGTTGATTTCAGCCAAATTGCAAATGTTCTTTTTCTAAAATTAAAACAAATGTTCAGCCTACAGCATTTCCAGTCAGTAAACTATCTCCGAGTTATGCCACACGTGTTTTTGCCATAAAACATTTGTTATCAGATGACCAATTTGATTACAGAATCAACAACCACAATGGTTAGACCATGAAGAAAAGTTATTTATAACACCAAAGGCATTGCTTGAATGGATGTGGTCAATAGAAATGTAATTATTAATCTGGCTTTGGATTGATGAAGGTGGTGTGGATGGTTGCTGCAACAATTGCGAGTAGAATAAAAAATGTTCTCATTCAAATTACTTTTTTTTTAAAACATGGTTATGAATTACAGTGCTATCCCTTTGACATTGGCAACCTATTCTACTTGAAATGTACTTTGGAACCTGATTTAAAATTTGAACGTGCTGCTTTTGTGTCTCAGGGGTCAGAAAATCTGGCAAAGCATAGAGGTGTGTCCATGTTAATTGTCCCTTCCAACATCAGATTCAGATTCAGATTCAATTTTAATTGTCATTGTCAGTGGACAGTACAGAGACAACGAAATGCATTTAGCATCTCCCTTGAAGAGCGACATAGCAAACGATTTGAATAAAAAATAATAAGTCCCGGGTCCGGGGGGGGGGGGTGGTGATTGGCAGTCACCGAGATACGTTGTTGAGTAGAGTGACAGCCGCCGGAAAGAAGCTGTTCCTCGACCTGCTGGTTCGGCAATGGAGAGACCTGTAGCGCCTCCCGGATGGTAGGAGGGTAAACAATCCATGGTTGGGGTGAGAGCAGTCCTTGGCGATGCTGAGCGCCCTCCGCAGACAGCGCTTGCTTTGGACAGACTCAATGGAGGGGAGCGTGGAACCGGTGATGCGTTGGGCAATTTTCACCACCCTCTGCAATGCCTTCCGGTCGGAGACAGAGCATTTGCCATACCATACTGTGATGCAGTTGGTAAGGATGCTCTCGATGGTGCAGCGGTAGAAGTTCACCAGGATCTGAGGAGACAGATGGACCTTCTTCAGTCTCCTCAGGAAGAAGAGACGCTGATGAGCCTTCTTGATCAGAGTAGAGGTATTGTGGGTCCAAGAGAGGTCATCGGAGATGTTGACTCCCAGGAACCTGAAGCTAGAAACACGTTCCACCTCCGTCCTGTTAATGTGGATGGGGGTGTGCGTGCCGCCTCTGGACTTCCTGAAGTCTACAATGAGCTCCTTGGTCTTCTTGGAGTTAAGGGCCAGGTTGTTGTCAGCGCACCATGCTGCTAAGTGCTGGACCTCCTCCCTGTAGGCCAGCTCATCGTTGTTGCTGATGAGGCCAATCACCGTTGTATCATCTGCATACTTGATGATGGTGTTAGTACCATGTACAGGTGTGCAGTCATAGGTGAAGAGGGAGTAGAGGAGGGGGCTCAGCACACAGCCCTGAGGAACGCCGGTGTTCAGGGTGAGGGTTGAAGAGGTGTGCTTGTCTAACCTCACAGACTGGGGTCTGTTGGTTAGAAAGTCCAGTATCCAGTTGCAGAGGGAGGGGTCGATGCCCAGGTTACCGAGTTTGGTGATCAGTTTTGATGGAATAATGGTGTTGAATGCTGAGCTGTAATCGATGAACAGGCAGGTAATAGTGCAAAAACAAGACAATTAGATCTTGCCTTTGGATTCAGGTAGTTTTCTCTTCCTTGCTCTTGTGCTCGTCTTTGGATATTTTCAGCCTTCCCTGAATTGATGGCAAGAGGAACAGAATGACCCCAGATTTAATGGGAAAGAAAGCTCACAAAGGGATAGGAGAGTATGGCCAAGTGTAATAGGGATCGATGTGAAAGGTGAGATGCGTAAGGAATTAAAAGTATTGTATTTGAATGCGCGAAGTATAAAAAGTAAAGTAGATGAGCTTGAAGCTCAGTTAGAGGTTGGTAGATATGACATTGGGGATTTCCGAGAAGTGGCTGCAGGAGGATTGGGCACGGGAACTTAATATTCAGGGTTATACATCCTATAGAAAGGCAGGCAGATGGGCAGAGGAGGGGATGGTAGCTCTGCTGCTGAGGGATGGAATTCAGTCCCTTGTGAGGGAAGACATTGGGACTGATGAGGTAGAGTCAATGTGAATTGAGTTGAGGAATTGAAAAGGCAAGAAGACATTAATTGGTGTTATCTACAGACCCCCAAATAGTAGCCCGGATGTAGGGTGTAAGTTGCAGCAGGAGTTAAAACTGGCATGTAACAAAGGTAATGCCGCTGTGGTGATGGGGGATTTCAATATGCAGGTAGACTGGGAAAATCAGGTTGGTTCAGGACCCCAAGAAAGAGAGTTTGTATGGTGCCTTCGAGATGGATTCTTAGAGCAGCTTGTAATGTAGCCGACCAGAGAAAAGGCAATTCTGGATTTAATGTTGTCCAATGAACCAGATTTGATAAAATAACTCGAGGTAAAGGAACCGCTTGGAGGTAGTGATCATAATATGATTAGTTTTAATCTGCAATTTGAGAAGGAGAAGGTTAAATCGGAAGTGTCAGTGATGCAGTTGAACAAAGGGGACTATGAAGGCATGAGAGAGGAGCTGGCCAAGGTAGACTGGAAAGGGATCCTAGCAGGAATGATGGTGGAACAGCAATGGCAGGAATTTCTGGGCATAATCCGGAAGACGCAGGATCATTTCATTCCAAAAAGGAAGAAAGATTCTAAGGGAAGTATGGGGCAACCGTGGCTGACAAGAGAAGTTAGCGATAGAATAAAACTAAAAGAAAAGATGTATAACACAGCAAAGAGTAGTCGGAAGCCAGAGGATTGGGAAACTTTCATAGGACAACAGAAGGAAACAATACGGGCTGAAAAGATGAAGTACGAGGGGAAGCTGGCCAGGAATGTAAAGAAGGACAGTAAAAGCTTCTTTAGATATGTTAAGGGAAAAAGAATAGCAAAGTCAAATGTGGGTCCCTTGAAGGCAGAAACGGGTGCAATTATTATGGGGAACAAGGAAATGGCAGAAGAGTTGAAAAGGTACTTCAGATTTGTCTTCACTAAAGAAGACACAAACAATCTCCCAGAAGTACTGGAGGACAAAGGATCCAAGGGGATAGAGGAACTGAAATAAATTTTCATTTGGTGAGAAATAGTATTGGGTAGGCTAATGGGACTGAAGGATGATAAATCCCCTGGGCCTGATGGTCTGCATCCCAGGATCCTCAGGGAGGTGGCTCTAGAAATAATGGACGCATTGGTAATCATTTTCCAATGTTCAATAGATTCAGGATCAGTTCCTGTGGATTGGAGGTCAGCTAATGTTATCCCACTTTTCAAGAAAGGAGCGAGAGCGAAAACGGGGAATTACAGACCAATTAGCCTGACTTCGGTGGTGGGAAAGATGCTTGAGCCAATTATTAAAGAGGTAATTGGATAGCAGTAAAAGGATTAGTCCAAGTCAACATGAATTTATGAAGGGAAATCATGCTTGACAAATCTTCTGGAATTTTTTGAGGATGTGACAAGTAAAATGGATGGAGCCAGTGGATGTAGTATATCTAAACTTTCAGAAAGCCTTTGATAAGATCCCGCATGGGAGACTGGTGACTAAAATTAGAGCACATGGTATTGGGGGTAGGGTGTTGACGTGGATAGAAAATTGGTTGGCAGACAGGAAGCAAAGTGTAGGAGTGAACGGGTCCTTTTCAGAATGGCAGGCAGTGGCGAGTGGAGTGCCGCAAGACTCGGTGTTGGGGCCGCAACTGTTTACCATATATTAATGATTTGGAAGAGGGAATTAGGAGCAACACAAGCAAGTTTGCGGATGACACAAAGCTGGGTGGCAGTGTGAACTGTGAAGAGGATGTTAAGAGGTTGCAGGGTGACCTGGACAGGTTGAGTGGCAGATGCGTGGCAGATGCAGTATAATATAGATAAATGTGAGGTTATCCACTTTGGCGGCAAAAACAAGGGGGCAGATTATTATCTCAATGGGGTTAGGTTAGGTAAGGGGGAGGTACAGCGAGACCTGGGTGTACTTGTACACCGGTCACTGAAAGTTGGTTTACAGGTACAGCAGGCAGTGAAGAAAGCTAATGGAATGTTGGCCTTCATAACAAGAGGATTTCAGTATAGGAATAGAGAGGTTCTGCAGTTGTATAGGGCTCTGGTAAGACCACATCTGGAGTATTGTGTACAGTTTTGGTCTCCTAAATTGAGGAAGGACATCCATGTGATTGAGGCAGTGCAGCGTAGGTTCACGAGATTGATCCCTGGGATGGCAGGACTGTCATATGAGGATAGATTGAAAAAGACTAGGCGTATTCACTGGAGTATAGAAGGATGAGGGGGAATCTTATAGAAACATATAAAATTATAAAAGATGGAAACTTTGGACTCGCATGCAGCTAAAAGCATTCTGGGTGATCCAACGGCCTTCTCCTGAAATTACAATAATTATAGAAGATGGTATTCATCCAATTTGATTCACTCTGCATATAGCAAGGTATGGCTGAGAACATTGATTACAATATTAATTATGAACCAGTTGTAATATTAAAGACTTGCACTTTGGTGCAAGCTGCACTTTATCCAACTTGTTTAGAATCTATCAGCATGTGAAAGGTTATGTAGGTATATCCTGTACTCAAAAATAACGCAAATAAACGAGTTTGGTATTCCGAAAAATGCAATGAATCATGGGATTTGTCAAAGGTCACTGGCTCTAAAGAAAAAGCAGACGAAGCGCTGGCTGCATAAACTGTATGCAAATTCTTATTTTTATCCATGATTTATGAGTAAAAATATATTTAATCTGAGGAACAGGGGTGCCAGGTAGCGGTAGAGCGGGTGTAACAATGAGAGAGAGGAGACAGATCCCGGTGGGAAACAGGGGAGAGCGCGCACTGACCCGCGCCTCATCCACAGCCCGGGTCGTGTCCCTGGCACCGCTGGACCACACCCAACTTCTTGGCAGCATTTAACTGTGTGTAGAATAAAACGTGTAAGAGTAAAGGGCCTGTCCCACTTGCATGCGATTGCGTGTGTTTGGCGCGACCAACCAGAAGCGGCGTTCGCTCTAAGTTCGTGCGTGACGTCATTTACGTCATGCTTACCAATCAGCTGGGCAGGAGGCGGGCCGACTGAATTTGGGCATCGCACGGCGTGGGGCGGTGATGTCATCACGCAATGCCACGCCGGGCGGAAACGTCATCACGCAACGACACGCGCTAGGCATACGCCGTCAAGACGCAGCGTACGATGTCAAGATGCTGCGTACGACCGCAATGCGCCTGCTTGCCGACAGGCCGTTGGCCCACGAAGATTTCGGCCACTGCAACAATTTCGGTGCCCCGCGCGATGTCGGGACCAGCCCCGCACAACTCCGCGCTTCTAAGTGGGAACGGCCCGGCGCGGCCATATGGTGCCCGTATGCCTCAAGCGACCACGAGGTCGCCTAATTTGCAAGCCAAGGTCGCATAAGTGGAACAGGCCCTTAACTCAACAGGTCAGGCAGCATCTCTGAAGAACACGTGACATTTCCTGCCGGGACTCTTCTTCAAACTGATTGTAGTGCCAGTCAGAACCTTTATCGCAGGGTGGAAATGTCAAATGCTTGAGGGCATAGCTTTAAGGTGACAGGCAAAGTTGAAAGGAGATGTGTGGAGCAAGTTTTCTAACACGGGGAATGGTGGGTGTCTGGAATGTGTTGCCAGGGCTGGTGGTTAAGGCAGACATAACAGTGGCATTTAAGAGACTTTTAAAAATGTACATCAATACATAGAGAATGAACGGATATGGATTATGCGCAGCCTGAGGAGATTAGTATAATTTGACATCATGTTCTGCAATGACTTTGTGGGCTGAAGGGCTTGCTGTACTGTTGTATGCTTGATTTTACTTCAGAGTCACGTGAGTGACTACATGAAGAACCCTGCCACGACGCATGCGTGTCATATCGCTTCACGCTTGCGAAACGACAGGCGGGGTGGAGTGTTCCCCGCAGCGGTAAGTTTGAAACCGCGACCTGCAGGTAAGTGATTTACTCTGCGGTAGATTTGTTCCCGCACTGTTTTTACACGGGGGGAAGCTGGACAAAATAGTGTCCACAAGTGCTGCGAGTAAAGCTGGCTGGGGAGGACCGCGAAGTTGCGGGAGCCAGCAGTAGCTGAAGGCACAAGCCCCATAAGGGATCAGCTGTGCCGACTTTTGGTCCCGCGCCGGCCAGAACACCATGGCCGGGCGGGAGACTATTCAAATGGGGCTGTCGACTTTTTGGACAAGTCGAAAACGGCAGGAGACGGGGTGGAATGACGTTCCTCCGTAGCGACAATTTTAACTTGGACCTGCAGGTAAGAGCTGCGGTCTTTTTCTGTTTTTACCATGCTAATTACAGGTGGAGAAATCAACGGGCTGCGACAAAGCTGATGGGCTAGATGGGATCAGCTGTGCCTGATGTGGCCTCCGCACCGGCCAGATCCACTCCACGGCAGTAAGGACAAAGCTGGTGAAGGAGGACTGCGGAGCAGCGGGTAGCCAGCAGCAGCCAGCGGCACTCGGATCACCGATAGTGGGATCAGCTGTGCCCGATGTCGCCTCCGCACCGGCCAGATCCACGCAGCCGGGCGGAAAGGCTAGACACAAAAACAAACAAGGTCGTGGACTCCGAAGAGTCCGACTTTGAACAACCGCGGGCGGCCAGCGACCGAGCGCGCTGGAGCCGGATGGAGCGGTGTGTGGAGCATTTGCTCCAATGTGACAGACTCCGGGAGATGGAGGCGGGTCACTGTGGGCCCTATGATAAACCCACAGTAGTACCTCTTGAAGGGCTGCACAGTGCTTCTACCTCATCAGAGGGGAGCACTGCGGGTCAGTTCTGGGCTGACCTGGAAGAGGGGTCCGCAGAATGAAAGACAAATGTGCAAGGGGTGCAGGAACAAGAGAACCTACTGGACTAATAAAATGGACTCCAACAAATACTACAGCTAAAGACAGCACCCCTACGCACCCACCAGCAGAACTGGTGAAAGCTCGAAGGCCCGGTATTCAAAACATGAGTCTTTTTAGGCCATGGCCCAGACCGGCCTTCTTGGAAGATGCGGGGACCTCCAACGCCAACCAAACCGAAAATCCAGACACCAGCGCAACAACAGCAGCGAAGAACCTACAAAAAGAAGTAAACCTGCCACTGGTAACTATGGAGGTAGGTGGGGCTGGTTCCCTACAAAATACAGGGAGCATGGAGGTTGGGGGGAGACTACACTATTTTCTGAATGCATGGAGCATGTTAACAACTGATACTTACATCTTAAGCAGTATCCAGGAATATACAATAGAGTTTATACACAAGTACAGCCCTCCAGTTCAACATATACCGAACCGAATGTTCGTGCCTTCTGATAAAGAAAAATCAAAAGCGCAAGCTGAACTGGAGCGGCTTTACATAAAAGGTGTAATTGAGAAAACTCAACATGAACCATTAGAATTCGTGTCCAATATATTTATCAAAAACAAAAAAGATGGTGGTTGGCGCATCACCATAGATCTGACAAAATGGATACCTTTGTTACTGCTAAACAATTAATTTCCAAAGGTTACTTCATGGCCAGCATCGATTTAAAAGATGCTTACTATTCAGTGCCTATACGAGGTAACCACAGATGTTACTTAAAATTCAACTGGATGGGCAACTCTGGCAGTATAAAGCACTGCCAAATGGGTCATCAGCCCCAGGCTGTTCACAAAAATTTTGAAACCAGCCCTAGCGTTTCTACGGAAACGTAAACACATGGTCATGGCATATTTAGATGACATACTCATTGTGGGCAAAACTTTGGAATTGGCCAAACAAACTGAACAGCCACAAAACAATTATTTGGAAAAACTGGGATTTATTATCCATCCAGTTAAATCTAAACTAACGCCTTCCACTACTATGGACTATTTGGGGGTTTCACCATTGACTCAGTTCACATGTCGGTGACTCTGCCTAAGGGAAAGGCTAGAGATTTAATAGAGGCTTGCATAACCTCATTGACATCAGCAAACCATCCATCAGATTGGTAGCAAAAGTAATTGGCAAATGGTGGCTGCCTTTCCAGCCACACAATTTAGACCTCTACATTACCAAAACTTACAGAGAGCAAAAATACAAGCACTCTAAATTAATGCAGGTCACTTTGACAGACCTATGAAACTACCAATCAAGCTAAAATGGAATAAAATGGTGGATAGATAACATCTGGCTTTGTTCCAATCCAATCATTGTCAGTAACCTTTCCATGGTACTACAAACTGATGCCAGTGCACTTGGGTGGGGAGCCACCAATACCATCACCAGCTGTGGAGGTAGATGGACTGCTCAGGAGGCATCATTATTACTCACACTGGGCATAAACTACCTGGAAATGTTGGGTGCATTCCATGGCCTAAAGTCATATTGTACTGGATCATATCACCAGCATGTTAGACTACAGATAGACAATACCACCGTGGTAGCATACATTAACCACATGGGTGGAAACAAATCGACATCATGTGACAATCTGGCTAATACAATTTGGCAATGGTATGATCAGCCATGATCATATTGAATGGCGGTGCAGGCTCGAAGGGCCGAATGGCCTACTCCTGCACCTAATTTCTATGTTTCTATGTTTCTATGTATATCCAGAGAGATATTTGGATATCAGCCACTTACCTACCAGGAAGACTAAATTTAGTGGCAGACACCAGGTCACGCAAATTTAATGAAAACACCGAATGGATGTTGAATAAAAAGTATTTGCTAATATTACAGCAAAATATGGAACACCAGATATCGATCTATTCGCATCCAGACTTAACCACCAGTTATCAAATTATGTTTCATGGGAACCAGACCCTGGGGCAGCGGCGACAGATGCATTTTCGCTGCATTGGGGGGGGGGGGGGGGGGGGGGGGGGGGGGGGGGGAAAATTGTTTATTTACGCATTCCCTCCTTTCTGCCTGATCAGTCGGGTATTAAGGAAAATTCAACAAGACTCTGCGTCTGGTATCTTGGTAGTACCCGATTGGCCTACTAAACCATGGTTCTCAGTGGTATTAAACATGGTATTAGAACCATGTATCATCATCCCACAGACCAGATTTATTGCTACATCCCGTAACAAGGGATAGCCACCCATGCCATAAACATTTGAAATTATTAATTTGTAGAGTTTAAAAACACCTCTACTACAACTGGGACTGACGGACCGAACTGTGAATATGATCTCGGCGGCCCAAAGACCAACCAAGAAACAGTATCTGGTCTATATCAGGAAGTGGGAGGTGTACTGCTATAAAAACATCACCTACAGAGACATGAACATCCCGTCTGTTCTGGAATATCTGGCCGGCCTCCACTATGATGAGGGGCTCAGTTACAGTGCCATCAACTGCACCAGAAGTGCCTTATCGACTTACCTATGGCAGGGGACAGAGCATTACACTGTTGGGACTCACCCACTGGTAACAAAACTTATGAGGGGAATTTTTAATACTAATCCCCAAGAACCAGGTACTCCCAAATATGGACCAAATCTGAGATGCTCAGGAATTGGTCTCCAGCAACAGCTCTGTCCCTACACAGACTGACATTAAAAACAGTCATGCTAATGGCATTGGTCACGGCACAGAGGGTACAGTCACTGTATAAACTAAGACTGGACAACATGACTTCCTCAACAGAAAATATAACGTTTCATATCTATGAGTTAGTAAGCAGAACAGACAGGGATCAGCAGGCCTCAATATACAATTTAGGTCATACACAAACAGATGACCATCTGTGTACAATAAGACATCTGTCGTTATACATGGAGAAAACGAAAATCCTAAGAGGCAATGAGAAGGCACTTTTTGGTCAGCCACTAGCAACCACACAAAAGAGTGACGGTCCAGATCATCTTGAGATGGCTGAAACAGGTGCTAACACAGGTTGGGGTGGATACTAATATTTTAAAATCTCATTCCACCAGGGCTGCAGCTACATCGGCAACGATACAGTTGGATGTACCAATGGACCAAATCCTCAAGGCAGTAGGATGGTCTGGGGGAAAAAACATTCCAATTATTTTACAATAAACCAGTAATGAAACCTGGAACGTTTGCAGAAACAAATTTAAGTTCTGTAAATTAATTTATACCCATAAAAAGGGGTTATAAATTTGTGTTAATAAATTTTATGATTTGAATGTCGAATTCATGTCCAAATTATGTTAACACAATTCCTCCTAATTTCATCAAGGCAGACGTGATGCATGAACTCGTTTCCACGGCATGAAAGCACAGAGCTTTAAAATCTTCACGTAGTCACTCACGTGACTCCGAAGTAAAATAGTAAGATTAAACAAGAACTTACCAGTTTGAAGTTTGATCTGTATTTTATGAAGAGTTACGATGAGGGATTACGTGCCCTCCGCTCACACCCTTGATCATATACTTAACTGGTATCTCTTCTCTAATCTTACCATGTTTAGTCATTACAGTTATCTGTGATTTCACACTGCTGCTTTGAAGAATGACACGCATGTGTCGTGGCGGGGTTCTTCACGTAATCCCTCATCGTAACTCCTCATAAAATACAGATCAAACTTCAAACTGGTAAATTCTCGTTTAATCTGACTATTATTTTGTTCTTTACCTGTGTGGAATCGATGTATCGACCCTAACTCCTGTCCCATTTTAGTTCAGCTAATGTGACATAAACTGAATAGCAAAACCAAAATTCCCTGTGATGTGTAAATTGCTCTCACTCTGGGTGGTATCATTTGATAGGCAGACGCATGAAAGACACATTCTTGATTATAATAACACACCGTTGGTGCTATTTGGAACATTCAATACAGCTACAATTTTCCTGTTCCAACAGGGAACATAAAGTCACTGTGATGTTTTTGCACCTGATGTATAAGTTCTTTGGGACAGGTCAGTGCAGGTACAGTGGAGTGTTGAAGGACAATTGAAAAAAATCTTCATTCTTGGAATCATTGTAGCATCAAAGTAATTGTAGCCTCGTTCATCAAAGCATATGACAGGCTGGACGATATCTAACTTCACTTGTGCCATAATATTTTGATACCTCTAGATTTTCACAAATACACCTAAAAAACCAACTGTTGGGTTGCATAGCAGCTTGACCTGGGAACAGCTCTGCCCAATATCCCAAGAAATTGCAGAGTTATGGATGTGGCTCAGTCCATCACACAGACCAGACTATTGACTTATTCAGCACTACAAAAAACTGCCTTGGGAAAGCAGTCGGGCAGAGGTACAGAAGCTTGAAAGTGCACACCAAAGACACAGGAACAGCTTCTCTGTTGTCAGGCTTCCAAATGGCCCATCTATAAGCTAGGGTACAGTCAGATTCTCCTCTACCTCAGTGTGGACTGGAGTTTGTCTCTGGAACTGTTGCTTTCCTTTAATAGCTCAGCTGGTAGAGCAGAGTATGTAGTGGAAGTAGCTCCTCTCCTTTGGGCAGCACAGTGGCATAGTTGGTGGAGCTAATGCCTCTTCGCACCAGAGACCTGGCTTCAATCCTGACTTCAGGCGCTGTCTCTGTGGAGTTTGCATGTTCTCCCAGTGACCATGTGGCTTTCCTCTGGTGTTCCGATTTCCTCCCCGAGACCAAAGATGTGTGGGTTTGTAGAATAATAGGCCTGTAAAATTGATCCTAGTGTGTAAGGAATGGATGCATAGATCGTTGTCATGGACCTGGTGGGCTGAAGGGCTTGTTTCCATGCTGTATCTCAAAACTAAACTAAATAGTATTGAGAACTATATTCGGTGCTCTGTATCTTTCCCTTCCCTCTACCTATTGTACTTGAGTCTGGCTTGATTATAGTTATGTATAGTTTTATCTGATTTGATTGGATAACAGGCAAAATAAAGCTTTTCAATATATCTTGGTACATATATCAATAATCAACCTAAACCCATCATCAGTGTGCAAAAATATTGTTTCTCTTTTATCTTAATGTTGAGCAGCACGATTCTACAGAGTTATGCCCCTGTCCCACTTAGGAAACCTGAACGGAAACCTCTGGAGACTTTGCGCCCCACCCAAGGTTTCCGTGTGGTTCCCGGAGGTTGCAGGTGGTTGCTGGAGGTTGCATGTAGTGGAAGCAGGTAGGGAGACTGACAAAAACCTCTGGGAACCGCACAGAAACCTTGGGTGGGGCGGAAAGTTTCCGTTCAGGTTTCCTAAGTGGGACAGGGGCAATAACAAAATGCTGTTGTAGCATTGATGAAAATAAAAACATAGTCTCTCTGACAATACCCTTTTCTGAAGACTCCATCTGGAATTAACCATGACTTTCTGCAGATCAACACCGTCTCAATTTAATAGTTCCGGTCTTCAACGTCTTCATTAAATTTAGGAAGTATTTCAAATAGGGCAATTAGCTGGCTGATTTTCAGTATTGTGATTCCATGCTCAAGTTGATGCTTATGGGCCTGTCTCAGACGACTTTTTAGGCGACTGCAGGAGACTATGCGGTCACCACATGTTCACGGGTGGTTGCCGGGTAGTCGCCTTCATGGTCGTGAGGCGTTCCTGCACTCTGGGAACATGTTGAAAAATTAGCTGCGACCAGAATGAAGCCGCCATGGAGAGCAGCCAGAAGGTCCTAGTGGGTTGCCAGGAGGCCGAAGGTTCTCGTAGGTTGTAGCCAGTGCTGACCGGTGAATTAAATTGCCTCATTGGACTGCCTCATTGGGGAAAGAAAAACGTAAGCAGTAGTTTTCAGTCATTTTCAGAACCAAGGATAACCGATCGGTAATATTAATGTCCGCCGAGGTTCACAGCCGTGTATCTCTGGCTTCTTAAAAGTTGTCTCCTTCTCCCCCCTTCCCCCCTCTTTTAAAGGACTTGCGTGACCCTTCCCGTACATCGTGCTTTCACCATCTTAATTACAGCGCCAACCTTCCTGTTCATCGTGGTGTGTGCCTGTATCACATTGGCTTTGCACCGTGTGAATTTCACTCAGACAGCGCTCCCCCCGCTTGCCCTGTCCCCCGCCTGCATAATGGGCTGGTGAAGGAAGCGATGCGTGTATGGGTTCCACTCTGACAGCCGCCGTTCCAGTCGCCGGTTTTTCAGGCGACTGCCGTCGGCTCAAACGCGCCTAAGTGGGACAGGCCCATTAAATTTCAATATGTTTTGTAAATCATGCAGAAGATTAACAAAGCAAACATTTTCAAGTTTCAGATGTATTAGAAAGGGTGAATACAATTTTTGCTAAATATTTTATCCCAAATCTAGCTCTTGGCAATAACATCTGTTCTGATTTTTAAATATCATCTTCTTTGCCAATGCAGCCTTTTAGCATTAATTAGACCTTCAATTACAGTCATAGTAATCTTGTTCATCGCAGCGTACAAAAGACTGGATCTGATATCAATCTGCTACAAAACAAAGGTCTTCTACCAACTAACTTCCACTGCACAACTTCCACTCCTCTGATATTGAAGTCACTAATGAGACCCTGGAAAATGTGAACCAATTCTCATATCTCAAAGCCACCTCTCAACAAAGCCAGACTTCCAGGATAAAATTCACCAAAGCCTTCTGTGCACCAGTATAGACTTTATCCATTTTGCAGGAAAGAATGCTTGAGGATCAAGAGCTGAAACATTGCACTAGAGAGCAGCATTAATCTTCAACCTCCAGTTTTTCTTTCCAACACATGAACTACCTGGGATCGATAAAAGGCACTGTCTCAAAAAGACCACCAGCATCACTAAAGTCCCACACCACTGGGGCAATGCTCCCATTTCACTCCTGCCATGAGAAAGAAGGTATAGGAATCCAAAAACTTTAACGTCCAGGCTCAGGAACAGCTTCTTCCCAACAGGCATCAGACTATTGAACACTCCAAACTCAAACTAAACTCTGAACTATGAACTGCATGGGTTGCACTAGTGACTTTGGGCTTTGTTTTGTTTTTTTTGCATAGTAAAGATGCTAATTTATTGAACTTCTCTTTATATTTGTTTATTATGTTATCTAGTGTTTACAAACCTGCTGCGCTGAAGATGCAAGTAAGAATTTCATTCCCGTTTTGGGGCATATTTCAATGAAATGCTCTTAACTTTCTAGTGACTCTTGACTCTTTTGACTACCTACAGAAGGCACTGAAGAGGTACTATTCACACTGTTTTATGAAATCCTTCAATGCTACTGAAAGATACCACTAACATCTCCTGCATTAATATCTTGTGTATACTCCGTCATATGGAAAGACCACATCAATCTCATCCTCATCATCAAACTTCTAAAAAAGACACTGTGCCATGGCAGAGACTTATCCCAAACCACCTTGAAAAAGAGTATAATTTCGAAAAACACATGAATATTCCTGGCCTGTGACCACGAAAAATTGGGAAGGAGCATGTGGGATAACATTGAGACCTTGAGCCTCTTCACTGGAAGCATACAGAAGTCCAGATAAAAGAAGGAAAAGGCACATCAGCTTCCGAGCAATCCACTTGCTCATTTCATCTAGCACCCCTGCCCTATTCGCAAATAAGTCTAGCTCCTACATTGGCTAACATTAGCCACCTCAGAACTCAAAGAATCAGGCCGCAAGAGACTTTACAAAGAAAATTAAAATTAAAACAGTAATTTGTACAGGTATATAGAACCTTAAAATTCTTGAAACCATTTTGATTATTGATAGTGTGTAGGAAGGATCTGCAGATGGTGGTTTGTACTGAAGATAGACACAAAATGCTGGAGTAACTCAGTGGGACGGGCACCATCTCTGGATAGAAGGAATGGGTGATGTTTCAGGTCGAGACCCTTCTTCAGACTCAATGAAGGTAGACAAAAATGCTGGAGAAACTCAACGAGGCAGCATCTATGGAGCGAAGGAAATAGGCAATGTTTCGGGCCGAAACCCTTCTTCAGATTTATTTTAGTTATCAAATCACACTTACTTAACAAACATAAGGTCTGACCCTCCTTACCAATGATCACATTCATCCCTAACATGCTTTTCCCACAGCGGCACTTACATTTTGAAGCCCTCGGTACAATTGGGTTCGAGTTTTGGCTACTGCAACCATCCCGCAGAATGGAGCATAAGTGACTGGACCTCACATAACAGATCTTGTTGGTCTTTTGAATAATTACTACTGTCAAAGGTGTTAGAACTGATGTACAGAGATATTTCAAAACTGTTTGAAATAATTCAAATAATTAAATTTAAAAATTAATGGAGAATTTAAAATAAATTTACTTAAGAAACATATTTCAGGTCTAAAATTGTTTAAAATACATAAATATTTCTGCAAATCTAGCCAAAGATCTTTTTTACAGGCCCATTCATGTAGTTGTACTCACCAATATAATAATATGAGCTGGATAAAGATCACGAGGATCTAAACGGATTGATTGGATAAATTGTGTCTTTGCCTTTAAGCTTTGTGTGTTAAATAGCTCCACATTATAGCGGTTACTAGTGGCATTAGCGCACAGCAGAAAATTGACAATTTGAGGCCAAATTGACATACTTACAAAAACTGTGAAAACAATCTGCATGTATGCTGGCTACATTTCCCCTGTTGGGATTAGAATACTGAGCTGCAGCGAAGTAACTTTTTATATATGAATGAAATTACTTCTATAACCATATAACAATTACAGCATGGAAACAGGCCATCTCGGCCCTACAAGTCCGTGCCGAACAACTTTTTTTCCCTTAGTCCCACCTGCCTGCAATAGTGAACTATGTTATGTCCAATTCCACCGACCACTTGCCTGGATGAACTAATAATTAAAAAAAACTTAAAACACCATCTCAAACAAAGCATCCTGCTGAATTTGCACCCCTGTAATTCGTCATTCCCCTCACCACCAGCTCGCGTTAGCTGAAGTATGCACCTTGTATACAGCACACTGCAGTCACTCACACATTCAAAATAATGACTTCTACCACCACTAAGGACAATCATTGCTGGACTCAATCTTGTGATTCTCTAACCAAATACAGCATTTGAGCACATTCGCCAGAAGGAATGTAGTATTTTCAGAAGGTATACCACCATATTCTCAAGATCTGTCAGGAACAGGATAAAAGACTGACATTGCCTATAATGCTCAGATCCAAAAAATGTACGAGCTAAAATTAGGCTGCTTAATTCCAGAAAAAAAACCATATCACCAATATACACATCTCACCTATTTTCAGCTTAAAATTGTAACTGGTGGCCTAAGTGCGTTGTAGGATCCTGATTTTCATCTTACACTGGCAGTATCTGAATGCTCTCCTTGGGTCTCCAGCCAAAATGCCAGCTCAATAGGTAGGAAAGGAGCCAGCATTATTTTCCAACAGTACCATTGTACAGAAACATAAACAAATGCTGGAACTGTTATTTAATTTTCTGCAGTTGGAATGATTGAAACACTACAAAATAATTTTAATGAAGAAACAGAAGATTGTTTTGGACAGAAGTCATTTTGCCTTCCAAAAATAAAATCATAAACTTTTTCAAAGCAATCAGGCAGAGGAAATTTTTTTTTTTTAATTTGAATTGTGAGAGATTTATATTTGGTGTTAATTGTTTCAAATGAGATGGCAGGAAAGCAACATTTGGAGTATGGGGAAACGCAATTTCAATCCTCTGTGTAACTACTTGTTGCATTATTTGAATTGACAATAAAGTTTGACTTTGACTTTGACTGAACTTACCTGAGCAGATAGCTGGGGGATGGAAGGCAGTTCAATTCAAGTGAACAGATCTGAGAATGCATTGCATCGGGGTATTTGTACTGATTTTTTGATCTGACATAATACGTTCATGATAATAATAAAAAATAAGAAATTTGATTGTTGTAACCACAGAAAAATCTAGCTACTTTCTACAATTGGGAAAAATATCACTTGGCTCCTCTTCGGATGCTGAAGAGTTAGCTTTCCTGAAGTCTCCTGAAGATTGTGCAGATTCTGTCCGTTTTGAGGCACAAATAACACAATCTTCACCAAACAATTGGTTTCAACAATTCCAGGAGAAATGGAGGGCCTTTATCATTTCACTAAAGTGTTGGTCAGGAAGGACTGTAGAACTGCCCAGAACAATTCTTCACCATCTGATGCCTACTTCATGGTAGTTGTAATCTTAACTATTTTTCCACGAGAGACATAATCTCAGTGGAGATTTGTGTAAAATAAGTCAGTGTCACTGCCTCAATACTTTCTTCATTCATTCTTGCTGGAGTACTGGACATTACCATCAAGAAGCTTCCCATTTAGATGTTATGCATATGGGAAATTGTTCAAGCTATGTCCACTCCAGAACAAAAGCACACTAACTTCAGTCATCGAGCCACGGTTTGCAAATACTTGTGTACAGAAGATAGCCATATAGCAAAGAAACAGTCCCTTCAGCCCACCTCGTCCATGCCGACCAAGATGCCCCATCTAAACTGGTCCCATTTGCCCACGTTTGCCTCTACCCTCCCTCCCCCCCCCCCCCCCCCCCCCCCCCCCCCCCCCCACCCCAAACCTCTCCCTCTTCTACAACCCCTCCCCTCCTCGCTCTGCACCTCCCCCCACTACCCACCCTCCCCCCCTCTCTCCCCCTCCCCTCTCTAAAGTTGCAGTTAAGATTCGTAAAGCAGCATGGTATTATATGTTTAAAATTCTACAAGATTCTCCATTTTTGAGCTTTTACAGATTTCATTTATGGATGAAAAAAATAATCAAATAAATAAATAAATAAGGTTTCATCATGCCAGACAAGTACCAAATTGCTGAAGAATTAGTGTGTAAATTTAACAGAATTAACTGGGAGAGATAATTCGTTTTATGATTGAAAATCATTTTTTGGAATATATTTGGACCTTTGGTAGCATCAATACTTTATTTTGAAAGTATCTGGAAAGCTAAGAGTAAACAAAGGGATGTACCCTGTAAGACAACTTTCTTGAATAATTGTCTGCCACAGAGCAGGCATCTGCTTATTCTAAAGTGTCTCAGAAGACTGGTTTGTGTATTTTGGTATTCTCACCTTTGGTTCTTGATAACTATGGCTATAATCCTGAGAAATCAGTGATCACGGTAATTGGATGTGCAAACCTACTTTTATATTGATTTAGTCGGGTGCTAAGGGACATCTCAGCAGTTGAGCTTCTTTTATGAAAACAAAAACAGTTTGAATACTCAACAACTGAAATAACAATTGTAAATGCGGGAAATGTTTTGAAACTCAGAGAGCTTCTGTGTTGAGGGCCTCAGTCAGATTTAACTTTTATATTAGTTTAGTTAGATACAGCTGGTAATTACTCAAACAAAAGCAGTATGGCACAGTGGCACAGCAATAGAATTGTTGCCTTACAACACAAGACAATGGGTGCTGTCTGTACGGAATTTGTACATTCTTCCTGTGAATGCGTGGGTTTTCTCATGTCGCTCCTGTTACTTCCCATATTCCAAAGACGTACAGGTTTGTAGGTTAATTGGCTATAGTAAAATTGTAAATTGTCTATTGTGTGTAGGATAGTGCTAGTATTTGCGTGATCACTCATCAGCACGGACTTGGTGGGCTGAAGGGCTTGTTTTCGTGCTATATACCTCTACAGTTAAAAAGTTTAAAAAGTTGCTTTTATGTTGGGGAGAGGATAAGTACAGTATCTGTAGCCAGAACATGCATGTAATGGAAGAGGTCATTTATATATGAGCAATAACTCTTACCTAGAACCTTTAATGAAGCAATATTTCCCAACACACTTTGCAATAGTATTTACAGATAAAAATGTTCCCAAACTACATAATGCAACATTTTGACAGATTACCAAACATTTAGTTAAATTGTTAGGTTTTATGGGCTCTCATACAGGATGATAGAGAGGCGGAGATACAGAAAGGTTTTGGATGCAAATTTGAGAATTGCAAGACCATGGAGGGCTGCACCGTTTACCGAGGGTTCCATGAACTCTGATTGCATGGTCCTGAGGTTCTCAATATTATCTCACTTTGGGTCTTCATGAGCCATAAGCTCCCAGGAAACAGTTGTGAGGTTACACTACTTCAAGGATAATTTGAGCACATCCTTGATTTTTGTTGTTCTCTGTCCTTCTGGAAATCTTCTCCCACTGGGGAAATACCATGAATGCTGTCTCCACATAATTCTTTAAATCCACTAATTGGTAAGACAACCAACATCAGTGACCCTTTCCAAGCCAATACCCAAGCATTCAGGCCCAAGTTGGGTCAGCTATGCTGCTTTCATCTCCAGCACCAGTACAAAGCAGACATTCTACAGATTCTTAGAAGGTTTGTATGAGCATTCTATCATCTTTTCCCTTCCAAGCAGATTGCGAGAGCTAAAAGTCCAGTTAGATTTCACACATATTCTAACACTTCAATGTGCTGTGCTGGGAGGGGCTCTTAAAAAGTGCTATTTTATTTTCTAAAGGACACAAAGTGCTGCAGTAACTCAGCCGGTCAGCCATCATCCTGGGAGAACATGAATGGGTGATATTTTAGGTTGAGTCTCTTCCCCAGTCTGAAAAAGGGTCTGGACCTGAAACATCACCAATCCATGTTCCTCAGAGATGCTGCCTGACTGGCCGAGCTACTCCAGCACTTTATGTCCTTTTGCGCATTATCCAGCATCTTCAGTTCTTTATTTCTACATCTAGTCTTTTATTTTCTTCTGGCTGCCCCAAGCTTCAGTGTGTTCCTCTGTGCACATTATTGCACTTGCAATATGTCAATCTGCCCATATGACTGATGTAGAAACAAAGAACTGCGGATGCCAGTAATACTCAAGTGGACACAAAGTGCTGGAGTAACTCAGCAGGTCAGGCAGCATTCCTGAAGAAGGGTCTCGACCTGAAACATCACCTATCTATGCCCTCCGGAGATGTTGCCTGACCTGCTGAGTTACTCCAGCAATTTGTGTCCTTTTATGACTTTGATGGTCAATATTAGCACAATGCACAATTCATTCTTTCTAAGGTAGCATCATTGCACAAAAAAATGTTTAAAGTGTAAAAAAAATTAAAGCTGAGATCTGATTTAAAAATTCACTTTATTATTTTAAAACCTCCCACGATCTTGTCTTTTCTGATCTTTGTAACCCCCTCTATACGCAAAGATTGTTCCTCCATCTCTGATCCTTTGTGCATCCTTCTGTTCCATTAGTCCATTTAATGGCCTTCAGTAACCCAGTACTTCATTATTTAAATGATAGAGGAACTGTGTGATATGGGGAAATGGCACAGAGGAGGTATTGAGGCCAGCATAGATCAACCACAATCATATTGAATGCCAGGACAGGTTTGAAGGGTTAAATGGCTTACGCCTGCTCCATATTTTTTGTGTTCTCGTGTTCTGGAATTCCCTCCTTCCATCACTCTGCTCCTCAGCTACACATTCCTTGTTCCAATTCTATATCTTTTTTGCCCTTTAATCAAACTTTTGGTCACTTTTCTGAATAACACCATGGTATGACGTTAAATTTTGTTTGATTTAAAATACATTTGGACAGGTACATGGATAGGAAAGGTTTGGAGCGATATAGGCCAAGCTCGGGCAAGTGCAACTAGTCTAGATGGGGTATCTTGGTCAGCATAGGCAAGTTACATTGAAGGACCTGTTTTCCTACTATATGACTATGACTATTTAATTGTAGTGAACCAACGTGGGACCTTTTGTGATACTGAAAGTGTTCTTGCTTGGAGAACAGGACAGAAGTGAACCTGACCAGAAGGACCTAACCTCATCAGGGAATACTGTAAATAGAGATCAAGGTGCCATGCTTGAAATCAAGCATGGAAACAGGCCCTGCAGTCCAACTTGCCCATGCCAACCAAGATGCCCCATCTACACTAGTCCCACCTGCCTGCGGTTGGCCTATACTCCACTTAACCTATCCTATCCATTTACCTGTCTAAACATTGTTTTAAATGTTGTTATGTCACCTGCCTCAATACCTCCTCTAGCAGCTTGTTCCATATACCCACCACCATCTGTATGAAAAAACGTGTCTCTCAGGTTCCTATTAAATCTTTCCCCTCTCACCTAAACCTATTTCCTCTTGTTCTTGATCCCCCTGCTCTGGGTAAAAGATTCTGCTTTCCCAGGTAGTACAGGAAATCCCCTGAGAACATTATGCTTGCCCACTGGTATTCAGCTCTGAACAGATCTGAACGTTACTCAAAAATGAATGGTTTATTTCCTATTAGTTTGTATTGTGAAGGACAGCAAAACTATGTGTGGCCACAATTGGCTGAGACTACACCCAGATGTTCATAAGTTCATAGATTATAGGAGCAGAATTAGGTCATTTAGCCTATCAAGTTTACTCCACCATGGCTGATCTATCTTTCCCTCTCAACCCCATTCTCCTGCCTCCTCCCCATAACCCCTAACACCCTTACTAATCAAGAATCTGTCAACCTGCCCCTTAAAACTATCCAATGACGGCTTCCACAACCTTCTGCGGTAATAAATTCCACAGATTCATCAGCCTCTGACTAAAGAAATTCCTTCTCATCACCTTTCTGAAAGTACGTCCTTTTATTCTGAGACTATGGCCTCTGGTCCTAGACTCTCCCGCTAGTGGAAACACCCTCTCCACATCCACTCTATCTAGGCCTTTCACTATTCGGCAAGTTTCAATGAGGTCGCCCCTCATCCTACTAAACTTCAGCGAGTACAGGCTCAGTGCCTTCAAACGCTCCTCAGTGGTTCCATTCAGCCCTTTGAGTCTGAACCGCCATTCAATATGATCATGGCTGATCATCCAACTCAGTATCCTGTACCTGCCTTCTCTCCATACCCCCTGATCCCTTTCGCCACAAGGGCCACATCTAACTCCCTCTTAAATATAGCCAATGAACTGGCCTCAACTACCTTCTGTGGCAGAGAATTCCAGAGATTCACCACTCTCTGTGTAAAAAATGTTTTTCTCATCTCGGTCCTAAAAGATTACCCCCTTATCCTTAAACTGTGACCCTTTGTTCTGGACTTCCCCAACATCGGGAACAATCTTCCTGCATCTAGCCTGTCCAACCCCTTAAGAATTTTGTAAGTTTCTATAAGATCCCCCCTCAATCTTCTAAATTCTAGCGAGTACAAGCCGAGTCTTTCTTCATATGAAAGTCCTGACATCCCAGGAATCAGTCTGGTGAACCTTCTCTGTACTCCCTCTATGGCAAGAATGTATTTCCTCAGATTAGGAGCCCAAAACTCTACGCAATACTCCAGGTGTGGTCTCACCAAGACCCTGTACAACTGCAGTAGAACCTCCCTGCTCCTATACTCAAATCCTTTTGCTATGAATGCTAACATACCATTCGCTGTCTTCACTGCCTGCTGCACCTGCATGCCTACTTTAAATGACTGGTGTACCATGACACCCAGGTCTCGTTGCATCTCCCCTTTTCCTAATCGGCCACCATTCAGATAATAGTCTACTTTCCTGTTTTTGCCACCAAAGTGGATAACCTCACATTTATCCACTTGTTGATTCTTTATTTAAATTTCTAGCAGTCCATGGTGCTTTTGAGACATGGGAGGGGTATAATTAGTGTGTCAGAGGTTTATTGTTGAATTATTATTACGTGACCTTTGTTGGTCTGGCAAAAATGGATAATCTGGCAGGGTTCTGGAACCATGGGTGCTGGAAAAGCGATGGTGGACCTGTATTAATATTGTAGCGGTACAGAAATTCTGAATTTGATTAGGAGAATTTTCTCTCTCATAATATTTCTAGACCAATAGGGAAGGATGGATTGATGTTTTTAGTTCTGTGGAAAAAGTGGAGCAAGTGTCATAAATACATAAGAAATGGAATCAGGAAAGTATATTATGGGAAATTTGGGGAACAGTGAGTATGTTATCATAAGGTTTAGATTAACCATGGAACTGATCAAGGAAAAATCAAAAGCAAACTTATTTAATTGGAAGACTGCCAATTTCAGTGGTTTGGAAATGGAGCTGGCGTGTAGAGTAAATTAGAATCAAAGATTGGCAGGCAAAGCTACAATTGAACAATGGGTGGCATTTAAACAGGGAAAGCTTTGGCAATAGTCTAGTTACATTCTCACCATGGGAAAAGGTGCAGAACAACCAAACTCAGGGTTTCCTTACTGTGATTAAGGAGATATTGAATAAAATAAGCAGATAGAGCTAATATGGAACAAATAACAGATGGGCAACACAAATGAGGATCAGACTGAACATATAAAGATCAAATTAAAAACAGAAGACCCAAGAAAGGCAAAGAAAAATATGATTGTAAATTAGCAACTAACATAAAGGGAGCCAATAACGTCTTCTGATAAATATTAAGCACATAATATGAGAATGGACAAGGCCAGTTGAAGACTGAAAATAATTATCTTTGTATTGATAGGAGAGATAGATAAATGTTTGAAGCTATCTGTACCAAGGAAGAAGATGCTAACAAGGTAAACTTTATAATACTAAATTAAAAACAGATTAAAAAAAAAAAGGCTCTGTACAAATTGGATAAATGTAGAAACAAAAGCACGGGTTTGCTGTAGAAACAAGGATCTGCAGATGCTAGTTTACACAAAAGGACGCAAAATGCTGGAGTCAGGCAGCATCTCTGGAGAACATGGATAGGTGACGTTTTGGGTCTGGACCCTTATTCAGACTGATTGTAGAAGGGAGGGGGAAGAAAGCTGGAAGAAAGGAGAGGCAGGACAAAGTGTGGCAGGTAAAAGCTGGAGTTTGCTACTTAGCCCCTTGTGCCTGCTCTGTCATTTAATAAGATTGTGACTATATATTACCTCAGCACTTTCTCATTCTATATCCCCTGATTCCCATAATAGCTTTAACAGTGGTAAAGTAATTATCTTGCTGCTCTGAGTCTGAAGAAGGGTTTCGGCCCGAAACGTCGCCTTTTGCCTTCGCTCCTTAGATGCTGCTGCACCCGCTGAGTTTCTCCAGCAATTTTGTGTATCTTGCTGCTCAATACTGATTTGGCTGCTAACAATGAAAGACTATAAAAACAGAAGAAATAGAAACAGATGATATCATTCAGCCCCGAGGATGTAGGCAACGTCAATAACATCATGGCTGATTTTGGACCTGAGCAACACTTTACTAATCCCATACCCCTTTAATTTTTGAAAATCTATAGATTTCTATCTTGAATATTAAAAACATCTGACCAATCACAGCCTTCCTATGTCAATAGTTTTAATGTCTCTATTATCTGTGAAGAAATGTCTACTTATCAGCCTAGGCTGGCTATTTTTGATTCTTGCGACCACCCAGACAGTAGATGTACCCACTAGGGACAACATAGTTCCTGGAATTGACAAAGAAAAGCCTGGAAACTATAGACCAGTGAGCCTAACATCTGTAGAAGCAAGGAACTGCAGGTGCTGGTTTACAAAAGGGAATACAAAGTACTGGAGTGGCTCAATGGATCAAGCAGCATCATTGAAGATCATGGATAGGTGGAAAGCTGGAAAGGGTACGGAGGAGATTTACAAGGATGTTGTTGAGTCCAGAGGGTCTGAGTTGAATAGGCTTGGACTCCTTGGAGTGCAGGAGGATGAGGGGTGATCGTATTGAGGTGTATAAAATCGTGAGAGGAATAGATTGGATAGATGTACAGTCTCTTGCCCCGTGTAGGTGAATCGAGGACCAGAGGACATAGGTTTAAGGTGAAGGGGAAAAGATTTAATAAGAATCTGAGGGGTAACTTTTTCACACAAAAGGTGGTGGGTGAATGGAACATGCTGCCAGAGGAGGTAGTTGACATAGGGACTATCCCAACATTTAAGAAACAGTTAGAAAGGTACATGGATAGGACAGGTTTGGAGGGATATGGACCAAACGTGGGGAGGTGGGACATTTTGGCCGGTGTGGGCAAGTTGGGCCGAAGGGCCTGTTTCCACACTGTGTCACTCTATGACTATGATACTATGATTTTAGGTGATGTTTCAGGTCAGGGTCTTTCCTCAGACTGATAGTTGGGGGTGGGGGGAATAGGAATCTGAAAGAGAGGAGGGACAAGACAAAGCCTGGCAGGTAATAGGTGGACACAGGTGAGGGGGGGGGGGGGGGGGGGGGGTGGCGGTTATAGGTAGGCAGATGGTTGGACAAAGGCCAGAGATGAAAAGACAGAAGGTCTGAAAGTTGTGAATTATGAAGCTAGAGGAAGGAATGTAGGTGGAAGGGGAGGGGAGGGGAGAAATAGGTGTGACTCCAGGTGGGGCGCAGGGGAGAGGGAGGGAGGAAGTGGGGTGGAATTTGTAGTTACCAAAAATTGGAGAATTCAATGTTTATACCATTAGGTTGTAAGATACCCAAGGAGAATATGAGATGCTGCTCCTCCAGTTTGCGTGTGTTCTCTCTCTGACAATGGAGGGGGCCCATGACAGAATGGACAGTATGGGAATAGGATGAGGAGTTAAAATGATTAGCAACAGGGAGATTCAGTAGGTCTTGGCAAACTGAGCGCAAGTGTTCAGCAAACCGGTCGGCGTGTCTTCGCTTGGTTTCGGTGATGTACACATCGGGAACAGCGGATGCAACAGATGAGGTCAGGGGAGGTGCACATGAACCTCTGTCTCTACTGGAAGGACTGCTGGGGTCCCTGGGTGGAGATGAGGGAGGAAATATATGGACAGGTGTTCCATCTCCTGCGTTTGCAGGGGAAGGTACCTGGGGAGGGGGTGGTTTGGGTGGGAAGGGATGAGTGAACCAAAGAGGTATGGAGGGAGCGGCCTCTGTAGAAGTCGGAAAAAGGGGAGGGGGAAAGATGAGATCACGTTGAAGGTGGCAGAAATGTCACAGAATGATGTGTTGGATGCAGAAGGTAGATAAAATTGCTGGAGAATCTCAGCGGGTGAGGCAGCATCGATGGAGCGAAAGAAATAGGTGACGTTTCTGGTTGAGCCCCTTCTTCAGACTGCAGAGGTTGGTGGGTGAAAGGTAAAGACCAGGGAACTCTATCCTTGTTCCATTTAGAGAAAAGATGAGACAGCAGAACTACAGGACAGAATCAGAAAGTTAGAATCGTACCCCGCTCACTGGAGCTGAAAGCAGCTGTACCAGCTGTCCTTTATAACTTCAGATTCATCATTCAACACAATTTCCCTTTCATAAATCTGTGTTGACATTACTATTATTATTTTCCATGCAATCTGCTACCACGTCTTAATAATAGGATCCATCATTTTTCCTACTGCTGACCTCGGGCTAACTGATCTTTTTCCTCATTCTCATCCTTCCTCTTTTCTTAAATATGGAGATTACATTTCATAACTTCCAGTCTGTGAGAATCATTGTAGAATCTACAGAATTTTGAACGATTCTTGGTCACGAAGAGACACAAAATTTAAAAGTATGGATATACTGAACATTGTCTATCAAGTGGAAACAAAGAGCTGCAGATGCTTGTTTATGCCAAATATGGACACCAAATGCTGGAGTAACTCAGCGGGACAGAAAGCATCTCTGGAGGAAACAAATGGATGACGTTTGGGGTCGGGACCCTTCTTCAGACTGAAATTAGGCGGGTGCGGTGGGGAGGGTGGTGAAGAGCCGGAGGCGAGAAAAGACCAGGATCAATCAGAGCCAGTGACAAATGACCTCAGGCAGGGCAGTGCCTGTTAGGTCAATTTTTGGCGCGTGAAGGCGTGATCCCAAAAGAAACAATGTGGAGAACTGTGGAACTAATAAAATGACTAGGGTGCGAGAAGGGGGCAAGGGAGGAAGAGGGAAGGGAGGGAAGTGTAAGTTGCTTATAATTAGAGAATTCATGTCAAGTTTATTCGTCACATACACATATGAGATGTGCATTGAAATGAAAAGTGGCAATGCTCGCGGATGTTGTGCAAAAAACAAGCAAACAAACAACAAACTACAAACAGAATGGAACAGAATCACATATTCTTTTACATATTACATATTGTGGGAGGAAGGGAAAAGGACAAAAACAACAATTTAAAAAAAAACAGAATGGTACAGTAAAGTTAGTAAAGATAAGGAAGGAGTTTACAGTCCAAATGGTCTCTGGGAAAAAATTCCTTCTCAACCTCTCCGTTCTCACAGCATGGCAACAGAGGCTCTGCAGTCCGTCTGGCTTTTTTAATTTTTTTTGTCCCATTGAGGGTATAGTTTGTAGTGGGTTTTTAAATGTGTATGTGTGGGGGGGGCGGGTGGATGGGTGAGGGAAACTTTTAAATCTCTTCCCTGTACGGGGACCCGACCTTTTCCCTGTCGGGTCTCCGTTGCCGTTGGGGCCTAGCGCCGTGGAGCGGCCTCCAACCGGAACGACAGCTCATGTCACGAGCCGGCGGAGCTGCGGACCTACCATCGTGGAGCTGGCCGGATTCGGAGCTTCGGAGCATGGAGAGCTGTGGTGGCGCGATGCTGCAACCCGACTCTGGTGGATGGTGACACCGGGAGCTCGCGGGTCCCCGGTGGGAGACCGCTTTACGGAGCACCAGCAACAGCAACGCCTCCCGCCCGAATTGTGGGGTTGAAAGTGACCTGGAGCGGGGCCCTACACCGCCCGGCGCGGCTTAAACAGCCGCGGGACTTGCTAGCGCCTGCCGGGGGCTCCATCATCAAGACCCAGAGCAGGGCCTTATATCGCCCGGCACGGCTTTAAATGGCCGCGGACATGCTAGTGCCCGCCGGGGGCTTTAACTTTGACTTCGGGAGAAGAATGGAGAGCAGGGGAGAGACAAGACTTTGCCTTCCATCACAGTGAGGAGGAGATTCACTGTGATGGATGTTTGTGTAAATTGTGTTGGTGTGTGTCTTGGTTATTTTCTTGTATGACTGCAGAAACCAAATTTCGTTTGAACCTCATGTGAGGTCAAATGACAAATAAATGGTATTGTATTGTATTGTATTGTATTGTATTGTACTGTTTGCCTGACCGTAGCAACTGGAACAGTCCATTACAAGGGTGGAAGGGGTCTCCCATGATCTTATTGGCTCTAGAGTTACACCTTCTGATGTATAAATCCTGCAGAGGGGCGAGTGAAATTCCCATAGTGCACTTTACCGAACGCACTACTCTCTGCAGAGCTTTCTTGTCCTGGGCAGAGCAGTTCCCAAACCAAATCGTGATATTTCCGGACAAGATGCTTTCCACAGCCGCTGATTAGAAGCACTGGAGGATCCTCAATTACCTGAGGTGCTAAAGGTGATGTCTTGCGTTACTCACGAGTGCTGCAGTGTGTAATGTGCTTGTCATATCCTCAGAGATGTGGTCTCCCAGGTATTTAAAACAGCTCATCCTATCCACAGTATCCCCATTTATCCTCAATGGTGTGTACGTCCTCAGATGATGTGCCCTCCTAAAGTCCACGATCAGCTCCTTAGTTTTTTTGATGTTCAAGAGGAGGCTGTTGTCCTGACACCAGAGTGCCAGGTCAGCCACCTCCTCCCAGTAGGCCTTCTCATCGTTGTCTGAGATCAGGCCCACCACCACAGTGTCAAAGTCAAAGTAGCCTTTATTGTCATTCAGACCTTGCGGTCTGAACAAAATTCCGTTGCCTTGCAGTCCTACATATAGTAAAAAATGACAAAAATACACAAAAAACACAAATTAACATCCACCACAGTGAGTTGAATACTCCTCACTGTGATGGAAGGCAAAAGTCTTAAGTCTTTGTCTCTTCCCTTCTTATTCTCGCTCTGCGCCGAGGCGATCCAGGCTTCGGATGTTGTGACCCCGCCGGGTGATGGTAAGTAATGTCAGTCCCGCGGCTGAATCCAAGCTCCGCGAACGGGCTGGTTCAACTTCGCGGCCCGGGGTGGTCGAAGCCGCTGAAGCTGCGGCCCTCCAGTCCAGAGGACGCAGCTGTTGTCGCAGGAGCTCCGGAGAACAGGTCATCAACCTGGGACCTGCGAGCTCCCGAGGATGTCGCCCACCGGGCCCGCGGCCGATCCTCCGAGGTCGGATCACTGCTGCCGCAGCCTTTGCCAGCTCCGAGGTCTGGTGGCTGCTGCCGCTGCCGCTGCCCGCTCCGGGATCGGGTGGCCACTGCCGCTGCCCGCTCTGAGGTCGGGTCGCCGCAGCCGCTGCCTGTTCCGAGGTCGGGTCGCCACTGCAGCAGCGCTGCCCGCTCAGGGGTTGGGTCGCCACTGCCGCTGCCTGCTCTGTGTTCAGGTCCCCACTGCCGCTGCCCGCTCCGAGTTCAGGTCGCTGCTGCCCCAGCTCCAAGGCCGCCAGCTCCGCTATTAGGCCTCGGCGCAGGCGGAGGCGAAGATGGGGGATACGACAAGAGAAGTAGCATCCCCTGAAATAATAGACCAAAAACATGTTTTCACCCTCCCCCCCCAACCCACACACATACACAATAAACCAAAAATGAACTAAAACAGGACAAAAGAATAACACAAAAAAGAAGAAAATAAACGGACGGACTGCAGGCGAGCCACAGCTGCTAAGGCAGCGCCGCCATCTTGAATTGTGTATTCAGGTGTCATCAGCAAACTTTATTATCGAGTTGGAACTGAACCTAGCCACACAGTCATGTGTGTACAGGGAGTACAGTAGGGGGCTGAGGACGCAGCCCTGTGGGGATCCTGTGCTCGGGGTGAGGGACTTCGATGTATTTCCCCCCATCTTGACTACCTGGGGCCAGGACCCAGGCACACAGGGGGGGTGTTGAGCCCCAAATCCAGTAGCTTTTCGGCCAGTCTGGTGGGGACTATCGTGTTGAAGGCTGAACTGAAGTCTATGAACAGCATCCTCACGTAACCCCCCTTCTGGCTGTCAAGATGAAAGAGAGCGGTGTGCAGAACCTGGGAGACCGCATCGTTCGTGGATCCCTTCGGCCGGTATGCGAATTGTAACGGGTTCATGCGTTGTAAGCTACCCAAGCGAAATATGAGGTGCTATTCTTCCAATTTGTGTGCGGCCTCACTCTGGCAAAGGAGGAGGCCCAGGTCAAAAAGGTCAGGATAGGAATGGGAAAGGGATTTGAAATGGTTTGCAACCAGGAAATCCTGTAGGCCTAAGCAGACCTAGCGTAAGTGTTCAACAAAATGGTTACAGGTTTTAATTCCTCCTTCGACTTAGAAAAGAGTAAGAGGACTGGAGGATTGCAAATTATGCACCCTTGTTTTAAAAGTAAGAAAGATTAGACCCAGCAAATACTTTAACCTTGATGAAGGAAAGCTGCCACAAAGAAGAAACACAGACACAGTTGATAGTTATATGGACATTTAGATTAATGAAGGAAAGCCACCACAGAGTTGTTAGCTGAGCAGTGTATTAACAAATGACTGAATTTATTTAATGAAGGAAAAGTGACTGCTAATGAGGGCAATGCAATTGAAATTGTTCATATGGACGTGCCGAAGGTGTTTGACAGTCGTAATAAGCTCATAAAAGCAATACTAAAAGTGATGGAATAAAGGGGAAGTAGCTGTATGGGTATAAAATAACCTCAGGGCAAGAATGAGTTTCAGTGGATTGGGCTTGTGAAAGGTAAGCAGTGGTGTTCCCCTAAAGTTAATATCCAAATCACTGCTTTTCATGATGTATATACATTTCTCAGGTGCGCATTTTAAATTTCAAAGTGTGATAATGAGGGGGATCATTGACATAAAAATATATAGTCAGTTAAAGGCAAGTTACAGGCAGTAAAGATATTGCCTGTCAGTCTTTGTCCTGCCTCTTTCCTTTCCCAGCTTTCTCCCCACACCCTCTCCTACAACCAGTCTGAAGAAGGGTTCCGACCTGAATCGTTACCCATCCATGTTCTCCAGAGATGCTATCTGACCTGCCATATCTTAGTGTCCTTTTAAGATATGATCAAGTTGGTGGAATGGGCAGAGTATTTTAAAGTGATATATTTCCAGAGAAAAAATGGAATAAATAAATATTATATAAAGGTTACCACTCTAAAGCTGTTGTAGACATAGAAATGTCAATGTATATATGTGCGCACAAATAGTTGTAGGTTAGAAAATAGGCTGAGAAAATGATTAACAAAAACTCCGGACCCTGGACTTTGTACACAGCGACTGGTCAATTCTCTGGCATGATGTATATCAGTGTGATTCTATTTCTCACTAGGGAGAAAGGTAATTCTCATTTGAAAAAAAAGTCTAATGCAATTGAACTTTTCCCACTCCACCAACATCATGTTACATATAATAGGTTTCTAAGTTACATTATGATTAAATGTGAATACTTCAGAATTTCTTTAATTGCTGTTTCACAATGTTTGCTTGGAAAAATATTTTCACTCCACACTTCGGCTGCCTTTGTGCACCACCTCTTTTTGTCTTTCTCCCGAAGAAAGGCCATGTGTTTCCCATCTGGAGTTGCCTGCTGTTTGGTCTTTACAAACAGCCCCTTCCCCCACTGCAATGACTGACAGTACAAAGTTAAATTCACACCTGTGAGTATAGGTATCAAATTAAGCAGCTGGCTATGTCTGACACTATTCATTTTCAGGTGTGAAATCCTTATCTTTTGAATGGGATGCTTGAACTTCATTTCCATTCTTTTGTTGTTCCAGTGATGTGTCTAATCACTTACAAAATAGAAAGGCTGAGGGAGTGTGATTGAATTACGTCAGCCCGAAGATAAGCCAGGAGAAAAGTAAAATAGTGTAAAGAAAATTCATTGGATTCAGTGTACTTCTGTGATGTTGTAGCACACAAATATTTCATTGCTATTCTTTGTCGCAACATTAAAACATGAGTGGTTTGAGGATTAATTTGTGCTTTTGCTGTTCCATTGGAGTTAACCTTTAATCCTTTATACTAATCGTGCTGTCATACACTGATTGCAACACAGCTGTCCTTTTTTAGCTTACTGTTTAGTTTAGTTTAATTTAGTTTAGAAATACAGAGCGGAAACAGGCTCTTCGGCCCACTGAGTCCACGCTGGCCAGTACACTAGCACTATCCTACACACCAGGGAGAATTTACTATTTTTACAGAAGCCAATTAACCTACAAACCTGCACATCTTTGGAATGTGGGAGTAAACTGGAGCACCTGGAGAAAACCCATGCGGTCACAGGGAGAACCTACAAACTCTACACAGACAGCACCCATAGTCAGGATCAAACCTTGGTCTCTGCGCTGTAAGGCAGCTGCTTTGTCATTGCACCACTATGTCACAGTGATAAAACATTTTCCTTTCGTCAGCTGGTTGTCTGACATGCAAGAAAACTATCACCATATTTTGAAGTTTTCAATCCATGTGACTTTTGAATTCAAACAAAATGTAGAAGTTCTGTTTACCAGATAGCGTGTTTGATCCTGACCTCTGGTGCTGACGGTGTGGATTTTGTAATGGGTGACATGACAGTTCTTTTGCTGCCAGAAAGCTCTAGTGACTAACATGGAGCAATCCTAACATTGAGTGCTGTCCATGCCTTCCTTCTGAATCAGCAATTACACATGATTACACTGAGTGTTCCAGTTTAGTTTAGAGATACAGCGCGGAAACAGGCCCTTCGGCCCACCGGGTCCGTGCCGACCAACGATCCCTGCACATTAACACTGTCCTACACCCACTAGGGACAATTTTTACATTTACCAAGCCAATTAGCCTACATACCTGTAAGTCTATGTAGTGTGCGAGAAAACCGATGATCTCGGAGAAAACCCACGCAGGTCATGGGGAGAACGTACAAACTCCGTACAGACAGCAACCATAGTCGGGATTGAACCTGGGTCTCCTGCGCTGCATTCATTGTAAAGCAGCAACTCTGCCACTGCGCACCGTGACTGCCCACACCAGTGTTCAGTTTTGCTCACCATGTTATAGGAAAAATGTTGTCAAGCTGAAAAGGGTGCAGAAAAGATTTACAAAGATGTTGCCTGTATGATTCTATGACTAAGTACTGGAGTAACTCAGCGGGTCAGGCAACAGGAGAATGGATAGCTGACGTTTTTAGTTGGGAACCTTCTTCAGACATTGATCACCCATTCGCACAAGTTCTACGTTACCCCACTTTCACATCCACTCCCTACATACCTGGGTTAATTCATAGAGACCGATTAACCTACAAACCTGCAAGTCTTTGGGGTCGTTGAGGAATCTGAAACACTTGGAGGAAACCCACGCGGTCACAGGGAGAACTTGCAAACTCTGCACAGACAGCACCTGAGGTCAAGATCGAACATAGGTCTCTGGTGCTGTTAGGTAGCAGTTCTACAAGCTGCTTCATAGTGTCACCCCAACAAGTTTTCTTGTGCCACTTTGGGTATTTTAATTAGTAATATTCTTGCCTCTGGATCAGAAAGTTGTGGGTTCAATTTCCACCATGGGATTTCAGCACAAAAGCCCAACTTCATTGAGGAACTGAAGGAATGATAGACCATTTGAAGTGTTGTTTGCCATCTGGGTTGTTAATCCGAGAACTTTGTCCGCTTTCTCAGATGCTCATTAAAAAATTCATGTGACACCATTAATGTTCTGGTGACTGTTTATTCTTCAATCAACATCATTAAAATAAATTATCTTGCCATCACATTGCTGTTTGTAGAGGCTTGCTGTATGCAAATCAAATTCCGTGATTCATGCATTAATGCAGAGTTAATGCCCAACTCCAGAAACAAATACTCCATTCTCAGTTGCTACATGACAAGAAGTAACCTGGCAGACAGAGGAAAAGAACCAGTCTGAAGAAGGGTCCCAACCCGAAACATCACCTATCCATGACTTCCAGTGATGCTGCCTGATCCGTTGAGTTACTCCAGCACTTTGTGTAAACCAACATCTGCAGTTTCTTGTTTCTACAAGCAAAACACAAACAGCTGGAGGAACTCAATGGCTCAAGCAGCATTTCTGGAGGGAATGGATAGGCGATATTTCAAGTTTGGAAGAAAGGTCCCAACCCAAAACATCGCCTGTCAATTTTCACCACAGATACTGTCTGACCCATTGAGTTCCTCTAGCACTTTGTATTTTGCTCAAGATTCCAGTGTCTCCAGCTCCTTTTGGCTCCAAAGAACCAAGGACGTCCATAAATACATCTCCCTTGAGAAAGTGCAGTCTCCACCAATTCTTGGGAATCTGTGGCCCATGAGAACTCAAAGTGGAGAAGGATCATTCAGGATGGTATTTATTTTATGACTTCAAAAATAAACATTATTCGTGATAAAAAATAAATATTTAAAAAAAAAGAGCACAGCTCCTAAAGCTATTTTTTTGAGTAGGCCTATTCACAGTGTAAAGTCATAGTCATACAGAACAGAAACATCACCTTCAGCCCAACTTGTCCATGCTGACCAAGATGCCCCATCTTCCCTAGTTCCACCTGCCTGCAGTTGGCTCAGATCCATATAAACCTTTCCTAAGTATGTACCTCTCCAAATACCTTTAAAATGTTGTTAGAATACTTGCCTCAACTAACTCCTCTGACAGCATGTTCCATATACCCACCACCCTCTGTGCGAAAGAGTAGCCCCTCAGGTTCCTATTCAATCTTTCCCTTTTCAACTTTAACCTATATCCTCTAATTCTTGATTCCCCTATGCTGGGTAAAATACTATGTGCATTCACCCTATCTATTCCATTTCAAGATCACATACATTGCCACAAGATCACCCCTCATCCTCCTGTGCTCCAAGGAATAAAGTCCTAGCCTGCCAAACCTCTGAAATCCTGGCAACTTACTTGTAATTCTTTCCTGCACTCTTTCCAACTGTTAGCAACTCTCTTTAGACACCTTTGACTCTCTTTAGACGTTAAACTTTATGTTAGACTTTAGACTTCAGAGATTCTGCGAGGAAACAGGCCTTTTGGCCCACCGAGCGGCAATCACCCCATACACAAAAGGACCAATTTACAATTTTAACTGAAGCCAATTAACCAATCTGTATGCCTTTGGAGTGTGGTGGGGGAGGGGGGGGACCAGAGTAAACCCACGCTGTCAAAGCGAGAACGTACAAACTCTATACAGACAGTATCCGTAGTCAAGATCAAACCCGGGTCTCTGGTGCTATAAGGCAGCAACTCTACCGCTGCCCACTGTGCTGCCCTAGAGACTAATGTGGCTCCAGAACCTTCAGGAGCCCTGCAAGAATGGCAGGAGAAATGCACCACCTGACAAACCACTTATGCATCCACTCCGTCGTGCACCTTCCGATGCACGTGTGGAATTACATTAACCTCATCAATCAACTGGGAACCAAGTAAACTAGAGTGGAACCAAGTTATCCTTAATCTGTAGGGATTGCCTAACAAAAAGAAGAAAGTAGCTACACCTCAACCTTACTTCATTGTGTGCAATGTGCTTTTGGACGCACTGAGGTTGTGAAATGCAAGCCTGTTGCAAGGCTGCAAAGAAAGGTCCCAACCCGAAATGTCGCTTGTCCATTCCTCGCTGTGGGGCGGCACAGTGTTAGAGACCTGGGTTTAATCCTGACTATGGGTGCTATCTGTACAGAGTTTGTACATTCTCCCTGTGACCACGTGGGATTTCTTGGGCGCCTCCGGTTTCCTCCCACACTCCAAAGATATGCAGGTTTGTAGGTTAATTGGGTTTTGTAAAATTGTAAATTGTCCCTAATGTGTGAGATAATGTTAATGTATGATAGTGATCGCTGATCCGAAGCGGCCTGTTCCCACTCTGTAACTATCGAACCAGTGTTCGCCCATACACTAGTTCTATCCTGGACATTAGAGACAATTTACAGAAGACAATTAACCTACAAACCTCCATGTCTTTGGGGGTGTGGGAGGCAGCAAATGGTCCACATCCACAGCTAACAATGGACCATTGTGGGCTCCACCTTTCCTTACTCATCAGTGCCAGCTCTGGTATGTTCTGTACCTTTCATGCCTCTAGTTTCCCTCTACCATGACTCAGTCTGAAGAAGGGTCCTGACCCGAAACATCACCTATTCCTTTTCTCCAGAAATGCTGCATGACCTGCTAAGTTACTCCAGCATTTTGTGTCTATCTCCGGTGTGAACCAACATCTGCAGTGCCTTCCTACACATTTTACAAAACTTTGGGATGCCTGATGACATTGTATTCTTTGCTCTCTATTGGAAAGGTCTGTCAACAGCAGGAGTGCTGTGTTCCTATCATAAACAAAATTTCATCAATATAAAAGCATTCATGTGTAGCCAGCAGAATAAAACAGAAACAAAACTTTAAATATCGACATGCCTGCTGCAGGGCATTCAGGGCTGAGGAAGTTGATTGAAAGCTTTTCTTCAGGCAACAGCCAGCAAAATCCTTTCATATGTATCAACATAGTCAAAGCAGTGATAAGTGCGTCAATCACATTACTATCTGTTCTACAGACAAGAAGCCAAAGAAGGGGAATAAACAAATTGCTGGTATCCCAAAATCTTTGCCTTTGACACTTACTTTACACATATAAAAGATAAGCTTTCTTATCTTTATCTTTAAGATTGAAGTTGACATTTTGTAGACGTTCACTGTGGCAAGCAGCCCGCAAACATTTGAAATCATTGGATTAACATGCAACAAGTTTATGGCACCAAGTTGTTGGCTGAAAGTTTTGAACTGTAAAAAAGTTTGTTCTTCGCTGGGATTCAGATTCAGCTTAAAAGTATGGAGAAATGTAACTCTCGTAGAGCCAAGAACAGTTTGGTGGACTTGGATCCTGTAAGGGTCCTATTTTCCTTAAGGTTGATATTGCTAAAACTTTATCTGTTTTATCCGTTTATTTTTTATTTATATATAAAAAATAAATTAACTCTCATGCACTAATATCATTAATCTGAGTTTGAAAGACTAAAGACAAAATGTAACTTTCAGGCATGCAGATTTGATGCACCTTGTCATAACTTGCAAAACGGTTTCATATTTGTGGTTTTATTCATGCAGGAATGAGAGGATGAGAAAGAAAAATGCAGCTTCTTCTTCAAACACTTTTTTTTTTACCTGACAATTACTGATTACCTGTTCCTAAAAGTCACATAACCTAAGAACAACATTAACAGCCTGGAAAGTATTACATACTGGTTAGTCTTCCATGGAGATTTTCGTAGATAAATTAATGAAGGAAAAATCAGGCATGATCCCTGAGAGGAATACAGTTCTCTTTACATGATTTTCCCTTGGGCACTGTGGTTAAGTGATGCAATTATTTTTCCAAGAATAGGGGCGGCACAGTGGCGCAGCTGGTAGTGCTGCTACTTCACAGCATCAGAGATGTGTTTTGATCCTGACCTCGGGTGCTGTTTGTGTGGAGTTTGCATGTTTTCCATATGACCGCATGGGTTTCTTCTGGGTGCTCCATTTTCCTCCCACATGCCAAAGATGTGTGGGTTTGGAGGTTAATTGCCCCCTGTAAATTGCCCCTTGTGTGTAGGGACTGGATGAGAAAGTTGGACAACATAGAACTAGTGTGCAGGAAGGAACTAGAGATGCTGGTTTAAATGGAAGATATGCTTCTCTTTTCAGACCATCCAGAAAATCCAGGAAATGATGAATGACCAATCTCATCAATGGCAAAACTACCTCAAGGGCAGCAGGCAACAGATTGGTTGCAATTGTTCATCAATTTGTGGACCGGCAGTGGTGTCCACGCAAAAGATGGTGATGCTCAGAGGATAATTTACCCCTCGTATGCATGTGTTCTCAGACAAACAAAATAGAGGAGAAACTTCAGACTTCTCCTGACTCCAGATTTGATTTGGAAAGACACAAAATGCTGAAGTCACTCAACGAGTCAGGCAGCATCCCTCGAGAATTTTTTCTGAAGAAGGATCCTGACCCAAAACTCCAGCTATCCATGTTCTCCATGGATGCTGCCCAACTCACTGAGTCACTCCAGCATTCTGTGTTTTTCCTTGGGAAACCAACATCTGCAGTTCCTGAGTTCATCAGATTTGAAAGAAGCTTTCTGCTTCCCAGCCAATTTATTTGACACCACTACTGTGTAGAGCAGTTAGATCCAGTTTCAGATTTCATTCCCAAAGCCTATTTTGGTGAACATATCCATCATGTCAAAGTGCAATATTCTGTCAAAGGGTTGCTGTTAGTTCAAGCAGACAAAGCAACTGTCCAATCTCTTGTCCCACATGTAGGTGATTATATCCCTGAGAAAAGTAAAAGGATGGCACAGGCCAGAATAAAAGGGCATTTAGAAAGGAAATAAGGAGGAATTTCTTCAGTCAGAGGGTGGTGAATCTGTGTAATTTGTTGCCACAGATTACTGTGGAGGCCAAGTAAATGGGTATATTTAAAGCAAATATCTCTGCTTAGACAGGTTGTTGATTAGAAAAGGTTGCAAAGGTTACAGACAGGAGTGGGATAGCGAAGGAAAGATAGATCAGCCATGAATAAATGGCGGAGTTGATTTGATGGGCTGAATGGTCTAATTCTGCTCCTATGACTTATGAACGAAAGGATTTACGAAGTAAAAGATTTGGTTCAATTGGTGATGACTTTTTAATGGTGAAATCAGAATAAATTTCAGATATTCTCCACTCCCCCTCTTGTTTAGATGAGACTGCTGATGCCCTTGCCGATGTCATGTAATGTAATATGTCCATGCAGGTAGACAAGATGTTCTTTCCCTTTCACCCTGTAACAGTCCCTCCAATTTACCTCACGTTCATTCTCAGTAATACAGTATATTGTTTGGCTCTTATCCTTGTGTAGTCACAATTCATCAGATCATCACAGACACAGAGAATGGCTAAAACACATACACCTTGTTTGTTCCACCCTTCCCCACCACATATGACTATCACTCCCACAACACAAATCTATACATTTTGATTTACATATTTGCATTCTTTTTAAATGCAACCTTTCAACTGATGTTCTGAGCCTCGGACCTTCTTCAAAAACTTGTATTGTATCCAGCTACGTGTCACTTCTTGCTTCCTTTCCATAGAATATCGTGTCTTTAGACCTTTAGACTTTAGAGATCTTTAGGAAACACTAGTTTAGGTACACAAGCAATATTTCTTACACACAAGGGACAATTTACAATTTTTTACCTAAGCCAATTAACCTAAAAACCTGTATATCTTTGGAGTGTGTGAGGAAGCCAGGGCATCCGGAGAAAAGCCACACGGTCACGGGTAGAACATACACTCTGTACAGACAGCACCTGAGGCTCGTCTCGAACCCTGGTCTCTGGCACTGTAAGGCAGCAACTTTACCGCTGCACCACCATACTGTTTTGCATTGTGTCGTTTCTTCCATGGTGCCTTCTGGATCAATGTTTGGAGTACACTTATAAGCACACAACTTTGATATGTTCTTACACACTTCCCATTGGAATTAAGTAACTTACATGTACACTTCTGATTTTTTTTAACCCTGTTGTCACAGAATCTCTCTTAGGCCAACTTGTTTTCCTACATCACTCCACCATGGTGAGGGCCCCTACAGCTCAGCAGCTTACATAACGTCTCTGATCTCAGTGGTGAGTCTACAGTAGTGTGAGAGGTCAGACATGTGCACATCTGACTCTCAGCTCCTTCCTGATTTCTATCCTGCAGTGTGAAGGCATGGAAGTCTGGAATGTGTTGCTGTGCACTCTACACCAGCCTATGCTTCTCAAAGGACCCACCAGCTAACTGTCAACACATTTGGGACTATTAACCCATCTGTTTTTTACACCACTGCTGCCTGACCTGTTAACCTTTTCCTGCTGGCTGTTTTGAATTTACATTTTCCAGCATCGGCATGCTTTTCTTATTATTGTTTATAAATATAATCATAGATTATATTTATAAAATCATATGGAACATGGATAAAGAGAAAGGCCTCAGTCATTTCCCCAGGATAATGGAGTCTAAAACTACATGGCATAAGCAATGGTGCTGCTTTGTTATTGTCACCTATACTGATATACAGTGAAATACTTTGTTTTACATGTTATCCAGGCAAATAATTCCATATATTATTACGTCAGGTGGTACAACAAAGAAAATAAACAAAGACCAGAATATAGTGTTACTGCTACAGAGAACATTGTTAGTTATTCCAACAGTTTTAGAATTGAGGTTAAAAGGAGTAGATTGGTAGACACACAGAGTCTCTTGCCCAGAGTAGGGGAATCGCAAACCAGCGGACATAGGTTTAAGGTGAAGGAGGAAAGATTTAATTTAGAAACTGTGGGGTTACTTTTTACACAAAAGGTGGTGGATGTATGAATGAGCTGCCAGAGGTGATAATTGAGGCCGGGACCATTGCAATGTTTAAAAAAACAATAGATAGGTACATGCATAGGACAGATTTAGAGGGATAAGGGCCAAATGCAGGCAGTTGGGACTGGTGTGGATGGGACATGTTGATCAATGTGGGCAGGTTGGACCAAAGGGCCTGTTTCCACGCTGTATGATTATATGACTCGATGAGTGGATCGGTTACATTAGATGTAAGAAGATCCGTTGGGACTTGCATGCAAATAACCGTCACGCTCCAGCACTATCTTTACAGTCATGATGAGTGGGAGGCTTAAGTGGAAAAGGGGAAGATTTAAAAGGGACCTGAAGGGCAATTTGTTTTACACAGAGGGTGGTATGTATGTGGAACTCACTGCCAGAACAAGTGATAGTGGCAGGTATAGTTATGATATTTAAAATACACTTGGACAGCTACATGGATAGGAATGGAGGGGTCTGGGCCAGGCACAAGCAAGTGGAACTAGCTCAGTTATGCAATTTGGTAAGCATGGATGAGCTGAAGGGTCTCCTTCTGTGCTGAATAGCTTTATGGATTTCACTTATGGTTTGCATGTTAATTATCCCCACACATGAATTCCTCCCGAAACATGAACTCCTTTTCCTCATTCCATTAACCTCTTTATGAATTTAGTTTATTTTAGTTCGGAGATACAGCATGGAAACAGGCCCTTCGACCCACCGAGTCCTCGCCGACCTACGATCGCCCATACACTAGTTCTATCCTACACACTAGGGATAATTTACAGAAACCCAATTAACCTATACACCTGCACATCTTTGTAGTGAGGGAGGAAACCAGAGTACCTGGAGAAAACACACACGGTCACAGAAAGAGCTTACAAACTCAGTACAGATCGCACTCGAAGTCAGGATCGAACCTGTCTCTAGCGCTGTGAGGCAGCAACTTCACTGCTGTGCCATTGTGCTACCCTTGATGCCATAGCATTGTCAAGAACCATTTGATGTATTCCTTTGAGCCTTAAAAACAGAAAGCTTTCCTCTAAGTTCCTGGCCCGTATTTCCCTGTCTGCCTTTGGCAGTTTGTGACACTTAAAAAATGTTTGCGCCTCAAATGACAAAGAACAATCCAGGAACCAGCTCTCTTCCAAACTATGCTAAACCTGAATAGCCAGTATATGAAAGGTAGGCCTTTAAGGCTGACATCATCAGCATCTTATGGTTTGCATGTTAATTATCCCCACACATGAACTCCTCCATGTTCACACATTATCCCCACACATGAACTCTTCCCTTCCCTCCCGTACCACCCCCTCCCCGGGCACTTTCCGTTGCAACCGCAAGAAATGCAACACCTGTCCCTTTACCTCCCCCCTCGACTTCATTCAAGGACCCAAGCAGTCGTTTCAGGTGCGACAGAGGTTCACCTGTATCTCCTCCAACCTCATCTACTGCATCCGCTGCTCTAGATGTCAGCTGATCTACATCGGTGAGACTAAGCGGAGGTTGGGCGATCGTTTCGCCGAACACCTCCGCTCGGTCCGCAAGAACCTACCTGACCTCCCGGTGGCTCAGCACTTCAACTACCCCTCCCATTCCCAATCCGACCTCTCTGCCCTGGGTCTCCTCCATTGCCAGAGTGAGCAACACCGGAAATTGGAGGAACAGCACCTAATATTCCGCTTGGGGAGCCTGCATCCGGCGGACATGAACATTGAACTCTCCCAATTTTGTTAGGCCTTGCTGTCTCCTGCCCTTCTTTAACCCTCGAGCTGTCTCCTCCCATCCCCCAGCCCTCGGGCTCCTCCTCCTCCCTTTTTCCTTCCTTCTCCCCGCCACCCCCTATCAGTCTGAAGAAGGGTTTCGGCCGGAAACGTTACCTATCTCCTTCGCTCCATAGATGCTGCTGCACCCGCTGAGTTTCTCCAGCATTTTTGTGTATCATCAGCATCTTGCCTGGTCATATGGCCTTGCACATGTTCCATGGGAACAGTGCAGCACAAACTTCGCTATTGACAAATTCCAATGAGCGATTGGTACAATTGGCAGGGGTTTTGCAAGCAACTCCCTCCCCCTTACCCCTTTCCCCATTGCAGTTATAATTATAAACTGCTACACCACAAAAGTAGAAGCAAGGAAATGGAAATGCTAGTTTACAAAATAGACGCAAAGTGCTGGGGTAACTCAACAGGTCAGGCAGCATCGCTTGAGAACATGGATATGTGATGTTTCCATCTGCAGAAGGGTCCCGACCCAAAAAGTCACCGATCCATGTTCTCCAGATATGCTGTCTGATCCACTGAGTTACTCAAGCACTTTGAATCTTTTTTTGTAAACTAGCGCCTGCAATTTACAGACTACCACTCCGCACAGACAGCACCTGTAGTCAGGATCGTACCTGGCTCTCTGGTGCTGTGAGGCAGCAGATTGAGGTCCCCATCCGATACATTACCACAATCCATATTCTCCAGATATGCCGCCTGACCCACTGAGTTACTCCAGTGCTTTGTGGCTTTTTTAAAAAACACCACAAAAGTAATTCACTGGGATTATCTGCTAATATGGTCACGTAATTACGACTACTTTATATTTAGCAGTTAGATTACATTAAGCTTCTTAGGTTTCAAAAACCAGTCTCTTTCAAAATTTCTCTCACATTTACTTGTAAGCTTGTCTGCATCATTCCTTTGCACCTTCAGGCCCTGTTTGCTCCCTGATCTGCCCCAAATTCTGAGTTCAGGAACCCCTGTATGTTCTTGGCTGCAGTGTCCCTCCCCTCCAACCCCTTTCAAAATAAAGTGTTCAGAATTGTCTAAGTATGCATGCAATTGGGTTTATGAACCAAGTACATACAGATTTTCTTTTATTTATATTTTATATATTTTAATTAAAATATGATATTGGTGATAAAATTATGAAAACACTGAATACCCCAACTGTTTTGTTTGGAATCATACTTTTGCAATGGGTTTCATCTAGTCTAGCTGTAATTGGAGCACACCAATGTTATTATCCAATCTCTCGTAACCATTAATAACCACATTTGTTTGCTCAATACATACCAAATGACTTTTCAGACTGGGTTATTCTCTGTCTCGTCACTAGGGAGAAAAAAAAATCCTTCTTATATCCTGGCTACGTGAAGGGTGTTTGATTCAGGTTGAATTCAAATTAACGTGGGATTCCAGTGAGTTTGCTTTGGCAGCTAACTGACTGAAGCAGACCCAGAGCAAGACTATAAGGCAACTGATGCCATCAACCAACAACTAACAAGGCTCGGCTTCATACTCACTTGAACATAAACATCTTTAGAAGTGGTGTACGCAATTAATGTATCCCAACTGGTACCATTTTAACTCCAGGAATAAGTAAAGCGTACTTTCAAATTTTTTTGCAGCAGGATTTGTTTTATTAGCAATTTTGTAAACTATATATTTATTTTTAAGAGAAATAGAGGTAATGTTTGGTACTCAGCTTTAGAAAATGTTAATTATCATAATTTGTTCTGTGCCTCTTGGGTGCAAAATAGTGATGCCAAAAGAAATAGGTAATCAAAACTTTCCTTCTCCTGGCTTCTTATGAACAATGTTTTTATGTTAATTTTTTAATCCCTCTATAGGTTTCCCTCATCTGGTCCTTCACTCTTTGTCACATTCTCTAGTTTGGTTAAGTTTAGATTTTTATTGTCACGTGTACCGAAGTACATTGGAAATCTTTTTTGTTGCATGCTGTCCTGTCAGCAAAAAATATATGTTCTGCTCTTCAATCTGGTATTCTCTTTTCTTATTCATTGGGGGAAGAGCCTTCAGCAATCAGGGCCTTGCTGTTGTTAATTCCCTTCCAAACCAACACAGGGGTTAAATCAATACCCTCCAAAAAATAAGAATCATAATGGGCAATTATGCCTTTACATTCTGAAGCAAATAGCATGCCAACTCTGTGCTGCCTATCTGATTGCTGTGAAGACAATGCAAACCATGTGGTTCATTGGATGCACACCACAGGAAGGGGTCAAAATAATGAGCAGAGCCGCAGGTCAGCCTGCACTATTTCAAACCAACTTCTAACTTTGAAAGTGGGGAAGTACTTTCCAAGGTATGGTACAAATGCTAATTGGATTGTGATACTCTGGGCAATGGTGCCAAACATACCATTGTTGGCCCCAAGAGTTTTCAGTGCTATTTTGGAGGCCTTGGTGAAAATTGTAGAAAGGAAGAGTAATGCCCTATGTTTGTAGCTGGCTAGTATGACTCCCTTCAAATGCAGTGGGAGAAACTAGCTGGAATGATTGAAGACAGAAGACAAGCCCCAGTGGTGCATTACCACGGGTGTTCCAAAGAACCCACACATGCTCAGCATCATAGACTGTTTCTACTACTTGTTTCACAAACTATTCAGTGTACTAAATCCCCCAACCATTTTCTGCAAATTGCTGTACCATTGCTTTGGGAACAGCACAGTGGCGCAGCGATAAGTTGCTGCCTCACATCACCAGAGACCCGGTTTCAATCCTGACTATGGCCTCTGTCTGTACAGTGTTTGCACCGTCTCCTTGTGACCGCGTGGGATTTCCCCTTGTGTTCCGGGTTCCTTCCACATTCCAAAGATGTGTAGGTTTGCAGGTTACTTGGCTTCTGTAAATGATCCCTCGTGTGTAGAATAGATCCAGTGTATGGGTGATCGTTGGCCGGCACAGACTCAATGGGACAAAGAGATTATTTCCACACTGTACTTCAAAACTAAAATTAAACCTAAAACCAAAGCTTGCAGTGAGGTATTGAGATATGAGATCCCAGGTTTCTTTCCCCTCAACCCACCCCGAAAATCAGTCATGAGAAGGATCCCAACCCGAAACGTCACCTCATCATGTTCTCCAGAGATGATGCCTAACCTGCTGAGTTACTCCACCAATTTGTGTCCTTTTGAGTAAACCGGCATCTGCAGTTCCTTGTTTCTACATGAAATATATTAACTTACATTTGCTACAATGGGCCACCAAACCTTACCTCTACTTTTCTTATAACAACAAATGGTTATTAACAGAACACCCTACTGCAATAAAAGTAACATTCATATACATCATGTTTAAGAAGGAACTGCAGATGCTGGAAAATCAAAGGTAGACAAAAATGCTGGAGAAACTCAGCAGGTGAGGCAGCATCTATGGAGCGAAGGAAATAGTCAACGTATCGGGCCAAAATCCTTCTTCAGAGGAAGGGTTTCGGCCCGAAACATTGCCTATTTCCTTCGCTCCATGGATGCTGCCTCACCCGCTGAGATTCTCCAGCATTTTTGTCTACATACATATACATCATCTTACCTGGAAAGGTAAGCTGGGCATGTTGGCCAGCGTGGGTTAGTACGGCTGAAGTGCCTGTTTCCATGCTGTATAACTCAATAAGTGGATAATAATTAACCCTAGAGTATACCTGCTTACGGTTAAACCAATGTGCCAGTTATTTTCTCCTGTCCTTTTTCATATGCTTATAGATTAGACTGATTGATGAAAGATACAATATGGAGCAGGCTCTTCGCCCCACCATGTGAACGCTGACGATCGATCACCCATTCACACTACTTCTATGTTATTTCACTTTCTCATCCACTCCCTACATACGAGTAACAATTTACCTACAAACCAGCACATCTTTGGGAGGTGGGAGGAAACAAGAGCACCCAGTGTTAATATATGGTCACAGAGAGAAGGTACAAACATCACACAGTTAAGGTTAGCATCAATCCCATGTCTCTGGTGCTGTGAGGCAGCAGGTCCACCAGCAGCACCACAGTTACTCCACAGTGCTGGCAAATTTATTCAAACATATATTGTTATAATTGAAGTGTTAATACCTTCACCTATATAATTCTTGCACAGAACTTCATATGTTAAGTTCATTCTTAGCGAAATGGATTTTGCAGGCATATTTTTCTCTAATGCACCATACATTTCCATGTCTTGCTACTGTGTGCCTCATGGTCTTGAGAACATAGAAACAGAAAAACATAGAAAATAGGTGCAGGAGTAGGCCATTCGGCCCTTCGAGCCTGCACCGCCATTCAATATGATCATGGCTGATCATCCAATTCAGTATCCTGTTCCTGCCTTCTCTCCATACCCCCTGATCCCTTTAGCCACAAGGGCCACATCTAACTCCCTCTTAAATATAGCCAATGAACAGGCCTCAACTACTTCCTGTGGCAAAGAATTCCACAGATTCACCACTCTCTGTGTGAATTTCTTTTTTCTCATCTCGGTCCTGAAAGACTTCCCCCTTATTCTTAAACTGTGACCCCTTGTTCTGGACTTCCCCAACATCGGGAACAATCTTCTTGCATCTAGCCTGTCCAACCCCTTAAGAATTTTGTAAGTTTCTATAAGATCACCCATCAAACTTCTAAATTCCATCGAGTAGAAGCCGAGTCTATCCAGTCTTTCTTCATATGAAAGTCCTGACATCCCAGGAATCAGTCTGGTGAACCTTCTCTGTACTCCCTCTGTGGCAAGAATGTACTTCCTCAGATTTGGAGACCAAAACTGTATGCAATACTCCAGGTGTGGCCTCACCAAGGCCCCGTACATCTGCAGTAGAACCTCCATGCTCCTATACTCAAATCCTTTTGCTATGAATGCTAACATACCATTCGCTTTCTTCACTGCCTCCTGCACCTGCATGCCTACTTTCAATGACTGGTGTACCATGATACCCAGGTCTCATTGCATTTCCCCTTTTCCTAATCGGCCGCCATTCAGATAATAGTCTACTTTCCTGTTCTTGCCACCAAAGTGGATAACCTCACATTTATACACATTATACTGCATCTGCCACGCATTTTCCCATTCACCCAACCTATCCAAGTCACCGTGCAGCCTCCTAGCATTTTCCTCACAGCTAACACTGCCCCCCAGCTTCGTGTCATCTGCAAAATTGGAGATGTTGCATTCAATTCCCTCGTCCAAATCATTAATATATATTGTAAATAGCTGGGGTCCCAGCACTGAGTCTTGCGGTACCCCACTAGTCACTGCCTGCCATTCTGAACAGGATCCGTTTACTCCTACTCTTTGCTTCCTGTCTGCCAGCCAGTTCTCTATCCACATCAATACTGAACCCCCAATACCGTGTGCTTTAAGTTTGCATACTAATCTCTTATGTGGGACCTTGTCGAAAGCCTTCTGAAAGTCCAGATATAACAAATCCACTGGTTCTCCCTTATCCACTCTACTAGTTACATCTTCGAAAAATACTATAAGATTTGTCAGACATGATTTACCTTTCATAAAGCCATGCTGACTTTGTCCAATGATTTCACCACTTTCGAAATGTGCTGCTATCCCATCTTTAATAACTGACCCTACCGATGTTAGACTATCTGGTCTGTAATTCCCCATTTTCTCTCTCACTCTTTTTAAAAAGTGGGGTTACATTAGCTACCCTCCAATCCTCAGGAACTACTCCAGAATCTAAAGAGTTTTGAAAGATTATCACTAATGCATCCACTATTTCTGGGGCTACTTCCTTAAGTACTCTGGGATGCAGCCTATCTGGCCCTGGGGATTTATCAGCCTTTAATCCATTCAATTTACTTAACACCACTTCGCGACTAACTTGGATTTCACTCAATTCCTCCATCTCATTTGACCCCTGGTCCCCTGCTATTTCCGGCAGATTATTTATGTCTTCCTTAGTGAAGACAGAACCAAAGTAGTTATTCAATTGGTCTGCCACGTCCTTGTTCCCCATGATCAATTCACCTGTTTCTGACTGCAAGGGACCTACATTTGTTTTAAATAAAAACAAATCTTTTTCTCTTCACATATCTATAAAAGCTTTTGCAGTCATTTTTTATGTTCCCTGCCAGTTTTCTTTCATAATCTATTTTCCCTTTCCCAATTAAGCCCTATGTCCTCCTCTGCGGGACTCTGAATTTCTCCCAGTTCTCGATTCCCCTACTCTAGGCTAAAGTCTGTCCAATTACCTGATCTATTCCTCTCACAATTTTGTACAACTCAATAAGATCACCCCTCATCCTCCTGCGCTCCAAAGTATAGGGTCCTATCCTGCTCAACCTCTCTCTAAAGCTCAGGCCCTCGTGTCCTGGCAAAATCCTCATAATTCTTCTCTGCACCCTTTCAAACTTGACAACATCTTTCCTATAACATGGTTACCAAAACTGAACACATTGCTCTAAATGTGGCTTCACCACTTGTACTCTATGAATGCATATCATTGATAGATGTTCTCCCCAAAAGCCAGCAGGTACAATGGCGATTCTGGGACTTATCCTGTGTCATTGTTTTGATCTTTGACTGGTACTATTTTGTTTGTGGTTTTGGTTGCAAACTTGTGAATTTAGCAAGCCCGAAGAAAACAAAATTCCTTAAGCATAAAACTCAGGTTCCACATTTTTTCCGTCTGTTAATCTGTTACATAATTCCTCTTCCAAACACACCATTCATCAGCTCTATTGTGCAGAGCAAAAAAATGAACGCCAAATAGCCAGTTCTAAATTGCAAAGCTTATGATAAGTTCTGAAGAAGTGTCCTGACCTGAAATACCGCCTATCCTTTCCCTCCACAGATGTTGCCTGATTCGCTGTGTTACTCCAGCACTTTATGTTTTGCTCAAGATTTCAGCATCTACAGATCCTTGTATCCTTAACAAGCTCGTATTGCCTTTGGTTAACTGGAAACAACCATTTTACATTCTGTAATTCATGTCACCAATGAATATAATTACATCAGAGTTGTGGCGTGTTTGATTAATTCAGAATGGAAGCAGCTTTGCCTCCTCCGTGAAAAGCTCTGATCCAAATTCATTATTTTATAACATGGCCCACGAGTTCCACATATTCTGATGTGGCGGATGAGGATGGAGCTTAATCTTTGGAGCTATTTTGCAGACATTCTTAAGTTGCATCACAGCCTGGTTCGGCACCTGAACACCCGGTGCGAAGACTGCAAAAAGTGGTGAACACCGCCCAGTCCATCATGGGTAATGACCTCCCCACCATCAAAAGGATTTACAGGAGTTGCTGATTCAAAAGGACAGCCAACATCATCGGAAGTCCAAACCACCATGGCCACACACTCATTTCACTCCCGTCAATGGGAAGAAGATATAGGAGCCTGAAAACTGTAATGCCCAGGTTCAGGAACAGTTTCTTCCCTATAGCCATTAGGCTATTAAAGACTGCAAACTCTAAATAAGCTCGGCACTACATAGACAGAGGGATTGCTTTTTGTATTTCAGCACTAATATTTTGTTTGTTTTTATGTGTATGCATGTGTAAATATATATATATATAAAACTAAAACTCTCATCTTGACCACTTCCTGTCTACACTGTTAATTGATTTTAGAAAAAATGCTACCCTATATCACTGATTTTTGGCCATCTTACTCACACTCCTCCTCCGCTGCAGCAGCCCCAAGGATTTTTCCAATTGTGGAAAAAGAAAAAAGTTATGAATGTTTAAAAAATCTTGAGATCAGCTGATTGGTCATCTCGCCTGTCAATCACCATGATGAAGGTAACGCCCCTTCCGGGAGGGGCAGGAGTATAAAGCCCTGGATGCCGGACGTTAGTCAGTCACTCTGGAAGATCATGAGGGAGTGTCCACAACTGTGATTCTAAGCTGTGAACTGTGAGTCTGCAATGTACTTGCAATAAATGATTTGTTAGCTCTAAATGAAAATGCAATGAGTTGTTTGGCCTGCCCTGTGCTTGAAACTGCAATGGAAATGGAAATGGAAATGAAAACAAAATGCAATGTGTTGTTTTGCCTGCCCTGTGCTTTTGTTTTTCCTTTGCTTTGCTTGACCTGAAATGAAAGCAATTGAAAAGTATATTGTTGGCTGCCCCGCCTGCCCTGTGCTTTTGCTTTTGCTTTGCCTTTACTTTGCTTGACCTCACCTGAAATGAATACAAATGGATTGTATATTGTTGGCTGGCCCCGCCTGTTATGTGCTTTTGCATTTGCTTTGCCTTTGCTTTGCTTGATCTCACCTGAAATGAAAGCAAATGGATTGTATGTTGTTGGCTGGCCCTGCCTGCCCTGGACTTGACTTGACTTGCCTTGAAATGGATTGACTTGATGATTTGAAATGGATTGTTCTTGACTCTTGTTCATTCTGCTTTTTCTATCTTGCCGGTGAACTACATGATGTTCTTAAGTTGCATCACAGCCTGGTTTGGCAACCTGAATGCCCCGGAGCGAAGACTGCAAAAAGTGACCAGTCCATCAAGGGTGAACTACATGAGTTTAGCACATTTCTGGACATTGATCAGTGCAATGTTCCCTCCAGTCCTGCCCCTCCTCTCTTCTAGCTTTCTTTCCCCACTCCCCCCCCTCCACCACAGTCAGTCTAAAGAAGGGTCCCAACTCAAAGTCTCAGCTATCCATTTTCTCCAGAGATGCTGCTAGATCTTCTGAGCTACTCCAGTAATTTGTATCTTTTTTTTGTAAACCAGCATCTGCATTTCATTGTTCCTGTCAGTGCAGTGTTAGATGCCTTAGATACTTCTACACAAAGTGAGGACCGAGGTTTTGAAGGATGTCACCAAGTATGTATGATGGGGATGAGGGGGTGGGAATAGACTACCTTTTTCAGATATTGCCTGGGTGAGCATTTGTGCAGCCTGAGGTTGGTGTACTAATCCGTGAAGGCAAATCAAAGTTAGGAATTTCCTTTTTGGTGAGCATTTGCTAGTGGAGTGCCTCTTTAAAGATTGCTTGTATTGTTAGGTGGAGAATGCATGGTTCGTGGTTTATCCACAAGTACTGCATTCTTTCAGTCCACATATTTAAGATGCCTGCTACTAAAAACAAGACTGCTCTCCCACTTACACCCCAAATGGCGCATTGGAATTTTGCCACATTCTTTAAATTCTAATGCGTACCAGCTAGCATTAAGTTGATGATTTACCACTTCAGGTGCAAGAGGGTAGCATCGATGACGACTGTGGTGCTGGATAATCAACACAAAAGAGATGAGGTTAATTCTCACCATTAAATCCAGTGCCAGGAAAAGTTCACTAATTCTCTTTAGAGAAGGGAGCCAGTCTGATTAGAATGCAGTTCTTGTGGATAAACCATGCGCCAGTCTTACTAGTCTGGCCCAAGTCCCACACTTTGTGGCTAATTCATAATGCCATTGGGGCAACTGGAGATGGGCAATGGTGGAGCTGGAATTCAGTTTATTATTATTGCAGCTTGAATTGATCGTATGTGTGGTCCATTGTGCAGAGCCACAAACAACCTACAAAGACATTTGTGCAGCTAGCTATGTGGAATTCAGGTGATCCATTTCCAGAACCCAACTGGCCCAAATGGTTTAACAGCCACAGATTTCTTAAGAGAAAAACAACAATTAATAACATTTGAAAAGTCTGCTTGATAGCAGTTTTTGCGACACTGAGTAGAAACTCACTCGTCACCTATTATGTGCACACCTGAACCCAGTGAAATCAAATTTTCCTCTTCAGCACCTGGGTAGAAAGGTTCATCCGACTGGCTAAGAGTTATTGCTAATTTATTTACAAATGGCTGGACACTGAAATTCACCTGTTTTCAGTGTACCAAAACATTGTAAAGTACCAATATCAAATCAGAAATTTAGAAATTGCCAAAAACAAGTTTGCAATGGGATGATTCACACACAGAATGAAGCTTTAAAACAGGACATGCTTGGTTCAATTGCGCTCAATTAAGCACAGCTGCCAGCCCTTTACTCTGCAGCATTCACAGAAGGGCATCAGGCCTCAAATTGTCGTAAGTCTGCAGAAGAAAATGTTATGGGGACTAGAAAAGGCCATGATTGGAATAGGTCGACAGAAATTGTGTCCTCTACGATTGAGAATCCCTGCTGAATGGAGCAACTTGAAATAAATTTCATGCTGTGAAGCTGAGAAATGCACCAGTGAAAAAGCTGCTCTCTTGTAAACCAGGCACATACATGTGTATGTAAGTATGTACACACATATGTACACACATTAAACAAAAATTAAAACTGGGATGTAATGCTGAGGGTTAATAGGGCACTGGCCAGACCACATTTGGGGTATTGTGGGCAGTTTTTGGCCCCAGATCTGAGGAAGGGTGTGCTAGTGTTGGAGAGAGTCCACAGGAAGTTTATGAGAATGATCCAAGGAATGACTGGGTTAACATATGATGAGCATTTGATAGCACTGGGCCCATACTCGCTGGAGAAAAGGGTTACAGAGAAGCAAACAAGTAAAATCCACTTTAGTAATTCTGGTACATTAAAATTTGGGGATTTTTATTTTGATATTCATCTTTATACTTTTAAAACTGTGTGGGTGTATGGCATTTTACCGTTGAAACGTATCTTCTCGAAAACTAGACGCAAAAACGCAGAAATTTTTACAATTTCAATAGGGATTTATCTTATGAGTTCAGAAATCCACTCCTTGGTCAATAATTTCCCCAGATTTTGAACAAAATTGATCACAAACTCACTTTTTAAAAAATAAAATCGCCGCTTGAGCTGCTGACTTCACTAAAGCCCCGCGCCCAAGTATGCTCGCGCCAAGCCTCCCGCAGCTGGACTCCCACGCCCGCCCGCCCACTTATTCTAAAGGTCCCACTTGCGATTTATTTTCCTGCTTATTTAATAAAGAAACATGATTTCATGAGTATGGGGTATTTTCTAATTTATTGCCCATTTATTCACATTTCTGTGGATTGGCAGTATCTTGAGGTGCAAGAATTGATGCAAAGCTATTCCTATTATTTATGCAGATAAAATGTGCAGTTTTTAAGATCGTGAATGTACAATTTGGCATGACCTTTGAAATGTGTAGGATGGAACTGCAGATGCTGGCTTAGATAGATAGATCCTTTATTGTCATTCAGACCTTTCGGTCTGAACGAAACTATGTTGCCTGCAGTCATACACAGAATCAATAATAACAAAACATACAATAAACACCAATTAAACATCCACCACAGTGAGTTCACCAAGCACATCCTCACTGTGATGGAGGCAAAGTCTTAGTTTCCATCTCTTCCCTCCTTGTTCTCCCTCTGCGCTGAGGCGGTCGATCCAGGCCGGAGATGCCGCTCTCCAGTCCAGCGGACCTCCGTGGTGATGTCGCCGCTGCCGATAGCCGGAACGCCATCCCCGCTCCGAGACGGCCCGCCACAGCATCAGCTCCGGGCTGCCGCCCCAGCTCCAGGTCGCCGCCCCTGCTCCAGGTCCCGCAGTCTCCGCACCGGGCCGCTGCCCCAGCTCCAGGCCGATGCCCCAGCTCCAGGCCGAGCTCCAGGCCGATGCCCCAGCTCCAGGCCGATGCCCCAGCTCCAGGTCGCCGCCCCAGCTCCGGGTCCTGCAGTCTCCGCACCGGGCCGCTGCCCCATCTCCAGGCCACCGCCCCAGCTTCTGGTCCCGCAGTCGCTGCTCCAGGTCCCGCCGTCTCCGCTCCGGGCCGCTGCTCCAGCTCCAGGCCGCTGCCCCAGCTCCGGGCCCCGCAGTCTCAGCTCCGAGCCCCGCTGCATCAGCCCCAGGCCGCCGCCGAAAGCCAGAACGCCGCACCAGCAAGTCGGGCCACCACTGCTCAGCCCCGAAGATGGCCAGCCTCTCGTTGGTAAGTCCTGGCTGGCTCTGCCTCCGGAGCCTCGGGGTCAGTCGCAGGCTGGAGGCCGCCAGCTCCGCCATTAGGCCTCAGCGCAGACGGAGGCAGAGAAGGGGGATACGACATGAAAAAGTCGCATTCCCCCGAAGGAAGAGACAGAGAACATGTTCCACCCCCTCTAACACAACCCAACAAACCAAAACTTAACCAAAACAAGACAAAAAAAACAACAGAAAAAAGTAAAGACAGACGGACTGCAGGCGAGCCGCAGCTGTTAACAGCGCCGCCACTTCCGGATTACACTGAAGATAGACACAAAATGCTCTAGTAACAGGCGGCATCTCTGGAGAGAAGGAATGGGTGTTGTTTCGGCCCTTCTTCAGACAATATTTTGTGTTATAAGTAGAGAACTGGCAATCTTCAATCAGAATGTTTTGCTGATCACTCCACCTATGAACAGTAATTTTGTTTTAATGCTACTATTTTAAGGATTGTGAGAACATTTAACTGCTCCCTGGGATACAATGATGTTCATGAAAAGCAATCCAAAGAGGTAGTCTGTAAGGAGGCCTTGAAGAAAGAGTATCAAGCTCTTTGTGTCACACATGTATTTGCCTGCACACTTTGCAAATGGTCTTTGTTGGATCTTACAAATCCACAGAGGACACATGTCTTATAAATGCACATTATTTCCTATGCAATGGGGAGACTGAAGAAGGATCCTGGTCCGAAAGGTCACCTATCCATGTTCTTGAGAGATGTTTCCTGACCTGCTGAGTTACTCCAGCACTTTGTCTGCCTTTGTAAACCAGCATCTGCAGTTCCTTGTTTCCCCATAGAATAGCGCAGCACAATCAAAGGTCACAATGTCTATGCCAAACATGGTGACAAAGCCTTCTCTACCTTCAACCACCAACCCTGGCAGTACGTTCAAGGCGCTCACCAACCTCTGTATAAAAGGTTTGCCTAGCACCTCTCTTTTAAACTTTGCCCCTCTCACCTTAAAGCTATGCCCATACAACACTTCTTCCTGACGTTGGTCTGGGGTAGGTTATACAGCTACTTGACTTGTGTTACAACACGTAGACCCTGATCAACCTTACTGTTTTATTTTCAGAGACAATACATTCTGGTTAGTCCCTCTTGTCACCAATGCATCAGGGGTGCCTCTTAATTTTAACCAGTTGTCTGAACCCTTTGTCCCCCCCCCCCTCACCCCTCTCACAACTGCCGAACCTCACCTGTTCTTTTGTCCTGGGAGGATGTATTCCTCATTTTAACAATTTCCTGCCAGTCCTACTTCCTCTCTGTGGGTTTTTTTTGGTGAAACGTTTTAATCTCCAAAATGTTTTAAGGGCTTCCCCAGTGAGGAAGTTTGCCTCCACATCTATGAAATGCTCCTTGCACAGCCTCTTGCTTTTTCTTTGCTGTCCAGAATTACATCCTCTGATTGCCTTTCTGTGGAACTCGGGTATCAGTGTGAAATGTGTATACCAGCTCGTAAATCAATGGTATATAATTGGCTTTGAATTGACTTTCATTTTCGACATGATGGAAAATTGTGGTACAATACAGATATTGTGGGAAGAGCATATGGTTTATTTGCCTCTTGGGGGAAAAAAAACACAGAATAGGGCAAAAGAATCATCATCGTGTCCAATTCCAATCTAATATAGTGGTATTTGGGTAAAAATTAACGCAGATGCTGTTTTTAGGGATAATTAATGTTCATATCAAATACAAAAAAATAAAGAGAGATCTGGAGGTTTTTTGAAAAACGCACGGATCATAATTTCTACCCTATGCGTTGAAGCTTTCCTTTTGTCTACTGTGGCCATTCTCATGAATTTGTAAGAAGAAACTATTGACAATGACTGTCAGTGCTAACTGAAATAGGTTTTGGCTTGCGGATGATAATGATATAGAAAATAAGCAGGGAGAAATAGAATCTTCACAATGCATTTTTGTCAGGTTGAAGTTCTTTGAAATGACAACCTTCACATTGGTGGAATTTTCAACATTATCTTAACGTTTATTTTTAAAAGACGCAATTCGTTAGAATGCGGCCGAGCAGGAAGGGGCAGCTATTACTTTCAACAGATGTGCAATCTGTTTTTCTCATTTAGTTGGTGCCTTCATATTCTTGCAGGCTAGGTCAGCTGTATAATGAACTTCCTGTGTCAAAGATCAGCACTTCTGAAACCTTGTGGTAAATTTTTCTTTCAACACTGTTTATTTGACTAGTTAAAAATGTGCAGGATTACCATAAGCATATTGAAAGGATTATGCAAAAGAGGAAAGATTTCCCCCCCTCTTTTTTTTGTGGCCTTCTTAAAACCTTCAGACTTTGGACAATGTGTGGTACGACATTTATTATTGCAACTTAACTGATCGGGGAACAATTTTAGATGGGAGTGGGGTAATTCTCAATTATCTCTTTTAGTAGTGTTATTTAAGACTAAATTAAGAACCGCTAACTCGAGTATATAATGCTTAACTAGAAGTATTTAATGTCCAGTGGTTCATTATTCCATAATTTTACATTTTTTATCATTAAGCCACAAGACAGGTATGGACATGGTGGACTAATTTTAGTTTGTGTATGCAGCTGTGCGGCAGACAGTACATCATTCTTTCAGGAAACTATAGATGCTGGGCTTCTGGAACTTCAAATACTGTTCCTATAGCAACAGTGAAACTGTTCTTAGTCTGTGGCACAGTTATGAACCCCTGCCTTGTCTCCAGTGCTTCCTGCTTATGACCTGACTTTACTTGCAATGTGGGATTGTAACAGTGACTTGCGGAATTAATGATCTATTGTTCTTCACCATCAGTAAAGAACAACAAAGTTGTAGTAGTCCAGTTAATTCAGTTTAGCTGTACTCAATAATAGGTGATTATTTGATTTCATAGTGCCAGCTAACAAGACCCATGACATGCAATAGTATTATTGAATGCACTGCTTCAATGCTTTTTTGGGAAAAAATCATACATAGAACATGGTACATTACAGGAACAGGACATTCGTCCCATAATGTCCATGATGCAAGTTAAACTTATTCTCCTCTGTCTACATGTGATCCATATCCCTCCATTCCCTGCACATTGAACTGCCTATCTTAAAGCCTCTGAAACGTCCCTGTTATATCTGCCCCCTTCACCATCCCTGGCAGTGCATTCCACGCATCCATCACATTCTCTGGAAAAAGACTTGCCCTGCACCTTTTCTTGAAACTTTGCTCCTTGCACCTTAGCTATGCCCTCTAGTCTTTGATCTATCCACATCAAACAATACAATAATATAGCACAAAAATATAGTTTTGTTTAATATTGTCATGTTTACTGAGGTGCAGTGAAAAGCTTTTGTTTGCATGCAATGCAGTCAGAGAAAAGACGAAACATGAATACAATCAAGCTGTCCATAGCACACAGATAAAGGGTACAACATTTTATGTAAATATAATTATATTGGCGCATAAAAAGCAGCTTATAGTTTTATCACACAAATTACATCGTCAATATGATTTACCTCATTGAAATTTGAATAGGCTACTTGGTGTGGGTAAATATTTTTGGACAATATTAATTATAGAGATTGGAAAAGTGTAATTGGTGGTCCATAGTTAGTCATAGCTTGTCAGAATAATGGTGGGCCTCTGTGGCTGCCTTAATATCCTGAGGCTCAAAGAGGTTAATTTGACACTATTAGAGAGCCTTATTAAAAAGGTGTGGGGGCAAATTATGTTTCTTCTTTCATAGTCTAAAACTACTCCACATGTAGTGGAATTATCGTATAACATTTATGAGGCAATTTAAACTTTGTTGGGCTCGTATTATTGCATATTTGAGTCACCACCTGACACCATACTGCCAACCAATGCACTGATCCACCCACCTGCCAAACTACCCCCCCCCCCCCCCTCACCTGCATACACCCATCATCTATGTAGGATAGAAGTTCCTATGAACCTCCTATTCATGTTCCCACTCTCCCCCACCTTAGTCATCTTGTTCGTTTCACTGTTTGTATCACTTTATTATCACCTCTTCCACAACCAACAATGGATCATTGTGAGCTCCACCTTTCTTGAGTTGTATTTGATATGAACATTGGTGCTGCTGTGATTTGTTCTGTACCTTTTCATACCTCCAGTTTCCCTCTCGCATGACTTTTAGTCTCAAGATGAGTCTCGACTCAGTGGCACCTATTCCTTTTCTCCAGAGATGCTGCCTGACTCGCTGTGTTACACCAACATTTTGTGTCTATCCACATATCATCTGTCTGATGTTGTCCGGCCTCCTCCCCACCCACCTCTTTTCCAGCTTTCTCCCCACTACTACAATCAGTTTGAAGTAGAATTCCGAACCTATTCATATCCTCCAGAGATACTACACTATTTTATAATTACCTGGTGGTGCTGTGGGGGGCATGGTGGCGCAGTGGTAGAATTGCTGCTTTAAGGCGCCAGAGACACAGGATCAATCCGGACCATGGGTGCTGGCTGTATGGAGTTTGTACATTCTCCCTGTGACCGCGTGGGTTTCCAACAGGTGCTCCAGTTTTTTCCCACACTCCAAAGCCGTACACGTTTGTAGGTTAATTGGCTTCAATAAAAATGGCCTGTTTTTCTGCTGTATCTGCAAACTAAACTAAAACTAAACCTGCAAAATCATTGTTCTGAGATGTCATTTCATTATGGAGGAAATGATATTGCAGCAGTTTTCACAGCATGTGTAATCAATATATATATATACAAAGAATTGATTAGCACGGGACATTAATCATTATTTATTCACATTATTATTAACAACATACTTTAAAATTTGATTTGTTTAAATGTTATAAAGTTAATGGCAGCAATCATTTAGCTTGATCATTAGTCAATTTTTTGAAGTGGCCATGATTAGTGGTATAAATGGATTGTATGTAAGGTTATATTATGAGAGCCCTTGGCTGAGTTGGCATTAGCAGTTGTGCCAAGACCACCCAGACTTTCATTATCACTCTTTATAAACATGAAAAAAGGATCTAGTAGCAAAGGATATTCTCCACGTTAATTGGTGAACCTTGGTGAATTTATGCATCTCCTACTTAATGAATCAACAGAGGGTTACATAGAGGAAAGACCAGTACAGTGCAGGAACAGGCCCTTCAGCATGCAATGTCTGTGCCGAACATGATGCCATCTTATCTACTTGCACTTAAGATATATGCCTCAATTCCCTGCCTATCCACATGTCTATCAGGGGTTAATATATCATTGAAACTTACTGAATATTGAAAGGCCTAGATAGAGTCGATGTGGAGAGGATGTTTCTACTAGTTGGGCGAGTCTAGGACGCGAAGGTGATAGCCTCAGAATAAAAGGAAGTACCTTTAGAAAGGAGATGAGAAGGAATTTCTTTAGTCAGAGGGTGGTGAATCTATGGAATTCATTGCCACAGAAGGCTATGGAGGCCAAGTCAATGGATATTTTTAAGGCAAAGATTGATAGATTGATAGATTATTGAGTATTAGTGTCGGGGGTTATGGGGAGAAAGCAGGCTAATGAGGTTGAGAGGAAAAGATAGATCAGCCATGATTGAACGGTGGAGTAGACTGGATGGACAGAATGGCCTAATTCTGCTCCTATAACATGAACTTTGGAAGAGAGTCTAAACAGTTTGGGACTGTATTTCTTTGAGATTAGAAGAATGATGGGTAGCCTTATTCAAATGTATCAGATCCTTAGAGGGTTTGACAGTGTCTGTAGGAAGTCTTGAACAAGGGGTCATAACTACAAGATAAGAAGCGGTCATTTAAAACTGAAGTATGAAGAAGGTGGTGAGTGTCTAGAATTCACTGCCCGGCAAATGGAGGAGCTGGGACATTAGAAGTATTTAAAGAGGAGGTGGATGTTTGTTAGCTGGAGGAATAGAGGAGTACAGAGAAATAACAGATTTTGAGGCCAGCATTAGTCATCAACATCCAAATTAAGGGGAAGAATGAGATTTAAAAATTAAGAAAATACTAAGGACCCTCTAGTACAGCGATTATGGGGAGAAGGCAAGAGAATGGGGTTAGGAGGGACAGATAGATCAGCCATGATTTAATGGTGGAGTAGACTTGATGGGCTGAATGGCCTAATTCTACTTCTATCATGTGATTTTATGATCTTATGACCCTCGGGCTATCTTTACTTGGGCTTTACTGGACTTAATCTTGCACTAGATGTTATTCCCTCTATTGTGTATCTGTACACTATGGATGGCTCGATTGTAGTCGGGTATACTGGTTAGCACACAACAAAAGCTTTTCATTTGTTTTTCAGGGAGGGCAAGTGCCTTTCTCCTACTATTTTCTTGAGTTCAATTACCTGGGTTACCAGTTATTTTGGATAATCCAATGTACTTTTAAGGGGAAGAATGAGATTTCCAAATTAAGAAAATATTAAAGACCAGAATGAAATTGCTCACTTTCCTTTATAGAGTCGTATAGCACAGAAACATGCCCTTCAGCCCAACTTACCCACACCAACCAACATGTCCCATCTAACTAGTTCCATCTGGCTGTGTTTGGTCCCTATCCTTGTAAACCTGTCTTATCCATGTACCTGGCCAAATGTTTGCCTCAACTATCTCCTCCAGCAGCTTTCCATACACCCAGCACCCTCTGTGTGAAAGGTTACCCCTCAGCTCCCTATTAAATCTTTTGTGTTGAACATTGAATGTAAACTTGGCAAATCATGAAAGAAACATAAAATAGATCAGAACCTCTGTTACTTTCAAAGTCAATAACCTCGAGGTAAGGCACAGAAAATTCTGGAAAGGAAAAAGAGAGATCATTGGTGAGTTGAATAAGTTAATTGGCTTCTGTAAATTGTCCATAGCACATAAGATGTGAAAATGGGATAACATAGAACAAGTGTAAGTGCGATTGATGGTCGGCATGGACTCAGTGGGCCGAATGGCCTGTTTCTGAGCTGTATCTCTTAACTAAACCAAAATCTTGTGCCTATATGATGGTGAGGGTAGGTTTTGATAGGCAGATGGTTTGACAAAGGACAGAGATTTAAAAAAAAAAACACAAAGTGTGAGACAAAAGGATTGAAGAGTTGTGAATTGTGAAGCCAGAGGAATGAATGTTGGTGGAAGTGGGCGTGGAGGGGGAGGGAGAGCGGGAGGTAAAGGAGGATGGGGAGAGGGGGGTGCTGAGAGGGGGATGGGGTTGGGGGCTGGAGGAGGTAGAGGGGAGGGGGAGTTAAAGGGGAAGGGGGGTGGGGAGATATGGGGAGGTTTGCAGGTTCTGCTAAGAATTTTGCCTAACAGGCCTTTGGCAGGTCCACAGTTCATCTCTCACCTGTTGGGATATGGTATGAATTTAGCTGAAGCCCAAGAAGGGCCTCGGACTTCCTACTGCCAGAAATAATAAATTCCAGATGGAATTAATTAACTTAACTTTACTTCCCAGTGCTTCCTAAGGAAAAATCTTTGTATTCTTGGCTTTCCTAGCTGCTGCCCTTCCCATGCCGCTGATTCATTGTGGCAACAAAAGGAATAGTTTTAATTTTGCGTGCCACTGTTGGTCATGAGGGTGGCACAATGGTAGAGATGTTGCCTTAAAGCACCAGAAACCTGTGATTCATCCAATCTATGGGTGCTGTCTGTACAGAGTTTGTACATTCTCCTCGTGACCGCGTGGGTTTCCTCCGGGTGCTCCAGTTTCCTCCCACACTGCAAAGACGTGCAGGTTTGTAGGCTAATTGGGTCTGTAAATTGTCCCAACTGTGTAGGATAGAACTAGTGATCGATGGTTGGCATGTTCTCGTTTAGCCGAAGGGCCCATTTCCACGTCGTATCTCTAAACTTTGCTAAAGCTAAGACTGGTGCAAAATCCCTTCCGATATTCTCAGCAGTAATACATGTATTCATTAGCACCATGTTTGGTAGAGTTCAAAAAAGACATACAAGTTTGTAGGTTAATTAGCCTTGGTAAAATTTTTAATTGTTCCTAGTTTGTAGGATAATGCTAGTGTACAGGGTGATCGCTGGTCGGTGCAGACTCAGTGGGCCAAAGGGCCTGTTTCCACACTACGTCTCTAAAGTCTAAAGTAAAGTCTATCGATGACAAGGAGTCATACAATTCCAGCAAATGACCTCATTCCTGCAACTTGGGACACAGTTACGGTTTCCAGTCATTAGTACCTCTGCTGGTAAAACTGCCCAGTTGGAATTTTAAGCCACTATCTAAGCAAACTATGTAGAGCAGTAGTTGCCAGTTGCAATTCTCAGTCTGTGCTATATTTGTAGACTTCACCTAGGGAGAGAAAAGATTGCTATAATTGGCAATAGCTGCTCTGAGCCAACGTGCAGAAAGTTACTCAAGAGTTCCAACTCTCAAATACTGCCCAATAACTTCTTGCTTTACTACAGTGACTGCATTTGAAACTCTTTCATTGGCCATGAAGCACTTTAGAATGTACTGAGGTTACAAAATAACCTATAAACGTAAATATTTTTAATATTTTAATGTATAAACATCAGGTGAAGACAGAATCACTGCAGCACTGATGCCTCGGTGTTTAAATATCTGGTAATTGTCACTGTTAAAGAGACTGAAAGAAAATTGTAGAAACCAAGAACTGCAGTTGCTTGTTAATCCACAAAAGGAGTCTTAAGGGCCTGTCCCACTTGGCGATTTTTTTGGCGACTGCTGGCGTCATATCAGTGTCGCCAAAAGATTTTGAACATTTCAAAAAAGCGGCGACAAAAAAATGTTGCGACACTTGAAAAAACACTGTGCGTCAAACGTCATCCCGCCGCGTCACTGCCGCATCATGCCGTGTCACACTGCATCACGCCGCAAATTTTTTGGTGACCTGATATGCCATTCAATGATGTCGGCAGTCGCCGAAAAAAATCGGCAAGTGGGACAGGCTCTTTAGTGCTTGAGTAATACAGCAGGTCAAGCAGATTCTCTTGGAGACCATGGATAAACTTTACTTTAGACTTTAGAGATACAGTGTGGGAACGGGTCCTTCGGGCCACCGAGTCCAGGCCGAGCAGCGATCAACGCGTTTACTAACATTGTCCTACACAGCAGAGACAATTTACAATTTTTTTTTTTTAACCAAAGCCCATTAACCTACAAACTTGTATGGCTTCAGAGTGCGGGAGGAAACTGGAGCATCTGGAAAAACCAGTCACAGGGAGAACGTATAAACTCCGTGCAGACAGCACCCATAGTCAAGATCGAACCCGGGTCTCTGGCACTGTAAGGCAGCAACTCCACTGCTGCGCCACCATGCTGCCCTGTTGATATTTCGTGTTGAGAACTTTCTTTGGACAAAATTATCATGCTTAAATTTTTTTTAATTCAATTTAGGAATAAAGACAATTCAGATTTATTTGAATGAATTATTTTTAATAAAGAATGGTGTCAGGCATTAAAAAAACGCTGCTATAATATAAAAAATCTACTATTTATTTTCTTCCCCTTTAGTAGGTTTCAGCCCAACTATTTACATTTTATCTCACTCACACCTGACTCATTATCTATTTCCTGTTTATTATCAGGATTTATGAAACCTATAATTTCCACATAATTGGACCTATTTGGCTTGTGCTTTCACTAAATCTATTTACGCCCTCGTGGGGCACAATGGAATAGCATTTAAATTATTGGGCTAGCGGCATTAGACTATCTATCTCGGATATGAGTTTAAATTCCATCAGAGCAGTCGGGGGATATTAAATTCACATTATTGCATAAATGTGGCATCAAACCCTAACATCAGTAAATATGATTGCTGGTGACATTGAAACTACTCATTGTCATAAATTAATGTTCTTCAGAGAAGGCTTTCTGCCATTTTTATTTTGCATTGTCCACCAAATGCAAAGCTACCCTCAAAAATAGCCTTAGAAATCATTCATTTAAAGGCAGTTAGGGAAGACAATCGGCCTTTCCAGTAATACTTGCAACGGGATTTCGGTCACAAATCCTGTAAAATAACAATTAAATAAAACGTGATTTAAAAAAATTCACAAATTGGTGGAGTAACTTAGTGGCATCCCAAGAGAACACGTTTAAGAAAGAACTGCAGATGCTGGAAAAATCGAAGGTGAACAAAAATGCTGACGAAACTCAGCGGGTGAGGTAGCATCTAAGGAGCAAAGGAATAGGTGATGTTTCAGGTTGAGACCCTTCTTCAGACTGGGGGGGGTGGTGGGTGGGGGGAAGAATGTAAGGACGAGGCAGAGACGGTAGGCTGTTGGAGAACTGGGAAGGGGAGGGGAAGGAGGGAGAAAGCAAAAACTACCTGAAATTGGAGGTCAATGTTCATGCCACTGGGGTGTAAACTACCCAAGCAAAATATGAGGTGTGCTCCTCCAAATTGCGACAAATGCGAAATATGAGAAGAGAAATATGAGGTGCTGCTCCTCCAATTTGCTGCAAATTGGAGGAGCAGCACCTCATATTTTGCTTGGGTAGTTTACACCCCAGTGTATGAACATTGACTTCTCCAATTTCAGGTAGTTCTTGCTTTCTCCCTCCACCTCCCCTTCCCAGCTCTCCCACAGCCTACTGTCCGCCTCTTCCTTTCTTCTTCCTTTCTCCCCCCCCCCCCCCTCCACCCCCACATCAGTCTGAAGAAGGGTCTCGACCCGAAACATCACCTATTCCTTCGCTCCATAGATGCTGCCTCACCCACTGAGTTTCTACGGCATTCAAGTCTACTCCCGAGAGAAGACGGGCATTTTGTGTCAGGATGAGGACCTGACATTTTGTGTCGGGATGAAGTCCAGATACGACCTTGGTAAGGCCATCAAAAAGGCCAAAAGGGACCTGCTCCAAACTGGAGGATGAGACAGATGTTCGGCAGCTGTGGCGGGGCCTGAATGCAGTCACCTCCTACAAGGCGAAACCAGGAGGCAGCTCGAATGTCAGCAAAACATCACTCGCTGACGAGCTCAATGCGTTTTATGCACGCTTTGATAGGGAGAATACTGATATGCCTTCCCGATCCCCCATTTGCTGTGATGGCATTTCAGTCTCAGTCACAGAGGCCGATGTCAGGAAATCCTTCAGAGGGGTGAACCCCCGAAAAGCACCAGGACCTGGGGGTATACCTGGTCATGTTAAAAAAACTTGTGCAGACCAACTGGCTGGAGTTTTTACGGACATTTTAAACCTCTCACGTCTGGGGTCTGAGGTCCCCACCTGCTTTAAAAGGGCATCAATTATACCAGTGCCCAAGAAAAGTAAGGTGACGTGCCTCAATGACTATCGACCAGTGGCACTAACCATTTGGACTGCTTTGCCTGTCAACTTTGTAATCAGTGGTTTTGTGTTGGAGACAAGTTTTTTCTGAAGTTTTTCGGTGGTGATGAAGTGCTTTGAGAGGTTGATCATGGAGCAAATCAACTCCTACCTCGACAAAAACCTGGACCCACTGCAGTTCGCTTCGCCACAATAAATCAACGGTGGATGCGATCTCGCTGGCCCTCCACTCCGCTCTGGACCACTTGGACAACAAAAACTCATATGTCAGGCTGTTATTCATCGATTACAGCTCGGCATTTAACAATCATTCCCTCCAAGCTGGTTACCAAACTCTCAGAACTGGGTCTCTGCGCATCCCTCTGCAATTGGATCCTCGACTTCCTCACTCACAGACCACAGTCTGTTTGTATTGGTGGAAATGTGTCGGCCTCGATAACAATCAGCACAGGAGCACCTCAAGGCTGCGTGCTCAGCCCCCTGCTGTACTCACTCTATACTCATGACTGCGCAGCCAGTCACAATGCGAACTCCATCATCAAGTTTGCTGACGACAACAGTGTTGTGGGACATATCACTGATGGGGATGAGTCAGAGTATAGAAGAGAGATCGAGCAACTGTCCATATGGTGCCAGCGCAATAACCTGGCCCTCAACACCAGCAAAACCAAGGAACTGATTGTGGACTTTGGAAGGAGTAGGAGGGGGACCCACAGCCCCATTTAAATAAATGGGTCGATGGTTGAAAGGGTCAAGAGCTTCAAATTCCTGGGGGTGCACATCTCTGAAGATCTTTCCTGGTCCGAGAACACTAATGCAATTATCAAGAAAGCTCATCAGCGCCTCTACTTCCTGAGAAGATTACGGAGAGTTGGTTTGTCAAGGAAGACTCTCTCTAACTTCTACAGGTGCACAGTCTTGGTTCGGCAATTTGTGGGCCCTGGAGAGGAAAATACTACAAAAAGTAGTAAACACTGCCCAGTCCATCATCGGCTCTGACCTTCCTTCCATCGAGGGGATTTATCGCAGTCGCTGCCTCAAAAAGGCTGGCAGTATCATCAAAGACCCACACCATCCTGGCCACACACTCATCTCCCTGTTACCTTCAGGTAGAAGGTACAGGAGCCTGAAGACTGCAACATCCAGGTTCAGGAATAGCTGCTTCCCCACAGCCATCAGGCTATTAAACCTGGCTCGGACAAAACTCTGATTATTATGAATCCATTTTCTGTTATTTGCACTTTATCAGTTTATTTATTCATGTGTGTGTATATATTTATATCATGGTATATGGACTTATCTAAACACTTATCTGTTTTGTAGTAAATGCCTACTATGTTCTGTGTGCTTAAGCAAAGCAAGAATTCATTGTCCTATACAGGGACACATGACAATAAACTCACTTGACTTAACCCTTCTTCAGACTGATTTTAGGGATGAGAGGAGGGGGCAAGACAAAGCACGGTGGGTGATAGGAGAACACAGGTGAGGGTAGGTTTTGATAGGCAGATGGTTAGACGAAGGACAGATTAAAAAAAAACACAATGTATGAAACAAAAGGATTGAAGAGTTGTGAATTGTGAAGCCAGAGGAATTAATGTTGGTACAAGTGGATGGAGAGGGAGAGCGGGAGGTAAAGGAGGATGGGGAAAGGGGGGTGGGGAGAATGGGATGGGGATGAGGAGGGGGTGGTGGGAGGAGGAGGTAGGAGGGGAGGAGGAGGTAGAAGGGAGGGGGAGGTATAGGAGAGGGGGATTGGGAGGGGGATAGTAAGGGCATGGGTAGGAGGCAGGGGGGGGGGGGGTAGAGAGGGGGAGGGGGGATAGGGGTAGCTGGATGGGGGGGGGGAGAAATTTGTGGGAGGAGGGTGAGGGGAGAAATTGGATAATTAAATTAAACTTTTATGCTGTTCAGGACCCAATACATTTTCCACTTTCAAATTTCACTTCATTTCCTTTCTCGATGTTCTGCCCTGCGAAATCCAATCCTGATTGTAATGAAACTACACAAATGACCATGTAGCTTGCACTCTACTAATTTCTTGACCCTGAACATCGCTTTGCCTCCATGGATGCTGCTTGATCTGCTGAGATCTGTCAGCAGTTTGATTGTTGCACTTTATTTCATTGTATTTAGTTTGGAGATACAACGTGGAAACGGATCCTTCGATCCACCGAGTCCCTGCTGACGAGCGATCCCATTACACTAGCATTATCCCACACATTAGAGACAATTTATACCGAAGCCAAATTAACCTTCAAATCTGTATGCCTTTGGTGTACTGGGGGGAAACTGAAGCACCTGAGGAAACTCAATGTGGTCACGGGGAGAGCGTAGAAACTCCATACAGAGAACACCCGTAGTCAGGATTGAACCCTGGTTTTTGGCGCTGTAAAGCAGCAACTCTACTGCTGCGCCTCTGTGCCACCCTAAATTCTTTGTTTCTCAGTTGTTAAGGAGACTGGCTGATGGACACATTGTATACTGAGCTTCCACATGTTCCATTACCCTCATCGCTCCTTTATCACTTTGTAATTGCTGCATTTTGCCGGATGCAGGACAAAATATTCCAATGCTGGTGAGGAAGAAGATTAACTAGTGCATAGGAGAAGTATACAGTGAGACATTCTTTAGGCTTTCACTTTACTTTAGAGATACAGTGAGGAAACAGGCCCTTCGGCCCACCAGGTCCATGCCGACCAGCGATCACCCTGTAAACTGACACTACCCGACACTCTAGGGATAATTGACTATTTTACCGCAGCCAGGGCCGGCTTTAGGAGTTACGGGGCCCAATTGGGAACAATTTTGGTGAGCCCCAGGGTCTCAGCCAAGGTCTGTAGATTCGTAGAAATATAATTAAAGTCTATTATAGACTTTATACCTCTTTGGTAGAATGGAAAGTAATCAAAATGTGCACTTAAAGTGTTTGCGACTTAATGGACCAAACAAATCTAAGCTACATCTATCTATATTACTAAATCTCTGATTTTGACCGCTTTTGGCCCACTGTGCTATGATTTCCGACAGAACGCCGCCAACTACGGCCGTGATTTTTGGCCACCTCGCTCAGAGCCCATCTCCGCCTTATAGGTGCAGAGGATTTTTCCCATCGATGAAAAATCAGAGATATTAATGTTTTTTAAAAATTCATCATTCCCTCTTCTGCCCCTGCTGGAGGGAGGGGGAGGGACTATAAAACCAGGAAGTGGTGTGCCTCACTTAGTCTCTGCAAGATGGATGATGCCAAGGGTCACGTCTCTCTGAATAACACTGAACAAATGTCTACACAACTGTGTACCCTTAATGTGGTTTGAAAATGAAAATATGGGTTGTTTGAAGTAAAAAGGCACTGCCTGCAAATGGTTGTTTTGGGTGCTTTGGCTTGAAGTTGAAAGGCACTATTTACTCTAAATGGTGGCTTGGGTGCTTTGGTGTAAAGTTAAAAGGCACTACTTACTGCAAATAGTGGCCTGGGAGCTTTGGCTTGAAGTTGAAAGGCACTACTTACTGCAAATGGCGGCTTGGGTGTATTGGCTTGAAGTTGAAAGTCACTAATTACTGCAAATGGTGGTGGGTGATTTGGCTTGAAGTTGAAAGGCACTACTTACTGCAAATGGTGGCATGTAGTTGAAAGGCACTAACTGCAAATGGTGGCGGGTGCTTTGGCTTGAGGTTGAAAGGCACAACTTACTGCAAATGATGGCTTGGGTGATTTGGCTTGATGTTGAAAGGCACTACTTACTGCAAATGGTAGCTTGGGAGCTTTGGCTTGAAGTTGAAAGGCACTACTTATTGCAAATGGTAGCGGGTGATTTGCTTGAAGTTGAAAGGCACTACTTACTGCAAATGGTGGCTTGGGTAATTTGGCTTTGAGGTCGAAAGGCACTACTTACTGCAAATGGTGGCTTGGTTGCTTTGGCTTGAAGTTGAATTGCACTATTTACTGCAAATGGTTGCTTGGGAGCTTTGGTTTAAAGTTGAAAGGCACTACTTACTGCAAAAAGCATCACCATTCTCTCTGCTACACCTGCTGGAGAGAGGGGGAGGGACTATAAACCCAGGAAGTGATGTGCCCACAGTCTCTGCAAAATGCATGAAGCCAAGGGTCACATCTCTCTGTGCTCTGAAAAACACTGAACAAATGTCTACACAACTGCGAGTACCCTTAATGTGGTTTCAAAATCTAAATATGGTTTGTTTGAAGTAAAAAGGCACTGCCTGCAAATGGTTGTTTGGGTGCTTTGGCTTGAAGTTGAAAGGCATTACTTACTGCAAATGGTGTCTTGGGAGCTTTGGTTTAAAGTTGAAAGGCACTGCTTACTGCAAATGGTATCTTGGGAGCTTTGGCTTGAAGTGGAAAGGCACTACTTACTGCAAATGGTAGCTTGGGTGATTTGGCTTGAAGTTGAAAGGCACTACTTACTGCAAATGGTGGTTTGGGTACTTTGGCTTGAAGTTAAAAGGCACTACTGCAAATGCACTTACTTCCTGATTGCACTGTATATTGATTTAAGATAAAATGCTACCACTTACGGCTGTGATTTTTGGCCATCTTACTCAGTCCCCCCTCTGCTGAGCAGGTGCAGATAATTCCTCCCATCAATGAAAAATAAAAATGTTATTAGTGTTTAAAAAATGTTGAGAATCTCTCCTGTCAATCACGCCCTGAAAGCCACTTTCCGGTGGAAGGGGTTATAAAACCCAGAAGTGTGGGTGTGGCTCAGTCTCTGCATGATGGGGGAGGGAGAGGTCATGACTGTGAGCTGTGAATCAACTGAACACACTGAATGTCTACTGAACTGTGAGTTTGGTGTTTTGTGTGGTTTTACGGTGGTTTCACCCTGCATGAAATGGTATGAAACTGCACTTGAATTTGGTGGCCTTGCACCCTGCTGAAAGTGGTATGAAACTGCACTTGAACTCGGTGGCCATGGATCCAGCTTGAAGTGGTATGAAATTGCACTTGAATTTGGTGGCCTTGCACCCTGCTTGAAGTGGTTGGAAACTGCACTTGAATTTGGTGGCCTTGCACCCTGCTCATAGTGGTAAGAAACTGCACTTGAATTTGGTGGCCTTGCACCCTGTTTGAAATGGTAGGAACATGGATTTGAATTTGGTGGCCTTGCACCCTGCTTGAAATGGAATTTCAAGGAATAGTTATGAGTCAACTGCCAGCCCACCAGCTGTGAGTTAACTGCCTGCAGATCAGGCTTGAGGGACTGAGCTGCCACCCCAAGAACCCATACCAGCACTGCAGAAAGCCTCCCCACTGGCCACCAATATTGGAATTGGTGGAGAGGTGGAATATTGCGTCGGGGGACCAGCCCTCCTGTGAACATGGGACCCAACGAGTCCTACTTGGTCTAGTTTTAATATAAAATTGCATACATGTAAGCCTACAAGTAACAAACAAAATGTGTAGATCACCTCTGAAAAGTACATAGTTACAATACCGCTTGTTTTAGTGACTGTGAAATGCTAAAAACAAAAGTAATGTGATTAAATAGATCCTGGAAAACCAATAACCATTGGTGAAAAACCAATCCAGGCAATAAAATTTGGACCAGCCCCATGCTACCCTTTGGGCTTCTACCCCATCCTAACTTAGTTGTGTGTGTTAGTTGTCTGTGTGTGTGTGTTAGTTGTCTGTGTGATGATGTGTATGTTAGTTGTCTGTGTTATGTGTGTGTGGGAGGGAAGGAGTGAAGGAGAGAAAGAAGTGATGGAGCGAATGAGAGAAGGGAAAAGAGAGACGAAGGAGGGAGGGAGAGAAGGAGAGAAGGGAGGGAGAGGGCTGGCAGCGGGAGCGGATGCCGGGGTCCCGGCGGACGGGTGTGAGCAGAGGCCGAGGTTTGTAAACGTTGCTCCAACCCCCAGCCCGGCCCTCCGTGTATTGTTCACCGCGTCTCCCCGGGTAGAGAGAGGGGTGGAGCATGAAGCACAACGACTGGAGAGGCGGGAGCGCTGCCGTGAGTGAACGACCCACCTTCCCCTCTCCCCCTTCTCCATTCCCCCTCACACCCCCCTCCCCATCTACCCCTTTCTTCCATATCCACCCCTCTACTCTCTCTCCGCCCCTCTCTCTCCTCCCTCCACCCGGGGTAGATCTACCCGAGCCAAGAGTAGATTACTCTGGCGCGGGGGACCCCATACTAGCGAGGTCCAATTGGGAACAATCGATCCAATCGGCTTATGGCCGGCCCTGACCACAGCCATTTAACTTATAAGCCTGTATGTCTTTGGAGTGTGGGAAGAAACCAGAGGAAACGTACGCAGTCATAGGGAGAACGTACAAACCCCGTGCAGACAGCACCTGCAATCAGGATCAAACCCAGTTCTCTGTCGCTGTATGGCAGCAACTCTACCACTGTGCCACCTGCTATCTGCATGATATGGTCCACGGTATCTTATAGTAAACTGAGAAGCTTTCTGTGGAAATCAATATGAGAGGGTTAATGCACACAGGATTAGCTTGGTAATTAAACAGCAGTAATCTTACTTTGACATACAGATAGTTATCGAGGATGCAGCATCTAATTAATTGTGTTGATTGACCTCGGTTAGTTACACAGTAAATTGAGCAAGAAGGAAGTGGAATAGAGAAGATTAAATGAGAACAATGTTGGCTTCAGTCTTGACCTTTATTCAAATTACAAGGCAGGTGATCTCTTACTCGAGAAAAAAACAGTTGTGGAAAGTAGCATTTTTCCTTTAACAGGTCAAAGATTTTACAGCATCAGAAAAATAGGAAACCATTGATCTTTTTCACTGAGTTGTTAAATCAACCAATATTTATTTTTGTGGTTTAATGAAAAGTACAGAGAATAACCTGTAATAAATGTAACGTTTATTAATCACTTGTGTGCTCAAAAACATAATTTTTCAAATGTTATTTTTACATTTGCTTTTTGTTTACATTTATAAACCAGACACTCGTAAAAATTGACTTGAGCCAAAGGAACAAACAATGACCCTGGGGAGTATTTCAATATTCCCTGCTAGGTTAGAGAGCAGTTTTCTGTCACAAATTACCATGTAGCTTGCACTCCACTAATTCTGGACTTGCCTGTCATATTTGGCCTCCATTCGGAGCAGTATTGGAAATAGCAGCAGTTTTCAACCGAGGGTAAAATGTGCTGTGAAACTCCAGTTTAACTATCTCTTGTAGTTTTGCCAAGCCCAACTCAAACCTTATTCAGTTTCATTTAGTTACGTTTAGAGACACAGCGCAGAAACAGGCCCTTCGGCCCACGGAGTCCGTGCCGACAAGCTATTCCCCCACACTAACACTATTCTAAACACACTAGGGTCATTTTGCAATTTTACTAAGCCAAATAACCCACAAACATGTTTTTCTTTGGAGTGTGGGAGGAAACTGGAGCACCCGGGGAAAACATACACAGGTCACGGGGAGAGCGTTCAAACTCCATACAGACAGCACCCGTAGTCTGTATTGAACCCGGGTCTCTGGCGCTGTAAGGCAGTGCTCCACCGCTGCATGCCACCCAAAACATGGGCCTTGACCCCGTTTCTGCTTTGTTACTTAAAAAAAAATATATAGGTAAAGCTCACAGTTTTATGCTTCCGTTGGTGCAGCTGGGACTGTTGTTAAACCACTATATTCATCAAATTTCACAGCAGAGTGTAAATTAAGATCTCAGACATCAAAGCAAATAAACGAGTGCAGGTGCATTTGAAATTTCTTCCAAGTTTCTGTCAGTTGAAGTCATCTCAGATTCTGTATCGTTTTTCTTAGGTGATGCTGGTGTTTTTTTCCAATTTTAATTAACTATCCCATAACAGCCTCCTTCCCCATCCCCTCTCTCCCCCAAGTGCCCCCCCTTTCCTTTCCTTCCTCTCCACCCACCCCCTTTCTTTCACATCCTAATCTCCTCTAACCCCTTCCACCCCTGCCTAAATCCCGGCTGACCTTGTACCTGTTTCCCCCCCCTCCCTCTCAACGCACTGGTTACAATGGATACACAATTCACAACTTTTCTATCCCCGAGGTTCACAATTCACAACACTTTATCCTCTCGGGGCCCACACCTGTCTCCTCATCTCTGGCCTTCATCCAACAATTTGTCTATCAAATAATTAATCACCTTTTACAAGCCATGTGCAGTCCTGCCCCTCCTCGCTTCCATCTTTCTGGATAATAAATCGATACTAATAGCAAGAATAACCTCAGATTGTCTAATCTAACCTCGTAATTGAAATTGCTCATCACTGGAATAATTTCAGCAAATAACACCTCAACACCACAGATAGACACAAAGCTGGAGTAACTCAGCGGGACAGGCAGCATCTCTGGAGAGAAGGGATGAGTGATGTTTCAGGCTTGTCTGAGGTAAGATTTGCTTGATAGCAGGGAGTTATTCCTGCTTTTTGTGTCTATCTGTGGTGTTGAGGTGTTATTTGCCGAAATTATTCTAGTGATGAGCGATTTCAATTATGAGTTTAGATTAGAGAATCCAAGGGTATTAGTATCGGTTTATTATCTTCACATGCACTGAGAAACAATGAAAAACTTTGTTTGCATGCTATCGTCAAATCATACTACACAAGTGTATTCAAGCTTTACACAACTACACCAGGTTATCCAAGGAAAAAAAATACCAGAATGCAGAATGCAGTCTTTCAGCATTTGAGCAACAGAGAAAGTGCAGATTAAAAACAAGTGCAGAATCTGTAGTGAGGTAAGGTGGGAGACTACACCCTTGCTTATGGCAGACGTCGCCCATTCCTTCTCTCCAGAGATGCTGCCTGTCCCCCGGAGTTACTCCAGCTTTTTGTGTCTATCTTCGGTTTAAACCAGCATCGAGTTCCTTCCTACACCTCAACACCACATACCGTTCAAGTCCATCCAGTTTTCAGAGGAGCTAGTTATTTTCTTATATCCTTGCAACTTATTCTCCCTTACATGTCCACGTCAACTCTCCTATGATTCTTTTGCCATTAATCTACACTAGCAGATTAATCAACCAGCACCTTCATTGAATATATATCATCCAAGGTTTCAGCAGTGGCAAGGTTGAGACAGAGTTGAGAAAGGCAATCAAAGAGAAAATAGGGAAAAGTATAAAAGAACTTCAAAAATGTTTCAGTTAAAATCTCACTGTTAGATTCATGAAAATCTACGCCGATAGCACTCTGTCCATGATTCCTGTGTTATTGTCATTCATTTAACTTTTGTTGCTCCGTAGAGACTAAATGGATACTTCAATGCAGCTCAGTAATCATGGGAAGATTGGAAATCAAACCTATACCTACACCAAGTATCCTCAGGTCAGATTACTGCCCTTGCCTGCTCCCAATAGGTTTATCCGAATAGGTGGTTACATCAGACTGAGAATATGATTGAAATTCTATTGCAGTCTGATGCCATGCCACAGGAATCTTAATAATTTGGACCAGAAATCAAGCTGTTTCATTTTAACTATTCTCCATTAATATTTTCAGTGATTGGTGAAGAGTTAAAAACCAGTCCTTTCGATTTCTGACCCAATGAATATAAAGACCCAGCTGTATAAATAGTTTCCATAAAGTAATGTAATATGTTAAAAAAAAAAAAAGGCAGTGAAGACTATAGGAAAAAAAATCCACAGGATTTTCCATTGAGATCGGCCATTGTTTCTTACAATAGGCTTGGAAGAATTTTCCTCCAGATTATCCTATATTGTGCAGTCCCCCATCTTGCAATCCTGATCTTGAATTCTAGGGCATGGCAAGATTTGTATAAGATACGAGACCAAGTGGGACCCGTTGTGTCCTGTCACCTCAACGCGCTGAGGCGACAGGACAGGGGGGAGGGAGGGCGGCCTGCGGAGTCGCACACACACAAAGTACCACACTGACCACACACACTAAGAAGGAGAGAGAGAGAGGAGGGGGGGGGGGGGGGAGGGGGAAGGGGGAGAGATGGAATGGGGACAGAGGGGAGGGGAGAGAGACCAAGCTGAGGCGTGAGAGGGCGAGCGGGTGTCGACCAATGGAGCGCCGGTTGGGCCGAAGCAGTCTTCAGCGAGGGGAAGGGGGGGGGCGGCGGCAGCTCGCGGGGGGGGGCAACTCGCGAGAGGGGCGGCAGCTCATGCAGGGAGGGGCATCTCACGACGAGGGGGGGGGGGCGGCAGATTGCAGAGCCATTGTGACGTCATCAGCCAAAGCAGCTGGGTTTTTATTTTCAAAGACATTTCAGATTCTTGAACATTTTTATTAATAACTGAAGAAATAATGCACAAAATTTTCAGCTAAGCCGGTTTTATACTCCAGGAGGTAAATCTCTATCGGAATATGTAAAAATGTAAAAATGTTCCTGTTAGCGCATCATTTCTTCTAGTAGATGTGAATACACACACCCACACACACACACACACACACACACACACACACACACACACACACACACACACACACACACACACACACACACACACACACACACACACACACACACACACACACACACACACACACACACCCACATCCAAGATCAGAATTTTATAGTTATACTAGACCAAGTGAGACCCAATGGGTCCCGTCCCCTCAACACGAGGTTGTGGGGGGTGGGGGCGGCGTGCGACGTCACACACACACTAACTACCCCCCCACATACACACTAACCGCACCCTACACACACACACACACTAACCACCCCCATTGATATTATATTAATATTATTCATTCACTCCTTTTACCCCATCCCCCGCCCTTTCCACATGCATAGCCCCCAAATCGCAGGCATGGCTAGAGAGGGAGGGGGGTAGAGAGAGAGGGACACAAAGGCACAGAGTGAGACAGAGTCACAGAGAAAGACACAGAGGCATAGGGAAGGACACTGGGGCACAGAGAGGGACACTGGGGCACAGGAAGGGACACATGGGGCACGGAGGGACGAAATGGTGGGGAGTGAGGAGGGTGGGAGGGAGCATGAGCAGGGCAGAGAGGGTGCAGGGGGGGAGAGGAGGGGGTAGATATTGAGGGGTTGGTGGGGTCGCAGAGGTGAGGGCTGGTTTAATAGCAAGAAATAAAGCTCGAAATTTTAATGTAATCCGATTTTTGACTTCACTGGATAAATCTCCAGAGGAATATGTAAAAATGTTATCCTCAGGGCAACGTTTTTTCGAGCATTATGACCACACACACATGCACGCACACACAGCAAAATTTTATGTATAGAGATAAGGATAAGGATGTAGTCCTGGACCAAGCCTACTACCAGGGTTCTCCACACCTCTACCGACCTGCAGAGGTGGCATCTCACCTGGTCTCTTAATTTTGGAGAGAGCTAGTAAGGCCGCAGTGGTGAGTTGGACTCCGGCAATGTGGTGCATTTGTCCCGGAAATCCCTGATAGGCCTGAACAGAAGGCAAAGCTTCAACATTGCACAAGTTAGAATCTAAAAACATTTACAATATAAAAAACAAGGATGTAATCCTGAGGCATAATAAGACACTGGTCAGACTGCATTTTAAGTATTGTGAGCCCCATAACTGAGGAGAGATGTGCTGGCGTTAGAGAGGCTCCAGAGGAGATTTATGAAAATGATCCTGGGGATGATTGGGTTTACATACGATGAGGATAAGGGGGGACATCATAGAAACTTACAGAATAGAGAAAGGTTTCGATAGAGTGGATGTGGAGAGGATGTTTCTACTAGTGGGAGAATCTAGGACCAGGGGGCACAGCCTCAGAATAAAAAGACATCCCTTTAAAAGGAGATGGGGAGGAATTTATTTTGTCAGAATGTGGTGAATCTGTTGAACTAATTGCCATAGACGGCTGTGGAGGCAAGTCGTTGGGTATTTTTTAAGTAGAGATTAGCATGTTCTTGATTAGCAAGGGTGTCAAAGGTTATGGGGATAAGGCAGGAGAATGGTGTTGAGATGATCGAGAGATCAGCCATGATGGAATGGTGGAATAGTCTCAAAGGGCTGAAAGGCCTAAATCTGCTTGTGTGACTTATGAACATTTGAATATTTTATTCTAATGTTTAAAAGAAATTGCTGATATTTTCACATAATAAAATAAATACATTAAAACTACATAAACACATATAAATTAAAAATAAATTACATTAAATATATTGATCTCACTCGACATGCTAAGATACACCATGCAAATGATTGGGGTCTTGGATCAGATGAGTGGGGACTTGGCAAAGGATCGTGTGGGCAGTCTAGCCAGTGGAATATAGATGACAAATCTGTTGAATTGCAAAATTCAGTAAGTCCTGGCTGCTCCATGTAAGTCCACAGCTTTTGTGCAAATGACTGAATGCTAGTGGTTCCCTCCGGAACTGTTATTTGCAGCCAGTGTGATTCAGTCCACAGCTTTTATTTGCTTCTGTGGGGATCACGGTCATTGCTGGTTCTCATTGTCCATTACCAGTGCCACTTCAGAAGGTGGTGACGGGCCTGTTGCTTGAACTGTTACAGTCCATGTGGTGAAGGTTTCACCACAATGCTTTTCAGTTGGGAGTTCCTGGAGCTCATTCAATGGCAAGAGGGGAATAGCCAAATAGAACAATATCTACCTTGGAGAGGAAGCTATACGTGTTGGTTTTGAAGGTGTTTTCATCAGACACTTCAATGAGTTGCAGGTTACATTGTACAAACTGCAGCAACTGTATAGTTATCCAACTAAACAATCTAAGAACTGGCTTGATCGCACTGTGGACTTTCAGCTTTAGTTGTTTTAGTTTGGAGATACAGTGCAGAAACAGGCCCTTCAGCCCATCGAGTCCCCGCCGACCAGCAATCCTCACACACGTACACTATCCTGCACACTAGGGACAATTTTTAACAAATTTTACCAAAGCCAATTAACCTACAAACCTGTACATCTTTGGAGTGCGGGAGGAAACCAGAGCACCCGGGGAAAACCCACAGAGTCATGGAGAGAACGCAAACATTCCATATGGACAGCACCTGTAGTCAGGATCAAATCTGGGTCTCTAGCGCTGTAAAGGGCCTGTCCCGCTTTCACAACTTAATCCACGACCTCTGCCAAGTTTGCCCTTGACTCGTACTGGCAGCATGGTCGTCACAAGGACGTAGGAGGTCGTAGGTAGGTCATAGTAGGCCGGAATGCTAGTCGTAGGTACTCGTGGCATCAAGGAGGTCGGGTCGTTTTTTCTAGACTGACGAAAAATGTCCACGAGTAAAAAAGGTGGTGAATTAGGTCGTGAAAGTGGAACAGGCCCTTAAGGCAGCAAGTCTACCGCTGCACCACCATGCTGCCTTTTTGATTTTGTCTTTGCACCACATTGTTTGTTTTAATATATTGAAATTATTTTTGTTGTTTATTCTGGTAACTACTGAGTTCTATGTTCACATATATGTTGTGCTGCTGCAAGTAAGAATTTCAATGTTCCATTCTGTAACTTTGCCCATGTACTGTATCTCTGATCAATTATTCACAATGCCCAGAATCCCAACTGTGACGAAAAAAAATGTTTTATATTGTGTATAATTAATCAGGGATACGTGGGCCAGGTAGCCAGTTTGTAGCCGTCACATCAAATGCCAAGAGTCAATGTTTTATTGTCATAACAGAACAATGACATTTTTACTTGCAGCAACACAACAGTTATGTAATTTAACGGTGGATATTTAGACTGGTGAATCAAAAGCTCTATTTGCTGAATATCTTCAGTATTGTTATAGCTGCACATTTACAGGCAAATGGGGAATACTTGGGGCAGCAGAGTGGCACAGCTGGCAGAGCTGCTGCCACACAGCCCCAGAGACCCGGGTTTGATTCTGACATCAGGTGTTGATAGCGTGAAGTTTGCACGTTCTCCCTACGAGCGCATGGGTTTCTTCGGGCTGCTCCGTTTTCCTCTCGCATCCCAAAGACGCGCAGATTTGTAGGTTAATTGGCCTTTGTAAATTGCCCCTGGTGTGTTGGGAGTGGATTGGAAAGTGGGATAATGTCGAGCTAGTGTGAGCAGGGTGTTCAATGGTTGGTGTGGACTGAAGGGTACGTTTCCATGCTGTATCTCCAAACTAAACTTCCTCACATGACCGATGCCAACAAGAGATTTTGCAAAGAATGAAAGTGACATAGCTGCAAAGTATTTTTTATAATTTCAGAAATATACTTCATTAATGATATATGCAGATTAAATACAATCAGTACCTGTTTTTCACTACATTCATTGTACGGTCAATTCAATACACTCTCCTAGAATGAATCAGTGTCCATATGTCTCCTTCTAAAACAGTCTACACGTGAAGTGCTTTAGAGTCTGCTCCTTAGTGTCCAGTGGTGGCTGGACCCTAGATATGCAGACTATGGAATATCCAACCTCTCCACAACTATATTCATCACTGTATGTTGATGATGGGATCTAGATAATGGTAATATTACTGAACGTCAAGGACTCAACGTTTGTGACATATGAATGTGATTTTTTTTCTCTCTTGTCACATGATGCCCCGTTATTACTTATCAGCCCGAGCTTGGAATTCATCTCCATCTTATTGTTGGTAGATATTGACTAATTTGTTACCTGAGAAATCACAAAATATTTAAGGAGTAGAAACAAAGGTCTGCAGATGCTGGTTTATACCAAAGATAGACACAATGTGCTGCAGTAACTCAACGGGTCAGGTATCATCTCTGGAGAAAAAGAATGAGCGATGTTTCAGGTCGGGATCATTCTTCAGTCCCGACCCGAAACGTCACCCATCCTTTTTCTCCAAAGATGCTGCTTGACCCACTGAATTATTTAAGAAGTATATGAATGGTGCAGTGGTGCAGCCGGTGGAGCTGCTGCCTCACAGCACCAGAGACATGGGTTCGATCCTGACTTTGTGTGGAGTTTTCACCTTCTCCCTGTGATTGCATGCGAAGGTGCTCCAGTTTCCTCCCACATCCAAAGTCGCGCAGATGTGTACATTAATTGGCCTCTGTAAAAATTGCTCCCCCCCCCCCCCCCCCCCCCCAGTGTGTAGGAAGAGCATGAGCAAATGGTCGGCATGGGCTCAGTGGGCTGAAGGACCCATTTCCATGCGATATTTTTCAATCGATTCAATCAATCAGCAGTATTTACAAGATTGTATTGTAATTAATTTATTAGCCAAGTATGTAAAAACATACAAGGAATTTGATTTGCCATACACTCATATCAAAAAAGCAACAAGACACAACTACATCAAAATTAACATAAACATCCACCACAGCGCACTGTGATGGAAGGCAATAACGTATTATTTTCTTCCCTCTTTTTCGCCCACGGTCGGGGCAGTTGAACTATCCACAGTCGGGGAGATCGAAGCTCCCGCAGCCGACGATCGAAGATAATTTGAAATAGAAACAAGGAACTGCAGATGCTGGTTTGCAAAAGAAAACACAGAGTGCTGGTGTAGCTCAGTGGGTCATGCAGCTTCTTATGAGAACCTGGATAGGCGATGCTTTGTGCCGGTACCCTTCTTTAGACTTTACATTGTGCTGTTCTTGTTATTGTGGAATAGCAAGCATTCGTTAAATAAAGTCACTGGAAATATTAGGGTTGTTCTTAATGCAGAACAAAAATCAGGAGGATATTTGATTGGGATGTTCAAAATTATAAATAATGTTGAATGAAATATTGTGAAATGTGTTTCTAGTGGCTGCAGATAGAGTCGGTAACCAGAGAGTCTGAGACGTAAGGGGATTATCACAGGAGCCAGGGACAACATGAGTAGATGTTGTTTTCGGTCAGGGAGTTGTGTTCTGGAATGCACTGTCTGAAAGACTGCCTCGTTGTAACATTCAGAAGATAAAATATACGGGTCTGAGGCAAAAGGAAAGGGAATAGTATTTAATTTGTTAGTCCATTAGTTCCTACTCTCAGGCAGTTGGTGCATTCTGAACTTTTGTAACAAACAATTTAGCAGGCAGGCTGCAAGTCAAAGAATTGCCAAGCTACCTTGGCCACTAGCGTGACTGTATTGCAGTAGAAAATGAAGTTGAAAATAATTGTAACAGCTTGTTCTTATTAAGAATGTGGTGCCATAGAAATGACTAAGAAAAATGCATACATAGCAGACTTGTATAAGTTAGCAGATGTAGACTACATTTATTACAAAAGTCATTAGATTTAGATTAACATGAAGCAGTCTAGAAGGGTACTTGTTAAACCTTAAAATTTGCAAAATTAGATACAATTATGGAAAGCCCGAGGTCACTCAGCTCATGAAAGTTTACGTTGGTGAGTTTTTTTTCTACAAAACATTTGGCTTGAAGTTCCATTGCATGCAAGTGGATGATGTGTTCTCACTGCCCTTTGCTTCCCTTTTGTCCATCTCTACAGCTCCTCCCCTCTTGCCGGCTTGCATTATTCATCATCCCACTCTGCCTTTCAAAGTTTCTCCCCACTTTTGATGTGGTTTCTTAACATAAAGGAAGAAGAAAGATGGGGAGGGGAGGGGAAGAATGCAGTGTAAGAGCGAGAGACTCAGAGAGACAGAGAGACACAGAGAGACAGAGAGAGAGAGAGAGAGAGAGAGAGACAGAGAGAGAGAGACAGAGAGAGAGAGACACAGAGAGAGAGAGAGAGAGAGACACAGAGAGAGAGACACAGAGAGAGAGAGAGAGAGACAGAGAGAGACACAGAGAGAGACACACAGAGAGACACACACACACACAGTCAGAGAGAGTGAGAGATGCAGAGAGAGACACAGAGAGAGACAGGGAGAGAGATAGAGAGAGAGAGGGGGCAGAGAGATCTGAGAGAGAAAGATCTGAGAGAGAAAGGGAAAAAGATTTGAGAGAAATATAGAGAGACAGATGGAGAAAGATCTCAGAGAGAGTATATCAGAGGGTGGGAGAAAGATTTGAGAGAGAGAAAAAGATTTGGGAGAGGGAGAAAAAGAGGGAGAGGGTGGGAGGGAGAAAAGGGAAGAGATTTAGGAAACTGGAGAGAGAGACAGAGACAGAAGAAACAAAGATGAAGAAGGGTCTCGACCCAAAAATGTCATCCATTCCTTCTCCCAGAGATGCTACCTGTCCCGCCGAGTTACTCCAGCTTTTTGTGTCTATCTTCGGTTTAAACCAGCATCTGCAGTTTCTTCCTACAATCGTGGCTGATCTATCTCACCCTCCTAACCCCGTTCTCCTGCCTTCTCCCCATAACCCCTGACACCCGTACTAATCAAGATTTTATCTATCTCTGCCTTAAAAATATCTATTGACTTGGCCTCCACAGCCTTCTGTGGCAATGAATGAGTCTGGTGGTGCACACTTTCACGCTTCTGTATCTCCTGCCTGACAGCAGTGGGAGAAGAAGGAATGACTGGGGGAAATCATGCCAACTTCCAACGCCTATGTTGGGGCATTGAGCCAGGCTCACACGGAATGTCCCAAATAAATATACTTTCCTTTTATATGCAAGTGGCATGATTTAATTTATAATTGTGGTTTAGAATGTTAATGTTAGAATGTTAATTTTATTCACTTCAAAAGGCAAATAATCAACAAAACATTTAAATATTTAAATACCTTTTGTAAAATCTACATGCTTTAAAAAATATATCACACTTTCGGTCGACCAATAGATCTCCATGCACATCATGTTTCTCTAAGGCATAAATTACTATAATAATGATATTGTGGCTAATCACTTTAAATCCCCACCATAACTTCTGCATAATTCCAGAGAATGACCAGGTCTACACCAATGTTTTGACTATATCAGAAATGAAATAATATAATCAACAGTTGGTTAAACATTACGAAGCTTGTTATTTTAATGGATGGAAAATATTTGGAGCCTGAGCTCGAATTCTCAATCCCGCATCGTATAAGAGCATTAAATTATAAAATAGCCACCACAGTTTAATATGATGTAGTCTGGCAGTCATCGCACCCAATGTAGGCATTTCCTAATGGTTTAGAGGATTAATGTGTGGTCTGGTACTCTACAAACCATAGGCATTTAATTTGAACCCAAGTGTATGGACTGATTCAGCGCGTCTTGGAATATTAGCATTGAATTTAGAGTTTAAAGTTTAGAGAGTTACAGCATGAAAACAGGCCCATCAGCCCACTGAGCCCATGCCGACCTGCGATTACAGTGGACTACTTTTATCCCACACAAACAGGAGCCAACTAACCTATAAACTTGCACACCTTTGGAATGTGGGAGGAAACCGAAGCTCCTGGAGCCAACCCACGAGGTCACAGGGAGAACGTATAAATTGCATATGGACAGCACCGTAGTTAGGATCAAACCAGGGTCTCTGGCGATGTAAGGCAGCAACTCTACCGCTTTGCCGCCATAAGCATTCATTGCTTGAATGAGAAAGGAAATGAAGAGGAATTACACTTTTCTATTGGGCTTTAGCATTAGGAATATAAACACTAGTTTCCAGCAGGCATGTTAGTCTTCTCCATCCAAAACTGGAGAAGCATTCAATATCAAAGTAAAAAGTGAAAATGAAGGATCTCAGGCATGAAACAGGCTATTTCTCTTTCCACTGATGCTTCCTGACCTGCTGGATGTTTCTATTTTCCCTCAAGTCTGGTTTATTGTCATATGCACAAGTACGATGAACTCCAGGCACAATGAAGATCTTGCTTGCAGCAGCATCGTAGGCACATAGACTCAGATAAACACACAAAAACAAATTATACATACATTTTGTGTAAAAATTCTCAAAGGGAATGGGCAAGAAAACAAGACGTTAGTGGAAAAACATAATTAGGAAAAAAGGACTGCAGTTATTGGTTGATTAATGTCCAATGTCAGTATTGTAAGGCAAGAAAGGTGAGAAATATTAAACAGAATTTCTTGCCAGCTATCTGGGTCTTATTTGAACCTATGTTTTAAGGAATGTTCATGAAAGTAGAATAAGGCATGATTACAACACAAAGTTCTGGAGTAATTCAGTTAGTCAGGCAGCATCTGTGGAAGGGATGGATAGGCAATGGTATGGTTCGGGACTCTTCATTGCCTATCCTTTTCCTCCACGGATGCTGCCTGACCTGATGAGCACAACATTCCAGCATCAGCATTTCCTTGTGTCTCCATAAGCCACAATTATGGATACTAGTAATTAAAGGAAGTGGTCAAGATAGAATCAAAGTCATACAGCATGGAAACAGGCTCCTTGGTCTAACATGCCCCATTTACACCAGTCCCACCTGCCTGCACTTGGCCCATAACCCTGTATTAATGTACCTATCCAATTGTCTCTTAAATGTTATGATAGTACCTGCCTCAGCCACCTCCTCCGACAACTAGTTCCAGACACCCACCAACCTTAGTGTAAAATAAGTTAGCCCTCGGGCACCTATTACATCCCCCCCCCCCCCCCCCCCCCCCCCCCCACCCTTAAACCTATGTGCTATCATAGGATATCGTAAGGTTTGTTTCTTCATTCATTTTCTGGGGGTGGTTAGTATTGCTGGCAAAATCAAAGAATTATCAACCATTTTCATTTACACAGCAGAAGTCCCGTCTGAACCGCTGCAGTCATTGTGGAATTCTGGCCGTGTTATTTTACACTTAGTGTTATTCTCGTCCTGTAAGGGCAAGTTAACGCTGCAGAAACAAACTACTGTCGATGCTGGAAATCCAAAATACAAACAGAAAATGATGGAAATGCTCAGCAGGACAGATGGCGTCCCTGGTCAGAGAAACAGAGTCAATATTTAGGGTCACTGATCTCATCAGAACATTGATGAAAAGAGTGAACTATGCTGGTCTGGAACTGGAGTCACATGTGGGCCAAGTTAGGATGGTTTCCTTCCCTGTAGGACTGATTGTGTTTATACGACAATCTGCCAGTTTCATGAATAAATCGTTACAAGCTGGCCCAACCAACATCAACTATTCTTTCTCATTGTATAATGGAAAATTTCTCATAGCCATTAAACTTGTTATTTTACCATTTTCAGTCACAGCTTATTCCCTGTGCCTGTAAGATTTGTGAGATAAGGACTTTTTGAACTTGATTCACGTTGATTTATTTAAGTCTTTTGTTCTTCAGGTGCACAGGATTTTGGAGGTAATGTTTTTTTTACACACACAAGTGATTTCTGAAGTCAATTTTAATTGCAGTCTGGCGCAAAATGAAGAAAGCGTATGCATCACGTTTGTTACTTCTAGAAGGCGCAATGAAACGGTATTCTTTTTCTGGAACTCATTTCGGATAATGATGGTGGCCTCTGAGTCCAAGTTTGTGATAGAAAATTAAGATGTTTGCCACCTCATCACCTGGTTTCATTTCAGTTCTGGCTGACTGCCCTCCTTCAAGCATTTTCAAGCCAAACCTGCCTAAGCAAATCCTTGTTTCAGAAAAAGGTTGAGAAGCGAGTGTAACTTTAAAAATAAATTTACGCATCAAGGAGTGCAGATGCAATGAAAGCAAAAGAGTGAGTGAGGCAGGCGAACCTACGTGGCAAATGTATTTGCAACAAATGTCGCATATCCATCTGAATCAGTCTGTGGAAGGGTCTCGGCCTTAAACGTCGCCTATCCATTCCCTTCACAGATGCCGCCTGACCCGCTGAGTTACTCCAGCACTTTGCCCAAGATTCCAGCATCTGCAATTCCTCGTGACTTGCATATTTGTATTAACAGTTTACACACTGTGATATCCCTGGGCTGATTTTGACAGCCCTATTAAGTCAGGAGAGATTTGACCTTTATTTTATCTCCACCGGGTAATTTGCTGGGTGGGTAGGTGAAAGCAAGTGTGAACTATGGTAAAGCGTGGGAACACACTCGATGGACCTGTTTGACTTTTCATTTTTATACTTCACATAAATCAATTATAAATTGAATAGCAAATTCATCAACAAACCTCTTTACTCTAAGTGGTCAGAATGTGGGTTTTTCCTTAGGGCTTGGATGAGGCAATGCATATGGTTGTGTAGAGGTTGTGTTACTCAACTACTGGTCTGGAGACACAAGACTGAGTCCTACTCTGAAAGCTGGACAATTTAAGTTCAAGTTATTAAATACATTTGGAAGAAAGAAAAGTAGTGTCCTTTATAATAACTGAATCTCCATGATTGTTGTAAGAGGCACCTATTTGCACCACCTGATGAATCAGAGAACATAGGTTTAAGATGAGAGGGGAAAGGTTTAACTGGAGCCTGAGGGGTAACTTTTCACACAGTTATGTAGAACGAGCTGCCAGAGGAGGAAAACATTGAAGAACACAGTTGGGTCCATTGCAGGTCTGGGTGAGTAAGGCCCGGTCAGCCTGAAGAAGGGTCTCGACCCGAAACTTGATCAGTCTGAAGAAGGGTCTCGACCCGAAATGTCACCCATTTCTTCTCTCCAGAGATGCTGCCTGTCCCGCTGAATTACTCCAGCATTTTGTGTCTATCTTTGAGCTGCCAGAGGAAGAAGCTGGGGCAGGTATGATAACAATATATAAAATACATTTGACCAGGTACAAGGATGGGAAAGGTTTAGAGGGTCATGAGCCAAATACAGGCAGGTGAGTAATGTAGATGGGGCATCTTTGTCAGCATGGGGAAGTTTGGCCAAAGTGCTCTATAACTCACCTGCCTCCACTACTATCTCTAGCAAGTATGTATGATATGATTGGCCTGGATAAGAAGGAAAACAAATGTTTTCAATATATCTAGGTACAGGTGACCATAATAACTATTGGGGTGGCACCCCTAATAATGACTATTAGGGGTGTCACAGTGGCGCAGATTGCCAATTGTCTTCCAGCACCAGAGACCCAGGTTCGATCCTGACTACATATGCGGTCTGTACAGTGTTTGTACATTCACCGTCTGATCGCCTGGGTTTTCACCAAGTGCTCCGGTTTCCTACCACACTCGAAAGATCAGGTTGGTAGGTTAATTGGCTTTGGTAAAATTGTAAAATGTCTCTAATGTGTAGGATAGTGCTAGTGTACGACGTGATCGCTGGTCAGCGCAGATTCGGTGGGCCGTCGGGTTTGCATGCTGTATCTCTCTAAAGTCTAAAGTCCAAGTCAAAAAATAAAGAAGCCCTTTGATTCACTAAAATTGTCGTGCGAAGGAAACTTGCTATGCTCTGCCGGTGTGGTCAATATGTGGCTTAGGACCCACCAATTCAGTTCAATCTTGATTTCGCTCAGAACAGACACAGCAGGCCACTCAGTTCAGGAAGCAATTAGGCACGGATAATAAATAGTGGCCTAGCAGCAACACCTACCTCTTGTAAACAAACAAATAAGAATAAAGCATAAAAGCATCTGAGAGAATGCTGAAGTAAATGAAGAAGAAAGGAATAGTTGAAAGTTATATGTTGTAGACCGTTCGACTTCAAAGTGAATCTCTAAGGTGTAAATATTTCTGTTAGCTGAATAAAATTCCGTTTTAGTTCCAGCAATGCTTCAAGTCGTGCAGGAAATATGTAGCTGAACCATACATGCCACAAGTTCTGAGGTTTATATTCCCTGCATGTGGTGAGTGAGGTGACCCGTGTTGGGAGTTATAGGGCATTAGCACTGGCAGCAACAGCACCAAGCTACAGAGGGGAGATGAAAATTCATCCTGGATCTCCTGCCTTAAGCGCTACTGGAAATTGCATATGTGTAAAGTTGAGGTTAAAGTTGAAGCAGAATCTCACTTTTCCAATAATGGTTAATGTGGCAGAATAGCCAAATGAATTTAATTGCTGAGTTAAACACAAAGTGTTGGAGGAACACAATAGGTCAGGCAGCATCTGCAAGGGAATGGACGGGTGGGGTTACAGATTGGAACCTTTCTTCAGACTTGACCCGACCAGGAACATTGCCTGTCCATTCCCTCCACACTGAGTATCCCTCCAGCACTTTGTGTTTCCAGTATCTGCAGTTCCTTGTGTCTCCATTTTAATTCTGAGTTCTTGTACAAAGGAAAAGAGTTCTTGTCTTTTCAATAGGATTGGAGCAATTGAGAAATAAAAGAACAAATTCTTGTATTGCAGATGCAAAACCTCTAAACATTTAGGCAACTTGAACTGCAATAGTAATATTGCCTATAGTCATAGTAAACATTTAATCTGGTGTCAAGGATGCCTTGCGCATTGGCAATTTGTCTCAAAACTCCTACAGGCCTGTAGACCGACACAATGCCCACAAACTTCCAAGGCATGCCAGATAAGATCTCTGAAGAGATCCGAAATGTTGCCTATTTCCTTCGCTCCATAGATGCTGCTACACCCGCTGAGTTTCTCTAGCATTTTTGTGTACCTTTGATTTTCGAGCATCTGCAGTTCCTTCTTAAACACAAGATCTCATGGTAATTAGATTCTTCTAGTACAGGCACCTTGTGTTTTACGTGCATTTGATTCATGCATCTTTGAAATAATGTGCTTGTTCCTTTAATACAAAAGATTGACATGCGCTGGTAATTTTGGAATAATGTGCTTACATTTACTGTTGACAGCGTAGCCACGTATATGTTTAATTTATGCATTTTTTAATTATGTCCCATTTTACGCGTTTTTACCCCCGCGTAAAATGCAAAGTGGCTGTACTATGATTTATTACATAATTCACATATTATCAGACTTCAAAATGGTCTCTCATAAGCTAAGGCTGTAGATATGATCTCCTAACCTACCTCGCTACAGCCATTGCATGTACTTTTATCTGCACTTTATTTGTGATGCTGTCACACTATATTCCGCACTTCCTTGTTTTTATCTTTGCACCACCTTCATAAGTTCATACGTTCTAGGAGCAGAATTAGACCATTCGCCCATCAAGTCTACTCTGCCATTCAATCATGATTGAATCTTTATCTTTCCTTCTCAACACCATTCTCTTGTCTTCTCTCCATAACCTTTACTACCCTTACTAATCAAGAACCTGTCAATCTCCACCTCAAAAATATCCATTGACTTCAACAGCCTTCTGTGTCAATGATTCACCACCGTCTGACTAAAGACATTCCTCTTCATCTCCTTGCTAAAGGTACGTCTTTTTATTCTGAGACTATGACCTCGGGTCCTAAACACTCCCACTAGTGGAAACATCCTCTCCACATCCACTCTATCCAGGCCTTTCACTATTCATTAAATTTCATTGAGGTGCCTCTCATCCTTTTAAACTCTAGTGCACATGGTCCCAGTGTCGTCAAGCGGTCATGATATCTTAACCCAATCATCCCTGGGATCATTCTCGTAAACCTCCTCTGGACCCTCTCCATCGCCAGCACATTGTTCCTCAGTTATGGGTCACAAAACTACTCGCAGCTTACACTACTACAAATGCGGCCTGACCAATGCCTTATAAAGTCTCAGCATTACATCCCTGTTTTTGTATTCTAGTCCTCTCGAAATAAATGCCACCATTGCATTCTTCTTCATTTCTACTGATTCGACTTGGAAATCAACTGTTTGACAGTCCTGCACCAGCACTCTCAAGTCCCTTTGCACCTCCAATTTCTGAAGTCCTACCCCATTTAGAAAATAGTCTAAGCCTTTATTCGTACTACCAGGAGAACACAAAAAATCAGCACAAATTCTTTGTACCTATCTTTGATATAAACCAGCATCTGCAGTTCTTTGTTTCTACTGTAATTCTTTTAGGTACAGTTTCATTTCTTTCCAATCACTCCTTTCTTTCTTCATTTACCTCCTCCATCTTTTACCTTCACTATGCTTTTGATCACCTTTCCTTCATGTTTCATTTACTTTATCCCCCTGGGCCAGTGATTCTAATTGAAGCAAACCCACTGCCCCAGCGGTTCTGATAAGATAGCTGAGTCTAAGTTGCTTTGGACCGCACCAGACACATCAACGGAGTCCCTCTTTCAATATGTAACAGGTCCAGTTATTGTGTTTAGATTGTCCACCTGTTGTCAATCACCACTATCCCTGCCTGTTGCCAACCAATCTTTAGTTTAGTCTCACAGTACAACTGCCAACTGAAGTCCCTCTCAATTTGTGAACCACCTGACAAAGTATTGCAATTTGTATGCTCGCTGCATACCTCGCACACACACAGTTACTCAACGATTTAAAAAATATATACCTTGGCAACATCTATCACAAAACGCGAGGTACGACCTTTAACAACTACCAGATGTGTCTGCTCACCATCTCTATCCAGAGACTTTCCGCACATACCAGCACGCCTTTCATCCACCCACTGTATATACTTTCCAATCTGATCAAATAATTTGTTTGTTTAAGAGGAAAGAAGTCTTCCTTTGTCTGTTGAGGTGCTTCTTCACATCTGAAATGTGTAATATGAAAAGAATGTGACCTTTACTGAATTTATTTTTGGCAGAATTAACAACATAGTTAAAAACTAAAGAGACTTCAATACTATTTTTGTTTTATCCCTTAATGACATTTAAAAATCTAATTCATAATTCAGAAGCACTCTGACTGCTTTTCATATGCATAGAAAAGTCACAAAGGTTTTAAACAGAAGAGATACAGAACGATTTAATTAAACTCTTGGTACTGCATGTGCTCTTCCAACAAGAAGGGTGAAGGCTTATTTCCAATGTGCACGGGATTCACAGAATACATGATTTCCTGAGTATCAGATTGTGGTATGTCTATATCAATATCTATATTACTAAAAGTCTGTTCTTGACTGGTTTTGACCTTCTATGCTGTGATTTCAGAGAGAACGCCGGCACCTACGGCCGTCATTTTTGGCCACCTCGCTCAGAGCCCCCCTCCGCCGTGTGTGTGCCGAGTATTTTTCCCGTCGAAGAAAAGTGACAGAGATATTAATGTTTTTACAAAATTCCCCATTCTCTCTGCTGCCCCCGCTGGAGGGAGGGGGAGCGACTATAAAACCAGGAAGTGGTGTGCCTCAATCTGTCTCTGCAAGTGGTGTGCCTCAATCAGTCTCTGCAAGTGGTGTGCCTCAATCAGAGTTCTGAATGACAATGAACAAATGTCTCCACAGCTGTGAGTACCCATAATGTGGTTTGAAAATGAAAATATGGTTAAGTTTGAGGAAAAAAGCACTGCCTGCAAATGGTTGTTTGGGGGGTTTGGGTAAAAAGGCACCCTCTCTCTCTCTCTCCCCTCCTCTCTCTCTCCCCACTTCTCTCTCTCCCTATCCCTCTCTCTCTCTCTCTTCTCTCTCTCTCCCCTCTCCCTCCCTCTCCCCCCCCCCCCCCCTCTCTCCCCTTTCCCCCCCCTCCCCCCCCCCCCCCCCCCCCCCTCCCTCATTTTCCTTCCACTTCACAATTATGTGCCACTTTGTGTTGGTCTATCACATAAAATCCCAATAAAATACATTTACATTTGTGGTTGTAACGTGACAAAATGTGGAAACGTTCAAGTGGTATGAATACTTTTGCAAGCCACTGTATATATACGCACAGGCAACATATATGTAAGTACACACGCACACACTATATATACTACTTTGAAATGTAAGTGTTGCAACACAGGAAACAGGGTGGAGAAGGTCCGTATTGACACAATGGGATGCTGAACAGGTACATGGATAGGCCAATTTCAGAGGGATATGGGCCAAATGTAGGCAGGTGGGACTAGTGTAGATAGGGCATGTTGGCCGGTGTGGGCAAGTGGGGCCGAAGGGCCTCTCTCCATGCTATAAGACTCTATGACTCTAAATGAAGTGCAGTAGATCAGAAGGGTGAAGCCATCATCATTGTAGTAAGCAGCATGTGTAAAAGTGGAAACGTGCAAACTCCACACAATTAGTGGTCGACATCAGGAACGAACTCGCGTCCCCAGCACTGTGAGCAACAGCTGTACATGATGCACCTCTGCTGCCCATCACCACAAAGGTTTTCACAGTGGGTTCAATATATTTATTAGACTTCATAGCTATTCCATATGTGGAAATTATCAGATATACATTGCAAAGGAATGTTGAGAGCTAATGATACTTTTATTTAACGTGTTATAAACTGAGTATTTATTTTAATATGTCTTCTGGGTTTGGAAAATTGTGGAGTATTACGCCATGTCTCCTAGTCAAACGATTCAACTGAAGTGGCTGCTTCTCATTGCAATCAATATTTTTGAAGGGATACAAGTCACTTGCATTAACAAGAATATTAAAAAAAATTCCTCCATAATATGTTTTACTCATGGCATTCTTCTTTTCTGATCAATACAATTATTTGGTTGAAGTAGAATGCCTGACCTGCTGAGTTACTCCCGCACTTAGTGTCTTTTTTTATACACCAGCATTCACATTTCCTTGTGATCCAAATTAGAATGTGTCTTGCAATGTAGAATGAGAAAGATGGAAAATGTTAAGTTGGATATCCAAGAGTCAAGAGTGTTTTATTGTCATATGTCCCCAAATAGAACAATTAAATTCTTACTTACTAAACTAAACAGCATAACAGGTATATGAGCAAAGCGCTCTGTAAAAGCCATAATAAACACCAAAAAAGTTAACTATGTACAGTATATAGAATATACTTCATATAATTACTTTACGTATATAATAAAACAGACAAATAACCAAACAATTATAGTGAAAAGTCAAAACTAATTTCCCCAAGTCTATCGAGTTTGGAGCCTGTTTGGAGGTTGTAGTGTTTAAGAACCTGACAGTTTAAGGGAAGCAGCTTCTCCTGAACATAGAAACATAGAAATTAGGTGCAGGAGTAGGCCATTCGGCCCTTTGAGACTGCACCGCCATTCAATATGATCATGGCTGATCATCCAACTCAGTATCCCTTTCCTGCCTTCTCTCCATACCCTCTGATCCCCTTAGCTACAAGGGCCACATCTAACTCACTCTTAAATATAGCCAATGAACTGACCTCGACTACCCTCTGTGGCAGAGTTCCAGAGATTCACCACTCTCTGTGCGAAAAAAGTTCTTCTCATCTCGGTTTTAAAGGATTTCCCCCTTATCCTTAAGCTGTGACCCCTTGTCCTGGACTTCCCCAACATCGGGAGCAATCTTCCTGCATCTAGTCCTGTCCAACCCCTTAAGAATTTTGTAAGTTTCTATAAGATCCCCTCTCAATCTCCTAAATTCTAGAGAGTATAAACCAAGTCTATCCAGTCTTTCTTCATAAGACAGTCCTGACATCCCAGGAATCAGTCTGGTGAACCTTCTCTGCACTCCCTCTATGGCAATAATGTCCTTCCGCAGATTTGGAGACCAAAACTGTACGCAATACTCCAGGTGTGGTATCACCAAGACCCTGTACAACTGCAGTAGAACCTCCCTGCTCCTATACTCAAATCCTTTTGCTATGAAAGCTAACATACCATTCGCTTTCTTCACTGCCTGCTGCACCTGCATACCTACTTTCAATCACTGGTGTACCATGACACCCAGGTCTCGCTGCATCTCCCCTTTTCCTAGTCGGCCACCAATTAGATAATAGTCTGCTTTCCTGTTTTTGCCACCAAAATGGATAACCTCACATTTATCCACATTATACTGCATCTGCCAAACATTTGCCCACTCACCCAGCCTATCCAAGTCACCTTGCAGTCTCTTAGCATCCTCCTCACAGCTAACACTGCCCCCCAGCTTAGTGTCATCTGCAAACTTGGAGATATTGCCTTCAATTCCCTCATCCAGATCATTAATATATATTGTAAATAGCTGGGGTCCCAGCATTGAGCCTTGCGGTACCCCACTAGTCACTGCCTGCCATTGTGAAAAGGACCAGTTTACTCCTACTCTTTGCTTCCTGTTTGCCAGCCAGTTCTCTATCCACATCAATACTGAACCCCCAATGCCGTGTGCTTTAAGTTTGTATACTAATCTCTTATGTGGGACCTTGTCGAAAGCCTTCTGGAAGTCCAGTTACACCACATCCACTGGTTCTCCCCTATCCACGCTACTAGTTACATCCTCGAAAAATTCTATAAGATTCTTCAGACATGATTTACCTTTTATAAATCCATGCTGACTTTGTCCAATGATTTCACAACTTTCCAAATGTGCTGCTATCCCATCTTTAATAACTGACTCTAGCAGTTTCCCCACTACCGATGTTAGACTAACTGGTCTGTAATTCCCCATTTTCTCTCTCCCTCACTTCTTAAAAAGTGGGGTTACGTTTGCTACCCGCCAATCCTCAGGAACTACTCCAGAATCTAAAGAGTTTTGAAAGATTATTACCAATGCATCCACTATTTCTGGAGCTACTTCCTTAAGTACTCTGGGATGCAACCTATCTGGCCCTGGGGATTTATCAGCCTTTAATCCATTCAATTTACCCAACACCACTTCCCGGCTAACCTGGATTTCACTCAATTCCTCCAACTCCTTTGACCCGCGGTCCCCTGCTATTTCCGGCAGATTATTTATGTCTTCCTTAGTGAAGACAGAACCAAAGTAGTTATTCAATTGGTCCGCCATATCCTTGTTCCCCATGATCAACTCGCCTGTTTCTGACTGCAAGGGACCTACATTTGTTTTAACTAATCTCTTTCTTTTCACATATCTATAAAAACTTTTGCAGTCAGTTTTTATGTTCCCTGCCAGTTTTCTTTCATAATCTATTTTTCCTTTCCTAATTTAGCCCTTTGTCCTCCTCTGCTGGTCTCTGAATTTCTCCCAGTCCTCCGGTATGCTGCTTTTTCTGGCTAATTTGTACGCATCATCCTTCGCTTTGATACTATCCCTGATTTCCCTTGTTATCCACGGATGTACTACCTTCCCTGATTGATTCTTTTGCCAAATTGGGATGAACAATTTTTGTAGTTCATCCATGCAGTCTTTAAATGTCTTCCATTGCATATCCACCGCCAACCCTTTTAGAATTAATTGCCAGTCAATCTTGGCCAATTCACGTCTCATACCCTCAAAGTTACCTTTCTTTAAGTTCAGAACCATTGTTTCTGAATTAACAATGTCACTCTCCATCCTAATGAAGAACTCAACCATATTATGGTCACTCTTGCCCAAGGGGGCATGTACAACAAGATTGCTAACTAACCCTTCCTCATTACTCAATACCCAATCTAAAATAGCCGGCTCTCTCGTTGGTTCCTCTACATGTTGATTTAGATAACTATCCCTCATACATTCCAAGAAATCCTCTTCCTCAGCACCCCTGCCAATTTGATTCACCCAATCTATATGTAGATTGAAGTCACCCATTATAACTGTTTTGCCTTTGTCGCACGCATTTCTAATTTCCTGTTTGATACCATCTCCAACTTCACTACTACTGTTAGGTGGCCTGTACACAACACCCACCAGCGTTTTCTGCCCCTTAGCGTTTCGCAGCTCTACCCATACCGATTCCACATCCTCTAAACTAATGTCCTTCCTTTCCATTGCATTAATCCCCTCTCTAATCAGTAATGCTACTACCCCACCTCCTTTTCCTTTCTGTCTATCCCTCCTGAATATTGAATATCCCTGGATGTTCAGCTCCCAGCCTTGGTCACCCTGGAGCCATGTCTCCGTGATCCCAACTATATCATAGTCATTAATAGCTATCTGCACATTCAACTCATCCACCTTATTACGAATGCTCCTTGCATTGAGACACAAAGCCTTCAGGCTTGTTTTTACAACACTCTTACCCCTTGTACAATTATGTTGAAAAGTGGCCCTTTTTGATTTTTGCCCTGGTTTTGTCTGCCTGCCACTTTTACTTTTCACCTTGCTACCTATTTCTTCTACCCTCATTTTACACCCCTCGATCTCTACGCTCACACATTTAAGAAACCCTTTCCCTTTAACTCCATCCTCCACTATCCCATTCAACACCCCACCCCCCTTATTCAGTTTAAAGCCACCCGTGTAGCAGTGGCAAACCTGCCTGCCAGAATGCTGGTCCCACACCTGTTAAGATGCAATCCGTCCCTTTTGTACAGTTCCCCCTTACCCCAAAACAGATCCCAGTGATCTAAGAATCTAAATCCCTGCCCCGTGCACCAGTTCCTCAGCCACACGTTCAGGTCCCGTATCTCCCGGTTCCTGCTCTCGCTAGCACGGGGAACTGGAAGCAAACCGGAGATAACAACCCTGGAGCTCCTGCTTTTCAACATTTTTCCGAGCTCTTTAAAGTCACGCTGCAGAATATTCATCCCCTTTTTTCCGACATCGTTTGTGCCGACATGCACTACCACTTCCGGATGTTCACCTTCACCCTTGAGGATTTTCTGCACTCTGTCCGTGACATCCTGGATCCTGGCACCGGGAAGGCAGCACACCATCCTTGCATCCCGTCTGTTGCCGCAGAAACCCCTGTCCGTACCTCTCACGATGGAGTCTCCCACTACAATGGCCTTGCCTGCCTTAGGCCTTTTTGGTTTTGGCTCAACAGCCCTATTCGCATCGCAAGCCAGTCCGCCGCTCACGTCTTCTGTCCCAACAGTTTCTAAGCAGGTGAACCTGTTTACAAGATGTACACCACCCGGGGACGTTGGCATTCCATGCTTCCCTCCCTTTCTCACTGTCTCCCACCTTCTCTCTTCCAGTACCTTAGGTGTAACCATCGTACTGTAGGACTTGTACGAACCGGAGGTCATCCACTTGCTTCTCCAGTTCCCCAACACGGCCCTTCAGGAGCTCTACCTGGATGCATTTTTCGCATTTGTAGCAGCCAGAGGCACCAGCGGTGTCCTTGACCTCCCACATACTACAAGCATCGCACTGAATCAGCTTGCCTGACATCTCCTTCTTTTGTCTCTACCTCTCAAGCGTATTGCGTGGTCTCCTCTCCTCACCGAAGACTCTCGAGCCAAAGACTCACACTTTTCTCACAGGGCACTTCCCTCACTAGCCCGCTCACTCACTGCTGCTCGCTAAGAGCTGTCCTGCTTAAATTGACTGATAAATTGCCTGATTTATCAATTTACAAAGCAAATTCCTCAGTTTTCAACTGTTTTCACCCCTCTGACTCACTTCTCTCCTCCCACTTGGGCTAGAGCCAATCAGTCGTATCTCTTGCTAATCTGCTGCTGCTGTTGTTCCTCCCAAATCTACAGCAGTTCTGAACAAAGTCCTTGGCCTTTAACTGTTTTCACCCCTCTCCTCCCACTTGGGCTAGAGCCAATCAGTCGTATCTCTTGCTAATCTGCTGATGCTGTTGTTCCTCCCAAATCTACAGCAGTTCTGAACAAAGACTGTGCGTCCTTGGCCCTTTAACTGTTTTCACCCCTCTCCTCCCACTTGGGCTAGAGCCAATCAGTCGTATCTCTTGCTAATCTGCTGCTGCTGTTGTTCCTCCCAAATCTACAGCAGTTCTGAACAAAGACTGTGCGTCCTTGGCCTTTAACTGTTTACACCGCTCTCCTCCCGCTTGGGCTAGAGCCAATCAGTCGTATTTCTTGCTAATCTCCTGCTGCTGTTGCTCCCAAATCAACAGCAGTTCTGAGTAAAGTCTGCCTGTGCTTGGCCTCTGCTTTTCAACTGTTTGCACCCCTCTGACTCACTTCTCTCCTCCCATTTGGGCTAGAGCCAATCAGTCGTATCTCTTGCTAATCTCCTGCTGCTGTTGCTCCCAAATCTACAGCAGTTCTGAGTGATTTGGACATTTTTTGCTTAATAATTTTCAGGCTCCTGTCCCTTCCTATACCAAGATGGCAGGAGTGAAGTGAGAGTGTGGCCAGGGTGGTGTGGTTCTCTGATAATGCTGTCTGTCTTTCTGAGGCAGCAACTCCTGTAGATCCCTTTGATGGTGGGGAGGTCAGTATTAACCCCTGGGCGGTGTTAATCACTTTTTGCAACTTCTTCATTTAGAAAGGAAGTTCGATCTGTATTTGTCAAGTCATTCCGAATTTGAAGAGTTGATACTAGGAATTCTCATGTTAGGAATATACCAGGTTAAATTAACACTCAATTGCTTGCTGCTGTAAATAATTTCCAAAATATCCAGAGGAAATATCAGCCGTACTCAACAGTTCGGTAAAATGATTATTGCTTTACACAATGTTAACTTGGCATTTCAGAAAAGTTCACTTCAAGTGGGAGATGCAAGGTGTCTGATCTTTTCATGGTCCTAGTCTTTTCACCTTCAGTTCAAAAGTACCGTTGACATTGAGTCATAGAACTTCATAATAAGTACTTTAATAAGAATACATACAGAGACCATAGTAACAGGTACTGTAGGCTCGAAGTCGTAACTCAAACTGAAAGTATGGTTGCTTACATTCCGCAGGATGGCATGGTGGAAACCTGACATGGATTAGGGATCGGGTCCTAAATAGCAAAACCAGACATGGATCAAATCAGCAATAGTGATTGATCTACACACACTTTTATTATTGGAGAAGTTTGATCAATTTCCAAAGGGAGCGCCATCAAGTATGGCTTCCCTGCCAGCAGCTGTTAGTCCTTTCACCCTTTAAAAACATTTTTTGTGAGTTAAAAGTGTTCATTTTGGAGGTCTTCTAGTCTTTTATGTGGTGTGTGGGGGGGAAGGGAAGGGGGAAACTATTTCCTAGTCCCTACCTGATCGGAGAGGTGTCATGCTTCCGAGCTGCTCTCCTCGTGGCCTACCATCGAGACTGGAGCGGCGTTTCCTGTCGGGACCGGCCGGGACTACAGCTTCGGCAGCAGTGGCACAGCACTAGGAGACCATCACGGAGTGGGCGATGCCTTACCGGGTCTATACTGAGTGCTATGACTGCCGACTCCAACATCGAGGAGCTGTGGCTGCGAGCGTCCAGCCGTGGGCAGCGCTGGATTTAAAACACCGCGGAGCCTGGGATCCGAGATCGCCAGAGTCAGAGCTCCAACCAGCGCGACCTGAGGACTTCCGGTGCCTCGGTCTCCGGGGAGGGAGCGGCCGCTCCAGACATTCAAAGTCGCCGAGGAGTGTTCACCCGACGCCGGAGTTCCAGCTTCCTGGCAAGAGGGCCTGAAGCATTGGGCTGCTGTAGCAGCGACTGCTGGGCCACAATAGGCCCGACTATGGGCGAACAGGGGATGGGACTGGACTTTGTTGCCTTCCATCACAGTGGGAACCATTGTGGGGGGATGTTTTTATGTTTATTGTTAAATTCTTTAATGGTGTGTCTTATCTTTATTCGTGTGCTGCAATGGCAAGTTAAATTTCACTACACCAATTGATGTTTGTGATAATAAATGTCCTTTGTATCCTCTGTATCCGTTGTAAACTGGAAGAGTGACATAAAACCAATTGTTTATGTTAAAAACTATTGTTTTAAATTTACCGTATTCCCACCTCTGGTATTTGGGATGGGTATAAAAAGAAGCAAATTGATGGATGAAATGTCACCTATTCCTTCTCTCCTGAGATGCTGCCAGACCCGTTGAGTTACTCCAGCAGTTAGTTAGTGTCTATCTTTTGAGGTAAATAATTGGCCTTAATTTAGGGACTTGCTTCTGAAATTTGGTTCCCATAAAGAGAGCAGAACTCAACCTCAGAGGCTCAGTACTGTGTGTGTGTGTGTGGTAAATGTACATTTAGTAAATGTGATCAAAGATGAATTACTGCCTCTTTGTAAAGATGAATTATTACCCCATTATCAGTTAATCTCTTATATTGCTTATTATACTTCATAATGTTAATCTTGGCATAATTCACAACTCTTTATCATTTTGGATTTACACGTGTCTTTTGATCTCTGGCCTTTGTCTAACTGTCTACCTATCAAAAAAATACCTTTGCCTTTGTTCACCTATTATCGCCCATGCTCTGTCCTGCCCCTCCTCTCTTCCAACTTTCTTTCCCGCGCCCCTCCCTTGCAATCAGTCTGAAGACCTGAAACGTCACTTATCCATGTTCTCCAGAGATGCTGCCTGATGCTGTCACATGCATCATAAGGTGCAGTGAAATGTAATTTGCCATGCAACATTACAGTTAAAAAAGGATCCAATACACAACATAATTCAACACAGATATCCACCATAGCATTCTTCACTGTGGTGGAAGGCAATACAGTTCAGACAGTCTCCTCCTCCTCCTCCCTTGTTGAATGAATGAACTGCAAGTGACAACATGACATACAATGACAGTCAGGAATGACACATAAAACATTAAACGTTAACAATAAAATATTATTTATTAAAATTAAATAAAATACCAGAGCAAAAGTAGGCTACAGATTTTTGGTTATTGAGTAGAGCTACTACTCGTGGAAAAAAGCTGTTTTTATGTCTGGCAGTGGCAGCTTTGACAGTCCGGAGTCGCCTTCCAGAGGAAAGTGATTCAAAAAGTTTTGGCCGGGGTGAGAGGGATCAGAGATGATCTTACCTGCTCGCTTCCTGGTCCTTAAAGTGTACAGTTCATCAATGGAGGGAAGGTTGCAGCCAATAACCTTCTCAGCTGATCGGATGATTTGCTGCAGCCTCCGGATGTCGTGCTTGGTGGCTGAGCCAAACCAGACCATGATGGAGAAGGTGAGGACACGTGGTCGGGACCCTCACCCTCTGTAGTCGCCGTTATGGACGGCGCGATTTTCAAGCCCTCTGGTCGGGATGGTCTGAACGCTGACGTCGGGACAGGTCGAGCTCACCCCGCGTCCCGAAGCTCCCAAATCGGTCACCTCCTTACTGGAGACCGCGGCTTCCAGATGTTGTAGGCCGCAGGCCGGTGGTCAGAGTTCTTCTCAGGCAACCCCTGGCGAGGGATCGCCCGCCCCATGATGGAAGGTCCACTCCACGCCTACCGGCAGAAGCTCCACAGACTGAGGCTCCAAGTTGTTGTAGGCCGCAGGCCAGCGGTTGGAGCGCTTCTCCGGTGACCCCCGGCAAGGTGGTCCATGATGTCACAGTCCTGCGCCACCTCTGAAGCTCTGGGCCCAACTCCGGGAAAGGTCACACCAAACCAGGTGTAAGGCCGCGAGGAGGGGAGCGAAGAAGCGACAAGGAAGAAAGTTGCACCTCCATTGAGGTAGGTGCCTGAAAATGGTTTCCCCCTATTCCCCCTACCACCCCCACACAAGACATACAGAGAAAGACTAAAACATACTAAAAAAACAAAAAAGTCGAAACAACGAAACCGCTGCAGGCGAGGGAACTGACTAGTAGCGCCACTGGATCTGCAGTCCCTTGTTATTAAACCTTGGCATCATGTTTGGCAAATACATTGTGGGCTGAAGGGCCTGTTCCTATGCTGTGCTGTTCTATTTTCTATGTTTTCAGCTTGTTGTAGAAATCCCACATCCCGATTCAAACAGAAACATCAGATTCTGTCCAACATCTCAAGCTCAGCCAAATTTGTCTGAAAAATAATGTTAGAATTGACATGCAATTAATTACTTATGAAGTACATAAGGACATCTATAGGTCATGAATGTAACCTTAGCAAAGCAATTTTCTTTCCCTCGTGCGTTGATAAATAGAATTAAATTACGAAACTCCCAGAGAAACATGAGTTAGTCAGACCAATCAATACAAATTATTGAGAGGCAGCCCAAGCTTGCCAAACATTGCAGAATTCTTTAAAGGATAAATAAAACAAAAACATTTGGGTTGTATAGATTTTTAGGAAGCATTTGTTAAGATGCAACAAGAGAGACTTAGTGCAATGATAATGTTACACAGTACCAAGGATTATGTGGAAACAGTGGCAGTGAAATAATTGAAAAGCAGAAAACAGTGAAACAAAATTCCGGAGAATGGATTGATTCGTGTTCTGTGTTCTTGGTTATGCGAACGATTTTCAATATCAAGCTAAGGAGACAATTTTCTGACAATAACATACTGGCCACAATTACAACACAGTGATCAGCATCATGAAAGAATATGGAGCTACATGGATAGGAACTCACTGTATCTAGATACATGTGACAATAAAGTACCATTGAACCCTTGAAACTAAGGCAGGAGAATGGGGTTTGGACGGAGAGGCAGATCAGCCATGAAGGAAAGGTGGAGTAGACTTGATGGGCCGAATGGCCTAATTCTACTCCTATTCCTTAGGACCTTATGAACCATTTCCAACATGTGGACTGAACTTTGGACTTTTTCTTTGTAAACAACGCCAAAATATGTGACTGTGTATTTCTGGGTTGTGCAAAAGAATTTCACTGTGCTGTGCATACATGGCAATAAAGAACCATCTCACCCATATGTTATCTAATGCAAGGTGCCCTTTGTCTTGCTTCATTTCTGGAGAAATGTTAGTTTAATTTAATCAGCTGAATATATTTATTCTCCTACAATCATCTTACTCCTTGTTTGCAAAATTAAATAAACTTTGTTTGCTGTTGTTTCCCAAACTGACCACCATTCCAGAATGACAGATTATGGGCAGTTATACAGAATTCATGATTGGATGAGCTCCAATACATTTGATCTTGCGCCCTGCGTTATCTTGGTATAATATAGCATGTTATCTCTGAGTCCATTAGTGTTTAAGCTAGCAATCGAGGGTTGATGTTGTATTTATGAAGAGACAGTTTTTGAGCCAAGTAGAAAATAAATCCAGTGCTCAGAAACTCACAGGATGAAAAGATTATTGCACGTCTGTGGAGTTCTTGAGAAATATTATGAATATATCATATCAAGTATCCATTATTTTCCCAATAATGCCAAATCGTGAACTGCTTCTATGCTTTCACAGAATGTATAGTTCAATGTCACTCTAAACCTTTCTTGTTCATGTACTTATCCAAATGTCTTTTCAATGTTGCCATGGTACCTGCCTCATCTATCTTCTCTGGCAGTTCATTCCATGTCCCCATCTCCTTCTGTGTGAACATGATGTGTGCAATCTTTGGAGGAGACTGAAATCCACAGCCATTAAGATTTCTACCACAAACCAAGCATGTCTAATGTAAATACAATACATAATGTGAGGTCTCCTCCAACATCCTCCAACCTCATCTACTGTATCCGGGTTTTCTGCATACAGTATCGCTGAGACCAAGTATAGACTTGTCAACAGTTTTGCTGAATACTTACGCTCAGTCCGCCAGTTGCCAAACATTTAAACTCCCCTTCCCACCCCCATACAATAAAGTAGACAATAGACTGACCATTCTGCCCTGGGCCTCCTCCATGTTTAGAATGAGGCCCACTGCAAATTATAGGAACAGCACCGCATATTTTGCTTAGGGAGTCCAGCAGTATGAACGTTGATTTCTCTAATTTTAACCTCCTCACACCCCCTCCTCCACCCTAGTCATCCAACTAGTTCCACTGTTCACATCCTTGTATCTCTCCCATTAGCACATCTTCCCCAGCCACAATGGACCATTATGGTCTTTCACCCTTCCTGAGGTCATCTGTTGCCAACCCTGATTTGTTATGGCCTTTTCTCACCCCCAAATACCCCACCCCCGTTCATCTCTATCTTTCAGTCTGAAGAAGGGTCCGACCTAGAAAGTCACCTATTCCTTTTCTCCAGAGCCAGCCTGACCCACTGCATTACTCCGGCATTTTGTGCCTGCGTTGTCATTGGACTGGAAGCTGGGCTTAATCTCAGGAATCCTACCGTGGAAGCTTTGATATTAAATACAGCTCACTAAATGATTCTGAAATTCGTAAGCAAGTAGACAGTAATTAGGAAATCTCACCTCAGTGCTACCTACATAAATAGATAGGTCGCAGAAGGGGTTCAAGAGGGAAGCAAATATATTGATAAGGAGTATTCAAGAGCTTAAGATCATGATGTGCAGAAACTCCTATTATTAAAAATGGCGGAGCGTGGGTCCAAAGATGAATCATTACACCTTTGCTTTTCAGCTTCTTGTAAATCATAATTCAAAGAAAAGGGGAGTTGTTCTGCCTAGAACCTATTCTGCCCAGATTTTAAACAAAGACCCTATTATACTGAAACTTGTGTTATTAAAAATGGCAGATCATATAAAAATAATCATTGAAGAAAAACATTTGGGAGTTGATTGAACATCAAGAATATACAATATATCTGTAGCCACCTGATGTCCATGGGGAATGGTGGTGCTGGGAGTAGAGGGGGGGGGGGCTGGAAAATGCCAGTTGCATGAGAAGTGCTCTAAGATATCACCGCACACCACACTGTTGTTCAATGCATAAATCTTTAAATAAATTGCCAAACTGTATGTTATCTCCCAAATAACGTTTCACAGTGTAATTCTATATTTTGAAGATGAACAGTATTAATGTAAAATACAACAAAAATGAATCAAATGAATGGCTGCACGCACCATCTACTGAAACACCAAATCTTCAAGGAGGATATTGTAACTTAGCAGCCCAAACCATTCTGCCTTTATGTACAAACATAAATAAACTAAAAATGTCATTTCACACCTATTTTGCATTGCACTTGAAATGAAATTCACTGTTTAAGCTTATTTTCATAAATTCAAAACAATCTCATATCTGCTATTCATAGACTTTTATGCTGTCTAGTCTAGGATTTTAAAATGTCGAACAGAACATAGAACATAGACTAGTACAGAATAGGAAGAGGTCCTTCAGCCCACAATGTCTCTGCCAAACATGATGCTAAGATAAATGAATCTCCTCTCCCTACACAAGATCCACATCCCTCCATTCGCTGCATAATCATGTGCCTTTCTACAAGTCTCTAAAATTGCACTATTCTATCTGCCGCCACTACCACCCCTGGCAGCATGTTCCAGGCATCACCACCCACGTTGTAAAATAAACTGTTCCCGCACATCTCCTTTAAACCACTCGCCTTAAAGCTGTGCCCTTTGACAATTCCACCCGGGGAAATGTGTTCTGACTATATCCCTCATAAAATAACGTCAGTGGATGTAGTGTACCTGGACTTTCAGAAAGCATTTGATAAGGTCCCACATAGGAGATTAGTGGGCAAAAGTAGGGCACATGGTATTGCGGGTAGAGTGCTGACTAGGATAGAAAATTGGTTGGCAGACAGGAAACAAAGAGTAGGGATTAATGGGTCCCATTCAGAATGACAGGCAGTGACTAGTGGGGTACCGCAAGGCTCGGTGCTGGGACCACAGCTATTTACAATATACGTCAATGATTGGGATGAAGGGATTCAAAGTAACATTAGCAAATTTGCAGATGACACAAAGCTGGGTGGCAGTGTGAACTGTGAGGAGGATGCTATGAGAATGCATTGTGACTTGGACAGGTTGGGGGAGTGGGCAGATGCATGGCAGATGAAGTTTAATGTGGATAAATGTTAGGTTATCCACTTTGGTATCAAAAACAGGAAGGCAGATTACTATCTAAATGGCATCAAGTTTGAAAAGGGGGAAGTGCAATGGGTTCTGAGGGTCGTGTTTAAGAAAGAACTGCAGATGCTGGAAAATCGATGGTAGATAAAAGTGCTGGAGAAACTCAGCAGGTGCAGCAGTATCTATGGAGTGAAGGAAATAGGCAACGTTTCGGGATCTGGGGGTCCTTGTTCATCAGTCTATGAAAATAAGCATAGAGGTACAGCAGGCAGTGAAGAAAGCTTATGGCATGTTGGCCTTTATAACAAGAGGAGTCGAGTATGGGAGCAAAGAGATCTTTCTGCAGTTGTACACGGCCCTAGTGAGACCACACCTGTAGAATTGTGTGCAGTTTTGGTCCCCTAAATTTTGCTATTGAGGGAGTGCAGCATAGGTTTACAAGGTTAATTCCCAGGATGACGAGACTCTCATATGCTGAGAGAATGGAGCAGCTGGGCTTGTACACTCTGGAGTTTATAAGGATGAGAGGGAATCTTATTGAAACATATAAGATTGTTAAGGGTTTGGACATGCTAGAGGCAGGAAACATGTTCCCGATGTTGGGGGAGTCCAGAACCAGGGGCCACAGTTTAAGAATAAGGGGTAAGCCATTTAGAATGGAGACGAGGAAACACTTTTTCTCACAGAGAATTATGAGTCTGTGGAATTCTCTGCCTTAGAGGGCGGCGGAGGCCGGTTCTCTGGACACTTTCAAGAGGAGCTAGATAGGGCTCGTAAAGATAGCTGAGTCAGGGGATATGGGGAGAAGGCAGGAACAGGGTATTGATTGGGGATGATCAGCCATGATCACATTGAATGGCGGTGCTGGCTCGAAGGGCCGAATGGCCTACTCCTGCACCTGTTGTCTATTGTCTGTTGTCTATTGTCAATGACGTTCCCCCTCTTTCCTTCTAAACTCTAAATTACTGAAAGGCATCCAGTAAAGTGACACATAAAAGAAAATATGTTACAGATATAGACGTAGCATATTGGTATGGATAGGAAATTAGCTAATTAAATGAATTTGGGATAAATGGGTCATTTTTGGATTGGCAATCAGAAGGATGCCACAGTAATTCATGCCAGGATATTTTAATTCACAATTTACATTAATAATGGATTATTGTGGGAGATTATACTTGGTGTGAAGGCAGTGCAGAGATGATTCATAAGTTTGATTCCAGGGTGTAGTCATTAGTTTAAAGAAAGTTTTGGCCGAGAGTAAACTAAACCAAACTAAACTGCATTCGATGAATTTCAGGGGAATGGGGAGTAAAAGAGATTCTGAAAGGGATTGGTAGAGTGAATGTGAGGATATTTACAGGCACAGGTATCTAGAACTAGGGGAAATAATTTTGGAATAAGAGGTTCCCTAAGTAAGATGGAAATTATGGCAGTGAATCTTTGGAATTCTCTGGACGAGAGAGTTATGGATGTGGAGCCATTCAATATATTCAAGGCGTAGATTGGCAGACACTTAAACTATGAAGAGCGTTGTATATTGATAGAGAGAGCGACCATAATCAAGAGTCATGGAATCATACAGTATGAAAGGCCATTCATCCCATCACACCTATGCCCATTCACAACTATCCATAATTTAGTTTTAGTTTTACTTTTAGAGATACAGCCTGGAAACATGCTCTTCGTCCCATCGAGTCCTCGCCGACCGGCAATCACCCGTACACTAGTTCCCTCCTACGCACTTGGGACAATTTACAGAAACAAATTAACCTACAAACCTCCACGTCTTTGAAATATGGGAGGAATCCGGAGCACTTGGATGAAACCCACACAGCACCTGCAGTCAGGATCGAACCTGGGTCTCTGCCTCTGCGAGGCAGCAACTCTACGGCTGTGCCACAATGCTGCTCTAATGAACTCCATTTCCAGCATCTCTCCCACTTCCAGAAGAAACATTTTCTCCATATGCACTCTTCTCAGGCCTTTCACTATTCACATTCAACATATCACTGACAATATTGAAGAGGAGCCAATAGAAGCACTGAATCACCTAGACATAGAAGGTTGTAGGCCAAATGTTGGAAGATGGTATTAATAATGGGTGGCTGCACACTAGTGGGCATGGATGTGATGGGACAAATGGCCTCTTTCCTTGCTGTATGGCTCATACAGCACCCCCCATGGTTAAGCACGAAGAAGGAGCTGACCTCTGTTGTTCACTGAACTGCTGTCAAATTATCCCTGCTGGAAAAATACATTGGTAAGAAAATGTGGACGGCTTTGTTATTCCCTTGTTCGAGTACGGTCACATGTCAAAAGATGTCTACGACAAAGCACTGGAGATTCCTATTTCACAAAAATACTATCCCAAAAGAAAATTGGAACAAATGTTCTTAAGGAGGAAAGATCACACAAACTTCTGTGAATATTAATGAGACATTTCATCTAACTGAGAACCCTGTGGTTTCATCTGAAACATCAACGTTTCCGCCTCCTGCATAATTCATCACTCCCAATAAAATGTTTGTATATATATGAAGAAAAAAAACGACAAATATTTTTTCCTATCAGATTGTTTTATTTCCCTGGTACTTCCATAGAAGTGAAACAAAAGTCACTGCATACAATTGTATTAGATTTTACTTAAACAAAAGGAACTAAGGACTGCCAGTACATTCTTAAGTTAACAAATGTCAACATCTGAGACACAAGGAATGAAGAATCTATCTATATGTGCCTCAAAGTAAACATTACCCTGCTGGGCTTTTTTGGCATGCATTTAGACCACCCCTCCTGAGAGAAATTAGATCTCTGGTTGAACTTGCTGATAAAACAGAAACAGCTGTTAAAATATTCAAACAGTTGACCTACTTCATACGATTGTTTCAGTAAACTGGTTTGCTGTGTCAATTCTTTAGACTTCAGCGATACAGCGCGGAAACAGGCCCTTCGGCCCACCGAGTCCACTCCAACCAGTAATCCCAGTACACTAGCACTATCCTACACACTAGGGACAAATTATAATTTTATCGAAGCCAATTAACTTACAAAACTGCGCGTCTTTGAAGTGTGGGAGGAAACCGAAGCACCTGGACAAAACCTACGCGGTCACAGGGAGATCAGCAACTCTACCGCTGCACCATCGTTCCGCCCTAAAATTCTGTTAGTATTTCTACAGCAGGGTCCATGAAACAAATGGTGCGGAATTGCAGTGTTCACAGACTAATATTTGTCAATCCTCTTATGCCGATGTTTAAAGGGTTGTTTTGCTGAAAGTACAGGGAAGTAGGTGAGTTCAATGAAACTTGTTCCATTGATAATGGTTTCATTTACAATGTTAGATTGAATTGTGATAGAGCCTCCTAACAGTAAAATAACCAATTTTTCTGCTAGTGGGTAATAAAACCCAAGGCAAATGTTCACTAATTTGATCTCTTTAGCTGATAAAATAAAAAAATATTTATCAAATGAACTCCCTTGCATAATTTATGGAAATGCTTAGCACATAATTTTCCAAAATCTTAATGGAAACTAATCAGCGACTGAATGCACGAATGGGGGAATCCCGAACCAGAGAACTTAGGTTTAAGGTGCGAGGGGCAAGATTTAAAAGGAATCTAAGGGGCAACTTTTGGAACTTATGGAACGAGTTTCTTGAAGAGGTAGTCAAGCCAGGTACTACACAGCATTTCAAAGACTCTTTGACATACATGTACATGGAAAGGAACGATTTAGAGTGAAATGGGCCAAATAAGTTCATAAGTTATAGGTGCAGAATTAGGCCAGTCTACTCTGCTATTTAATCATCTGTCTTTCCCTCTCAACCCCATTCTCCTGCTTTCTTTCATAATCCCTGACACTCGTACGTGGGCAAATGGGGCTTGCTTGGGTGGGGCATTTTGGTTTGCATGGATGAGTTGGGTCAAAGGGCCTGCTGCCATGCTAACTCAAAAATGAATTTTAACCATAGGTAGCTGAAATGCAGCAGAGAGTCAAAATACAACTTCAATTGCTATTAGCAAAAAAATAAATTGGCCACCATTCTTGTCTCTGATTGCCATCCAGTGCTCCTGGAAAGAAAATGCCTGTGTGTGGATGTTAAGTATTGGAGACTATGATACTCCCCATTGTTGACTGATTGCAATGTTCATCAATCAAGCCAATGAAGAATAGCATGGAGCAGATCGAGTGAGATTGTCTTCAGAAAGAGGAGGAAAAAAGTACAATTAATCTTTTTTTTAACAGTTTCTGTCTAGATGTCTTGTCAAAGGACACACAAATAATTTAAGTAACCGTGAATTTAAATTGGGTTTTAAGATCTGTGTGGGAGTTGTTGGAAGTGTTGTATGACGTTTAACAATCTCAGCGTTTGAACAGTTTATCAGCACTGGTTGGATTGTTATGACAGGAGTATGTTCATGGAACACAAGATTTTCTCGTCATCTCCACTTCTTCCACTGACTAATAGCCTGCATGTACGGAATGCTCACTTAGGTCTCCAAGGGCGGGCGGTTCTGCCCAAGTGCCTGGGGAGGTTTGATACCGAATGATGGATCAGTTACATTTCCAGCTGGTCACAAGATGCAAAGAGAGGAAAATAAATGGAATGTTTTCTTGTCTGATTGCAATTCGAACCACACTCCCCCCCCCCCCCCCCCCCCCCCCCCCCCCCCCCCCCCCCCCCCCCCAGCCTTCCTCCCATCACCTCATCTAGTGTTTAAAGAGCAGGAATGGAAGAGAAAATCTTCCTCCTTCTACACTTCAACAAATCGCTACAAACATTTTGCTTAAATTGTGCACTTGACCAGTAGTCTTCCTTGCAGAGAGATGTCCTAATTTATTCGTTTTACTTTTAGCGATACAGTGTGGAAACAATCCCTGTGGCCGACCAGCGATCACCCATAACCTACAAAGCTTACTATCTTTGGAATGTGGGAGGAATCCAGAGCACCCAGAGAAAACGCACACAGTCACCGGGAGAACGTATATACTACGTGCAGACAGCGCCCGTACACAGGATCGAATCCTGGTCTCGGGCTCTGTCAGGCAGCAACTCTACTGCTGCTCTACTGTGCCGTCCTACAACATGGTGAGTGGCTCGTGTTCAAGTACTTGTTTAGTATTCATCATTACTTCCTCAAACATTACTTCCTGACAAAGGGGAAAGGAAAAAGAAGCAAAGGATATCAAACATGATACTTTATATCAGAGCTATAAAAACTGATAATACAGCACTATTAATAATTTCCATATGGTAAAAAAAAATCATTGGTGTCAGCAAAATGTAATACATTGCTGCATACCTGCATACTCCATCCTTATTATAAAACAAAATAGACATAAACGTGCTGGAGTACCTCTGTGGGTCAGGCAGCATCTCTGAAGTAAAACTGGAGACTGGAGACTCTCCCAGTCTGAAAAAGGGTTTTGACCCGAAATGTCACCTATTCCATTTCTCCAGAGAAGCTGCCTGACCCGCTGAATTACTCCAGCATTTTGTTTTTATCTTCGGTATGAATTAGCATCTGCAGTTCCTTCCGACACACCTTGTTATAAAACAGTTCAGTCGGTGCCAGGTATTACGTTAGTCTGTTATAAGAAGCAGGCAATATTCATAACTGTGCAAAATATGTCATGAGAAAAGTTTGGACTTTTTGTAAAAGTGCCAAAATATGGCGACTCGTGCATGTGTGAGCTATGCAAGATGAATTTCACCAGGGCGCACATGACAGTAAAGCACCCTTAAACCATTAATTATTAATGGGGCGGATCTTTGAGCAGCAGCTTCCTTAGCGAAGGCAGCTATAAAGTGGTTAGAAGATCCTGCACCTTGGGCTTTAGATAGAATTTAGATAGAATTTATTTGCCACACAACCAGGGTCGGTGGAATTTGGGTCGTCAGCAGCGATACAATAGTAAAGAACACACAACCACAATAAAAAAATGTAACACAAACATCCACCACAGCATTCATCACTGTGGTGGAAGGCACAAAGTTTGGCCAGTCCTCCTTCATTTCCCCCCCGTGGACAGGACCGCGGCTTTAAGTTGGTGCAGGCCGGCGGTCGAGGTTTAAAGTCTCCGCCGCAGCCAGAAGCACCGTAGACTGCAGGGCCGGCGGTCGAAGCTCCCCTCCAGGGGTGATGTTAAGTCCACGCCGGGCCCGCGGTAGAAGTTGGCCGCGGGCCGGCGATGGAAGCTCCTTCTTCCCCCGGGTCCCCCACGAGGGATCCCGGGCTGTAGACGCCGCACCAGCTGGAACTCTGCAGACCGCGGCTTCAGGCTGCCGGCTGCCGCGGGCTTGCGAAACGGAGCGCTCCCCTCCGGTGAGCCCCAGCGAGGCCCGCCGAGAGTCCACGCTGCGCCCGCAGCTGAAGCTCTGGGAGCGTCTCCGTAGAAAGGACACGCCGATCCTTGCTGTTAGGCCACGGGGGAGGCGACCTGGAAAAGGTCGCCTCTCGATGGAGGAGGCGACCAAAACGGTTTCCCCCTTACCCCCCCACACCACCCCCCACACAAAACACACTGAGGAACATCAAAAACACACTTTAAGACACACTAAAAAATAAAAAAAGTTGAAAAAAACTAACACGCTGCTTACGTGGCTGCTGCTGGAAGTAAGTAGCTTTGTGAGGTTTCAACTGGCACCCACATCAAAGAAATGCATTGTCACCTGGTGATGCCCTGCTCTTGGATGTCTCTGATGTTAACAAACATTAAAATACTGTTATACATATTTATAACATGAGAAATAAATAACAAAAATTTAGAGCCTTGTGAAACACTTTGAAGAAACCAAACATATTGAAATTATTTGGGAAAAGGCAAATGACTTGAAAATGTTATATAATTCCTCTAAAGCCATGAGACTCAATTGGAATCAATGGAATTGCTGAAATCCTGAAGATAGATTCAAAATGTTGGAGTAAATGGGTCAAGAAGCAACCCTGGAACAAATGGACAAGTGACATTTTTTGGGTTGGGTCATTTGTTAATTTTCTCCAGAGATGCTGCCCGACCTGCTGAGCTACTCTAGCATTTTGTGTCTGTCTTGGGTATAAACCAGCATCTGCAGTCCCTTTTTTATGTGTAGGAAAGGACTGCAGATGCTGGTTTAAATAGAAGGTAGACACAAACTGCTGGTGTAACTCAGCGGGACAAGCAACATCTCTGGAGAGAAGGAATGGGTGATGTTTCGGGTCGAGACCCTTCTTTCAGTTTTTATTATATTGCTGAAATTCTGCACAGCCCGGCCTGGCCCAGATCCATTAGGGAGATCTCTTGGCGCAACTGGCAGGGGCCGACAGGTAATTTGGAAGCACAAGAGACCATAGGTGCTGGAATCTGCAGCAAATAAAGTGAGTGTTACTGGAGAAACTGGTCAGATCAGGCAGCATCTATGGTGGGAACTGGAGTATTGAGAACCTTTGTCTGGACTGCAGGAATTTTTGCTCTCCCAGTAATGGAGTGCAGTTGGAAAATCACTGGGAAGGAACAGCCAGCAAGTTTGACACCAACATTCCCTCACACTTACTGAGGAGTTCTGAGGTTCCTGACAATTGTGAGGGAAATATCTGCCCATTTTCAGGAAAATTACACCTAGCATGGCAAGTGATGTCTGGAGATGGATATTTCCCGAGGATAGACGCAAATTGCTGGAGTAACTCAGCGGGTCAGGCAGCATCTCTGGGGAAAAGGAACAGGTGATGCTTTGGGACGAGACCCTTCTTCAGACGTATATTTCGGACAATGGATATTTCCCATTGTTTTGCCTTTTCCTCTGAACTCACACATCATTGTGTTTTTTTGTTGTCTGCTTCAACATTTTATAAAAAGCTAAGTAACTTTGAAGTATAAAATGTTGCCATGTAAGAGTCAGGTAACCAACATGCACAAAGCAAGCACTTGCTAATAGCTTTGTGATGTAAACAGATAATCTCTTTCAGTATTATTGACCGATGAATATACGTATATCAGCCAGGGTACCACTGATAACTCCATCGATCATCCTTGAAATAGTCTGATGGAGTCTTTTAAATCAGCTTGTGGGATGGACTCAATTTAATCTGTATGAAGAAGTGTTCCGACCCGAAACGTCACCTATTCATGCTCCCCAGAAATGATGCCTGACCCTCTGAGTTACTCCAGTGCTTTGAGTCTTTTCTTTGATTTAATATTTCATTGGAAACTTCTTAAGGCCCTGTCCCACCGGGTTTACCCAAGAGCTTTCCCAAGTTTAAAAAAAAATCAAACTCGTGGTATTCTACTCGTGAAGTTTTTTCAACATTATGAAAAATGTCCACGAGTAAAAATATACTCGAGATGAAAAAAATCGCAGGAGTTCGTGGAATACCACGAGTGATTTTTTATTTTAACCTTGGGAGAGCTCTTGGGTAAACTCGCATGGTGGGACAGGCCCTTAACTTTGTAACTCTGTTGGCGACACTTGTGTGCTGCCGAGGTGAGATCTGTTGTATGACGTTACCGGCTTGTGTGCAAAACAAAGCATTTCACTGTACCTAGGTACACCTGACCATGAAGTATCATTGAATCATTGACTGAATCCTACGTTGAAAGGATTAGAATGAACAAATCAACAATGTTTTACTATGTTTTGTTAAAAAATAACTTCCCCTGCTCGCTGCCCCCACAGTTTTTAAACAGATGTAAAAAAAAATCATGCTTTAACTGCATTTGTTTCCTTCACAATGGTCACTCTTTGTCACACAAAGAATGGGTTTGTACAATAAGGAAATGATCACTTGAAAACCCTCCCATCAGTAAACCATCTCATTCCTCGACAATTTGAAAGGAAAGGCTAATTTTAAATGCAGCACCTGTGAAAACACCAGCTGAAGAATCCTTAGTGCTCCTCACAGTCACGACAAGCTCCGCTTTCAACTTGCTTAAAATGCACTCAAACAGAGCTTTGTTTATCTGTAGATGAGGAAACCACAGCAGTCACAGTCCAGAATTAGTCCATTATTTGCTATTCACGCAAGGCGCGAAAAACAAATAAGGGGATCAGTTAAACAAGAGTTCGGGGAGAGAATTGTAGTTTCCCTTGGGAACCATGAATTGTTTCATCCAGCTGTTAAGTTCTTCCCTGTGTCCCTCCCCCCAACTTTGATTTTCCCTGAGAAAGTGGTTGGTGAGTCGGGGAAAACAGCCTTGATTATCCGGAAGCCTTGTCTCAAAGGATCTTTCACTTAAATGATAACATATTGCTGAAATACTGATGACTCTGTCGCTAATTAGCATTTGGTGGAGAATTTTCCTCTCATGTTTAAATCAAGATGTTTAGTTCTCCTGACACAAAACAAATTCAAGTAAGAATTTGTTGTTTTGATTTGAATCCACTTATTAACTTTGAGGTGATTTGTTTGCTAATCAAAATAAATCTCATAGGTTTGATGATAATTCAGGGAGCTTATATATCGAGGCTGCTTTTATGTTGGTTAGCACTATTGATCTAATGAAAAGATAGTTTGCGTCCAGTTAGTCCACAAGCTCCATTCACCCTTTGTGCTTCCCAAAGGCTAAGTTGCTTTGAAGAGCATTACTTTGTAGTGTACCACCATTTGGAAGAGCCCCCTTAAGGCAGTGCAGGAGGTGGAGTGACCTGGCAAGCAGGCCTGGCTCACCGCTGCAGATCAAAGATGGAGAACTCGCACGCCGTGGACTGAGAATCGCTCGCTGCAGACCAAGGAACAAGGAACGGACCGAAGACTCGTCGGTCGGCCTGGTTTGTCCACTGCGATTTGGCCCCGCACCACTGAGATCGAGGAGAGACTGAGGGAGACGGACATCAAGAGTGAGGTGGAGCCAGCGAGGGGAGGCAGCTGAGAACGATGGGGGGCCCGACAGATTGGTGGTGGGTGGGGGTCGGGGGAGGATAGAACTGTTCGGTACTTTTGTAACTTTGTCGCCGTTCAAACGTGGCGACACTTTCGGTTGTATGCAAAATAAAGCATTTCATTATGCCTACAGGTAGGTACATGTGATAATAGAGTATCATTGATTCAGAGATCTGAGGAATTTAACAAGAGTTTCAGGGCAACACAGAATTTTGTGAATGAACATTTATTTCTCTAATTTCAACTAACTCCTGCATTCCTTTCCCCCCTCCCACTGTCTTGCACTCATCCCCACCCTTATCATCCTACTAGTTCCACTGTTCGCATCTTTGTATCCCTGTCACTAGCACATCTTCCCCAGCCAACAATGGGCCATTATGGACTCCACCCTTCCTGAAGTTATCTGTTGCCGGCCCCTGTTCTGCTCTGGCCTTTTCTTGCCTCCACTTCCCCCCCTACACCCCCACTGAGTTACTCCAGCATTTTGTGTCTATCTTCGGTTTAAACCAGCATCTGCAGTTCCATCTCCCTGTGCTTGGCAGAATGGGTGGGGGGCAAAATGGCCTATTGTTGCATCCCCTCCCCCACCCTGGACATCCTGCTAGATGTTTGCATCCTTGTATCCCTCCTATTAGAACATATTCTCCAGCCAACAATGGGCCATTATGGACTCCACCCTTCTTGAGGCCATCTGTTCCCAGCCCTGATTTGTTCTAGCCTTTTAACACCTCCAGTCTGCCCCCTCCTCTCCACCCACCCATCTTTATCTTTCAGTCTGAAGAAGGGTTCTAACCGAAAACATGATGGCCATGTCTCAGGACAGATTGGTCCGAAACTAAACTAAAGTAAAAATCACCCTTTATCCTTTTGCATTCCAACGACTGCCCAACCTCTCCCTATAGCTCAGGACCTTCATCCTGGCAACGCCCTCATACATCAGACATGCATTTATACTAATCCTACATTCATCCCATTTTCCTTATTTTCCCCACATTTCCATCAACTGGTCCCAGATTCTACCACTCACATACACACTGGGGGCAACTTACAATGGCCAATTAGCTTTTCAACCTGCACATCATTGGGATGTGGGAGGAAACCGGGGCATGTGGTCACAGGGAGAACATGCAGACACCACACAGATGGAGCCCCAGTTTAGGATCGAAAGAGGATCTATGGTGCTTTGAGTCAGTGGATTTACCAGCTGTGCCACTGTGCTGTCCATTTCTTCCACAATACTTAAAATAAATGGCCTAAAGGCCTGCTCCTGTGCCCTGCTGCTTTTTGTAGAAACAAGGAACTGCAGATGCTGGTTTTCAGAAAAAAAAGACACAAACTGCTGGAGTAACATAGTGGGTCAGGCTGCATCATTGTGAAACGGTGACATTTCAGTCAGGACCTTTCTATACTGCTTTTTGTTTTTTGCACATTGTGTTCACCAATGAACAATCGGAAAGATTGCAATAGTTCAATTATAGTAGAAAATAGTACAATTAATACAATTGCCTCAAAATTATGAAGAGATTATTCCTCGTCTGGTTTTGAAATTGGTATTTCAAGGGTTACTATAGTTTCAAGGAGTCAAATTGGGAATAATCTGTCACGCTTGACAAATTAAATATTAAGGAAGGGCCATTTACACATTAGAATTTAACAATGCTATGTTTGGTTTAATCTTTTTTTGGCTCAATCCTCTTTTCAAACCTTCACTTTTCACCTTTCAGTTGATAAAAATAATGAGATATTGGTACTTGGTATCTATTGGAACGGGGTTTGATAATAGTGAAAGCAATCCACACCCAACTCAAATTAGCTTTTCTATAGTGGTATTTACATAGTTTTCTTTTATTATCACTCGCATATCTTGAATGTTTCCGCAAGGAGTTTTTTAATTTCCATAACGTACATCTCACAATGTTAATCACCTCACACGAACTGCCACGTTGCACATTAAGCTTTTTATGATAAAGAAGAATGTTCCTCAGATATGTTGGTTTTGCTGTGAAGTATAGTATAGTATCGTACATAGTAGAGAGTATAGTTTAGTATAGAATAGTATAGTATAGAATATAGTATAGAGAGTATAGTATACTATAGTACAGTACAGTTATTTAGTACAGAAACAGATCCTTCATGTAGAAGCAAGGAACTGCAGATGCTGGTTTACATAAAAGGGCACAAGTTATTGGAGTAACTCAGGGTGGCAGGCAGCATCCCTGGAGAACATGGATGCCGTTTCAGGTCAAGACCTTTTTTCAAACTTATGTCTTTTCTCTCGGCACATATGTAGACAATGAAGACTACTTGGTCCATTGAGGCAAGATGCTTGTGCAGAAACCAATCTATTTTAGATATATAATGGAAGTAGATTAATGAACTGGGAGACAATCCTGGAGGTAAAATAGAAGAGAAAAGAAAACCAGTGAAAATGTGGTTGGATGGGATCAAAGAAAGAAGGGAGTTAAACAAAAAAACTGCCAGGACTTGATAATATCTACTTAATGTCAGTTAACCGATTCGATACGAACAGAGGGTTTATTGGTTTATAAATCCCAAACCTGAGCTTAAATCCAGAGACATAACTTTAAATCCTACCACAACAGGTTGGGAATTTAGATTCAATTTAATAAATGACAGAATAGAGCTATTTAGTTTAGTTTATTGTCACGTGTACTGTGGAACAGTGAAAAGCTTTTGTTGCATGCTATCCAGTGGAAGCATAATACATGATACGAGCCATCCATGTTGTATAGATACACGATAAAGGGAATAACGTGAATAGTAGAGATTTAAAAGAGTGGAGCAATTGTAATGCATGATTGCAGATCAACTCTGTGACCAGCAGACAAAGAGATGCCTAGGTTGCGCGCCATCTTGAATCCATCATCAATGGTTACCACAAAACTCACAGATTGCCACTGAAAATGCCAATGATATTTTCAGCAGGAGACCAGCCATCTCCAATTTGTGTGGTTTTGCTTGGGCAGCTTACAGCCCACGGTATGAATATTGATTTCTCTAACTTCAAGTAACCCTTGCTTTCCCTCTCTATCCGTCCCTCCCCCACCCTAGTTCTCTGATTTGTTTCACTGTCCTTCTGATTGATTTTACAGATTGTATGCCTTCTTGTCACTTTCCCCTCAGCTAACAATGAACCATTCTACATGTCCTTATCGTTGTCTGCTTTGAGCTGTTGTTTTCACACCTTACCCTTCCATTTCTCTAGACACCCTCTCCCCTGACTGAGTGTGAAGAAGGGTCTCGACCCAAAATTTTACCCATTCTTTCTCTTCAGAGATGCTGCCTGTCTCGCTGAGTTACTCCAGCATTTTGTATCTATCTTCGGTGTATAGCCAGCATCTGCAGTTCCTTCCTTCACAGGTCCACAATGTCGATGACTTTTAACTGGCCTGAAGTAGCCAAGGAAGTGTGCAATACCTTAGGAGATTAGACACAGGCTTAGCAATGGTGGCCATGTCTCAGGAAAGAATGAAAGACCGAATATGATAAGTAAATTCATCTGTTTTAAAAACAGAAAATACGTGAACACCTAACAGTTCAGGCAGAATCTTTAGAAAGAGATAAAGAATTAACATTTCAACTAAAAGACCCTTTGTTTGAATTGAGAAAGAGAGGAAAAATGTTAACAAAGAAAGTAGGAAAATAATGAATATGTCAATGGAACATTCTCTGATAGGGTGATATGTAGGAAGGAACTGCAGATGTTGATTTATATTAGATAGACACAAAGTGTTTAGATTGGATAGAGACAAAGTAACTCAACGGGTCAGGCAGCAGCTCTGGAGGATAAGGATGGGTGACGTTTTGGGTCAGAACCCTTCTTCAAACTGAAAGCAGAGGTGTGTGGGGGGGTGGGGGAGGGGAACGCACAGGGTGATTCCAGGGTTGATAAGTTTAGTTTAGTTTAGAGAAACAATGTGGAAACGGGCCTTTTGGCCCACTGAGCTCGTATCGACTACTGATCACCCATACACTACTTCCACCAGAGGCGCCGAATGATTGGCAGCCCCACCAACAGTCTGTCTGTTTTATTTGGTCTTTTTTTTATTTTTAGTGTGTGTTAAAAGTCAGTGTAAATGCTCTCCAGTTTGATTTATGTGGGGGGAGGGGGAGAGGGTCAGGGGGAAACTTTTTTCTGTTTCTTTCCTTGCCGGAGATGCAATTATTTTCCTGGTCGTATCTCCGGCTGATATGCGGCCGACCATCGATGGAGCTGGAGGCCTCCCCAGACTGACTTTGGGCCCCACTGCGGGGCGTGGACTTAACATCGGAGCAGATCCCTTGCCTGGGATCGCTCCAAACGCAGCCAGCGGACTTTACATCGGGAGCTCGCAGTCTCGGGAGAGGCTAGTCGGGAGCTCCAACAGCACAGAGGTCGACCAGCCTCGATGACTGACATCCCCCCAATGCAGAAGCTGATCGCCCTGATGCAGAGGGCCAAAATGCCGCCGACTACGGGAGTCAAGATCATCCTGTCAACGGAGGGCTCGAGGCCCCCGACCGCGGGAGAGCTAAGGGAAAAGATTGAACTTTTTTTTGCCTTCCATCACAGTGAGGAATGTGGAGGAGTCACTGTGGTGGATGTTTATGTTAAAATATATTTTGTGTGTTTTGTTGCTTTTTATTGTATGACTGACTTGGCAAATGAAATTCCTCGTATGTTGCAAAGCATACTTGGCTAATAAAGTATTATTGTGATTGTGATCTTGGAGACTAGGGAAAATTTACAATTTACAGAAGCCAATTAACCTACAAACTTGGACATCTTTAAAATGTGGAAGGAAACCGGAGCCACCGGAGGGACCCACAGGGTCACAGGGTGAGCCTGCAAACTCCGTACAGACAGCACCCATAGTCAGGATCAAACCCAGGTCTCTGGCGCTGTAAGGCAGCAACTCTACCGCTGCACCACTGTGCCGCCCTGTTTGTCCCATTAAGATAAGTTGAGAAGTCATCCAGACAATGGGTTAATGGGAGAAATGCAAGAACATTAAAAACTGAGATGGGAAGCGATAGATACTTGACACGTAGACAAAGGAACATGAAATCAGGTTATTGCTTAAATATTGTTTAGCTTCAGAATTATTCTATTTTGATTTTGACTGCGAGCAACCCAATAATTAAATGCATAGAATTGTGAGAAATAATCAACATGCTTGTTTAGCAGCCCCAGGCTCCAATTTAGCAGAACTACAGGGAAAAACATTCAATGGGAAAATTCAGCTGAGCTAGGACATCATCAATGAACTTATTGAACAGCAGTACCATCTCAAAGGAGAGCATAGCTTTTCTTGTGGTTCATTTATTCCTGGCAAACTAGTAAAAGTTAAACTTTTCCATAAAATACTTTTATCAAAAGTAATCTCCAGAAATATGATGAAGCCTAATTAAGCATATAACTTTACACAGTCATGTAGCAGAATAATGTTGCCTATCAAATTGAACCAATGGTATCTGGAGTATACTGCTGCACCATTTGAATCATTTACTACACTGCAGAACATTTAAATAATAGTCCTATACTTGATTTGCAATCCTTTTGTAAAATTGGCATTGTCATTTGTTCAGCACATAGACGTAATCTCAAAGATTAGCACTGACAAATACATGCATCCATTTATATATCTGTCTGTCTGTCTGTCTGTCTGTCTGTCTATCTATCTATCTATCTATCTATCTATCTATCTATCTATCTATCTATCTATCTATCTATCTATCTATCTATCTATCTATCTGATAAGACTTTATTGTCTTCCATCACAGTGGGGAATGGGGAGGAGCTGCTATAGTGGATGTTTATGTCAAATTTTGATGTAGTTATGTGTCTTGTTGCTTTTTTGGTATAAATATATGGCAAACCAAATTCCTCGTATGTTGCAAAACATACTTGGCAAATAAAATACGATTATGATTATCTAACTCTATCCATCCATATGTCTATCCATCCATCTGTCTATCTGTCTATCATTATCATGAACAAGGCACACCAGTGTCTTGACTTTCTTAGAAGTTTAAAAAGATTCAGCATGTATTCAAACACTTGAGCAAACTTCTGCAGACGTACTGTAGAAAGCTTCCTGATTGGTTGTGTCAGGGCCTGCTCTGGCAAGTCCAACACACAGGAGAGCAAGAAGCTGCAGATAGTGGTGACGAGAGCTGTACGAAATACTCCAATTGTGGCCAAATCAGTGTTTTATAATGATGTGTTGGAATCCTCCACTCCACCTTTAGAAACAATAAGACAGGTGCATGGTTAGAACAGGTTCCGAGGGATATTGGCCAAACACAGACATGTGGGACTAGTGTAGTTGGAACATGTTGGTCTATGTGGGCAAGTTGGACTGAAGGACTTGTTTCCACACTGTATGACTCTTCCATGACTCTAGATGCAAATGAATCTATCACCTGGAGGAACAAGGGTAAAAGGCACGCGAGCTCCCACAAAATCTCCAAACCACACCCCTCACTTCACACACTGGAGTGCCACGAAAAATGTACAAAATCTATGTTGTGTGCTCGAGCATATTGGTACACGCGAAAAAATCCCTCTTAGTCAGAGAGCAATTCCTTCAGAAAAAAATCAATTGGGATTGATAGTCACCAAACCTCACTGACCTTTCCTTTCTGCCAAAGTGTTAAAAGAGATCGATTTTCCTCTCAGGATTTTAATGATATGAATACATCAAACTAATTCATCAGAAACTTGACCCTTGCATTGGCAGATTCCTCAAAATAGCAGTAAGTATCCTTTAAAAATCCGTACGTGAAAAATGGGACAAATAAAGGAAATCACTCATTAATTTGCAAATACGGGAGGTTTTGTTTTGGGCACATTATGATCGAAAACAAAAAAATTAAAATGCTTAAAGTGGGAAATGGAGAAAGGGAAGGATATTTAGAGAAACTCTTCTTTGGGTGAAAGTGCAATATACTGAAGTCAGTGGAATAGATCATCAGATGCGATTACAATAGGTTGGCATATGTATTTAGCTCGTTATGGCAACCTAATCCTTTGTGCACTTTAAAGCCTCATTCAGTTAATTATATTGACAATGCAATGTTAAGATAAATAATAATCAAGACAAAAATAAAGTTTATTTGTCAGTGAAGATTGGACCAGGGAGGTTAGCTCTTTACATCCATCAATGCCCTGTTGTGTTAATTAACACCTTCGACTCCATCTTGTTAATGAACAAAATTTGTCTGAATGCCACAGCTCCTCCCATCTCCCATAAGGCATGAACCATAGAATGGCACAGTGTGGTAACAGGCCCTTTGACCCAATTGCCCACAGCGACCAACTTGTCCCATCTACACTAGTCCCAGCTGTCTGCCTTTGCCCCATATCTCTCCAAACCTGTCCTATCCATGTACCTGTCTAACTGTTTCCAAAACTCTTCAATAGTATGACTTAACTACCTCCACAGGCAACTCGTTCCATATACCCACAACCCTTTGTGTGAAAATGTTAGCCCTCAGTTTCTTATTAAATCTTTCCCCCTTCACCTTAAACCTATGTCCTCTGGCTCTCAATGACCCTACTCTGGGTAAGCGACTCTGTGTGTTTTCCCGATCTATTCTTCTCATGATTTTGCACACCTCTATAAGATCATCCCTCATCCTCCTGCGCTCCAAGGAATAAAGTCCCAGCCTGCTCAACTTCTCTCTATAGTTCAGGCCCCAGAGTCCTGTCAATGTCCTTGTAAATCTTCTCTGTACCCTTTCCAGCTTGACAACATCTTTCCAATGACATGCTGCCCAGAACTGAACACAATACTCTAAATGGGGTCTGATTTTCTATCTGAACTGAGATAAGACTGCACTCAACAAGTGTCATGAAACATTCTCAGGAGAGCCAGGAGATCCTTGCTGCAAATTGTTGCTTTTCTATAGGAATATTCTGGGAGACTTAACTGGGCAAAATAGATTGCAAGCTGCTCAGACACCTTCCTAAGCGCAGAGAGTTTGGTGGAGGGTGTTTTGTCCAAGCCACCCCCCAAGACTTTTCCCTGCAACCACAGGAGATACAGTACCAGTACCTCCTCCCTCGACTTCATCCAGGGATGCCGACAGTTTTTTCAGATGAGGCAGTGATTTACTTGCACCTCCTCCAACCTCAACCTATCCGGTACTCCCAGTGTGGGCTCCTATATGCCGGCGAGATCAAGCTTAGATTTTGTGATAGTTTCGCTAAATATTTCTGCTCAGTCCACCTTGGCCTACACGATCTCCCGGTTGCCAAACATTTTAATTCCCCTTCCCATTCCCAAATTAACCTTTCTGTCCTGGGCCTCCTCCTCTGTCAGAGTGAGGCTTCTCGCAAATTGGAGAAACAGCAACTCATATTTCACAGACAGCTTACAACGCAGTGGTATGAACATTGACTTCTCTAATTTCAAGTAACTTCTTTATTCCTTTACCCCCTCTCACCCCCTCCACCAGCCTAGTCGTTCTACCAGTTCACTGTTCGCATCCTTGTTTCCCTGTTGTTAGCACATCTTCCCAAGACAACAATGATCCATTATAGACTCTACTCTTCCTGAGTTGATCGTTTGCCGGCCCTGTTTTCTTCTGACCCTCTATCTTTCAGTCCGAAGAAGGGTTCCAACCCGGAACATCACTCATTCCTTTTCTCCAGAGATGCTGCCTGACCCGCTGAGTTTATCCAGCATTTTGTGTCTATGTTTTGTCCAACATTTGGATGCTGCGATACTCATTACTATGGTGTCTCAGTGGTGACACCACTGGCAGCTCTCCGTCACTGCAAGCAATGTTGCACAAGGAACTACAGCCGGAATCCTGCGTAGAACACAATCTGCTGGAGTAACTCAGAGTGTCAAGTAGCATCACTGGAGTCCATGACCCAATACATCACCTATTCATGCTCCCCAGAGATGCTGCCTGACCTGTTGAGTTACTCCAGCACCTTGTGTTCTTCTGTAAACATTGTTGTTGGCTTGGTTGGGCATTCAGGATGAATTGTGGACCTTGCAGCCCAGGCAATGAAATGCCCATCTGCAAAGAACATACTCCAAGAGAGTCCTCAGAGGTTCCACAACCTCTCTGACATCTCTGATAAATCAAAACATTTGCAAGTTTAGGTTTTCCAATACCCTCTTCACAAAGATATGTCACTTTTTGTGGTACAAACTGTAATCATGCCCTTGCAGTCAGACTGCTCTCTCAGTGGAAATCAAGATCATCGAGAAAATCCTTCCCCCCTCCCCCCGACTCTGAAGAAGGGTCTCGACCCGAAATGTCACATTCCTTCTCTCTAGAGATGCGGCCTGTCCTGATGAGTTACTCCAGCACATTGTGTCTATCTTCGATGTAAACCATCATCTGCAGTTCCGTCCTACACACTTCTCAAGTTGCAGATAGCTGACATGCATCATGATTTACTGTTCTCTGAGTTTCAAAGGGTTTACTCAGGCTCTACATTGGCAACAAAAAGATCTCACTTACTCGGTTTAGTTTACTATTTATTATTGCCATGTACAGGTGCCGAGGTACAGTGAAAAGCTCTTGTTGTGTGCTATCCAGTCAAAGAAATGACTCTACATGAGTACAATCAAGCATTCCACAGTGCACAGATGAAGGTTAAAGAGTGCAACATTTAGTGCAAGATTTAAGTCTGGTAAAGTCTGATTAAAGATAGTTCAAAAGTCTCCATTTAGGTTGATGGGAGGTCAGGACCACACTCTAGCTGATGAGAGGACCGATCAGTTACCTGATAACTTCTAGGAAGAAACTATTCCTGAATCTGGAAGTGTGAGCTTTCAAACTTCTTGCCTGATGGGAGAGGGGAGAAGACTGGGATGAGACTGGTCTTTGATTATGCTGGTGGCGTGAAATGTAGATGGAGTCATGGAAGAGAGGCTGGTTCCTGTGATGGTCTGGACTATGTCCACTTCTCTCTGCGATTTCTTGCGGTCTTAACACCCTTAACAGTTTTGCATTGTAAATACATTTATAATGGGTCAAGTGCTGGAAGTTTATACAAGGTGACTTGTTTTGATTCTATAATTCAGTTTAAAGTTTAGAGAAACAGCTTGGAAACGGGAGTGTCCAGCTGAATGTGGCAAACAGTGCAGCCAGTCAGGTGCAGAGACTTCAATGCAGCAATGATTCAATGATATATGTCATATATACACTAGGTACATTGTACTCTTTCTTTTTGCATACAATGCACAAAGTATGGAGAGAGTTGCCATGTATCTGGCGCAGACAAAGTTACAAAACTGCTCTTTTTTTTTGGTTAGTCTAGTTTTTGGTTTTTAGTTTGTGTTTTGGGGGGAGGGTTTGAAACGGGGTTTGCAGTCTCTCCCTGCGGGGGAATGCAACCTTTTTGTCGTATTCCCCTTCTCTGCCTCTGTCTGCGCTGAGGCCTAATGGAGCTGACGACCTCAAGACTCCGGAGGCAGAGCGCCGTCAGGACTCGCTCTGAGCTCGCTCCCGTGAGGGTGGTCCGGCTCAGGGCTGGAAGAGGTTGGGATGCTCCCGTGAGGGCGGCCAGCCCGAGGGTGGAACGAGACTCCCATCGGAGCGGCCGAGCTCGGGGAGGTGCGGCGCTCACAGCCCGAGGGAAGTTTGGCGCCCATGTCGTGGCGGCCCGGCCCGAGGGAGAAGCGACGCCCAAGTCGGCGGAGCCCGGCCCGAGGGAGAAGCGACGCCCAAATCGGCGCAGCCTGGTCCAGGGGAGGTTCGAAGTCCATGTCGGGGCGGCCCGGCTCGAGGCTGAAGACGGTGCGGTACTCACTTGATGGTGGCTGGGACGGTGTTCTGGCGGTGGTGGCCTGAGTTCGGGGTTCGGCCGCGGGCCAGCGGCTGCATCTGCAGGACTGGTGGGTGGCAGTTTCAACCACCCCGGGCCGCGGTGTTTGAGCCGTGGGACTGATTTATAACATCACCCGGGGGGTATCGCTTCAGCGCAGAAGGAGAAGAGGAGGGAAGAGATTGCAGACCTAAGACTTTTGCCTCCATCACAGTGAGGAGAGGCTGGGTGGACTCACTGTGGTGGATGTTAATATGTGTTTATTGTTGTTTTTATTGTATTATATGTATGACTGCTGCAATTTCGTTCAGAAATTCGTTCAGAATCCCTATGGTCCCTCTTTGTTCTTGGCGGCCGCCCACTGCCGGGTGCATCCTTGTTCTTGGGGGGTCCCCCCCCATCCGGGTCCCTCTTTGTTCTTTGCATCTCCCTTCCCACCAGGTCCCCTTTGTTCTTGGCCCCTAACCCCCCTCCGTGCCGGTCCCGCTTTATTATTGTCAGCCCAATCGACTCCGTCCTCCTCTCCCATGAGGCTCCATACTCATCAATATAGCCAGCAGCTAACACCAGCTTGAAGGGCTTCAGAGATAGAGGTGCAGCAAGATATGCAAGGCCACCAGGAAACGTCTCCCCAAATAGCAGACGCTACATTTCCAATCAGTGTGGAGGAGCAAGGCAATGTTTGCGTAGCTATTAAGGGAATAACAGACGCCCTCATGGAGAATTGATTTTGATCAGTATCCTGCGAAATAAGAATTACCAGTACAAACAATATCACCTTCTGCACACTAACACCAACATTGTAACACCAACATTATGTGCCAATTAATCAACCAGCACTTGCAGTTCCTCATATGTCTGAATAAATTAATGTTTGGTTAAATTTATAATTGTGTATATTTATTCCTCTAACTAATTAATTGCCTAGTTTTGTATTTGTATATGGTTATCAGAAGCCATAATTTAATGTCTGTTTTGATGGGGTTATTATTTTTTAAAGGGAAAAGTAAATACTATATCTGAGTGTGAGTGATCTTTAAGAATTGAATGAATCCTGTGGTAAATTGTTGTTCTTGACACCAGTGTTTGGTTAGCGAATGGCTGCCATTAGCAAAAAGGGCAGCACAGTGGTGCAGCTGGTAGAGCTGCTGCCTCACAGTGCCAGAGGCAAGGGTTCAAACCTATCAACATAGATAGGAATTTCAAGTTGGGTGGAATGGCCTGTTTCCATGCTGTATGACTTCATCACTCTGTGAAAGAACTCTGCCATGAATAATCTATCTATATTACTAAATCTCTGTTCTTGACCACTTTTGGCCTTCTGTGCTGCGATTTCCGAGAGAACGCCGCCACATACGGCCGTCATTTTTAGCCACCTCACTCAGAGCCCCCCTCCGCCGCATGTGTGCTGAGGATTTTTCCCGTCGATGAAAAATGACAGAGATATTAATGTTTTTACAATATTCCCCATTCTCTCTGCTGCCCCTGCTGGAGGGAGCGGGAGAGACTATAAAACCAGGAAGTGGTTTGCCTTAATCAGTCTCTGCAAGTGGTGTGCCTCAATCAGTCTCTGTAAGTGGTGTGCCTCCATCAGAGCTCCGAATAACACTGAACAAATGTCTCCACATCTGTGAGTACCCATAATGTGGTTTGAAAATGAAAATATGGTTAGTTTGAGGAAAAAAGCACTGCCTGCAAATGGTCCCCCCTCCCTCTCCTCCCTCTCCTCTCTCTCCTCCCCTCTCCCCCCCTCTTCCCCTTTATCCCCCCCTCTCTCCCTCCCCCCCCCTCTCCCCCCACTCTCTCCCCCCCTGCCCCTCTCCCCCCCCTCTCCCTCTCCTCTCCCTCTCCTCTCCCCCCCCCTCCCCCCCCCCTCTCCTCTCCTCTCCCCCCCTCTCCCTCTACCCCCCTCCTCCTCCCCCCCCTCCTCCTCCCCCCCTCTCCTCTCCCCCTTCTCCTCCCCCCCCCCCTCCTCCCCCCCCCTCCCCCTCCCTCTCCTCTCCCCCCCCACCTCTCCTCTCCCCCCCTCCAACGGGTCTGCACTTGGTCTAGTAATGTTATAAAAAGGATCTGTTGATGCTGGTTTATACCAAAGAAAGACAGAAAATGCTGTAGTAACTCAGTGAAGTCAGGCAACATCTCTGGAGAATTGGTGGCACAGTGCAACGTGGTAGAGTTGCTGCCTCACAGCGCCCTAGTCCCAGGTTTGATCCTAACCTTAGGTGCTGTCTATGTGGAGTTTGCATGTTCTTTCTATGACCACGTGGGTTTCCTCTGGGTGCTCTGGTTTCCTCCCACATCCCAAAGATGTGCAAGTTTGTAGGTTAATTGTTCTCTGTAAAGTGCCCCAAGTGCATAGAGAACTAATGAGAAAGTGGGAAAACATAGAACTAGTGAGAATAGAATAGAATAGAATAGAATAGAATAGAATAGAATAGAATAGAATAGAATTACCTTTATTGTCATTCAGACCTTACGGTCTGAACAAAATTTCGTGCCTGTAGTCATACATACAATAATACAATAATAAACAACAATAAACACAAATTAACATCCACCACAGTGAGTCCTCCAAGCACCTCCTCACTGTGGTGGAGGCAAAAACCTTAGGGCCGCAATCTCTTCCCTCCTCTTCTCCCTCTGCGCTGAGGCGATACCCCACCGGGCGATGGCACAAACAGTCCCGCGGCTCACCTAACCCCGCAAACGGGCCGGCTCAAACACCGCGGCCCGGGGTGGTCAAAGCTGCCGCCCTCCAGTCCAGCGGACGCAGCCGCTGAAATGGGTGATCAATGGTTAGCATGGAAGCAGTGGGCCAAAGGGCCTGCAACATTAAATTAAAACCAAACTACCTGTTTCATCTGAGGTGGAACAACACTAAAACAAACCACAGACATCACAAATCTTCTAATCATTGCCAATATCTGATATATAAAATGGATTGGAGTCAGAATTAAGAGATCTTTTGTCATTGTTGGATGAGCAAGCTTGTTTTCAAATGTTATCCATCTGTTCAACATTGCATGTTTACACAGCCTGACAGAGCTATTTGGTGACTTTAAATGTTTGGCATTGTGATTTTGTGATTGGATTGTAAGCACACCCACATTTGGAAGACAGCTCAAGACAGACTGCAGCTTTGAATTAAAATTATTTGCGTGATTTCCTTCCACGATACAGAGACACTGAAGCGTCTGCAAAATTCTCAATAAACAACTTCAATTTTGCTTCAAGAGGTCGTACCCTGGCCTCTCCCTCGTCTCCCCTCTCGTATCAGTAAAAGATTTAGAAGTGTGAAAACACACATCTCCAGATTTAGAGACAGTTTCTTCCCAGCAGTTATCAGGCAACTAAACCATCCTACCAACAACAAGAGACCAGTCCTGAGGTACTATCTACCTCATTGAAGACCCTTGAACTATGTTTGATCATACTTTACTGGACTTTATCTTGGACTAAATGTCATTCTAGAAAGGCGCTATATAAATCCCATCCATTATTATTATTATTATTCCCTTTATCATGAATCTGCCCACTGTGAATGACTTGATAGTAATCATGTATTGTCTTTCTGCTGACTGGTTAGCGCACAACAACAGCTTTTCATTGTACCTTGGTATACATGACAATAAAAGAATAAACTCAACAAACTAATAATCTAGGTTTTATTTCATTTTCATTTGTTGAAAAAGTGGTCTTCTCAGTATTGTTTCTTCTCTGCCCTGGGCAGAGTCAACTCAGTATTACAAAAACCCGACATTTGTAGAATGTCTTGTACAGCTGATTTGGAAATCCCAAACCATTTTATAACTAATGACACAAACTGCACTGGACTGTAATGGTAGTAGGTGGGTTAACCTGCACACAGTAAACGCCTGAAAATGGTATGCAGTGCTATTTAACAGCAGAGCTTTTATTTTGAACTTTGTTGCACTTAACTTTGCATGACTGAACATATATAAATGAAATATATATATAGAAAATGTGTGCAGGAATAGATCATTCGGCCCTTCGAGCCAGCACCGCCATTCAACATGAAAAGTTTTTCCTCATTAGTGTAAGAATAAAAGGCCCCATGGCCGGCCTTTTATTCTTACACTAATTCTAGCAATCCAGCTTTTATGTTTTTGAACTTTGTTTATTATATAGTTTTCAGTGTACTACGTTTACATATTCTCTTGTGCTGCTGTAAGTAAGAATTTCATTGTTCTATCTGCGACATATGATAATAAAACACTCTTGACTCTTGACACTTATATAAGAATATAAATGGAAACATGTATAGGCCAAAGATTGACACAAAATGTTTGAGTAACTGCGGGTCAGCAGTATCTCTAGAGGAAAAAAAAAGATCATTTTCGGCCCTTCGAAGTCTTCAGCAAGAACTATCAGCCAATGGTTTGGGAGGAATCAGCTGGTAAAGCATTTTTGTCAACGTTTTAGCTTCAGGTTGGTCAGGAAGTCCTAAAAGAATGGCAGCAAAGGAGGGTTGCAGATTCTTTATTTCACTAATTCAATAGCATCTTCTACATACACATTGCCAATACACAATGTGAGAGGCATAGATAAGTGTATATATTCTCATGATCTATATATGTAAAATGTGTATTTGTGAGTGTGTATATATAAGTCTTAAGGCAATTTAGAAGGCAACAATTTGGAACATCCTCAATGGAATGGTGAATGACTTGGTCACTATATAAGGGCAGTGCTTGCATCTTCCCCTGTCAGCAGGACTGGTGAAGCCCCTTTCATGGTGTTCCTGGTTGATTCTGGCAAAATGATACAAGGAATATGCAGAGTGCTGCTCTCTAATGTCTTCTTCTCAACTCACCCTTACCCCATTTCCTAACATTTTTCAAACAAAGTCGGTGAAAGTCTAAAAATTTAGTTCCATCACTGATCTTCCTCAATGGAATGGTGAATGACTACCATTTAGTGATGAGAATGATTTCATGTGATTGGAATACTTTTTAAACCAGGCAAACCCCATTTATTTGTCTTTCCTAACATTTCCACCTATTAAAAATTGCCAGCTGGCATTGTACACTATTACTTAAAGCTAGGCAACTTAAACTTTAATCTGCTGTTCCAGGTGTGGATTCCTGTATATTGGCAAGACCAAGCGCAGGCTTGTCGATCGTTTCGCTGAAACACCTCCGATCAGTCTGCTTGAACCTACCTGATCTCCCTGTTGCTAAACACTTTAACTCCCCCTCCCATTCCCACACTGATCATTCTATCCTGGGTGTCCCCCATTGTCAGAGTGAGGCCCAGCACAAATTGGAGGAACAGCACCTCATATTTCACTTGGGCAGCTTACAACCCAATGGTATGAACATTGACTTCTCTAACTTCAAGTAATCCTTGCTTTCCCTCTAACTCCTCCCCTCCTCCTTCACAGTTCTCCGACCAGTCTTAAGGGCCTGTCCCACTTACGCAATTTTTTTGACGACTTGCTGGCACTCGTCTTAGTTGCAGCAGGTTGCCGAAAATTTTCAACATGTTGAAAATCCAGCGCCGACCAGAAAAAGGTACGACTCTTTGGGTGACTACTCGCACCAAACATGCGTCACCATACTTGCCTTCAAACTCTTCCATAGCCCTAAGTTACGCTCTGTACATAGTTTTGTTTTTTTGTCACATGTATCGAGGTGCAGTGAAAAGCTTTTTGTTGCATGCTAACCTGTCAGCAGAAAGATTATCCATGATTATAATAGCCATGGTTTTGGCTGAGCAACCTCCTGACTTGATGGGTACCGATTTTTGAATCGGTGAGGACATTTTGGGGAGATTTGCCTTCTTGAGACAATTGAGTACAGGCGCAGATCTCTTGGCTTCTGATGGCTGATGTCTAATGTTGGGAACTAAGGCTGGGATGGTGGGGAATAGGGTTACCAGGACCCAAGATGAACTAAAGAAGAAATCAGCAACAACAGGCCAGGTGGGCTGAGGAAAGGTTAATGGAGTTTCTTATACGGAGAAATATGAGGTGTTGCATTTTGGCAAGTTTAACATGGGCAGGATCTACACAGTGAATGGTAGGGCTCTGGGGAGTGTTGTAGAGCACAGGGATCTAGGAGTGCAGGTGCATCGTTCCTTGAAGGTAAAATCCCAGGTACTTAGGGTGTTCAAAAAGGTATTTGACACATTGGCCATCAGTCAGAGTATTGAGTATTGAAGTTGGGAAGTCATGTTGCAGTTGTATAAGATAATAAATAGACAATAGGTGCAGGAGTAGGCCATTCGGCCCTCCAAGCCAGCACTGCCATTCAATGTGATCATGGCTGATCATCCACAATCAGTACCCCATTCTTGCATTCTCCCCATATCCCATGACTCTGCCATCTTCAAGAGCCCTATCTAGCTCTCACTTGAAAGTATCCAGAGAACTGGCCTCCATCACCCTCTGAGGCAGAGAATTCTACAGACTCACAACTCTCTGTGTGAAAAAGTGTTTCCTCATCTCTGTTCTAAATGGCTTACCCCTTATTCTTAAATTGTGGCCCCCAGTTCTGAACTCTTCCAATATCGGGAACATATTTTCTGCCTTTAGCGTGTCCAAACCCTTAATAATCTTATATGTTTGAATAAGATCTCATCCTTCTAAACTCCAGAGCAAGAATGTCCTTCCTCAAATTTGGAGACCAAAACTGCACACAATACTCCAGGTGTGGTCTCACTGGGGCCCTGTACAACTGCATAAGGACCTCTTTGCTCCTATACTCAACTCCTCATGTTATGAAGGCCAACATGTCATTTGCTTTCTCCACTGCCTGCTGTACCTGCATGCTTACTTTCATTGGCTGATGAACAAGGACCCCAGATCCCATTGTTCTTCCCCTTTTCCCAACTTGACACCATTTAGATAATAATCTACCTTTCTGTTTTTGCTACCAAAGTGGATAACCTCACATTTATACACATCAAACTGCATCTGCCGTGCATCTGTCCACTCACCCAACCTGTCCAAGTCACCCTGCATTCGCATTGTATCCTCCTCACAATTCACGCTGCCACCCAGCTTTGTGTCATCTACAAATTTGCTAAGACATTGGTGAGGCCGCATTTAATGTATTGTGTTCAGGTCTGGGCACCGGGTTGAGGGTCTGAGCTATAGGCTGAGGTTTAGTAGGCTGGGACTCTATTCCTTGGAGTGCAGAAGGATAAGTGGTGATCATATTGAGATGTATAAAAACATAAGAGGAATAGATCGGGAAGATGTACAGTCTCACCCAGAATAGGTGAATCGAAGGCCAGAGGACAAAGGTTTAAGGTGAAGGAGAAAAGACTTAATATGTAACTGAGGGGTAACTTTTTCACACAAAGGGTGGTGGGTGCATGGAATAAGCTGCCAGAGGAGGTAATAGAAGCAGGGACTATCCCAACATTAAAGAAACAGTTGGACAGGTACATGGATAGGACAGGTTTGGAGGGATATGGACCAAGTGTGGGTAGGTGGGACTAGTGTAGCTGGGACATGTTGGGTAATGTGGGCAAGTTGTGCCGAAGGACCCGTTTCCACACTGTATCACTCCATGACTCAATGACTCTATCACTGAAGGTAGAGTGAAAGATAACTCTAAAAAACACCACAAAGATTGGATAAGGCAATCAAGGCTTAATTTAAGAGCATCAGTCTTTGATGAATTAACAATGAATTATATGGCCTTTTATACAGGTTTCTCCTTTTGTTGATTTTTACACTATTAACCCAAATAGATTTCACACAGCTACTTCAACATTTCTTCTCACTCGGAATGCTTTAGCAACAGCTAGAAGATCACTCACCTCTGACAGGCACAGAGCAATGCACACAGCCCAAGCCACCCCTCATGGCAACTAAACAGATGTCCCATTACCTTTTGACCACATTGTATTATTTGACAGTAGATAACTGATTGGGATGGAATCTCCACGGCCAGACTTACTTTCAGGTAAGATTGGCTCCTTAAAATTAATTAATCCATTAACTAGTTTAAAATACCCTTGGATCCTGTAATCGAGGTCAGCACTATTATTTGACCATACTTTCCCAAGAGGAAATCGCGTGTGACGTCCATCGCCCATTCTACACTAAAGATAGACACAAAATGCTGAAGTAACTCAGTGGGACATGCAGCATCTCTGGAGAGAAGGAATGGGTGATGTTTCGCGTCGAAGGCCCAGTGTGTAGGACAGTGTTAGTGTACGGGGTGATCGCTGGTCGGCGCGGACTCGGTGGTCCGAAGGGCCTGTTTCCAAGCTGTATTTCTAAAGTCCAAAGTCTCAAATCTAAAAGAATGAGAAGAAATGCCATGCCTTAAACACACCCATTTAAGTGAATTATCGGGTTTAGATGAAGCTTTCCTAACATTTTGTGCAAGGGGTCTTTAACCCAGACTGTCACTTTCATTTGCAATAGCTCAAGGATTGATCTCACCACCTGAATATATCTCCTGAGATCACTGTTTGATTATTTGGTTGTTTTGAACTGTCTTGGAAGCATAATCGATATGTGAATGCAAAAAAAAAGAAGATATTTAGAATGATTACAAAAAGCAGTAATCTAATTGAAAGAGTTCAGATAATGACAGACTCTGGGAGTGTGAAGAAAGATATTGCATTACAGACTTGAAATCACTCCCCTGTGTTAGTTCCAAATGATACATGGTTTCAATTTGATATCAGGTGCTTATTCTCTTTTTGGGCAAGCTTTGTTGTCAATGCAATTGCTGTCTTTCAGTATCGTGCATGCCCTTGATATGTGATAGTGTTCTCATAAGAGGATTAATGATTGAGACTTGTTTGCTTGTGGCCAATGTGTAACCTCCTGGGATGAAAGATGATATTGTAAATTGATAATAAAATGGCTAAGCAAAACGAAACAAATCAAGGCTAAAAAAAATACAATTAGGCAGATGGTCGTAATATTAATAAATAATCTGTTAAAATAATCAGAGCAGAATGCCTATGTTTGCAAATGTCCATCCCAAAGCACATTGGAATCATCACTGGAAGGACATCCCAAAGCACTATGTAGTCTGCAGCTTAGCTTTAGTTTAGAGATACAGCAAGGAGACTGGCCCTTCGGCCCACCAAGTCCATTCTGTCCATCGATCACTGTACAGGCTAGGGCCAATTTACAGAAGCTAATTAACCTACAAACCTTTTTGTATTTGAGAATGTGGGAGGAAACCACAGGAAACCCATGTGGTCACAGAGAACGTACAAACTCCATACAGACAGTAGCCGTAGTCAGGATCAAACCCGGGTCTCTGGTGCTGTAAGCAGCAGCTCTACCGCAGTACCATTGTGCTGCCCCAAAGCTGTATAATATAGTAAAGCTTGTAGACATTTTCTGCACATATAGCACCCACCGATAGTAATGGGGTGAGTGATGTTGTTTGAGGAAGAAATATTAACTCGAACACCAGGGATCATTCTTCTCCTGAATAAAGATATAAGGACCTGCTCTGAATTCCCGTACATTCTACCACATATAGAATCATGGAGCCATGAAGCATGGAAGCAGGCCCTTTGGCCCAACTTGTCCATGATGACCAAGATGCCCCATCTAAGCTAGTCCCATTTACCCATATTTAGCCCATATCCCTCTAAAATGTCCTATCCATGTAGGTGTGCAAGTGACTTTTAAATGCTGTTATATTATCTGCCTCAACATCCATCCTGACATCTCATTCCATCTTAACTAAGCTAAAAGTAAAATGGATAGGTGATGTTTTGGGTCAAAACCCTTCTTTGGCTTGCACAATCTCCTGGTTGCCAAACACTTTATCAAACCTTCCTATTCCCGTGCTGACCTTTCTGTCCTAGGCCTCCTCCATTGTCAGAGTGAGGCCAAATGCAAATTGGAGAAATACAGCATCCCATATTTTGCTTCGGTGGCTTACAACCTAGCTATTTCAATATTGAGTAACTTTAAGTAACCCTTGCATCCCCTCTCTCTCCGTCCTTCCCCACCCAAGTCATTGTACTAATTTCACTGTTTTGCTGAATTTCATTGTTTGTATCATTCTTTATCACCTTCCCCACAGCTTCACCTTTCCTTGATCATCGTTGCTTCTGGCACATCTTTAATCCATTTGTTCAATATCTATATTACTAAAAGTCTGATTTTGACCACTTCCTGTTGTTCTGTATATTGATTTTAGAAAAAACGCTGCCACTTACGGCTGTGATGGTTGGCCATCTTACTCAGAGTCCCCCTCCGCTATGCAGGACAAGAGGATTTTAGTGTTTAAAAAATGTTGAGATTCTCTCCCCTGAAGGCCACGCCCCTTCCGGAGGGACTATAAAACCCAGAAGTGTTGAGTGCCTCAGTCAGTCTCTGCCAGATGGGGGAGCGAGAGGGTCACGTCTTTCAATCTAAGCTGTGAATAACACTGATCACATGTCTACTAAATTGTGAGTGGTTTTACTGACCTGTCAGTGCCCTTAATGTGGTTTGAAAATATAGTTTGGAGATGCTAAAGCTGTGATGTCTTTGGTTTGGAAATGCTAAAGTGGTGTTGCCTTTGGTTTGGAAATGCTAAAGTTGTGTTGCCTAATTAAAGTTGCCTTGCCAAATTAAAGTTGCCTTGCCAAATTAAAGTTGCCTTGCCTAATTAAAGTTGCCTTGCCTAATTAAAGTTGCCTTGCCTTCTATATAATTAAACGTCTAATCTTGTCCACTTCCTGTTTGCGCTTTATATTGATTTTACGTATGGCTGTGATTTTTGGCCATCTTACTCAGAGTCCCCCTCCACTCATCAGGTGCCGAGGATTGTTCCCATCAATGAAAAATAAAAGAGTTATTAGTCTGTACCCCTTCTAGTTTGTTGATATGACCAGTTTTGTATGGGTCCCAGGCGCATGAAGCATATTCCAGTAAGGGTCTGACCAATGTTGTATATGCTGTGGTTTTCACTTCCTTTGGGCAGAACCAGATGTTTCATCTAAGGAATCCTAGTGTCCGGTTGGCTTTAGTGACTGGGTTGTATACGTGTTCCCACCATGAAAGCTTGTTATCAAGATGAACTCCAAGGTATGGTTGTGAACTTGTACGATGAAGTATTTGTTCACAAGATTCAGATTCAGATTCAATTTTAATTGTCATTGTCAGTGTACAGTACAGAGACAACGAAATGCATTTAGCATCTCCCTTGAAGAGCGACATAGCAAACGATTTGAATAAAAAAAATAATAAGTGTCCGGGGGGGGGTGGTAATTGGCAGTCACCGAGGTACGTTGTTTAGTAGAGTGACAGCCGCCGGAAAGAAGCTGTTCCTCGACCTGCTGGTTCGGCAACGGAGAGACCTGTAGCGCCTCCCGGATGGTAGGAGGGTAAACAGTCCATGGTTGGGGTGAGAGCAGTCCTTGGCGATGCTGAGCGCCCTCCGCAGACAGAGCAGTCACAAGACGTAGTCTCGAGTAGGTGGTTTCTTCTGGTTTGAAATTACCATAATTGAGCATTTGGTTGGGTTGAGGCTCATCTTCCATGTGCTTTGCCATAATTCCAAGGACTTAAGGTCTTCTTGTAAGGAGTTTGTATCCTATACTGCAGTGACAGGTGTATATACAAGACAATCATCCGAGAAGAGTCTTGTTTTACAATTTATGTGTTCAGGTAGATCATTAATATACGTCAGGAACAAGAGTGGCCCGAAGACCATGCCTTGCGGTATTCCTGACAATACTTGTTCTTCTAAAGAAATGTTTCCTTCACAGGCCACCCTCTGCGTCCAATTTGTGAGAAAGTCCCTAATCCAGTTATGTCGACTATTTCTGATGCCATAGTAATCCTGTTTTCCTAGGAGCCTTTCATGAGGAAATTTATCGAACGCTTTTGAAAAGTCCAGGATTGCCATGTATAGATTTCCTCTTATCTAATGCCCTTGTGATGTCATCAATAGTGACAATAAGTTCTGTTTCCGTTGAATGTTTTGCTCTGAAGTCATGTTGTGAGTCCACCAGTATCCCATTCTTTTCGAAATTGTCCGTGATGTGAGAATGTATGATGTGTTCCAAGATCTTACTTTACTTGTAACACTGGTCAGTGAAACTGGTCTGTAATTCTCAGGCGCAGCCTTATTGCCCTTCTTAAATATTGCACAGATGTTTGCTTCCTTCCATTGTCGTGGTAGTGACCCACAATCAATTGAGGACTGGAATAAGTCTGTGAGTATGGGTGCTATTTTCGATGCGAACATCTTTAGAAAGATGTTCACATTCTGGTTATAGAGAAATCTATTTTTCTCAAGATATTGAACTACTGGAACCATTTCACAGTAAATTGCAGAACGGAGCGCAAATTCTTCTTCTGTGTATTCTCCTCTTTGTGTGGAAGCGCTATCAGCAATGGTTAAAGTTCCACCCTGCCTTCCTGGAAGTGTCAGATTATCATCAGCCAGTAATCCATGCCAGATTGCTGGCACAGACGTACATAGTTGTATCAACAATAAAAGATATTCCATTCCTCATCATACCAACCCTCATCAAACAGAACCAGAAACTTTTAACAGAGATCAATGGTATGATTTTTAACAGTTATTCCATCTCGTTCCAACTGAGGCTTAATCTGAAGATTGACTGACCTTGGCCTGGCTTTCAATATGCCAATAATTAAATACAGCTGGAGTCATCTGCATTCTTTTCAGCTGATTAATAGAACAAATAATTGGCCTTATGTACCAGCACTCCCGATTCTGTGATCGAACCTATGTTTTCTTTCATGGATTTCAATCAGTGTGTTTGTGGTTTTCCAACAAACTAATGGAATCTGGCCACATATCTCAACAAACAAACAAACAACTGCACAACTCTGTGAAGACGGCAGCTTTGAACATCGTAGGACTTTTGACTCTATGGGCATCCTGAAACTTTTCTTTGTTTTGCTGCTGCTGCCTCACAGATAACACTGATGTTAATTATAAAAAGATGTACTACTGCAGCATGAACACTGCACATGGTAAGTATCCTTCTTGCCAATACCTTGCATTAGAGCATAGTTTAGAAGCTACTCATTTGTACAGCACCTAGGGGACCTATGAATGGCAGGGCTCAGGGCTCAGGTGTTGTAGAGCTGAGTGATCTAAAAGTGCAGGTAAATAGTTCCTTGAGGGTGGCACCACAGGTAGATAGGGTGGTCAGAAAGGCTGTCTGAAGAAGGGTCTCGACCCGAAACGTCACCCATTCCTTCTCTCCAGAGATGTTGCCTGTCCAGCATTTTGTGTCTATCTTCGGTGTAAACCAGCATCTGCAGTTCCTTCCTACAAATCAGTCTGAGTATTGAGTTTAGAAGTTGGGATGTCATGTTACGGTTATATAAAACGTTGGTGAGGCTGCATTTTGAGAGTATTGTGTTCAGCTCTGGGTACCATATTATAGGAAATATGTTGTTAGGTAGGAAAGGGTGCAGAGAAGGTTTACAAGGACGTTGCCAGGACTCGAGGGCCTGAGCTACAGGAAGAGGTTGAGCAGGCTATGACTCTATTCCTTGGAGCGCAGGAGGATGAGAGGTGGTCTTATGGAGTTGAACAAAAATCATGAGAGTGATAGATTGGGTAAACATACAGTCTTTTGCCCAGAGGGGAAATCGAGAACCAGAGGACACAGGTTTAAGGTGAAGGGGGGAGATTGAAGGGGAACCATAACTTTTTTACACAAAGGGTGGTAGGTGTAAGGAACAAGCTCCCAGGGGAGTTAGTTAAGGCAGGTACTATTGCAACGTTTAAGAAACATTTAGACGGGTACATGGATAGGGTAGGTTTAGAGGGATATGGGCCATGAGCAGGTAGGTAGGACTAGTTTAGATGGAGTATGATGGTTGGTGTGAGCAAGTTGGGCCAGAGGGCCTGTTTCCACATTGTAAGACACTCTGACGCCATGACTCTATAAAACAGTGCCATGCAATATTGAGATGTCTGTCAAAACTGCTTTAGGCAGACACGCGATGCATTTTAATGCAGAACAAAGTGTGCAGATGAATTTCTAATTTGAGATTAAAATAAACTGGAGGAAATTCCCAACAAAAAAGAAATAAAATTAATCACGTCAAGAGCTGCGAGGTTTGCAAAACAATCAATGCTATAGTACTGCCCTCTAGTGATTCTGTGACTTAAGGGATCTTGTGGGATTCTATAGTATTAGATTGATCTTCAGTTAAAACTAACCGTCACATAATCATTGCACCTAAATATATTTGGAAATGGTGCTGGAATATTTTTGCATGCATTTGCTCAACTATATTTACCCTGTAAATATTTATTCTGCTTCTTCATTAGTGAATGGTTCTCTATGAATATGTCGTGAGCTTTGATAAACATAAACATCGGGCAGCACAGTGGTGCAGCGGTACATCTGCTGCCTTACAGCGCCAGAGACCCGGGTTTGATCCTGACGACGGGTGATATCTGTATAGAGTTTGTGTGTTCTGCCCGTGACCGCGTGCTCTAGTTTCCTCCCACACTCCAAAGACGTACAGGTTTGTAGTTTAATTGGCTCCTGATAAAAATTATAAATTGGCCCTAGTGTGTAGGGTAGTGCAAGTTGTACGGGGATCGCAGGTTGGTGCAGACGCGGTGGGCTGAAAGGCCTGTTTCGGCGCTGTATTTCTAACCTTAAAACATTTTTTATTTATCCAATCTATCAGACTTCATTATAAGTGGGTTATATTTGAAGTATATTCAAGACTATAAACACATCATAGAATTTGCCCAGATTATAACCCCGCAAATAGCAAGTAAAGGGCCTGTCCCACTTGCGTGCGATTGGCGCGACAGGCCGGAAGTGGCGGTCGCGCGACCTTCGCGCATCTCCATGCGTCACACAATGCGTGACATCATTTACGCATATAAAGGGGGCTGCTGGCTGCTGTTCCATTATCATCATGGAAGAGATACAGATACAAAACAACAAGAAACAAAAGACCCGAAACGGCACCTATTCCTTTTCTCCAGAGATGTGGTCTGACCCGTTGAGTTACTCCAGCTTTTTGTATCAATCTTAATTTTAAACCAGCATCTGCAGTTCCTTACTACACATAGAAAGCAATGAGATGGATGAACAGTTAATCATTTTTTGATGGTGTTTACTTAGGGAGAAACGATGCTGAGGATGACCTGTCTAGCTCTTTGTTCTTTTTTCCTTGTTTCTACATTCACCGTTCCAATTCAGCCATTGAGTTTAGGATTTCCATGGAGGGAATACATGCATCTTGGACCAGCTTTTTAAAAGGTTGAAACTGGCAGTTCCTGGCAGAAGTACTGGTATTAGCTAGCAAGATATATCCTACGTTAAAATTGATGTTCATAACTCAATAATTGTGTTGAGATAGGTGCTGAACAGTCCCTCACTCCGTGGCAAGAAACGTGGTGAGTGTCAAATCTCCTATACGAAGCTATAGCATCTTTGGTGAGTGTGGTGTGTGTGGTGAGGATTTTCAAATTGGACGCGCTTTTATTGCTGACGCGAAAAAGGTGGGCCAACAGATTTTTGGCATCGGTGAAGTCATCACGCAATGCCACTGAACACCACGCACCACGCGTACGACATCAAGACGCCTGCGTGCGACCGCAATACGCCTGCCTGTGTACGTGGGCCATCAGACCGGAGGCGGTGAAGATTTCGTTCGGGACAAAATCCCGGAGCACCGCGCGATACCGCGCACAACTCCATACCCCTCCGCGCTTCTCAGTGGGACCGGCCCCGCGCAGCCACATGATGCCCATGTGCCTCAACGCGACGACGAGGTCGCGTAATTTGGGTGCCAAGGACACTTAAGTGGGACAGGGCCTTAAGGCATAAAAGTCTGAATGGGTGTCCTGACCTGAAGTGTCACCTATCCATGTTCTGCAGATATGCTCCATGACCTGCAGAGTTACTCCAACACTTTGTGCCTTAAGAAGGGTCTCGACTCGAAACGTCACCCATTCCTTCTCTCCAGAGATGCTGCTTCTCCCGCTGAGTTACTCCAGGATTTTGTGTCTGCGTTCGGTTTAAACCAGCAGCTGCAGTTCCTTCCTTCACACTTTGTGTCTTTTTTTGTAAACCAGCATCTGTAGTGCCTGGGAAAAAGGTTTTGTCTGTCTATCCTATCTATGCGTCTCATAATTTTATACACTTCATCAGGTCTCCCCTAAACCTCCGACGTTCCAGAGGAAACAATCCAAGTTTGCCCAACCTCTTCATGTAGCTGAGACCCGCTAAACAGGCAGCATTCTGGTAAACCTCTGCCTCCGCTCCAAGCCCTCCACATCTTTCCTGCAATGGGCTGACCAGAACTATACGCAATACTCCAAATAGTTATCGTTCAATATTGGAAACTTGCATTTTGTTGTCATTTAAAATTTGTGTTAGATTAGTATTTGGGGTGGACCTTTTCCTTTCTTTGTCACTTTTATCTTTCTTCCTGTCCTTGCCTGGCTGATTGGTGTCAGTTATCTTGCTTTTTCATTGTCATCAACCCCTCCGCCACCCATTTCAGAGCCTTGTTTCCACGAGAATGTCTTACTCACTGATTTTAATCATCAAACGTTGGTAAACTGACCATCGAGGGACGTACAAGTGCAACAGATTTTATTCCATTTATTTTTCCACATTTGTTCACAGGATGTGGGTGTCACTGACCACTTTAGAAGCTTGAGCTTTGCCAGACCACTTGGGTAAGCAATTAAGAATCAACCACATTTCTGTGGGTCTGATGTCACATGAAACCCAGCATAGAATCAGGCAACCAATTTTGTGAAGGTTTTCAGTGAAGTAGGTAGCATTGTGGTGAGATTTCCTAATTACTATCCACTTGCTTATGTATTTCAGAATCATTTAGTGAGCTGCATTTTATATCACAGCTGCCACGGTGGGATTCCTGAGATTAAGTCCCAGATTCCAGTCCAAATGACAAAGTCTGGTACTTTATACATCAAATCATTTTAACTGATTCTAAATATTGCAGCACATGATTTAATTCCGGTTCTGAAAATTATTGTAGTCTTTCATTGTTTCTCATTCAAAGTCTTGATAGTTGACACACACAAAATGCTGGGGTAACTCAATGGGTCTAGCTCAGGAGAAAAGGAATGTGGCTTTTTTGGGTTGGAACTCTTCTTCAGACTAAAAGATAGAGAGAACAGAACAGGGGGGGGGGGGGGGGGGGGGGGGGGGGGGGGGGGGGGGGGGGGGTTGGAGGTGAGAAAAGGCCATAACAAATCAGGGACGGCAACAGATGACCTCAGGAAGGGTGAAAGACTGTAATGGCCCATTGTTGGCTGGGGACGATGTGCTAACCAGAGGGATACAAGGATGTGAGCAGTGGAACTAGTAGGATGACTAGGGTGGAGGAGGGGTGTGAGGGGGTTAAAATTAGAGAAATCAATGTTCATACCGCTGGGCTGCCTAAGCAAAATATGAGGTGCTGTTCCTCCAATTTGCGATTGGTCTCACTCTAAACGTGGAGGAGGCCAAGGACAGAATGGTCAGCCTATTGTCTACTTTATTGTATGGGGGTGGGAAGGGGAGTTTAAATGGTTGGCAACCGGGAGATCACGTAGACCAAGGCGGACTGAGCGTATGTGTTCAGCGAAACTGTCGCCAAGTCTATGCTTGGTCTCGGCGATATATAGGAGCCCACAACGGGAGCACTGGATACAGTAGATGAGGTTGGAGGATGTTGGAGGAGACTTAATATTATGTATTCTATTTTCATGAGATATGCTTGGTTAATGGTAGAAATCTTAATGGCTGTGGATTTCAGTCTCCTCCAAAGATTGAACACATCATGTTCACACAGAAGGAGATGGGGACATGGAATGAACTGCCAGAGGAGATAGATGAAGCAGGTACAATGACAACATTGAAAAGACATTTGGACAGGTACATGAACAAGAAAGGTTTAGAGTGACATTGAACTATACATCCTGTGAAGGCATAGAAGCAGTTCACGATTTGGCATTATTGGGAAAATAATGGATACTTGATATGATATATTCAGAATATTTCTCGAGAACTCCACAGACGTGCAATAATCTTTTCATCCTGTGAGTTTCTGAGCACTGGATTTATTTTCTACTTGGCTCAAAAACTGTTTCTTCATAAATACAACATCAACCCTCGATTGCTAGCTTAAACACTAATGGACTCAGAGATAACATGCTATATTATACCAAGATAACGCAGGGCGCAAGATCAAATGTATTGGAGCTCATCCAATCATGAATTCTGTATAACTGCCCATAATCTGTCATTCTGGAATGGTGGTCAGTGTGGGAAACAACAGCAAACAAAGTTTATTTAATTTTGTAAACAAGGAGTAAGATGATTGTAGGAGAATAAATATATTCAGCTGATTAAACTAAACTAACATTTCTCCAGAAATGAAGCAAGACAAAGGGCACCTTGCATTAGATAACATATGGGTGAAATGGTTCTTTATTGCCATGTATGCACAGCACAGTGAAATTCTTTTGCACAACCCAGAAATACAGTCACATATTTTGGCGTTGTTTACAAAGAAAAAGTCCAAAGTTCAGTCCACATGTCGGAAATGGTTCATAAAGTCCTAAGGTATAGTAGAATTAGGCCATTCAGCCCATCAAGTCTACTTCGCTATTCAATCATGGCTTATCTATCTCTCCCTCCTAACCCCATTCTCCTGCCTTAGTTTCAATGGTTCAATGGTACTTTATTGTCACGTATCTAGATATAGCGAAATTTGCCTACATATAGTTCAGTAACAATCTTGCTATACCTTAGGCACATTGTACCTTAGGTACAAGTGCGTAAGGTGGTAGATTACACTCAGGCAGTACAGAAGATCCACCACTTTTCTGGCACCATCTTGTACACTTCAAGTTCGGAGTTGTTTAATAACGTTAGCGTGTTGGGGAAGGTCAGGGTAAGCGGGAAGGGGCAGTGAGCGTGGGATGCTGATCTGAGCCTGTGGTCACTTTTGCACTATACGGGAAGGTCAAGTTGCACCAGCAAGACTATTCCACAGTCATCCAAAGGATAAGTTGCTGCACAATTTGGTTTAGCAGTGAGGGATATTGATAGTCAGGTCACTGTGGAGAACTCTCTTTTAATAAATGCATTCATATTTTCTATTTAGTTTTCTTACTCTTTCAACCATTATTTTCCAACCTCTTTGCCTTGGAGGCATGGTGCCAGAAGGCAAGAAGATAACTATTGTATAGAACAGGAAGGGATGGGTAATGTAAATACCATCCAGTGAACCTAACATTGGTGGAAAGTAAATGAATGAAAACAGTTCCCAGGGATAGCACTATTCAGAAACGCACATCAATTGAAAACACATAGTTTGGATTTATCATTGGTAGAATGCAACTAAGTAATTTAGTTGAATTTTGTGAGGAATGTCAATGAGGGTTGTATGTATGATGTACCTTTAGTTTAGGTATAGGTTTATTATTGTCACGTGTACTGAGGTACAGTGAAAAGCTTTGTTTTGCATGCTTTCCAAACAGATCAGATATGCCATACACAAATACATTTAAGTCAAACTCAAGTACAGGTCCACCACCGATTGATTGTCTGGCACCCTTGTTTCAGAGCCTTGTGGAATTCTGCCGGACCAACAGAGATCATGCAACCTCTGACCCACTAACTATATCCTTCCTGTGTCTCCAAAGCACCATGGACTGCAAGAAACTTAAAACAAATATTACATGTAAATTAAAGGTGTTTACACTTGACACCATGACTGTCACTTGGACCTTGCTTAGAAGTCACAGCTAGGATGAAAGGTAAGCAAATTAAGCTAAGCATTGCACAAAACCGAGTGAGCACCACCAACAACTATAGATGTAAACAAATAACACTTTTAGGACTTTCAATATTCGGTAAGTTTCAATGAGGTGTCCCCTCATCCTTCTAAACTCCAGCGAGTACAGGGCCAATGCTGTCAAATGCTCATCATGTGTTAACCCAATCATTCCTGGGATTATTCTTGTCAGCCTCCTCTGGACCCTCTCCAATGCCAGCACATCCTTCCTCAAATATGGGGTCCAAAACAGCTCAGAATACTCCAAATGCGGTCTGACCAGTGGCTCATAAAACCTCAGCATTCCATCCCTGTTTTTACATTCTAGTCCTCTCAAAATATATGCTGACATTGCATATGCCTTCCTTACTACCGATTCAACCTGCAAATTGACCTTTTGTGAAATGTGCACCAGCACTCCCAAGTCCCTTTGCACCTCTGGTGGAAGGAGAAAGAAAGTTAGTGTCAATTCCGAGAACTTTTGTCAAAATTGGGGAAGAGAGAATATTAACAATTTGGATGAGAGTGTAGGCAGCATGATTAATACAGTTGTGGATGACACCAAAATAGGTGGTGTGGTGACCAGCGAGGGGAGTTGGTGAAGCTTATAACAGGATCTAGATCAAATGGGAAAGTGGGCAAAGGAATGGCACATGGAATTTAGCTCAGAGAAGTGTGAAGGGATGCATTTTGGAAAGATAAATCAGCACGGAAGTACACAGTACATTACAGGGTTGTGGGTTATAGAACAGAGATACCTATATGTGCAAGTACATAGTTCTGCAGATTCAAGAGAGTTTATTGTCATACTGTTTATTGTCATGTTCGACCACACCTGGAATATTATGAACAGTTCTAGACACCATATGTAGATTGTGAAAGAGGGTGGTGTAGACAAGGATGTTGTTGGGACTTGAGGGCTTGAATTATAAAGATAACTTGGGACTGTACTCCTGGAGTAAAGGATGCTGAGAGGTGAACATTTGGAGGTTTATAAAACTATGAGGGGTGTTGATAAGGTGGATGGTCAAAATCTCCATTCCCTGGTAGGGTAGTCTACAATTAGTGGGCATAGGTTTAAGGCGAGGGGGGTAGGATTTAAAGGGGACCTGAAGGGCAGGATTTTCACCTTGGTGTATATGGATCGTGTGTATATGGAATAGAGCTCAGGTTTCCTCCCGCACTCCAAAAACGTACAGGTTTGTAGGCTAACCTTGTCACTTCCTCTGGAAGTGACAAGGTTGAGCCTACAAACCTGTACTGTACCTGATAGTGGCTTATATATTTATGATATTTAAAAGACATTTGAACAGATTCAGATACAGGAAACATTTAGAGTGATGTGTTTAGAGTCAATATGTTTCCATATGTTTAAGGCACAGTGTACACGGCAGCCAGCCAGCCAACAGACGTTTGTATTTTTATTTTTTTTTATCACTTTTAATTTAATTTTAATTTCAAGTTTTTGTGTACCTTGTTGTGAGTTGTGACTGTTGGCAGACCAATTTCCCTCCGGGAATGAATAAAGTTCTATCGTATCGTATCGCGTCTTAAATACAGACAAACCCAATTGCCTCAGGTGGGCATCTTGTTTGGCGCGACAAGTTGGGCCAAAGGGTCTCTTTCCATGCTGCATAAGTCTCAGATCCTGTAATAAGGTAACTAATTTGCAGAGAGGAAGGGAGATGGATGGATGAGACAAAAGGAAAGGGTGAAGCCAGAGGGGTGATGGGTTTTACAGGGCAGATAGAGAGTGAGTAAGAAAATCAGCAAAAGATTTGAAATGAGGGCTGACCAGGAGTTAATAAGAAGATATTTGGAATAAATCAGTTGACATGGACTGGGGGAGCCAAAGGACCTGCTTCATTCTGTAAATCAATTCAGAACATAGAGCATAGAATTGTACAGTGTAGTAACATAGCAATGTTTGGCTGAGCCAAACGCTATGCCACGAAAAGCTAATCTCATCTGCCTGCACTAAATCTATCTATCTATATCCGTCCGTTACCTGCATATCCACATGCTTATCTAAAGGCCTCCTAAAATGCTATAAAATTATAGCGTGAACAAAAGTCTGTACCATGTACATTTCTGGTTGCACACTGCAGGAAGAATGTGATACAGTTGAGGCAGAGGATGTTGCCAAAGCTGTAGAATTATGACAAAAGAGAGAGACTGGCAGGCACCATAGACAGCTACAGAATGATTTAATTGAGGTCTATTAGTGTAGTTTAGTTTTGTTTACAGAAACAGGCCCTTCAGCCCACCGAGTCGGTGCCAACCAATGATCCCTGCACACTACCACTATCCTACACAATGGGGACAATTTACAATTTTACCAAAGCCAATTAATCCACAAACCTATACATACGGGAGGAATCCGGAACTCCCAGAGAAAACCCACGCAGGTCACAAGGAGAACGTACAAAACTCCGTACAGACAGCAACCGTGGTCAGGATCCAAGCCGGTTCTCTGGCGCTGCATGGCAGCAACACTACCGCTGCATCACTGTGGCACCTTAAAACATTAGGACAGCCCTCAGATGAAGAGAGATTCTGGGCGAGCTGAAAAGATTTGTACCCTACAACAAAGAGATCAATAATTAGGGGTCAAATACTTAAGATTACACGAGGAAAATAACGTTGCCAAATTAGCGGTGGAGGTTTGTGTGGAAAGCTTCTTCACTCAAGGACAACAAGGAATAAGCTATAAATGCTGGCCTTGCTAATGATGCACTTGTCACTTGAATGATTAAAACAAAATGGATAAAGCGGGAGTGCTGTGAATATTTAGTTACCTGTGGATCAATTTGCATTATTAACATTAGACGTCATTCAGGATACATGATTAATATTTTAATCTTTTGCGTTAAGACTGGAAGATGTCTGACAATCATTTGAAGCAGCTGAGTTTGGGAACACGATACTGGAAATGTCTGTATTTCACATTCACTGGGGAATATTACAACAGATCTGTATAGACTGTATGTTTCTACTGCCTACAGGGCAGTGGGCGAACTTTGGATTAAATATTAAACCAAACCCTATTTGTTTTGCCGGTTCCCCAAACAATACCTTGGTATATTCCACATACCCCGTGTTCCCCAATGCGCAGCCCAAGTTTGTTTGTTTCTCTGGTATCACATTTCAGCTATTGGGATATTACCTAGAACATAGAACAGTACAGCACGGGAATGGGCCCTTCGGCCCACAATATTTGTGCCAAACATAACGCCAAGTTAAATTGTTCTCATCTGCCTGTACATGATCCATATTCCACTATTCTCTGCACTTCCATGTACCTAGCTAAAAGCCTCTCAAAAGCCACTATGGTACCTGCCTCCACCACCTTCCCTGTTCCAGGCCCTCACTGCTCCATGTATTAAACCAATTTGCCCTGCACATCTCAATTAAACGTTCCCCCTCTTACGTTATAGCTCCTGTATGCCCTCTAGTGTTGGATATTCCCACCCTGGCTGTCTACCCTATCTATGCCTCTCAAAATGTTATACACTTCTATCAAGTTAAATAAATTGACCTGACATCCAGCTGTTGACCTCTATCCATAAATGTGCAGGTGAACTGGAAACCATATGAGACTTAGCTGTGACTCCTTCGGACAGTCGACAAGAAAGTAGAGAGAGAAGGAGCAACACTGAGCAGTCAGAATTTCTAGATATAAGGAATGATAAGTAACATCCTGTCAGTTACTTTGATCTCCTCTGCAGACAAGTGTCAAATGCAGTTTGAAAATATTGTTGCAAAGAACCTCGAGATATTTGTTAAGTAGAAGGTGTGGTATCTGGAAGTTATATAAGGGGAAGAAATTTGCTGAAAAGAAACAATAGACTGAATCCCTTTTGAATTGATGCATGCTGCAAAGCATGAAAAATGGAAATCCTCTACTGAGACAAACAAGAATTTTTTTTGCAAGATGAAAGAATCTTGCATTTTTTCAAAAGTGCTCGTTGCATACTTCCCTGTAGAGGGAAATTGGGTTCAAACCACACAGTGTGTGGCCCAGCAATTCTACCCATGGCTTGGAATTTTAAGTCACTGTTGAACAGTTGAAGGGGCATGAAACAGATGAAGAGACCCCATCATAAAGCGGAAGGGACCATCATTATACATTTAGATGGGGTTTCAATAATGTCAATAAGGCCTCTCTGTAATTTATACCTTGAAGTAGTTGTGAAACTGGGCCGAAACAGAAGCATAAAAAGAGCATAAAAGCAATTTAGAAAATCATTATTTTTTGCTTTGGGATCAAGAAGGAACGGGATAGCCAAGAGGAATGTTTGCTATCCATAAGCCGTGGGCATCCAATCTCCTATCCCCAAAAACAGACGTCCCTACATTTGGCTTCTTGTAAGGCTTCTTTCAGATCAGACAGCAGCTGCCATTTAGTTCCAAATCCTATTTTAGCTTAGTTTAGTTTAGGGATACAACGTGGAAACAGGCCCTTCGGCCCACCGAGTCCATGTCGACCAGCAATTGCCCATACATTAGTTCTATCCTACACACTAGGGACAGTTTACCAATAAACCTACAAACTTGCACGTCTTTGGAATGTGGGAGGAAACCCATTTGGTAACAGGGAGAATGTACAAATTCCGTATATACAACACCCATAATCAGGATTGAACCTGGGTCTCTGGCGTTGGGGAACATGGGTGTATGGGGGGAACATGGGTGTATGGAATATACCAAGGTATTGTTTTGGGGAGCCGGCAAAACAAATAGGGTTTGGTTTAATATTTAACTGAGATGTTATCCTTGTTTAGTTTAGTTTATTATTGTCACATGTATTGAGGTACTTTGAGTCATAGAGTCATACAGTGTGGAAACAGGCCCTTCGGCCCAACTTACTCATACTGACCAACATGTCTCATTTACCTTTGTCTCACCTGCCTGCGTTTGGCTCAATACCCCTCTAAACCTGTCCTATCCATGAACTTGTCCATATGTTTCTTAAACATTGTGAGAGTACGTGCCTCAACTACCTTCTCCGGCAGCTCGTTCCATAAAGTGAAAAGCTTTTTAGTTGCATACTATCCAGTCAGCGAAAATACTATACATGATCACAATCAAGCCATCTACAGTGTACAGATATAAGATAAAGGGTATAATGTTTAGTGCAAGATAAAGTCTAGTAAAGTCTGATTAAAGATAGTTCAAAGGTATCCAATGAAGTAGATGGGAGGTCAGTTAGTGAGAGGACAGTTCAGTTGCCTGATAACAGCTGGGAAGAAACTGTCCCTGAATCTGGAGGTAGAGCAAAATGTGTCTGTACACAAGACAATATCACCAAGCAAACATAGCTGTTCACTCGTGTAACTCTGTAAAACAGTACCCTCAGAGCCCAGAGTGGATAAGCAGGGATAATGAACTCTTAGCTCAAATCATCTTCCATGGTGTTTGTTTGTTAGCGGTTGCACTAAAATGAATGCAGATGAGCTTGAGGTCCTGGAAGTTACATTGCAAAGGTCGTTTTCATCAAAATGATTGATGAGATTATTAGTGGCTCACGTGGCTTGGGCTTGTCGTCTGTTTGGCTGCAATTGACACCTTAAGCAAGAGACGAAGAGCCTATAATAAAACAGAAATGAATACACAGAATTGATTGCGGAGCCAGTTTTATGTAAATCTATAGCACTGAATTCCTATGACTGAATTTCACATCGCAGGCTGTTCACGAAGAGAAATGACTGAGGAGCACTTTGTTGCAATTGCAATTCAGTCTCTAACTGATTTATGACACCCACCGGGAGACTCAATTGGCAACAGAGAAAGGGAAAGTGGTGATGATTATATCTTCACTCCTGATTATAATGTGCACATTGTAATATTAACTATGCCATATCGTTATGTAAATCCTGGATCTGTCAGCAACCATCCGAGCAAGCTACCTTTCATTGTGAGGTGTAGCTGACAGGGTTCCTTTGATGTGAAAAGGACTCATGTATTTAATTAAAAAATACTTGTTCCTTTCAAAGTAGTTGGTGTATAAAACAATATTTTGGCAAAAAAAAATTATTTATAAATTTGACACCTAAAGTGTTAACCTTGCTTTATCCTTCTTACACCATCAGACCTTTCTTGTATTTTCTATTTTATTTCAGATTTCCAACATTCATTTTTTTAAATCTTCGCCTTAACAAGATTTCTCAAGCTATTGAAACATAAATCTGTGGACAATTGTCATGAGGCTCTCCTGATCTGTTGCAATCTTCCCAGTAAAATGAAGATTCACAGTCTGCCCAGAACACTAAACCATTTTATGTCAGGGAATGGGGACTGATGTTTTTCTCCTTCTGTTCCGTGGCTCAACACTTGGATCGTTATTCTACGGAGACATGATAAATTTGCCGGTGTCAGTAAATGATGGCTTGAAAAATCATTCCATCCCTATAGCCTTTATCCCCAATTCCATTCAGAAACTTAGTCAATGAGTCATAGTGCCATACAGTGTTGAAAAATGCCCTTCGCCCCGACTTGCCCACACTGACCAACATGTCCTATCTACACTAATCCCATTTTCTCAAACCTATCCTATCCATGTACCTGTCAAATTGCTTCTTAAATGTTGGGATAGTCCCTGCCTCAACTACCTCTTCTGGCAGCTCGTTCCATACACCCACTACCCTTTGTGTGACAAAATTACCCCTCGGATTCCTATAAATTCTTTCTCCCTTCACCTTAAACCTATGCCATCTGGTTCTTGTTTGCCCACTTGCCCCTTGTTCTGTGTGTCTACCCAATCTATTCCTCTCATGATTTTATACACCTCTATAAGATCACCCCTCATCCACATGCGCTCCAGGGAATAGCGTCCCAGCCTGCTCAATCTTTCCTTATAACTCTGACCCTCGAATCCACGCAACATCCTTGTAACTCTTTGCTGCACCCCTTCCAGCTTAATAACATCTTTCCTATAACATGGTGCCCAGAACATGACCTCCCAAATTCTATACTCAATACCCTGACTGATGAAGGCCAATGTGCCAAAAGCCTTTTTGACCACCCGATCTACCTGTGACGCCACATTCAAGGACTTACTGACACTTAATTACACTAAGTACAATTTCTGCATGCAGTGGGCGACACGGTGGTGTAACTCTGTTGTCTCACAGCACCAGAGAGCCAAGTTCATGTTCATTAGTTCATAAGTTCTAGAAGCAGAATTAGCCTCGTCTGGACACCTGCACATCCTTCCTCCGATATGGGGCCTAAACCGTTCACAATACTTCAAATGTCGTCGAACCAGTGCCTTTTAAAGCCTCAACATCACATTCCTGTTTTTATATTCTAATGCTCTTGAAATAAATCTTAGCATTGCATTTGCCTTCCTTACAACTGACCAACTAAGTTCAGAAGTCATAGCAGAATTAAGCTATTCCGCCCATATAAAGTACTCCACCATTCAATCATGGCTGATCTGGTTCAAAGCATGGTTCGATCCTGACATTGGGTGCTTTCTTTGTGGAGTCTGCATGTTTTTCTTTCAATTGCATGGCTTTTCTCAGGGTGCTACAGTTTCCTCCCATGTCCCAAAGACATGCACGTTTGTAGGTTAATTGGCCTCTGCAAATTGCACCTTGTGTAGGATTCAAAAGTGGGATAACATACAGCTATTGTGAATGGGTGATCAATAATCGGCATGGACTCGTTGGGCCGAAGGTTTTGTTTCCACGCTGTATCTCCAAACTAAATTGAACTAAATATGTCCATCCAATGAAGGATGCCAATGAAGAATGTCAATGAAGAATGCCCAGCTCATTCAGTAATGAAGGAGATGAGTTAATCTAGTAAGCCTTTTGCACGTCTTTATATTCAGCTACCTTGTTTCTCATTGGGGGATTCTCATTGAAACCTACTGAATAATGAAAGCTCTAGATAGAGCAAGGATATTTCCACTAGAGGGAGAGTCGAGGACCAGAGGGCACAGCCTCAGAATAAAAAGTTGTACCTTTAGAATGAAGATGAGGAGGAATTTCGTCAGCCAGAAGGTGGTGAAACTGTGGAATTCATTGCCACAGATGGCTGTGGGGGCCAAATTGTTAAGTATTTTTAATGCTGAGATTGGTGGATCCTTGATTTGTATGGGCGTCAAAGGTTCCAGAGAGAGGGCAGAAGAATGAGGTTTAGAGGGAAAAATAGATAAGCCATAAACGAATAGTGGAACAGACTCAAAACATCCCTCCAAACCTGTCCTACCCATGTACCTGTCTAACTGTTCCTAAGAGTTCTCTTCAATGAGCCAAATAGCCTAATTCTGCAACTATGTCTTCTGGTCTTGTACACCTTTCTAACCCAGGTTCTAACCCAACATCCTAGCCAGTTCCTTTATTTTATTCTTTATCTCGACTTAATTCCATTTTAATAGGTTGGATAGCTCAATACATGTGTCAGTTGTAAGTATTTAGTTTAGTTTAGTTTAATATCATAAGTACCGAGGAACAGTGAAAAGTTTTTTCTTGCGTGCTAACCAGTCAATGAAAAGACTATACATGATTACCATCAACCCATCACAGTTTACAGATACAGCATGATGAGAATAACCTTTAGTGCGCAATAAACTCCAATAAAGTCTGATTAAAGATAGCCCGAGGGTCTTCAATGAGGGAGATAGTAGCTCTGGACTGCTCATAACTTGGCGGGTCAGGCAGCATGTCTGTAGAACATGGATGTTATGGGACAGGACTCTTCTTCAGTCTGTAGAAGGGTCCCAACCCAAGATGTTGTCTATTTATAGACACAAAAAGCTGGAGTAACTCAGCCGGCCATGCAGCATCTCTGGAGAGAAGGAATGAGTTACTTCAGCTTTTTGTGTCTATCTTCGGTTTAAACCAGCATCTGCAGTTCCTTCTTACACATGTTGGCTGTCTACGTTCTCCAAAGATGCTGCTTTGACTCGCCGAGTTACCCCAAGCAGCAACTCTACCGCTGCACCACTCTGACGCCCTTGATGTACTTTGTGTTTTTCTTTTTTTGTAAAACTTCATCTGGAGTTCCTGGTTTCTAAAATGATTTACTATTCTAGAATAATTAAACTATCGATTTTCATACAATTCAGTTCATGCTGTGAATGTTCCTGGTTCCATGCAAACATTTTAATTTTAAGTAAACCCAACCATTGGTTTATGCTGCTTACAATGGTCTGACTGCCTAGTATTTGCTGTGTGTTTTATAAAGACATGGCCTTCAATGATTTAATGATAATTTATTGTCACATGTTCCTAGGTAAAGTGAAATTATTTGTTTTGCATACAATGCACAAAGTATGTAGGGATTCACCAACACGAGATGGGCTGAAGGGCTTGTTTCCATTCTGTGTGACTCTATGTGTGTGATTTAAAATTATAGGAAGAAACCCAGAGCTACAATGGGAGGTTTACTTCATTTACCAATTTTAAGTTTATTTACAGTAAACACAACATAAATAGCATTCCAGAAAGCCAGCAACCTTGAAATTCTCTGGCGTCTATAAGAATAAGTTAAACAGAGATTTCACTACAGGCCAACTCGTGTACTTAGTCATAGAGTGATACAGTGTGGAAACAGGCCCTTCGGCCCAACTCGCCCACACCGGCCAACATGTCCCATCTACACTAGTTCCACCAGCCTGCGCATGGTCCACATCCCTCCAAACCTGTCCTATCCATGTACCTGTCTAACTGTTCCTAAGCGTTCTTATCAAGGGTTCATCTCTGAGTGGTTCACTCCCTATGAAACCCAAGGGCAGAGCACTGATGTACTGAAGGAAGAGGCCAGGGTGGTTAAATTCAAATGGCATCTCCATTCATTTGAATGAAGTTGTTAACACAGTGGAAAGAAATAAGTGTAACTAAATGTTTGAATCATTTAGTTTAGTTTTGTTTATATTATTATTTCCATGATTTTTTTTGAGCATTTAACCTCTATTCATTTGAATGAGGTGATTAACACTGTTTGAATGAATTAAGAACTACACCGCCCATCTCCTGAGCTCACCGCACCCCCACCACTGAGTGCAGGGTGGCACAGTGGCGCAGCGGTAAAGTTGCTGCCTTACAAAGCCTGAGACTCGGGTTTAATCCTGACTACAGGCACTGTCCGTACGGAGTTTGTACGTTCTCCCTGTGACCCCGTAGGCTTTCTCCAGGTGATCCGATTTCCTCCCACATTCTAAAGATGTGCAGATTTGTAGGTTAATTGGCTTCTGTAAATTGTCTCTAGTGTGTCGGAAAGAACTAGTGTGTAGGTTATCGCTGGTCGGCATGGACTCAGTGAGCTAAGGGGCCTGTTTTGTGTTGTATCTTTAAACTAAACTAAACTAAACATACAATTGTGAAAGTCTAATGTGTGTTTCACTTTAACAGGTGCACAATTTAAATAACCAAAAAATAGTCGTCGAAATCCCTTCCAATATCATCCGCTTACGTGGCAAAAAATGACACCAGTTGCAATTGGCACAATGGCACCTCGGGCTGGATCATTGAAATGAATCATACAAAATGTACTTTAGTGTGGTCACTGGCTGTTTATTCTAAGACGTCGTTGAGGCAGGTACTATAACAACTCTGAAAAGGCATTTGGGAAGGTACATGGATAGGAAAGGTAGAGAGAGATAGGAGCAGGTGGGACTAGAGTAGTTGGAGCATTTGGTTGCCCGAGGCCAGTTGGGCCGTCGGGCCTGGTTCTGTGCTGTATGACTCTATTACTTGGGAAACCTTGGAGTTTACCTATCACGGACATTCTCTTTTTCTTTCACTACAACTGAAAACATACTTATTTTCTCGCTTTTACAGTTCTGATTAAGGATGTTGCAACTAAAAATAACTCTGTTTTTTAATAATCCTTTGCCTCATTGCCACTTTTCCATACTAACACTAGATACTTTTATTGTCTACTGATCTCTGCTTGAACCTATTCAGCAGCTGAGTCTCTACAGCTTTCCTGGATTGAAAATTCAAAACACTCTCCTCTGGTTGAAGAAATGTCTTCACTGTCCTAAATGGTTTACTTCATATTTTGAGAATATAATATTTAGTTTGAGGTACCTAAGCTAGAGGAGGTAATAATACACAGTGACACAACAGGAGAGATGCTGCCTTACAGCACCAGATGCCCGGGTTCGATCCTGACTACAGGATCCTGACTATAGAGTTTGTACGTTCTCCCTCTGACCATGTGGGTTTTCTTTGGGTGCTCCAGTTTCCTTCCACGTTCCAAAGATGTGCGAGTTTGTAGGTTAATTGGCTTCTATATGTTGTCCCAAGTGTATAGGATAGAACTAGTGTATGGGTGATCCTTGGTCGACGTGGACTTGGTAGGCCGAAAAGCCTGTTTCCATGCTGTATCTCTAAACTAAACTAAACTGAACTGAATTGAACTAACTAAACTAAACTAAACGCACCTATCGTTGAATACTTTAAGAGATTTGTATATTTCAGTGAAATCACCCATTATTCTTCTGAAATAAAGAGAGCATTAACCAGTTCTGAACAATCCCTCCTTTTTGGACAATCTCTGCACCTCATGAATCAGTCCAAATAATTTTCATTGCACAACCCCAATTACAAATATGTCCTTCTTAGAGTAGACTGGCACTCATTATTCTTGGTGTAGTTCTTCACCAGAACTGCACATAATTGCAGTATAAGTCATGGAGTCAAAGAAGCATACAGCGTGGAAACAGGCCCTTCAACCCAACTTACTAATGCCAACCAACATGCCCCACCTATACAAGTCCCATCTATACCCTTATCCTTCTAAACCTATCCTATCCTTGTACCTGTCTAAATGGTTTTTAAATATTGTGATGGTACCTGCCTCAACTACCTCCTCTGACAGCTCACTCTTTGTTTAAAAAATATGACCTTTTCGGGTCTATTGAATCGTTCCCCTTTTACCTTCAGCCTATGGTTCTCGATTTCCCTACTCTGGGTAAAAGACTCTGTACATTTACCAGAAACAATGTTTTCACTTTTACGCTCACATCCTCTTGCAATAAAGGTCAACATCTCTTTTCTTTCTTAATTAATTGCGGCATCTGCATGCTAACTTTCTATGTTTCATGTACCAGAAATCCCTCTGCGCCGACAATTTCAAATCATTTTAAAATACTGAGCCTTTCTCAATTTCTTCCCGACCTGGCAGGTGTTGCACAAATAAGTCGCGACGGGAGCTTTGCACAACATCTCCTTGATGCCCTCAATGGGTTCCACAGGGAGCATCAGAGAGAGGTTGCATTAGGTTTGTGATTTTCTTGCAATAGGGGACTTGGATTCAGAATATTTAGAGACTCGAGGGAGAAGGATTGTGAGAGATAAGTTTTTAATTTAACCTGTTCAATGCCAATTTTTTTTCTTCACTATTGGCCATGACCCGAGCATACTCGGGGGTGGCACCGAACAGGTTAAACTTCCCTCAACCTTAGTTCTCAATGGGTATGTGTTCTGTTTCTACATGAGTGGTTTGCATTATCTCCAGACTAACCGTGCATGAGTGGAAATTATTGAATCATCATCCAGACACGCACGGTACTGTGCTGGATAGCATCCCATTTTCCAGGAACTTCCAATCTCATTCATTGCTCATCTTCTCATACAGTGTACATGAAAGTTGTACCACAGGACAAAATGTATAGGTCAATTTGCAACTTACCATGGAGAAATATGATTCAGTGGACTGACTCGAGAAAGGAATAGTTAGGAACTGTAAACTGGGCCTGTATTCTCCGTAGTTTGGGGCGGTGTAGCAGTAGAGACTGGTACATAATTGAAGTATGAGAGCCTTACGGCGCTGGAGACCCAGGATCGATACCGACTACCGATCTGTATAGAGTTTGTACATTTTCCCTGTCACCGTGTAGGTTTTCTCCGGGTGCTCCAGTTTCCTCCCACGTTCCAAAGACATGCAGATTTGTAGGTTAATTGGCTTCTGTACATTGTCCCAAGTTTGTGATAGTGTGATCACAAATTGTCCCTAGTGATAGTGTGATCACTGGACTGCGCGGACACAGTTGGTCGAAGGAACTGTTTCCACATTTCTAAGACTAAACTAAAACAGATAGACAGATAGATAGATAGATAGATAGATAGATAGATAGATAGATAGATAGATAGATAGATAGATAGATAGATAGATAGATAGATAGATAGATAGATAGATAGATAGATACTTTATTAATCCCATTCTCAGGGAAATTCAGAGTCAGCAGCGGTACAATAAAAAAAGAACACACAATGCGCAACAAAAATTTAACACAATCATCCACCACATCATCACTGTGGTGGAAGGCACAAAATTTGGCCAGTCCTCCTCCATTTTCCCCCGTGGTCGGGACCACAACCCTCCGCAGTCACCACTGCGGGCGTCCAGATGTTCAGACAAGGTAAGTCCAGGTAAGTCCTGAATCGGTGCCTCCCCACCGGAGACCGCGGCTTCAAGTTGGTGTAGGCAGCAGGCTGGCGGTCGAAGATTTAAAGTCCCCGCGTGCCTCAGCAGCAAGAAGCACCGCAGACTGCAGGTCCGGCGGTCGGAGCTCCTCTCCAGGGTCCCCAACAAGAGATCCCAGGCTCCGGACGCCGTGCCAGCTGGAGCGCCACAGATCGCGACTTCAGGCTGCCGCGGGCCAGCAAACGGAGCGCTCCCCTCCGGCGACCCCCGGTGAGGGCTCGCCTGCTCCGAGACGAAAGCATCCTCGCTGCGCCTGGTGCTGAAGCCCTAGATGCATCTCCGGGAAAGGCCGCACCGATCCTCGAAGTTAGGCCATGGGGGAGGCGACATGGAAAAAGTCGCCTCTCCGTGGAGGAGGCAACGGAAACGGTTTCCCCCTTACCCTCCCACACCACCCCCCACTTAAAACACACCAAGAAATATTAAAAACATACATTAAGACACTCTTAAAAAAAAACCCTAAAAAAGTAGAAAAACTAACACGCTACTGGCAGGGCGGCTGGCTCGCAGCGCCCCCACCGGGTCTTCATTTATTTCAAATACTAGAGTAAGTGGGTCCCTGTCACATGGGAGGTCTGGTCCCCCAATGCAACCTGTTCCCCCAATGCAATATTCCACCACTCATGCCTATCCCCCCCTCCCATCAAATCCATGCCTCCCTTTCCCCCTCTCCTTCTACTCCCCCCTCTATCCCCCCCTTGCCCATCATCCCGGACCCCTTCTACCTCCAACTTTACCCCCCTGCACTCCACCACCCTCTACCCCCCTCCCTCCCTCTCTTTCCCCCCTCTCTCCGTCCCTATCTCTCCCTCCTCCCTGCCACATCCCCCTCTCCCCTCTCTCTGTACCTAGGTATATATGCCAATAAAGTATCATTCATTCAGTCATTCAGTCATTTATTCATTCATTAATTTGAAATGCTGGAGTAACTCAACAGGGCAAGCAGCATCTATGGAGGACAAGGAGAGGTGACGTTCAGACCTCCTCTTGAGACCTCAGGCTGCCTAGGCAAGATCAGCAGCATAATCAAGGACAAGTCGGACTCATCCACTCTCTTCTCCCCTCTCCCATCAGGCAAAAGGTATAGAAGTGTGAAAATGCACACCTCCAGATTCAGGAATAGCTTCTTCCCAGTTGTTACTAGGCAACTGAATCATCCTACCACAACCAGAGAGTAGTGCTTGACTACTATCTATCTCTTTGGTGACCATTCCAAAGATGAAGAAAGATTCCAAGGGGAGTAAGGGGCGACCGTGGCTGACAAGGGATGTCAGGGACAGCATAAAAATAAAAGAGAAGAAGTACAATGTAGCAAAGATGAGTGGGAAGCAAGAGGATTGGGTAATGTTTAAAGAGCATCATAAGATAACTAAAACGACAATATGGGAAGAAAAGATGAGGTACGAAGATAAGCTAGCCAAGAATATAAAGAAGGATAGTAAAAGCTTCTTTAGGTATGTGAAGTGGAATAAAATAGTTAAGACCACAGTTGGACTGAAAAAGGTGAATTTATTATGGGGAACAAGGAAATGGCAGATGAGTTGAACAGGTACTTTGGATCTGTCTTCACTAAGGAGGACACAAACAATCTTCCTGATATAGTAGTGGCTGGAGGATCTGGGGTGACGGAGGAACTGAAGGAAATCCACATTAGGCAGGAAATGGTGTTGGGTAGACAGATGGAACTGAAGGCTGATAAATCCACAAGGCATGATGGTCTGCATCATCTGATGGTACATAAGGAAGTGGCTCTAGAAATTGTGGATGCATTGGTGATAATTTTCCAATGTTCTATAGATTCAGGATCAGTTCCTGTGGATTGGGGGGTAGCTAATGTTATCCCACTTTTTAAGAAAGGCGGGAGAGAAAACAGGGAATTATAGACCAGTTAGCCTGACATCGGTGGTGGGGAAGATGCTGGAGTCAATTATAAAAGATGAAATAATGGCGCACATTTGGATAGCAGTAACAGGATCGGTCCGAGTCAACATGGATTTACGAAGGGGAAATCATGCTTGACTAATCTTCTGGAATTTTTTGAGGATGTAACTTGGAAAATGGACAAGGGGGAGCCAGTGGATGTAGTGTACCTGGACTTTCAGAAAGCATTTGATAAGGTCCCACACAGGAGATTAGTGGGCAAAATTAGGGCACATGGTATTGGGGGTAGAGTGCTGACATGGATAGAGAATTGGTTGGCAGACAGGAAACAAAGAGTAGGGATTAACGGGTCCCTTTCAGAATGGCAGGCAGTGACTAGTGGGGTACTGCAAGGCTCGGTGCTGGGACCGCAGCTATTCACAATATACATCAATGATTTGGATGAAGGGATTCAAAGTAACATTAGCAAATTTGCAGATGACACAAAGCTGGGTGACAGTGTGAACTGTGAGGAGGATGCTATGAGAATGCAGGGTGACTTAGACAGGTTGGGGGAGTGAGCAGATGCATGGCAGATTAAGTTTAATGTAGATAAATGTAAAATTATCCACTTTGGTATCTAAATGGTGTCAAGTTGGGAAAAGGGGAAGTACAACGGGATCTGTGTGTCCTTGTTCATCAATCTCTGAAAGTAAGCATGCAGGTACAGCAGGCAGTGAAGAAAGCGAATGGTATGTTGGCCTTTATAACAAGAATAGTCGAGTATAGGAGCAAATAGGTCATTCTACAGTTGTACAAGGCCCTATTGAGACCACACTTGGAGTATTGTGTGCAGTTTTGGTCCCCTAATTTGAGGAAGGACATTCTTGCTATTGGGAGAGTGCAGCGTTGGTTTACAAGGTTAATTCCCGGGATGGCGGGACTGTCATATGTTGAGAGAATGGAGCGGCTGGGCTATATTGAAACATAGAAGATTGCTATGGGTTTGGACACACTAGAGGCAGGAAACATGTTCCCGATGTTGGGGAATTCCAGAACCAGGGGCCACAGTTTAAGAATAAGGGGTAAGCTATTTAGAACGGAGGCGAGGAAACACTTTTTCTCACATAAAGTTGTGAGTCTGTGGAACTCTCTGCCTCAGAGGGCAGTGGTGGCTGGTTCTCTGGATACTTTCAAGAGAGACTTAGATAGGGCTCTTAAAGATAGCGGAGTCAGGGGATATGGGGAGAAGGCAGGAACGGGGTACTGATTGGGGATGATCAGCCATGATCACATTGAATGGCGGTGCTGGCTCGAAGGGCCGAATGGCCTGCTCCTGCACCTGTTGTCTATTGTCTATTGAACCTCGGACTATCTTTGATTGGATTTTGTTGGCTTTACCTTGCACTACACGTTATTCCCTCATGTACCTATTTACTGTGAATGGCTCAATTATAATCATGTATTGTCTTTCTGCTGACTGGATAGCATGCAATAAAACTTTTCAATGTTCCTCGATACACGTGACAATAAACTAAACTGAACTAAACTAACCTAACCTAAACTGACGCCTCAAAAGTCTGAAGAAGGAGTCCGACCCGAAATATCACCTATCCATGTCCTTCTGAGATGCTGCCTGGGCCGCTGAGTTACTCCAGCATTTTGTGTGCTTCAAAATGACAAATTTAGCATTATTTTAAAAAAAAGTGATTTATTTAAACTTACAGGAAGTAAAGTGGAACTTGAGCTTATGACCCCTGGTCAATAGACTGGGCAGACGAACATGGTAATGGAAGCATTAGGCTGCAATGTCCATGCAGCACCATCTTATCTTTATATCATTCTGCCTGTAATCTTCATTCTACGTTGAAATTCTAGAATAGGGGGCCCTTGAAAGCTACCACCATGCCATGCAGTAAAAGGAGGCTTTTAAGACTTTGTTTCCTTGCAGTTTGCTGGCATGGACTAATTGTTTAAAACAGGGATGGCAAATGAAGCACTGACACTAACTTTAAATGATTGGGTCAGCTGGATTTTCCACCTGTCAATCTTCTCTTTACTTTAGTCTTTAGCGATTTTTGAGATACAGTGCAGATTCATGCAAATCCGCACCGACCAGCGATCACCCCGTACGTGAGCACTATCCTGCACACTTGGGACAATTTACAATTTGACCAAAGCAAATTAGCCTACAAATGTATATGTCTTGGGAGCATGGGAGGAAATGGAATACCCGGAGAAAACCTATGCAATCATAGAGAGACCGTACAAACTCTGTACAGCCAACACCCATAGTCAAGATCGAACTTGGGTATCTGGCACTGTAAGTGAACAACTCTACAGCTGCACCACTGTACCACCCTAATTATGCTAGCTGCTCCTATAAGATCATGAAAATAATCAACTGAATTGAAAGTTTCCATTGAGTTGCAATTCACTCTCTTGGAAAGTTCTTACAAGTGTGTGTGAGTGAAAAAGCTATGGTTTAGTTTCTCGGGGAATTCCTGCAGCCCCAGCTCAATCAGAACCTACTGCCAAAATAGTGTGTTCACAGGGGCACATTATTCTAACCAGACAGCACCCATAGTCAGAAGGAATGAGTGATGTTTCGGGTCGAGACCCTTCTTTAGACCGAAGACTGAAAAACCCATTCCTTCTCTCCAGAGATGCCTGTCCCGCTGAGTTACTCCAGCATTTTGTGTCTATCTTCTCTAAAAGTCTAGCCTGAAATATTGCCTATCCATGTTCTCCAGATATGATGCCCAACCCGCTGAGTTACTCCTGCACTTCTGTGGTTTTTTTTTTTAAATCCTGCATCTGCAGTTCCTCGTTTCCACATTCTGGATTCTGACCTTTGGTTCTCTCTGTGACCATGTGGATTTACCTCTGGTGCTCAAGTTTGGTAGGTTAATTGGCTATTCTCAATATGTTCCTTGCATAGATGGGTGGTGCACTTGGGTGCTGAGAGAATCAACTGGACATACATCAGCAAATATCAGTGGGAATGGGTTACAGGGGAGATAAGTGGGGGAGGGGATAGGATTGATGGGATTATTCTGAGAGTTGCCAATCACTCGATGGGTTGAATGATTTTCTTTCAGGTTGGGGAAATATAATACAGAATGACTAGTCAGTTGCTTGAGTGAGGTCTTAACTTGGAGACTCAACAAATTTGAGCAGACGAAAACAGCATGGGTATATGGGTGTAATTAGTATGCAGAGACCTCTGCTGGTGAATATATCAACACATTAGAATTAGGAGCAGGAGTAGGTTTTCTCGATGGTACTTTATTATCAGTTGTACCTGGGTAGTTAGATTCCTTTTTTGCATAAAATTCAGGAAAAATCTTACTATATTTAGGCACGATTATAATTATGTACAAGTGTGTAAGAAAAGTAGATTACAACGAGGCAGTAGATTACACAAGAGTCGCCATGTTTCTGACGCCATCTTGTATCCTTCAAATTTTGAAAGCTCTTAAAAATATGTCCTGATGGCAGCGCTGGGTTTGAGTTGTAGGGGTTGGCTGGACCAGACAATAATGCAAGAGTCCTCCACCGCTGCTCAGGGATGATGTAGGCTGCGTCCGAACCGCCCACTCTTCTGATCTCTGTGGGGCTAATTGGCATCAGTAAAATTGTCAGTTGTTCCTTAGCGTGTGTAGGATAGTGTTAGTGTGCGGTGATCACTGGTCAGCGCAGACGCGTTGGGACGAGAAGCTTGTTTTGGCGCTGTATCTCTAAACTAAACTAAACTAGTCCTTATTCTGAGACTGTGTGGCCTTTTTGTAAATTCCTCAGTCAGGGAAATAAATTCCCTTTATCCAACCTGCTGAATCTTTTAAGTATCAATGAGAACAACTGAATTTTATTCAAAACATAAATTTTGAGATATAGCGTGGAAACAGGCCCTTTTGATCACTGAGTGCATGCCAACCAGCGATCACCCATTCTATCCTGCTCACTTGGGACAATTTACAGAAGCCTACAAACCTGCACGTCTTTGGAATGTGGGATGAAACCAGAGCACCCAGAGAAAACCCATGTGGTCACAGGGAGAACGTACAAAATCTATATAGGCAGCACCCGTCGTCAGGATCAAACCCATGTCTCCAGCGCTGTAAGGCAGCAACTCTACCGCTGCACCACTGTGCCGTCTCAAATTCTGGTGAGTACAGACCAAGTTTACAATACTTAACCATTCATCCCTGGAGTCAGGCCACTGAATCTAATTTCTTTAAAGGCAAGTTGTAATTTATTCACTAAGAAGACTAAATTGGTGCATAATAATCTAGGCGCAGTCTCCCAAATTGCAGTTTGGCATTTTCACTCTTGTACCCATATCACGACATATAAAGCCATCTCGAACTCCAGCTGTACCTGTGTGTCAACTTCCAGCAGCCAACTATATTTCCCTTTAAACATGAGATTTTCTCAATATGCCACCGATTATAAAATGCTTAGCTTTTCTGTTTTGTGTACCAAAGTGATTGACCTTTCATGTCTCTTCATTATATCCCATCATTTATATTCTCCTCCGCTCACATGAATATATCTCCAAGAACCATCTCTAGATCAGCTAAGATAGACACAAAATGCTGGAGTAATTCAGTGGGTCATGCAGCATCTCCAGAGAAAAGGTGTCGATGCGGGTCTGAAGAACGGCCTTGACCCGAAACATCACCTATTTATTTTCTCCAGAGATGCTACCTGACCCGCTGAGTTATTCTAGCATTTTGTGTCTATCTTTGGTGTATACCAGCATCTGCAGTTCCTGCCCACACATTTCCTCCATATTAGCTAATCTGGAAATGTGACCTTTTGTCTACGTGCACACTTCTTCAAGGTAGTTTGTGTCTCAGCTACATGCTACCTCAATGATTTGGGTAAGAATCATTATGAGACCCTACTGGTTACATCCTACAGAGCACCATTAGCTCCCACTCTTGTCATTTCATCCGAGAAGCAGTTGTCAATCCATGTCATTACATTAGTCCAAACTCCATGAATGTATATGGAAAAGGCAGATTTTGAGAAAATTATAGCATTTACCCACAATGATATAACTTACTGTCAATGTGTACGCTCAAACCTTATGTAGGTTTTCAGAAACAATGGAACAAAAGAATTGAAAGAAGAATGAGATGGGAGGATAAGATGGGAGGTTAAGAGCGGAGGAGAAACAGCTTCTTGCAGAAGCCAAGAGGAGACAAAGATAAGTGGAGAATGGAGATGGGTGAATGGGGTGAAGGGGGTGAATGGGTCAGGCTGGTTGGAAGGAGAGGGAGAAGGAAAGGGAACAGATGATGGGGAGAATAAAAGGGAAAGGAAGAAGAAGAGAAGAGACAAGGAGAAGGCAGAGGAGAGGGTTGAAATGAAGGATAGTCAGAGATAGACGAAAATTAGTGGGAAGGGAGAAGAAAGTGCAGAAATGTTTAACATTGGTTGTAGGTTCTTGATTGTCACAGATATTGCATTTTACTATTGTCATGGTGCTAGATTTTCTTCACGTTAGAAGAATCAACTTATTTGGTCAATATTAACAATAGTAAATCATTAAAATGTTTATTTCATTTTGCTTTCATATCTACAGACAAAGCCAAAATGATTATGGCAATAAGTTTCATAGGAAATGTGCTTTATCCTTGACCTGCCTGCTGAAAAATAGCTAGTATTGAAATGTTGCTGATAAAATAATTTATCAGTATTAAAATAGGAAAATCCTTGTCATATCTAAATGAAAATGAATGAGAGAGGAGGAGGCTCCTGACACATTACTGCGACGGATGTTTTTAATAATACCTTATGTATTATAGTGAGAATTGGAGATGCTGTCTCCATCTCTTCTTCCAGTACATTCTGGTACCTACAGTAGCATCATGCACAGTGAAAACAGACATAGTGTGGCATTTATCCCTGTAGCTAGCTCTCTATCCAGTCTAAAATGGCCAAGTGCAATAAACACCATAGCGGCTGAGACTGAATAAAATTTCAAAAATCTCATGGTGAAGCATAAACCAAGTAAATGTTTAATTGAATGCACACCCAAACACCTGAAGCAAACAGATTTACATAGACACAAAAGCTTACAAGGTATAATTCACATAAATATATGTTGTTTTATTCCAGTCATTAGCCTCCCTTGGAGTGCAAATGCATTAATAACAATGCATGGTGGTTTTATATAGCCTGTGTCTGTCAGGTAATATGGAGTGCATTGATGGAAGGATGTGGGTTGCTATATGCAAGGCAATGCAAGCTTGTTTGCTTTAGCCATAGGCTCACAGCATTGAAAAAGGTCCTTTAGTCTCACTTGTCCATGTCGGCCAAAATGCCCCATGTACACTAGTTCCACATGCCTGCATTTGGCCCATATCCCTTTAAACCTTTCATATCCATGTACCTGTCCAAATGTCTTTTTAATACTGTTATCGAACCTTCCTCAACTATCTCCTCTGGTAGTTCGTTCCACACACCTACCACCCTCTGTGTGAACAAGTTATCCCTCAGGTTCCTATAGAATCTTTCTCCTTCTCATCTTAAACCTATATCCCCTGGTTCTTAATTCACCTACTCTGGGTAAATATATAGACTGTACATTTCCCCTATCTTTAGAGTTTAGGGATACAGCGTGGAAACAGGCCCTTCAGCAAACTCAGCCCATGCTAACCATCAACCCTACCCTAAATCTATGTTATCCCATTTTCACATCCCAGGGGCAACTTAAGAAGCGAACCTGCATGTCTTTAGAATGTGGGAGGAAACTAGAGCACCAAAAGAAAGCCCACGCGGTCTCTGGGAGAATGTACAAACTAAACAGAGACAATGCGCATAATCAGGATCAAACCCAATTCTCGGGCTCATGAGGCAGCAGCTCTATAAGATTTTGAGAACTGAATGCGGAGCTGGCTTCTATTGGATTGTGCCTTTTAACCATTTTAACTAAGAAAGTACCAGTGGCACCATAGCATAAGTCCAATGTGCCAAATGGAAAAGATTTGCAGAGAGAAGCTGATGTATGCATGTACCTTAGTTCGGTAAATATGCCATATGACTAGTCCTTAAGTCATTGAGATGCAGCAGCAATTAAGTAATTGCAGAGAGAAAGACTTATGAAGTCAGGCAAAGCATCTATGGTGAAGGGTTTCGGCCCGAAACGTTGCCTATTTCCTTTGCTCCATAGATGCTGCTGCACCCGCTGAGTTTCTCCAGCTTTTTTTTGTGTAACCTCCCAAAGTATCCATCCGCTTATTTATAGGGGGGGGACTTAAACTCACAACTTTTAATGGAAGTTGCCTGCAAAGCCATGGACGACACACAAAAAAGAGATGCAACAAAATTATTTATATACATTTAGTTTTTTGTTATGAAGAACAGTAAGATTAAACGAGAACTTACCAGTTTGAAGTTTGATCTGTATTTTATGAGGAGTTACGATGAGGGATTACGTGAAGAGCCCGCTCAGCACGCATGCGCGACATATTTCAAAGCAGTGGTGTAGAATCACAGACAGACACAGTTATTGAAATAAACATAGTAAAGAAAAGGAGACCTTAGTTATCAGTTTGACCCATATTATTGAGGGTGGGAGCGGAGGGCACCTAATCCCTCATCGTAACTCCTCATAAAATACAGATCAAACTTCAAACTCGTAAGTTCTCGTTTAATCTTACTATTTTACTTCGGAGTCACATGAGTGACTACGTGAAGATTTTAAAGCTCTGTGATTTCAAACTGTGTAACAGTTCATACTTCGCTCGCTGCCGAAGTCTTTCGAGGGAGGAAGTATGTTATCGTAATCAACCATGAATCTGTTTGTAAAAACAATAATGGTGTTATTAACAACAACAAGACCAAATGCTCCCCCGGGCTTAAATTATATATTTTTTGCAGATTATTTTTCCGCAAACGATACAGGTTCTGTCAGTAGTTTGTTATAAAAGTTTGGAACGTATACTCCCTAGACCACCCCGCTGTAGCCAGGATGTGGTCCATTGGCACGTCCATCCTCTTAGTCACTGATGTGGATGCTGTCCTGGTGGAGTAAGATTTATACACGTTAATATGTACTCCAGCAACTCCCAGTACCTGCTTGAGCCACTTGAGATAGTTTGGCTCGTCACCCGACCATAACGTTTCTTGTGGCTGACCCATAAGGCTTTTTCTCTCCCTCGAGGATTACTTATTGTGTCGATGTAGTTCAATAAGTGGGTCATGACACATAACCGTGGTTCAGGTGGGTATGCCCGGAATTCCATAACTAGACCTGATGTTCCTGGTCTGCTCTGTTTGCCCAGTCCCTAATGGTAATGTAACATGGTGTAGTGGACCATATTGTCCAATCGTAGTGGATGGAGGAAACTGGACTCTTTGTGCTGAGACAAGGCCATCAGCATGTTCCTTCAGGGTGGGCTGTTCCAGGGTGAGGGACCTGGCTGGTGACCATCCCCTAAGGTACGTCAGGTCCATACTGACATCCCAGATTCGGGTGTACCTGGGTCTGGGGGATTAACCTCTCCTAAATTTGATCACCAGCGGGAGGTACCCTATGGCCTGTGGTCCTGGTGCCCGAGTTAAGTAGGTTGACAGAGCACTTCTGGCTGAATCCTTCATTGTGGTGAAGACCTGCCAGAACTCCAGTACAGGTTTGTTGTAGTTGAATATGTAGTTCCTGTATTTGAATGGTATCTTCCCACTTCTTGATGTTCGCCAAGTATGTTCCCTAGTGGATATGCGATGGGATGCTATCCTTGTGTTGATAGCGCTATTGACAATCCAGGCCCAGCAGAGGTCTTTCCAATTCTGCAATCCAGGCCCAGTGATGGTCTTTTCAAATCTGCAATCCAGTAGTTTAATTTATCGTGGCATGTGCGTAGTACCCGACTGATGAGGCCGTAGTACCTGATGAGGTAGGAAAAAAGGGGAAAAAACATAGATTAGATTCCCCCCTCACGCTTCCTAATTCAGTGGGAATGAATTCATTGCCCCTGCCTCAAATTTGTTTTTTTCGGACATACATCGGTACGTGGAGAATTCAATTGAATACAGTGAAATCGATAACGGGTGTTCCATATTTAATATGTCTGTTTACAGTATTTAGCTCACCTAGTAAGTAAGTTTGCTGATGGTCATATATTTTTGACGACCTGTAGTTTCCAATTGTTAAATAAATGTCACATGATATCAATTTATTTTGCCCAAGTGGTTTGTGTATGTCACTACTGTGATGTTGTTAATTATAAACGAACATGCAAAATTGTGCACTGCAGGATAATATGCTTTGCCAATAGAGCGTACTCAAATTTTCAAACTAGGTTTTACGCCTAGTGTCTATAGTGATGACGATTCCAGATTAGTCCATATGCCACCATGTTTTGGGTGAGGGTAGTTTAAACATTAGCACCTAGCCTTAATGGAAGGTTCAAGTTAAGTAGCTGGAACAGCTGCTACTAACTCCCAATACTCTTGCCACTGTTGAATGGTAGGTAGATACCATTAATTGTTACAGGTTCTGTCATACTGACTCTCCTATGCCAAGTTAAAGATAAGTGGGTAGAGTGTTGAATACCAAATAGTCAACAGTAGAGGATTTATATTTCAAGGTACTGCAATACTGGTTGATGTGTGGAGTGGACGGAACAAGCCCCTCCCCATCTCCCTGTTCCAAATCAATTGATATATGGTCCCTTGATAAGGGACGAGTCAAAATAGAACTAACAACGACAGATACTCCGCTTGATCTTAGTCAAGGCTGAGAGCGATGGTTTCAATCGTAGTTCTATCTGGATTGCATGACAAGCTCGGCTAAAAGAATAATAGCTAAAGCTGTGATAGCTATACCCATGGATTAGTCGTCGTTAATATCATTGGAACATGCCATGACGATAGTTCCTTATATTAGCCAGGGCTGGTTAGAATATCTGGAACCAGTTTGGCTGTAATAGCCATAGTCGATAATTAATACTTCCAAGATATCTCCAAGTTTTTTGAATGGGTACTGAATAGTATGTATCTTTTAAGTTTGTGTCTACCATTAAGTATGCTTGGAATGAAAGATTGGCAGTTTCAATATTCCAAGCATAGCCTGGCGAGATACTCAAGTGGCAAGTCAATGATGGTGCGACATATACCATGTTGGGATTTTTTGAGCCAAAGGTTCATACTGGGTTTATTATGACCCCTTGATATCAATGATGGCGACATTACCATCTTGGTTAGTTGGTACCAAAGGTTCATATAGGCTTCTATATGACCCCTGTATAATTATTACCCCCAGTTGCTAGTCCCTCATGTTCTTATTAGTGGGAAGGTAGACCCCTAGGGTGCATGCTGTACTGGTATTGTATGGTCCCTGGGAAGGGACATATCAGATATAAACTGATAAGGCAGTAACTACTAATCTTAGCCAAAAGGCCGAGCAGGATGGGATCTAATTTAATTATAGCCTTGAATGCTTTGTTAGTACAAACCCTTCATCTTTTGTGTGATGGCAGGAACCATACTTATCATATTTTACTGTTGTTCCGTGGTGTGTTCATCTCTTTGTTTTCCGGTTCCTTGTCCGTAGGGATGGTGTTGTTGGGGTGGCACATTTTTCCAGGGGGCCCGCTCTGGACCCTGGCCTGAAAAAACAGGGCTTACTGGGGGTTGGCATGCGGGCCCCGAGCTTACACCAGTACTATTAGGTGGACGCCTACTGGTGGACGCATAGAGGCACTGCTGCTGGTTTCGTGTGGTGCTCATTCCAGACCCTGCCCTCTAGATGCCGAATTTTGGATACTTCTCCAGTTTTTTAGGCTTGGTTTGATAACTTAGCCAGCTAGCAGGATCTGTGGTTGAGAGATCGGCATTCTCACAGTCCTGTAATTTTTTTAAGTTGAGGGCAGGTTTTATAACTTCCTAAGAAGCTGCGGAGCACTGCAAGCAGTAGGGTCAGGTGTTTTGCCATACTACCCTGTCCCTCTGAAATGAGCATGCGAAATGATAACCGACGTAAGGGATATCAAACACATTTTAAGATATTTGGGTTTTAAAGCTATGCTCAATGTACCCCCCAATAACGGTGAGCACTTTGAGTAAATGCAATTTAGGGGAGGCGTGATGAATCCAACACCTCATGACTACCTGTCTTGGAGAGGTTTTTTGAAAAGAACAGGTAATAAGCTGGCCATCAGTTGAGGCTGAAAAGCCATCTCGCTAGTGGTGGAGCCACATAGCGGCCACACCCAGCAGCTCTTACTGATCCTGTACCTCAAGCATACTCCTGATAAACTTCAGCCAGTGACCTCTCTTCTTGACCAGTCTAGTCTGGTCCCCATCAATCCCTCGACAAGGGAGATGGCCAATGCTGTTAGGCACTGGAGTGGGAGTGTTATCTCCCTTGGCGGACTTGCCCCTGCTCCTGAGGAAAGTCTCGCTGGAGTTTTTAGCTCCATGACCTTCCTCTGGCTTGGAGAAACAGACACTCTTGTTTCTTGTTTGGAGTGCTGATTCCATCTTCCGTGTCTGTCTCCAGCCTGAGGTTGGTCCTGACCATGCTGTTGGCTGTCTGCCGTTTTTGGGCGACATTTCAGCGGTTCTCTGGCGGCGAGTCTCCTTGTCGGGAGTCTGCAGGGATGCCGGCCGGTTTTTAAATTTCCCTCCAGTCCGCTGCTGTTGGTCAGACAGCTGTTTTAGCGGACTGGACATCAGCGCAGCACCCGTGTCTGTGGACCGCAGTGTGTGCGGTCCCGTTGCCGCCTCTCCCCCCTCCACTGTCGGCTCCTTCCCTGGAGTCGTACGGGAGCCGCTTCCCTCTGCTGCTTTGCTCCCCCTGGAGCAAAAACAAAAGCAAAGTCCCGATTTTAAACTGAAGGTAAGTACTTACCTAACAGTCCTTTCCTTCAGGCTTGTAGCGGGAGCGCCTGACTCCCGCTGCGTCGCTGTTGCCTGCGTGAACGCAATGTCGCGCATGCGTGCTGAGCGGGCTCTTCACGTAGTCACTCACGTGACTCCGAAGTAAAATAGATAGAGTGAAGGCACGAGTCTTTTGCCCAGAGTTGGGGAATCAAGTATTAGAAGATATACTGTAGGTTTACGGTGAGGGAAACATGAGGGGACACTTTTTAACACAGATGGTGATAGATAAATGGAACAAGCTGCTGGAGGCAGGTATGATCACAACATTTAAGAAACATTTGGACAGATAAATGGATAGGATAATGTTGGAGAGATTAGGGGCAAATGCAGGCAAGTGGGACCACCGTAGATGGGGCATATTGGTCAACATAGGCAAGTTTCCACGCTTTATGACTCTCTCTCATCAGTTAATGTTTTGCGACATAAAGAAATACAGACAGTGCTCATTCTGTATATCTCTGCGAAGCTAGAACATGTACATCCTTGAAACAGGAAGATGTTATACAGATCTTCTGGACTGAAATGTCACAAGTATTAAAAGAGGGCCATTTTTGGTAACAGGAGAAACTTTGCCACAAATAAATCACCACCTTGATATCATTGGCATTTATTGCTGAAATGTTCTGTGTTGTAATGTCAGTCAGTATGTGCAGAGGCAGTATCTTTCTACCCTCTCAATGCAGTTTGTTCCAGCCTGCCAAATGTGAACATTTGGATCACAAAGGGCATTTCTATAAAATGCAGCGCAGATTCCGACAGAATAAAGTCAAATGCCAAAGTGATTATTTTTTAGCATTTCTGACATTGCTAATATGTGCCCTTTCATTATGATAATTGACAAATGAGCTGGATCTCAAATTAAATTGCCCTTTACACAGCTGCCTATCAATCTTGAAATTAAGTTTTATATCAAGTAAAGAGGAATGCAGAGGGATTTTTTTTATTCCCCCTGCTAGATGGAGACTAAAAAAAACGAACAAAATAGTAACATTTACAGAAAATGAAAAAGTGAATTGATTCAATAAATAAAACCACAGCCGTGAATTCAAATCTGACTGTAAATATTGCATTGCATTTAATTAATTTCTGCTTATATCTATTCCATTGTTCAATTCACATGGATTAGCTGTAAAATTGCATTCCATATAATGACATTTAGAATTGTGTTTTTTTTTTTCAAACAGCACAATACCACTGCACAGATGAGTTATATTTAAGGTATTTTTGTAACCCCAGTGTGTATTAATACTCCATTTTGTGTTCTCAAATGTCGGGAGTATTTTCATTTGCTTTCCTGTACAATACGTTAATTCATTTATCAGATGCCATCTACATGTTTTCTAGTCAGTTAACACAGCAGGGTAGAGTGGGTGTACTGACTAATATTCAATTCCATTGGGTGCATTGTGACAGAATATTGAACAGGGAGCATAACAGGCACTCATTGCAATGCCAACCATTTTGCCTTGTGGTCCTAACTGCATTTTTACCATAGCTTGTTCATGAAGTACCAGATGTGATCCATCCCTTTTCCAAGTCGGCACAGTGGCACAGCATTAGAGCTGACTACGGTTTGATCCTGACAATGCTGTCCATTGTACTTTCTCCCTGGCACGTGGGAGCATTAGAGCTGACTAGAACATAGAACATAGAACAGGTGTACAGGTGATCGAAGGCCTTGGACTCGGTGAGCCAAAGGGCTTGTTTCCATGTTGCATCTCTAAACTAAACTAAACTAAACTAAAAACAGGTGGTCATGTACAGTTTGACTGCCTATGACACTCTTAAATTTATTTGCAGTTTTTAAAGTGACAAAAGAACAATGATAAATCTTCCATGATGTAAAGTAACAAGGTTTTGGCCAGATCCTAAACAAATAATACTGTTTCCTGGATGGAGTCCAGTATTAGGGAAGCCAGCATCTAAGTGATCAATTGCTTTTCATGGGCATGTTGCATAGGTGCAACAGGCCTGGAAAATTGTATTGCCCGTGTCTAAGTATTTTATTTTAAGCAGATATATATTAATTTCTTCGTCAGACACAATGCCAGATTTATCTCAAAGGTGGCAGTAAGCAGCAAAGAGATACTGAAGGGTTAAAGGGAGGTTTATGGATAAGGGAAATACGGTATTCATACCAATGCAGCATTCTTTCTGGGTGAAAAATAGATGTGGGCAATTTTCCAACTGAGGTCGTTTGCAGTAATCCACTTTCTCGGATCAGCCAGCTTTCAAAGAGTTGGCTTAGCAGACGAAATAAGAAAATAAAGAATTATATGGAGTCTTTTCCATCCCCTTCAAGAAACTCCAATATGCATAGCAGCTCATAATACGTGAAATATGGCAGTCTATGTATGCAGAGCAAATTGCATAAAGTGCAGTGCGCTAGTGATCAAATATGCTTGGGAAAGGAATGAATATTGTCACAGATTCTACAATTTTAATATGGGAGTAAATTTTGGTTAACGTTAACTAAACCTCATACGTTTTTTGAACTATGGTGCAGATTTGGCAATAATTCTTCCATGCCCCTCATTATTTTTGACCTATTTATTATGTCATTGTATTTGATCCTGGTATTTTTCTCCTTTTCCCCTCAGAGGAATAGATTTCCTTTTCACATCTCGTAACATACTCTTTAACACTCTTAAATTTTTCTGGCATTTTTATTTTCAGTTCGATCTCCCAGTTAATATTTTCAGTGCCCTCCAGCAGTGTGAGCTTTATCTTGTGCAGTATTTATAAGATGTGAGTTTGCTGATAAATCAGATTTTTACAAATGCAGTGTTATGATTTACACAGCTAACTAGTCATTCAGTAAGACGTTTACCTTGAATGGAAATGAGGTAGATGTTAGCTTTTGCTTATTCCTGATTTCAAATTCCTTTACCATTAGAGTTCATACATTTAGCTGTCGAGATCCCAAGCTCTGGGGTTGCGTCTCTTCAGAACGGAGCTCTTTTTTGACAGGTTTTTGGTAATTTGCTTTAACATCTCCATATGTGGCTGTGTGTTACATTTTCGACCTTAAGACATTCCTGAGCAGAATTAGGCCATTTGGTCCATTGAGTCTGCTCCGCCATTCAATCACGGCTGATCTATTTTTCACTCTCAACCCCATTCTCCTGGATTCTTCACTTGATCTTTGACATGCTTATTAATCAAATACCTATCAATCTCCACTTTAAAATTACCCAATGACTTGGCCTCCACCGCCATCCATAGCAATGAATTCCACAGCTTCACAACCCTCTGGTTACAGAAATTCCTCCTCATCTCCATTCTAAAGGTATTCTAAGGCCTCTGGTCCTAGATTCTCACTACTGGAAACATCATCTCCACATCGACTCAATCTAGGCATTTCATTATTCGGTAGATTCAATGAGATTCCCCTTCCCCTTTTGATTTATAATTGCCTTGTGAAGTATCTTCTGACATTTTACAATGTGAAAGACCGCTTTCCATTGCTCATCTGTTCTACACTAAGTTAGCTAATGTTAGCCAGCAGATTACTGTAGATACAGATTGCTTCAGTTTCTCTCCTTTGGAGAATGGAACCTTAGAGACCTGAAATATCACCTATCCATGTTATCCAAAGATGCTGCCTGACCTGTTGAGTTACTCCAGCACTTTGTGTCCTTTTGTGTATTAACCAGCATCTGCACTGCCTCGTTTCGACATCCATCCAAACAATTTGTCGCGAGATTCATAGAGTCATACAGCACATTTGGCCAAACATGTCCAGACCAATCAAAATGCCTATCTACTGTATGTGATCCCATTTGCTTGCATTTGACCCATAATCGTTTTAAGATCTTTTTTTCATGTACCTCCCTCACTATATGCCAAATATTTTAAGCACCCGAGACTTGCGTTCGATCCTGATTACAGGTGAGGTCTGTATGGAGCCCGTAAGTTCTCCCTGTGACCACATGGGTTTCCTATGGCTGCTCCGGTTTCCTCCCACACTCCAAAGACGTACAGGTTCGTTGGTTAATTGGCTTGTGTGTAAGATGGTGTTAGTGTACGGGGTGATCGCAAGGCGGTTCAGACTTGTGGGCCAAAGGGCCTGTTTCCATGCTGTATCTCTAAAGTCAAAAGTCTACCACTTTTTCTAACATCCCGTTCTATATACCCATCACTCACAATGTGAAAAGCCAATCCCACAGATCTCCTTTGAAGCTTTCTCCTTGCATCTAATCTAATTGTATTCTTCTCATTTGCTCGCATCATCTCCTGTCCCACACCCACCAGGATTCTCTCATTCACTCGGCAGCAGTGGGGCAGCACAGTGACGCAGCAGTAGAGTTGCTGCCTTACAGCGCTAGAGACTCGAGTTTGATGCTGACTATGGATGCTGTCTGTATGGACTTTGTACATTCTCCCTGTGACCATATGGATTTACTCCAGATGATCCCGTTACCTCCCACACTCCAAAGATGTACAGGTTTGTAGGTTAGTTGGCTTCGGTAAAATTGTTCCTAGTGCATGGGATAGTGTTAGTATACGGGGTGATCACTGGTCTGCGCATACTCGATGGGCCGAAGGGCCTGTTTCCATGCTCGAAAGTCATTCATACACTAGGTTCAATAAAATCTACTGACTCGCATGTCTTTAAGGGCCTGTCCCACGAGCATGCGACCTGCATGCGGTGAGCGTGACCAAACAGGAAGCGGGGGCCGCGCGGAGCTTGAGTGAGTGAGGTGTAGTTTGAGCGAAGTCCGCGGGAAGTTCACGCGTGACGTATGGTGTCGAGACGCTGCGTCCGGTGTCGCGACGCTGCATATGCCCGTTGAGGCGGTGCGTACGGCGTCGAGGCGGCTGCGCAGAATTTTTGAACAAGGTCAGTTTTTCAGAGCCCCGCGCGATGTCGGGACCAGCTCCGCACAACTCCATATGGCTCCGGCGATCGAAGTGGGACCGGCCCCGTGAGGTCGTACGGCTCAAGTGACCACGTTTTGTCGCGCTTGCCGCATGGAGTCGCATGCTCATGGGACAGGCCCTTTAGGATGTGGGAGAAAGTTCGAGCAGTGGGGGAAGCCCTCGTTGTCTCAGGGAAAATGTGTAAACTCCCTGCGCACATCGACGCAGGTCACGTTTGAACCTCTGCAAGCTGCACGACTGCTCCACCCCTGCAGTCATGCTTCTCAGTTTTGGATATTTCATGAAAAAATATAGATTTGAATTAGTTTAGTTTAGAGATGCAGCGCAGATACAGGCCCTTCGGCCCTCGGATGAGCGATCCCCATACACTAGCACTATCCTACATACTAGGGACTGTTTACAATTATACAAAGCCAATTAACCTACAAACCTGTACCCCTTTGGAGTGTGGGAGGAAATCAGAGCGCACGGAGAAATCCCACGTGGGTCACGGGGAGAACGTACAAACTCCGTGCAGACAGCACCCGTACTTAGGATCGAACCCCGGTCCCTGCCGCTGTAAGGCAGTAACTCTACCGCTGCACCACCGTGCCGCCCCAAATCTCGAACGATTTGGTTCTGATACAGATCACATAGGAAAAGGTGATAAACTAGATGTAGTAATGAAGAACGGCAGTTCCTGTAACCATAATTTAGCTCCTTCATATAGTCGTAGTCAAACAGCATGGAAACAAGCCCTTCGGTCCATGCCGACCGATGCCCCATCTATATTAGGCCCACCTGTCCATGTTTGTCCCATATCCCTCTAAACCTTTCCTGTCCATGTACCTGTGTACTAAATGTCTTTTAAGTGTGATAAATAATTTGGTATTTTTCCGAATATTAATTCAGAGGAGAAGCAAAGGAATGGTGAGCTAATTAAAGAAACAGACTTTAACTGAATGAGTGCATGCAATTGCAATTGATTCACAATGTCTGTAAGAAGAATTGTTTGGTAATTATGTAATTGAACGTTTTTTCTCCAAATATCTGCGAAACAACTAACATCTCAGAGGCAGGAATAAAAATTCACCAGTCATTCAAGAGACATACAGGTTTGTAGGTTAATTGGCTTGGTATAAATGTAAAAGATAAAATTGTCCCTAGGGTGTGTAGGGCAGTGTTAATATGTGTGGATCACTGGTCAGTGTGGAATCGGTGGGCCATAGGGCCTGTTTCCAAAGTCATATCTCTAAAACTAAAAAACTAAAAAACTAAAGATAGTTGAAGCCAATAACTGGCAATTGTTTTCTTTGTACGCCTATAATGGGTTGAATGATCTCTCTAAACTGTATTTATTTTTCTGATCTTTGTGATTGCTAACTAATCCGTTGACTTAGAACTTTCTATAGTTGAATGTGAAAGAGTTATAAACCACATTTAATAACTATTTGTTGTTAAATTTAAATTCATTGAAATATCTGTGAGTTAAATACCTTACCCAATATATTACTGAGGCGCTAGCTGGAATTTTATAGATTGATGCCTGCTATAGTCATACTGCATGGAAACCGGCCCTTCAGCCCAACTTGCCCACACTGACCAACATACCCCATTTACACTAGTCCCACCTGCCTGCATTTCACCCATATCCCTCTGAACATATCCTATCCAAATGTGATAGTGCCTGGTTTAAATGCCTCCTCTGGCAGCTCGTTCCATGTACCTATCACCCGTTGTGTCAAAAAGTTGCCCTACAGGTTCATCTATATTACTAAAACTCTGTTCTTGACCGGTTTCGGCTTTCTGTGCTGCGGTTTCCGAGAGTACGCTGCCACCTACGGCCGTCATTTTTGGCCACCTCGCTCAGAGCCCCCCTCCGCCGCGTGTGTGCCAAGGATTTTTCCCGTCCATGAAAATTGACAGGGATATTAAAGTTTTTACAACATTCCCCATTCTCTCTGCTGCCCCTGCTGGAGGGAGGGGGAGTGACTATAAAACCAGGAAGTGGTGTGCCTCAATCAGTCTCTGCAAGTGGTGTGCCTCAATCAGAGCTTTGAATGACACTGACAAATGTCTACAGCACTGTGAGTACCCTTAATTTGGTTTGAAAATGAAAATATGGTTAGAGGTAAAAAAAGCACTGCGTGCAAATAGTTGTTTGGGTTTGGGTTGAAGTAAAAAGGCACTCTCTCTTCCCCCCCCCCCCCCCCCCCCCCCCCCCCCCCCCCCCTCCCCCCCCTCCCCCCCCCCCCCCCCCCCCTCTCCCTCTCCCCCTCTCCTCTCCCCCTTCTCCTCTTCCCCCCTCTCCTCTCCCTATCCTCTCACCCCCCCCTCCTCCCCTCTCCCTCCTCCCCTCTCCTCCCCCCCCCTCTCCTCTCCTCCCCCCCTCGCCTCTCCCCCCCTCTCCTCCTCCCCTCCTCCCCCTCTCCTCCCCTCCTCTCCCCCCCCTCCCTCTCCCTCCCTCTCCCCCCCCCCCCTCCCTCCCCCCCCCCTCTCCTCTCCCCCCTCCCTCACTCCCTCTCTCTCTCTCCCTCCCCATTTCTCCCCCCCCTCTCTCTCTCCTTCCCTCTCTCTCTCCCCCCCTCTCCTCTTCTCCCCCCCTCTCCTCTCCCTATCCCCTCTCCTTCTTCCCCCCCCTCTCTCCCCCCCCCCTCCCCCCCCTCCCTCTCCCCCCCTCCCCCCCCCCCCCCCCCTTTCCCCCCCCTTCCTCCCCCTCCCACTCCCCCCCCCTCCCCCCCCCCCCCCCCCCCCCTCGCCCGAACGTCGCCCATTTTTTTTTTCCAGAGATGCAGCCTAACCTGCTGAGTTACCCCAGCACTTTGTGTCTACCTTTGGTATAAACCAGCATCTGCTTTCTCTTTGTTTCTATTCTTTTTTTTAAATAGTTGTTTATGATATTATCCATTGTGCACTGTTTACAAACCTGTTCTGCTGCTGCTAGTAAGAATGTAATTGTTCCATTTTGGTACTAATGACAATAAAGCACTCTTGAGATTGCTGATGATATCAAACAGGACAGAAAAGCAAACTGCATGGAGACAAAGGTTTGGAAAGAATAGCAGCTTAAGTGAATGGGCAAGATTGGAAAGATGGACTATAATGTGGTAGAATGTGAGATCATAGATTTTGCTTGTAAAAAGTGAAAAGCTTGTCTTTTAATGGTAAATAAATCTAGCTAATATTGGTTTGCAGCTGGATTCTTGTATGGTGAGAAATATATCGCAAGAAGTTACTTCGAGTCATGGAGTCCCAGCCATGCAGTGTGAAAACAGCCCCTTTGGCCCAACTTTCCCACACCGGCCGACATGCCCCATCTAAACTAGTCTCACCATACATGCTTATGGCCCAAATCCCTCTAAACCTACCCTATCCATGTACCTATCTAAATGTTTCTTAAATGTTTAGAAACTCATAGGAATAGTGAATATTTAACAAGGCAAATAACAGGTTGGCCTTTACTGCAAAGACTTTACTACCGAGAATAAAAGTTGAGGAAGATTTTCTGCTTCTGCACAGTACTTTTGCTGAGATCCTACAGGCATACCTGCAGTTTTGTTTTATGTACGTTAGACGGGATATATTGATCTTTGAGGTAGCATGAGGTCGATTCACTAAATTAGGCTTGTCCGTCGAGAAGAAATTGAGTAAAATCAGAGGTAGACACAACATTCTGTAGTAACTCAGCGGGTGAGGCAGCATCTCTGGAGAGAAGGAATGGGCACCATTTCGGTTCGAGACCTTTCTTCAGACTGATGTCAGGGGAGGGGTCGGGACAAGGTTCTACGAAGCATTGGAACTAATTATTGTAGAGGGAAGTAAAATCGAGCTGTGTTCAGAGCAACAGGAGTTGATCTCACTGAAACTTAATTTGAAAGAATCCAACATGATAGATGTAGAGAGACTGTTTTCTCAGGCTGAGGAAAACTTGACCTAATATTTATGGAATCAAGAGACAAAGTCAACTGCTCAGGAGTGAGATGAAAAAGATTTTGCTCCAATCACTTTAAATATTTAAAATTCTTCACCCTCAGAGGGCAGTGGTGCCTCGTGATTGTGTAAACACAAAAAAAAATCAATACATTTTTGAACGTTCAGGGAGGTGTGAATTTTGAAGCATTGTCTCATCCATAATCTTACTGAAAGATGAAGCAGGATCACGGGAACATTGTCCTACTGTTGATTCTAGTTATATGTTTTGATGTGTACATGAGTAAAGCAAGAGGCCTTCTTAAATCTTTGACCATGTTCTCATAGCATTAATGATCCCTGTCTTAACTCCATCCTCTTGTCTTGGCTCCGAATTCTTTTATACCCTCAGCTGAAAGATCTGAGTGTCAAAGACTGATCAAAGATCTGAAATTAATAATTAAACTGCCATGCCAAAAATATGCTACATGGGTGACTAAAATGGTTAGATATATTGCTATTACTGTCAGCATGGTGCTCATTACCTGCCTTTACAATACTTGGCGCGTTTATGATCATCTTATATCCAGTAATGACCCAGATACTTTGCAAATAGTCTTCTAACATTCTAATTATAGCTTTAATCAGATTACCTTTGGAAAGGTTTTCTGTTATATTGATTAAGACCTGCCAGCCTCCATATTTGGTTGGATCATTATCCTTGAGTTAATCACAATATCTGCTTCTAAATGTTCATTACTGAAATTGCACTTTAACATTTACGCTGATATTTCTGCCTGAATATTAATTGGACCACCTTGTGGTGACAGTTTCCCTGTGTGTTAAATTAAATCTTAAAAATAAATATGTGGAATATTAAGAACTGGGTTGTGATGTGCAGAAAATAAGTCACAGCCTGCTTATCCCACTCCCCTTCATATGAATAAAGCATTTAGCTACTTATTAGTGAAGATCCATGGTTGTTTTATTTCATGGGAGCAGCAAAGTGGCTCAGCGGTAGAGTTGCTGCCTTACAGCGCTTGCAGCGCCGGAGATCCGGGTTCAATCCTGACTACGGGTGCTGTCAGTACGGAGTTGTATGTTCTTCCCCGAACCACGTGGGCATTCTCTGAGATCTTTGGTTTCCTCACACACTCCAAAGACGTACAGGTTTATAGGTCAATTGGCTTGGTATAAGTATACATTGTCCCTAGTGTGTGTAGGATAGTGTTAATGTGCAGCGATTGCTAGTCGGTGTGGACTCAGTGGGCCGAAGTGTCTGTTTCCGTTCCATTTCTCTAAACTAAATAAACACAGAAAGCATGAAAGGACTCTATTCCTTTGAGCGTAGGAGGGTGATGGGTGATCTTACAGAGGTGCACAAAATCATGTGAGGTATAGGTCGGGTAGACGCAGAGAGACTCTTGCCCAGAGTTGGGGAATTGAGAACCAGAGGACATAGTTATAAGGTGAGGGGGTAAGATTTAATAGGAACCCGAGGGGTAACTTTTTCACACAAAGGGTGGTGGGTGCATGGAACGAACTGCCGGAGGAAGTAGTTGAGGCAGGTACTATCACACCGTTTAAGAAACATTTTGACAGGTACATGGATTGGACAGGTTTAGAGGGATATGGGCCAAATGTAGGCAGGTGGGGTTAGTATAGATGGTATATGTTGGTTGGTGTGGACAAGTTGGGCCAAAGGGCTTGTTTTCCCACTGTATAACTCTATATAGATTGTTCAATTCAACAGTCCATACAGATACTCTATATAGATTGTTCGACTTAACAGTTCATACAGATATTGTGTTTATTTTGAGTCACCTACCAACCTTCCTCATCTAACTCCCTTCTCCCTCAAGTGGTTATCTAGCATCTCCTTGCACACAATGCACCTTATTGTGCTCCACTTTCAAATTATTGGATTGAGGAAAGGTAAGGCATCAGCATCAAAAGTGTGCTTCACCTTTCATCTTTTAAGTTATACGTACCTCTCCATGCCTTTTGCTTGAACCTTAATGATTGCCTGAGGGATTGGCAAAGGGTTCTGGTGTGAATAAAAATCGATTTAGTCCCCAGAGACCCAAATGCGCTTCGTTCAGCTGCCGTTTCACATTGACCATTTTGGTGGACTGGACGGGAGAACAAGAACAATACAGCTCCAAGTGGTTGGTATTCTTGTGAGAAATGAGAGTTAGAGGATGTAGAATTGGTACGGATATGGTTAATGACCCCCCCCAAAGGTGGGCTTTCCATCAATCATTGTGCACTGCTGCTTTGTACTAGTGCTGGGCCTCTCCTGTCATCACATAACTGAACCACTGCTCAACAACTGGAAAAAGCTCACACTAGAGCTGATTGTAAGGATCATCTATGAATTGAAGGTTAGTTGCTGATTGATTGTTACTGGCTGTAGACATGACTTTGCAAGTGCTTTCAAGTTCTTCAAAGTTGCTTAAGTCTACAGGGAGCGGAGTGGTAGGAGCTGAAGGATATTGTATTGACATAGAGGCTTCAGCATAAGCCAATTGCTCCCAAAGTGAATGCATTAGTAAGCATTTCTTCTGGACTGAAGCAGCACGAGAAAGATAAGCTGAAAATGCTGAGCACAACATATTCAGGAGGTGGCGGAGGGGAGAATAGGATACCATATACCATAGCAGGACACCATATTTAGTTTGGAGATACGGCACGGAAACGGGCTCTTTACCCCACCTAGTCCACACTGACTAGCGATCCCCGTCGCTAGCACTATCCTGTACACAAGGGACAATTTAAAAAAATTTCCAAGCCAATTAGCCTACTACATACAAGACATGTATGTCTTTGGAGTGTGGATGGAAACCAGGGATCACGGAGAAAACTCATGCAGGTCACGGGGAGAACGTTCAAACTCTGTACAGACAGCACCCATAGCCGGGATCGAACGCAGGTCTCTTGCGCTGTAAGGCAGCAACTCTACCAGGAGATTGCATTGATTCATCTTTTCAAGGAATATTTAATGTTTAACTACATTGATTAGTCTGACGTCACATACTGGGTAATGATGGTAGATTTCGGAAAATATTAATAGTGGTGCTGGCTCAAAAGGTTAGATTCCCTAGTTGTGCTTTTATTTTTAACGTTCTCTAAGTTCATATTTTCTTTGCTGGAGGCCATTAGCTAATTAAATTGATACAAGAATGTAGAGGCATTGTGGTTATCATTAACAATGATTAGTTTTCAACAACAATTCTGTATTATTATTTGAATTCCACAATTGTTGTAGTGGGACATTTTGAACCACCTGGTTTTTGGATTACTAGTCTTGGCATCTGGAGTACTGTGTAATAACAAGGAACTGTAGATTGTGATGTATACCGAAGATAGACACAAAATGCTGGAGTAACTCAATGGGTTATAGATAAGGACAACATGGATAGGTGATGTTTTGGGTGCAATCAATCTGAAGAAGAGACCCGGTCCGAAATGTTACCTATCCATTTTCTCCAGAGATGCTGCCTTACCTGCTGAGTTGCACCGGCATTTTGTGTTTAACTGGAATACTACTTTGGCAATTTAACAGCTGTACCATCATTTTACCTTCAAGAGATATTTGAATCTGATCATAATTTCTCTTCCTCTGTAGTCCATGGTCACATTGAAGGTGGTTACTGTGGTTCGCTATGCAAAGAGGGTAAACTTCTACACAAAGTAGAGGACAGGGCAAGTGCTGGACTTTGAAGGATTGCCTGTTTCCCTGTGGTTCAGAGTGGCATTGACTGCACACATTTCACTTTGCTTACATCTTATGTCAACTCTACACTTGAAACGATAGACTCACTCCCACAATATAGATGATTGAGGAACAGCATCTCATATTTCGCTTGGGTAGCTTACAAGCATTATGAATATTGATTTCTCTAACCAAGTAACTCCAGCATAGAGTCCTTTCATGCTTTCTGTGTCCATTTGTGTATTAACCAGCATCGACAGTCTGAAGAAGGGACTCGACCCAAAATGTCACATATTCCTTTTCTCTAGAGATGCTGCCTGACCTGCTGAGTTACTCCAGCTTTTTGTGTCCTTCTTCGGTGTAAAGTAGCATCTGCAGTTCCTTCATACACTTCTATTGTTCCTTGTTTCCTCAAGTAAATATGATACAGGGGTACTAGCATTACCTCACGGCATAAGATAATTAACCTGAAATATAAAGAGTGAGCAAATCAATGCAGACAGATACAGATACAGATGGAACTAAGCTGACTAGTCAAACATCACAGTGAATATGATTAAAATACTTTAAATTGCTTGTTGACCTGTAATGTTTTATTCCTGAGTTATAAATGTTAAGATTCATGGTTAATTTGCTGCAGGGTGAAACAATTAAACATTGCAACAAGTTGAAAGAGAAAACAGACAATGGGAAAACTTCAAGAAGGTCCTGGTTGCAGACAGAATCTTTAATGCCACACAAAGCTTTAATCAATCCAGCAACAGAATAGTACAGTCTTCCAAGTTCAGAAGGGGAAAAAAAAATCCATTGCTAATGAAACAGACACATTATGGAGTAAAACCATTAGCCTCTCGTTAGTAATTTTTACTGATCTACAAACGCTGATTGCCTTTGTTAATTACTTGCTCCAGGGAGGAAGACACCATGGCAAAATAGTTGACAAAAGGTAGCAGAGTGTTGGAATTAAGAAAAAGGAGCCTGCATTTACACAGAGCAGTTCCAAACTTCAGAGGTTCCCAAAGTTCTTTACCATCGATTATGTTTTTTAAAATATATTCTATATGGTTGTGTAGGAATGGTTGTACCTAGATTACATAATAAATAGCAACTTGGATTACATAAAAAATAGCAACTTGTACAACAGTAGAGTTGCTGCCTTGCAGCGCCAGAGACCCAGATTCAGTCCTGACCACAGGTACTGTCTGTATGAAGTTTATACGTTCTCCTTGTGACCATGTGGGTTTTCTCTGGATGCTCCAGTTTCCTCCTACACTCCAAAGGCCAACAGATTTGTAGCTTTATTGGCTTTAGTAAAATTGCAAAATAGTGTTAGTGTGCGGGGATCACTGGTCAGCACGGACTTGGTGGGCCAAAGGGCCTGTTTCCGCGCTGTATGTCCAAAGTCTAAATACCTGTAGACCATGGCAATTTTATTTATACATTTTAAAGTGATTTTGAAGGAGAAGGTGAAGACGAACGATTCCCTTTATTGATGTGGAATGAATAGTGGTCAGGACAAAGGGTAGAATATCTCTGAGTTTTTAATTATTTAGTTTTGAGATACAGCAAGGAAACAGGCCCAAGTCCACGCTAACCATTGATCACCCGTTCACACTAGTTTACCCATTTTAGCATCCATTCCCCATGCATTAGGGGCCTTTTTTACAGAGGCCGAATAACCCACAAACCCATATCTTTGGGATGTGGAGGAAACCGGAGCACCCGAGGGAAACCTTCGCGATCACAGGGAGAATGTGCAAACTCCACACCGACAGCACCCGAGGTTAGGATCGATCCTAGGTTACTGGTGCCATGAGGCAGCAGTTCTGCCAACTGACACAGTGTGCTGCACTAAGTAATGCAGGTTATAATAGCATTGTAAATTATTTCAAATGGATCCTTGCTTTACTTCTATACTGAATGATATGAACACAAGTAGTGTCTATTTGAGAGGCGGCACAGCGGTAGAGTTGCTGCATTACAGCACATGCAGCGCTGGGGACCCGGGTTCGATCCCGACTACGGGTGCTGCCTGTACGGAGTTTGTACATTCTCCTCGTGACCTGCATGGGTTTTCTCCGAGATCTTCGGATTCCTCTCACACTCCAAAGACATACAGGTTTGTTGATTAATTGGCTTGGTATAAGTGTAATTGTCCCTAGTTTGCGTAGGATAATGTTAATATGCGGGGATCGCTGTTCGGCATGGACTTGGTGGGCCAAAGGGTCTGCTTTCACACTGTATCTCTAAATTAAACTAAACTAATCTGTTGTTTCAGTGTGTATTATAAATCTAGTGCATGGTGGACAAACCTCAATTTTATGCACACACTCTCCCAGTACCAGCAACTAAGACTGAACTGAATTGAATTTAGTTTCTCATACAGTTCAGTAGAATCTTTTTTTGTCTTTCTGTACCAAAAACTTGGAGGCATGGTGGTACAGCAGTAGAGTTGGTGCCTTATATTGCCAGAGAGCTCAGCTCAATCCTGATTATGGCTGCTTCTCTCTCCCTTCCTCTCTCCCCCTCTCTCTCCCTTCTCTCTCTCCCCTTTTCTCTTTATCCCTCCCCCCCCAATCTCTCTCCCTTCTCTCTCTCTCTGTTCCTCCTTCTCTCTCTTCCCACTTATGCAGAGCAGCTATGGAAGTTGCATTGCTGGATTAACTCAGACCATTCTTTGGACCTGAATACTGAGTTTGAAGAGTCTCGACCCGAAACGCCACCCATTCCTTCTCTCCAGAGATGCTGCCTGTTCAGCTGAGTTACTCCAGCATTTTGTGTCTATCTTTGGTGTGACAGTTGTCTCATTGCATCGGCTTTGTGTATTGCACCCCTAGAAGAGACGCTTTACATGCCGCTTGCATCTAGGTGCTGTATTTTCACATGGACCGCTGCCAGTTTTCCAGTTTGCCAGAGAGAAGGGAGAGAGATGGGGGAGAGAGAGAGGAGTGGGAGAGGAGTGGGAGAGAGACGAGGAGAGAGGGAGAGAGAGAAAATGGGAGAGAAAGAAAGAAGGTGAGAGAGAGGGGGAGAGAGACGAGAGAGACAAGGGGAGAGAGAGAGAGAGAGGGGGAAAGAAAGAAAGAGAGAGAGAAAATGGGAGAGAAAGAAAGAAGGTGAGAGGAGAGAGGGAGAGAGGAGAGAGAGGGGGAGAGAGACGAGAGAGACAAGGGGAGAGAGAGAGGGGGAGAGAGAGAAGGGGAGATGGGAGCATGGGGGTCATTTTTCCAAGGCATAGGTTACCGGGCAATCTGAACCCAAGTATCAAGTTGTAAGCAGCCGAAGGTATGCATCCCTCGGGACAGCCCCCACTGTGGGTCGGGTGGAGCGGAGGTGTGGGACAATGTTCATTCCTCCACAGTGATGTGATGGACGCGTGAGTCTGGACCAATTGCTGACAAGTTCTGTTCCCTGGCAACGTCATGTCCGGTATTTGACTTTTCTGTTGAGCGGCAGTCGGTTCTTGGCTTGTAGGTGACGCCACCTTTCGGGTAGGTGGCGTTTTGACAGAGCGGTCATTCGGTGAGTTTGCTTTTAGGCAACGCAGCTTTTTGGTTAGTTGGCTTTTAGGCGTCCCATCCTTTCGGTTAGTTGGCGTTTTGTCTTCGTACTCTTTTGGTTTTTTGGCGTTTCGAGCTCGTTTCCATTCAGTTCTTTGGCTTCAACTTCTTTGCTTCGGCTTCTCGTCCATCGGCGCCACGTCCGCACACGAAACTATGATCTATCGGGGAACCTCCTTGCCTGAACTCATCTGTCGCCTTCCCCAATTTGCCCTGTGTTGTTTATTTCCACTTTCTTCCCCCACTCTCCCTACCACAATCAGTCTGAAGCAGGGTCCCGACCTGTAATGTCACCTATCCACGTTCCCTAGAGATGCTGCCTGTTCGCTTAGGTTAGTCTAGTTTAGAAGTCCAGGCCGACCGGCGATATCCGCACACGAATGCTATCCTACACACACTAGGGACAATTTACAATTTTACTGAAGCCAATTAGCCTACAAGCTTGTACGTCTTTGGAGTGTGAGAGGAAACTGGAGCTCCTGGAGAAAACCCACGCAGGTCACGGAGAGAACGTATAAACTCTGTATTGACAGCACCTGTAGTCAGGATCGAGCCTGGGTCCCTGGCAGTGTTAGACGGCAACTCTACCACTGTGCCACCAAGCCATCCTTGTATGATTCTTGTTCTACTGTGAACCCAGTGTTGTAAGTAAAGGTCAAAACTGCACACGCAACATAATTTTCAATAGCTGACAATAAAGTCTACCTTTTTTTAATACCATTTTTCTAGTTATGCCCTTCAGTATCAAATTACATTTAATAATGTCCCTGAGAAACCTTGCAATGTTTCCGCAGCACCTTCAGAAGCACCTTGATTGTGCATTGTGTGACTTTGCTTCTCACTGATAATCCAGTCGTTTTGTTTGATTTTTCGTGAGCAGACACATCATGGAAACCAAATCCTCAAATTTCTTACCGTCAAAGCTTTGCGGTGGGAATGGCAATTTGTTGAGGATGATCTGTTTTTTGGTCCACATGAGTCACAGCATTGATGCAGATATGTAATAAATATGCCTTATTAAGTCACTTGAGCACTGACACGAGGCAATATTTCTATGAATAATAATTCCTGATGTGACATTTAATTGATGCATTGCCTTAATGAGACTTTGTAATCATTTGCAGAATGGAGGACCAGTTAGAATACTAACCCGAGGCATTTTAGAATTATGTTAATTTCTTGAGCTACATTTTTTTCCTCATTGACATTATTTGTCATCTCAAGATTATAAACCACACTCAAGTAGGAAGGAGGAATGCTCTCCTTGAATTTGATGGAGCTGGTTCCTCCACTAAATGATTTCTCCTCACTCTTTCTTTGGACTTTAGACTTTTGAGGAAGGACATTTTTGCTATTGAGGGAGTGCAGTGTAGGTTTACAAGGTTAATTCCTGCGATGGCGGGACTGTCATATGCTGAGAGAATGGAATGGCTGGGCTTGTACACTCTAGAGTTTAGGACAAGAGGGGATCTTATTGAAACATATAAGATTGTTAAGGGTTTGGACACGCTAGAGGCAGGAAACATGTTCCCGATGTTGGGGGAGTCCAGAGCCAGGGGCCAGAGTTTAAGAATAAGGGGTAAGCCATTTAGAAAGGAGACGAGGACATTTTTTTTCTCACAGAGAGTTGTGAGTCTGTGGAATTCTCTGCCTCAGAGGGCGGTGGAGGCCGGTTCTCTGGATACCAGATAGGGCTCTTGAAGATGGCAGAGTCAGGGGATATGGGGAGAGAAGGCAGGAATGGGGTACTGCTTGGGGATGATCAGCCATGATCACATTGAATGGCGGTGCTGGCTCGAAGGGCCAAATGGCCTACTTCTGCACCTATTGTCTATTGTCTATTGAGATGCAGCGCAGAAACCATTTGGCCGATAGAGTCTGCACCAGCCAGCGATCACCCCGCACACTAACACTATCCTACACACGAGGAGCAATTTTACAATTTTGCAGAAGCAAATTAAATTACAAACCTGCAGATCTTTGGAGAGTGTGGTGAAATTGGAGCACCGGAGAAAACCCACACAGTCACAGGGAGAATGTACAAACTCCACACAGACAACATCCATCGTCAGGATTGAACCCGGGTGTCTGGCGCTGTAAGGCAGCAACTCTACTCCTGTGCCACCGTGCTGCCACTTCTGGAGGCAGTGAGAAAGAGGAGGATGTAATTTAGAAATTCCTGTGTACCCAGACTTTGTTTAAGAAGGAACTGCAGAAACTGGAAAATCAGTCTGAAGAAGGGTCTCGACCCGAAACGTTGCCTATTTCCTTTGCTCCATAGATGCTGCGTCACCCGCTGAGTTTTTCCAGCACTTTGGTGTACCCAGACTTTCCTTCTTGAAGGTCATTCATGAACCATGTGCATTAATTTTAGCTTTAGGTTTAGCTTTGTTACATGTATCGAGGTGCTGTGAAAAGCTTTGTTTTGCATGCTATCCAATTATATAAGTTAATACGAAATATTAATACAATCAAGTCAAACTCAAGTACAACAGGTCAAATATAGGGGAAGATACAGCATGCGGAATACAATTCTCAGCTTTGTAGCACACCTTATTCATAGACATAGTCCAATTTCTGTAGTGGGATAGAGGTGCATCGGACAGTGCCCTAACCTATGGAAGGGCCATTCAGAAGTCTAATAACAGAGAGGTTGAAGCTGTTCTGGTGTGCATTTTCAAGCTTATGTATCTTCTGCCTGATGGGAGCTGGAAGAAAGAAGGAATGACCAGAGCGGGACAAGTTGCTGATTATGTTGGCTGTTTTTCCAAGGCAGCGTGAAGTAGAGATGGAGTCAATGGTGGGGGCTCTGGTCTGTAAGATGGACTGGGCTACATCCTTAATTCTCTGGTCTGAAGAATGGTCCAGACCCAAAACGTTACCTATCAATGTACTGCAGGAATGTTGCCTGACCTGCTGAGTTTCTCTGGCATTTTGTGTCGTTCCTTGCCAAACCAGCATCTGCTGTTCCTTGTTTCTACTCTCTGTAATTCCTTGCGGCCTTGGGCACTTTTTTCAATGGGGGAGATTTGTGGAGTTGCCATACTCGAGTTGCCATACTCCTCTGTTGGTAATAATGTCCTGAGAATGTTCAATGGTTTGTTCCTCCTGGAAAATATATACCGTATTTCCCGGCAATGAAGACGCACCTCAGTTTTGAGCCCCAGGACTGGCTGTAGTTACCAGGTTGCCTGCAAACCCCGGGTCTTGCTGTAGTTCCACTGTCCGGTCCCGGCGGCTGCTCACAGCCACCCGAACTACTGAGTGAGTTGCTGGCATGATACCCGACCTCCTCCTTCTCAATGTTCCTGCCCTCCCTACACCTTTACCGCTGGCAGCCCAGCCATGCTGACCCAGGCCTGACTGTGGAAGGAACTCTCTCCCCCACCCCCCTCAGCGGTGCTGTCCTTTTACAGCCCCTGTACTGAGGGATAGCCAAGTATATCTTTCTTGGCTAACAATCTAACCTCCAGCCTCCAAAACGCAGGTAAACTTTCGGGCCTTATTTTAGGGTAAAAAATAGTGTCTTCATCGCCGGTAAATACGGTCGTTTACTTTAGTTTATTGTCATGTGTACCGAGGTACAGTGAAAAGCTTTTGTTGCATGCTATCCTGTCAGCAGAAAGATCCATCGCAGTGGTCCAAGTTTTAAGGTAGTGCTTCAAAAGCATTACTGCATGGTGTAAATTGTCAGAGCGTAACACAACAAGAAACAGGCCCTTTGTTTCACCATGATCGTGTTGACCATCATGTACAGGTAGTTCTGCCATAATGCCATAATTAAGTTCCAAAGGAACCTCATATTGTAGAAAGCAGTGCCCATAGCAGAGCAGGCTGCAGTCGCCTTCAGAGCAAGGATTTAAACAGGTTTTCCCAGTTACTATTGCACTATAACAAATGCAGTCCACAAAATGCAAGCAGTGCTCCCTGATCCATCGATCTGGTCTTGCACAACTTGTGCTATGAAAATACATGGAATAAAAGAAATACACTTCGGTGATTTAAGTGTGTAAAAATGAATTGCAGATGCTGATTTTTGTGATTTTGGCAAGAAATGTTCCTACTCAGGAATTTGGTGAATGGTTGGTTGAAATAGGGATCCAAAATAAGATTTAGTGGTAGACACAAAGAACTGCAGATGCGCATTTATATCAAAGATAGACACAAAATGACAGAGGGTCGGGCAGCATCTCTGGAGAAAAGGAATTGGTGACGTTTCCAGTCCAATCTGAAGAAAGGGTTTTACCTGAAATGTCACCTATCCATATTAACCAGGAATGCTGCCCGCCTGACCCGTTGAGTCATTTTGTGTCTATCTTTGATATAAATCCGCATCTGCAGTTCTTTGTGTCTACCACTAAATCTTATTTTGGATCCCTATTTCAACCAACCATTCACCAAATTCCTGAGTAGGAACATTTCTCCAGCATTTTGTGCCTATCTTTGGTTATTTAAGTGCCACGGTGTCATCTCAATGCAGATTTGATGCATTCGCCACTTGTTTGTGTTTTCCAAGAAATACACTCATATATAGTGTTCATACTGGAAAAACAAAATGCAATTAAATATCTAGGTGCATTTGTCACTTAACTGATAAACCCATGAATCTGTGATTTGAGGGGTTGTAGTCTAAGGGTTAAACAGTCTATTTCAGCTAAAATGTGAGATGGAGTTATCAGCTAAATTAACAGCCATACATTCCACAGCCCCAAAACATGTTTCAGATGTGTTATCTCCTAGAATTGACCTTGCACCTGCGTTCATGCCTGGGATCATAGCCTTTATCAGGCTATTCTATGGGAGAGCTTAGCGTTGGTGAATAAAACACAACAGCAATAGTTGGGTAGACCACCCGCACCTCCTGCCGCTAGTAGTGCAGAAACGTTGCAGACCAGGGGGGCTTCTGATTGGCTCGGGGAGGGGGCAATGGCACGGTCTGCTCTGAAGAAATGCCATAAAGGATGATGTTGGGCACCCATTCAGTGAGAGAACCCCAGCCTTGGACAGTGTCGCTAACGGTGATCGAGAACAGAAACATCCCGCGCGCGACGTGCTCTGCTGAATTCGCGAGTGTGTTCAGGGATATTCGGGGATACATGAGTGTATGTGCCTTATTTAGTGGTGCAATACATTACATAGAAAAATAGAAACACAGAAAAATAGAAAATAGGTGCAGGAGTAGGCCATTCGGCCCTTCGAGCCTGCACCGCCATTCAATATGATCATGGCTGATCATCCAACTCAGTATCCTGTACCTGCCTTCTCTCCATACCCCCTGATCCCTTTAGCCACAAGGGCCACATCTAACTCCCTCTTAAATATAGCCAATGAACTGTCCTCAACTACCTTCTGTGGCAGAGAATTCCAGAGATTCACCACTCTCTGGGTGAAAAATGTTTTCCTCATCTCGGTCCTAAAAGATTTCCCCCTTATCCATAAGCTGTGGCCCCTAGTTCTGGACTTCCCCAACATCTGGAACAATCTTCCTGCATCTAGCCTGTCCAACCCCGTAAGAATTTCGTACGTTTCTATAAGATCCCCCCTCAATCTTCTAAATTCTAGCGAGTACACTTGATTACCTAGTGAATCAAACTCTGTTGTCTGAACCCGGTGATTTATCGAACACAACAGGGGTGTCCTTTTTGTGGCTTTGAAAGATGTTATCGATTGAGCCCAATGGAGACCTCACAATGTCCATATGGCTGACAATGAGCATTAAGGTTTGGATGAATTAATCAATCACACAGTAATATGCCATTCAGCCCAACTCATCAATGGTGACAAATTGGAAATACAAGGATGGAGTTAAAGGGAGAGAGAGTATAGGAAAAGCTAAGGAAGACACCAGAATGAACAGGACAGAAAGCTCATGAACGGATAGGAGAGTATGGCCAAGTGAAATGGGAATCGATGTGAAAGCTGAGTTGAGTAATGGATTAAAAGTATTATATATGAATGCATAGAGTTTAAGAAGTAATGTGGATGAGCTTGAGGCTCAGTTAGAGATTGGTCGATATGACATTGTGGGGATTACAGAGACAGGGCTACAGGAGGATCAGAATTGGGATCTGAATATTCGGGGTTATACGTCCTATAGAAAGGACATGCAGGTGGGCAGAGGATGTGGGGTAGCTCTGTTGGTGAGGGATGAAATTCAGTTCCTTGCGAGCGGTGACATAGGGACTGATGATGTAGTCAAAAGTCAAAGTCAAAGTCAAAGTATCCTTTATTGTCATTCAGACCTTTTGGTCTGAACAAAATTTTGTTGCCTTGCAGTCATACATATAATAAAAATGCCAAAATCACACAATAAACACAAATTTAACATCCACCACAGTGAGTTCACCAGGCACCTCCTCACTGTGATGGAAGGCAAAAATCTTAAAGTGGATAGAATTGAGGAATTGTAAAGGTAAGAAGACACTAATGGGAGTTATCTACAGGCCCCCAAACAGTAGCCTGGAGATACGGTGCAAGTTGCAGAAGGAGTTAAAATTGGCATGTAACAAAGATAATGTCACTGTGGTTATGGAAGATTTCAATATGCAGGTAGACTGGGAAAATCAGGTTTGTTCTGGACCCCAAGAAAGGGAGTTTGTAGAGTGCCTCCGAGATGGATCCTTAGAACAGCTTGTACTGGAGCCTACCAGAGAGAAAGCAATTCTGGATTTAGTGCTGTCCAATGAACCAGATTTGATAAGAGAATCAAGGTAAAGGAACCACTAGGATGGAATGATCATAATATGATGTTTTAATCTGTAATTTGAGAGTGAGTAGGTTAAATCAGAAGTGTCAGTTTTGCAGTTGAACAAAGGGGATTATGAAGGCATGAGAGAGGAGCTGGCCAAGGTCGACTGGAAAATGACCCTAGCAAGAATGACGGTGGAATGGCAGGAATTTTTGGGCATAATCCAGAAGATGCAGGATCATTTCATTCCAAAGAAGAAGAAAGATTCTAAGGGGAGTAAGAGGCAACCATGGTGGAATAAAATTAAAAGAAAAGGTGTATAACATAGCAAAGAGTAGCGGAAAGCCAGGGGATTGGGAAACTTTCAAAGAACAATAGAAGGTAACAAATACGGGGTGAAAAGATGAAGCACGAGGTTAAGCTGGCCAAGAATATAAAGAAGAATAGTAAAAGCTTCTTTAGGTATGTTAAGAGAAAAAGATTAGCAAAGACAAACGTGGGTCTCTAGAAGGCAGAAACAGGTGAAATTATTATTGGGAACAAGGAAATGGCAGAAGAATTGAACAGGTACGTGGGTTCTGTCTTCACTAAGAAAGACACAAACAATCTCCCAGATGTACTAAAGGACAGAGGATCGAGGGAGACAAAGGAACTGAAAGAAATTTGCAATAGGCGAGAAAGAGTATTGGATAGATTGATGGGACTGAAGGCTGATAAATCCCCAGGGCTGATGGTCTGCATCCCAGGGTACTCAAGGAGGTGGCTCTAGAAATCATGGACGCATTGGTGATCATTTTCCAATGTTCTATAGATTCAGGATCAGTTCTTGTGGATTAGAGGATTGCTAATGTTATCCCATTTTTCAAGAAAGGAGCGAGAGAGAAAACGGGGAATTATAGATCAGTTAGCCTGACATCGGTGGTGGGGAAGATGCTGGTCATTTTGTTAAAGAAGTAATAATAGCAGTAAAAGGATTGGTCCAAGTCAGCATGGATTTATGAAGGGGAAATTCCACTTGACTAATCTGCTGGAACTTTTTGAAGATATGCCAGGTAAAATGGATGAAGGAGAGCCAGTGGATGTAGTGTATCTGGACTTTCAGAAAGCCTTCGATAAGGTCCCACACAGGAGATTAGTGGGCAAAATTAGATCACATGGTATTGGGGATAGGATATTGACATGAATAGAGATTTGGTTGGCAGACAAGAAACAAAGAGTAGGAATAAACGGATCCCTGTCAGAATGGCAAGCAGTGGCGAGTGGAGTGCCACAAGGCTCGGTGCTGGGGCCGCAACTATTTACAATATATATTAATGATTTAGATGATGGAATTAAACGTAACACTAGCAGATTTGTAGATGACACAAAGCTGGGTGGCAGTGTGAACTGCAAAGAGGATGTTAGGAGGTTGCAAGGTGACTTGGCCAGGTTGAGTGAGTAGGCAGATGCATGGCAGATGCAATATTATGTAGATAAATGTGAGGTTATCCACTTTGTTAGCAAGAACAAGGAGGCAGATTATTGTCTCAATGGTGTCAGATTAGGAAAAAGGGAAGTGCAACGAGACTTGTACACCACTCACTGAAAGTAAACATGCGGGTACAGCAGGCAGTGAAGAAAGCTAATGGCATGTTGGCCTTCATAACGAGAGAATTTGAAGTATAGGAGCAAAGAGGTCCTTCTGCAGTTGTACAGAGCCCTGGTGAGATCTCATCTGGAGTATTGTGTGAAGTTTTGGTCTCCTAATTTGAGGAAGGACATCCTTGTTATTGAGGCAGTGCAGCGTAGGTTCATGAGGTTAATCCCCAGAATGGCAGGACTGTCATATGAGGAAAGATTGGAAAGGCTGGGCTTGTATTCACTGGAATTTAGAAGGATGAGAGGGTATCATAGAAACATATAAAATTATAAAAGGACTAGACAAGCCAGATGCAGGAAAAATGGTCCCAATGTTGAGGGTCCAGAACCAGGGGCCACAGTCTAAGAATAATAATAATAATAATAATAATAATAACTTTATTTGTTAAGCACCTTAAAAACAACCAAAGCTGACCAAAGTGCTGTACAGAAAAAAGAAAACAAGCAAGACATCATAAAACAGGCAGAACAACAGAACATACAACTAACACGAGGCGCATAAATTACATACAAAAATCCAAACAATAAATTAAAAAAAAACATAAAACACAAGTACAAACAACGCAGCAAAACCAAGCAAATAAAGTTAATAAACAATTCGACACCTCACTGGTCTACAAAGGCCATGGAGAATAGATATGTCTTCAGGAGTGATTTAAAAACAGCTAGAGTGATTTAAAAACAATAAAGGGGAGGCCATTTAAAACTGAGATGAGAAAACACTTTTTCACCCAGAGAGTTGTGAATTTGTGGAATGCCCTGCCATAGAAGGCAGTAGAGGCCAATTCACTGGATGAATTTAAATGAGAGTTAGATAGACCTTTTGGGACTAGCGGAATCAAGGGATATGGGGAGAAGGCAGGCACGGGTTACTGATTGCGGATGATCAGCCATGATCACAATGAATGGTGGTGATGGCTCGAAGGGCCAAATGGCCTCCTCCTTCAACTATTTTCTATGTTTCTATGTTTCTGACCAAGCCTGTCTATGCTAGTCCCATTAAAGAACATAGAACAGTACAGCACAGGACTGGGCTCTGCACCCCACCGTGTTTGTGCTAAACATGTAGCCTAGTGAAACTGATCCCATGTGCCTGTACATGATCCATATCCTTCTATTCTGCATATCCATGCACTTCTCAAATAGCCTCTTATGCCATCATCTATGCCCTTTTGTTCTTGACTCCCAATCCATGGGGAAAAAGACTGGTCAAATTGGCAATCAAACACGTAAAACCTTATATGCTTTAGTTAGAGTCATAGTCTTACAGCATGGAAACAGGCCCTTGGGCCTAACCTGCCCAACATGTCCCATCTACGTTAATCTCACCTGCCTGCATTTGGCCCATATCCCTCTAAACCTGTCCTATCCATGTATCTATCTAAATGTTTCTTAAGCATTAGTACCTGCCACAACTACCTCTTCCAGAAGCTCGTTCCATACACCTACAGCCCTTTGCGTAAAATAGTTACCCCTCAGGTTTCTATTAAATCTTTTCTCCCACAAATTAAACCTTTGTCCACTAGTTCTCGATTTCCCTAGTCTGGGCAAGCGACTGTGTGCCTACCCGACCTATTACTCTCATGATTTTGTGTATCTCTATGAGATCACCGCTCATCCTATTGTGCTCCAAGGAATAGAGTCCTAGCCTGTTCAACCTCTTCCTACACCTCAGGCCCTCCAGTCCTGGCAACATCCTTGTAAATCTTCTCTGCACCTTTTCAGGCTTGACAACATCTTTCCTATAACATTGTGCCCAAAACTGAACACAGTTCTCTAAATGCGGCCTCACCAATATCTTATGCAACTGCAACTTGACCTCCCAACTTTTAACTGCAATATTCTGACAGATGAAGGCCAATGTGCCAAAAGCCTTTTTGACCACCCTGTCTACCTGTGATGCCACTTTCAACAAACTATGTACCAGTACTCCTAGGTTCCTCTGCTCAGCAGAGCTTCCCAGAGCCCTATCGTTTACTGTGTAAGTTCTGCCCATGTTAGTGCTCTCAAAATGCAACACCTCGCATTTCTCTGTATTAAATTCCATCAACCATTCCTCAGCTCACCTGCCCAACCGATCAAAATCCTGCTGCAACTTTTACCAAACCAAGAAGGACAATAATAAAACATTTTCTCTGTGTGTAGCGTGGGGCAGGATCAGGCCACTGATCTAATAAACATCACCAAATTTTCATGATTCTTTTCAAACTTGTTCCTATATTGTTATATTGTATTTATTCAGTGAGATTTGAATATTTTCATCTTTTTGTTGTTTTTCTTCATCTGATAATCTTTCAATCCAGCTGCAATGCCACCTTTGAAGAATTGCACAATGTTTAAATCACCGCTAAAGGCCTTTCGGCCCAACATATCCATGCTAGCATAAACCCTCCACCTTACTGTTTGCTCCATTTTTGCATGTTGCTCTTCATTTACATACTGACATATCATTTACATCTTTATTAAAATTATCTATGAATGCAGTCTCTTTGGGGGGAAAAAAAAGAAGATTAGAAAAATTGGAATCTTAACAAAGGCGAAATGCAGTTGTTTGGCCTTTCTACATGGATGATTAAGATAAACATTTTTGACAAATTTGTTATGTACTGCTTGGCAATTTGAATGTTCGTTAATGAAATCTTTCACAAATGACTGCAGTGACTCATTAAACCATACATCAATTCAATGTCATGTTTTGGATCATTATTCATTGAAATATTACACACTGTGTTGTATTGCATTGTGCCAGTGGATGTTTTATTAAGGATTAACACAATTATAATGGATACAGCTGAGCAAATGAAGTGAGCAGGTCAGTGTTTACTTAAGGATACTGCTTAATCCATGATTTGACATATGGATCCTCTGTGAAATACACACAGCGATTTGATCTTTCTGCAAAGCTTTGTTAAGTAGTTGCCACACACTGATAGGTTTCTTGCTTTCAATCATAACGTGAATGTACATGAAGTTCCTTCACCCCATCTTTAAGCTTGAAATGAGCACTCTGTGAAAGAGAAGGAAGATGCTACCGAAATGATAGGCCGCTAACTCCCCAGATGACTAAGAAGTAACACGTTGTACAAGGTCATAGAGACTTACAGCGTTGGGAACAGGCCCTTCGGCCCAACTTGCCCACACCGGCCAACATGTCCCATCTACACTAGCCCCACCTGCCTGCATTTGGCACATAACCTTCTAAACCGGTCCTGTTCATGTACCTGTCTAAATGTTTCTTAAACGTTGCGATAGTACGTGCCTCAATTACTTCTTCTGGCAGCTCATTCCATGCACCTGACATCCTTTCTGTGAAGAGGTTGTCCCTCAGATTCATATTAAATCTTTCCTATTACCTTAAACCTATGTCCTCTGGTCCTCAATCCCCCCTACTCTGGGCAAGAGACTCTGTGCGTCTACCCAATCTATTCCTCTCATAATTGTGTACACTTCTATAAGATCACCCCTCATCCTCCTGCTCTCCGAAGAGTCCTAGCCTGTTCAAGCTCTCCCTCAGCTCAGGCCCTCAAGTCCTAGCAACATCCTGATCCTGGCACTTCATATTCGCTTGGAATCTAACGAACCCTTGCAGATGGGAGAGGACGTGGGGTGATTGTCATTTTGATCTTCAGTTGGTATGACTTTAGAGTGCTTGACTGGAGTAAATCAGGTTCTGGAAGCTGGTGGAATGGGAACGGTGGAGGGGAGAGAACGCTGTAGGGAGATTGATGTGATTCCATGTCATGAAACAGGTTCAGAAGACATTGTTCATGAATGAATGTTTCCCGCTACTACATGCACTATACTGTAATTACAGCGTGACAATTGGCAGGCAAAAGTTCTTAAATAGCTGAAATCCACCACTCTCAGCGATGAAATACGTACAAAGTACGGTAGGCGGCGCGACTCTCGTCAGCAGCGGCCTCTGCAGCCCGTCTGCGTTTTTATTATTTTTTGTCTATGTTTTTATGTAGTTTTTGTTATTTTTTGTTGGGGTGTGAGTGTGTGGGGGTGGGGTGGGAGGGAGGGGGTAACTTTTAAATCTCTCCCTACACGGGAGACCCGACCTTTTCTTTGTCGGGTCTCCGTTGTCGTTGGGGCTGCAACGAGGAGCGGCCTCCAACAGGAAGACCGGGGGCTCTGGTGCCGACGACTCACCTCACCGTCGTGGAGCTGGCCGAGTCCAGAGCGGGTGGAGCGGTGGTGGAGCGCTGCTGCGGCCCGACCTCCGGAGATTCGGAGGCTGCAACTGCGGGTCTGGCGGACGGCGGCACCGGGAGCCCGTGGGTCCCTGGAGGGAGACCGCTTTCCAGGACTCCCGCAACAGCGACTTCTCCCGCCCGAGTTGCGGGGTCGAAGAGCTCCTGGAGCGGGGCCTACATCACCGCCCCGCGCGGCTTGGAATGGCCGCAGGACTCTGCGAGCGCACGCCGGGGGCTCTAACATCAAGAACCCGGTGTGCGACCTTGCATCACCCGGCGTGGCTTTAATGGCCGCGGGACAATCGCCATCGCCAGCTGGGGGCTTTGACTTTGACTCTGACATCGGGGGGGGGGGGAGTGCAGTGGAGAGATAAGTTTTTTTTGGCCTTCCATCACAGCAATGTGATGGATGTTTATGTAAATTATGTTGTGTCTTGGGTCTATTTGTTTGTAATGTATGGCTGCAGAAACGTCATTTCGTTTGGACCTCAAGGGGTCCAAATGACAAATAAATTGAATTGATTTGATTTAAATTGATTTGAAATAAACTCTGCTCTGGAAATAGTTTCTTAAGCCATTCCAGCCCTTCAATTCTCACACCTTCTTTCAGATATGCCTTAAATTATTATTCATTGATCAATCTTGTAGCCACCAGTTATAATATTTAGTTTAGTTTAGAGATATATATCTCTTACCATTGTATTTGATTTTTATTTAACATAAAAGCTTGTCTGAATACTTTCAGATGCAGCTCCTTTAAAATCTTGTCTGAATACTTTCAGATGCAGCTCCTTTAAAGGTGCACATAGTTTTTGATGGAAAGGTATAACTTGTGCATTGTGCAGGAAGAAACTGCAGTTGCTGGTTTACAACGAAGATAGGCACAAAATGCTGGAGTAATTCAGCGGAACAGGCGGCATCTCTGGAGAGAAGGAATGGGTGATGTTTCGGGTCAAGACCCTTCTTCACATGGATGTAAATGCATTTGGATGTTGCAGTGTCACAGCTGGCAGAGTCATAGAGTCATACAGCATAGAAACAGACCCCTGGCCCAACTTGCCTACACCGACCAACATGTCTCATCTACACCTGTTCCACCTACCTGCGTTTGGCCCATATCCCACTATACCTGTCCTGTCAATGTACCTGTCTATTTTTTTCTTAAACATTGCCTCAACTACCTAATTTGGCAGCTCGTACCATATATCTACCACACTCTGAGTAATAAAGTTGCCTCGCGGGTTCTATTAAATCTTTCCCCCCCCCCCCCCCAACTTAAACCTGGTTCTTGATTTCCCTATTCTGGACAAAAGACTGCATTTACCCTATCTATTCCTCTCATGATCTTATACACCTCTATAAGATCACTCCTCATCTTCCTGTGCTCCAAAGAATAAAGTCTGACGCTACAATAAAATCCTTCTATGACTGTTGGACTTTTACTACAATATAGTCATAAATCCTCTGGAATTTTTAGTGCGGTAAGTAGAACCTAGATCGTGACTGCCACAGGCTCAGAACATCTTTCCACATGGTGGCGCAGCGGTAGAGCTTGCAGCGCCAGAGACCCTGGTTCGATCCCAACCAGGGGTGCTGTTTGTTCAGAGTTTGTACGTTCTCCCCGTGACTGTATGGGTTTTCTCTGAGATCTTCGGTTTCCTCCCACGCTCCAAAGACGTACAGGTTTGGAGGTTAATTGGCTTGGGTTTGTATACTTGATATAAGTGTAAATTGTTCCTAGTGCATGTTGGCTTGTGTTAATGTGCGAGGATCGTTAGTCGGGGTGGACTCTGTCGGGCGAAGGGCCTGTTTCCGCTCTGCGTCTCTAAACTAAACGAATAAGCTAAACTAAACATTGTTTAGTCCAACACGAACTGGCACGATAGGGGTTAACTGGCATGACAGGGGTTAAGAGAACAGATATATCTGGAGGTTATTACCTCTCTATTTTGCAGCGCTTCTTTCAATAGCTCAGAGAATCCCTTGAACCTCAAGCCCAAAGATTATAGGGAAGGTTGAAGTGCTCAACTGGATACTGTTTGAAAGGTGCTGCTGATGGGGAGATACTTCACTTTCCTGTCAACTCTGCAATGTCTGAGTCAGATATATCATTAGTTCAATTTCCTTTCAACGTCGCTCTCCTCGGGCAAAATCCGAAAAGGCCACTGAAATAATAGAACAAATTATCTGGAGCGAAATGACTGATTCCCTCTTTATCACTATGTTTCCTTGAAATAAAAACAGAAAATTCTCAAAGTGCTCATTATCTGAAGTTGTTGATCTCAGTGCTGGATCTGGGGCGGTCTACAATGACTCATCGTCTTCTGGACTTTGTTCTTAGTTCAACAAATTCAGATGCAGAGCAATCCCTGTATCTTCTGTTTACACATCAGATTTCCAGGTTCTTCATTATCTGTCCTTATAGTCATTTCATATAATGAATGATTCAGCTTCTTCTCGTCAGAGCTGTTGTTATTAGCTATGGTACCTGAAAGTGAACAGACAATATTTTAAGTTTATATTTAAGTTTATGAGTTTACAGGTGGTGTCTGTACAAAGTTTGTATGGTCTCTCTGTGACCTTGTTGGTTTTCTCCGGGTGCTCCGGTTTCCCCCCACATTCCAAAGATGTGTAGGTTTGTAGGTTAATTGGCTTCTGTAAATTGTCCCTACTGTGTATGGTAGAACTCATGTATGGGTGATCATTGTTCAGTGTGGACTCGGTGGGCCGAAATGCCTGTTTACCACACTGTACCTCTTAACTAACCTATAAAAGTAAAAATCGAATACAATTTAAAGAAATATTATGACTGATGGCTACGAGATTGATCAAATAATTAGGTTTTATAGCACATCTTAATGGAGATGTTTAGTTTAGGTTAGTTTGATTTAGTTTAGAGATACAGCGTTAAAACAGGCCCTTTGACTCATCAAATATGCACCAAACCATGTCCACCAGAACATTAATTCTATCCTAGGCACGAGGGACAATTTACAATTCGTACCGAAGCCAATTAACCAACAAACTTGTAAGTATTTCGAGTGAGGGTGGACACTGGAGCACCTGGGGAAAACCTACGTGGTCATGGGGAGAAAGTACAAACTCCATACAGGCAGCCACCGTATTCAGGATCGAACCTGGGTCTTTGATGCTGTGAGGCAGCTACTTTACCACTGCACCACCATGCCACTTAATTGTATTGATGTATATGAACTGTGTTCTGTTGTGTGTTAACTACATCCTCAGTCATCATACTCTAGACAATTAATAAAAAGAAGGAGAATCAGTACATAATGTAATACACGGTTTAGTTTATTTGCAACAAAGCAACGTATGGATTGAAATGTTCTCCCATGGTTTGTGCTGTTTTTGAGGGAATGTGTACCTGGTAATGACAAAATCCTGATGACATTAATAGAAAAAGAAGGGTTCAGTAATCTGCGCTTCATGCCATGAAAGCTTACGAGCTGCCTCATCTATCTGCTTGGTATTTGAATGTCAAGTGACAGAGATAACCTTTTTTATTTGCATGAATTCTTAAAGCAAAATCAACATTTAGAGGAAAAATTTATACATTTATTTATCTACGCTATCAATGTGAAAAATCAAATGATGTATTGTTCCAGGCATGTTTCAAAAGAGACAGATTACACTGTTAGACACAAATAAACTGTTCCACTCCCCATCCCCCCCCAATCTAATCAACCCCTGTAGTATGGGTCAGCGTAAAAAGTCAGATCACAGTAAATTTTCAGTTTCCTATGCGTGGCCTCGCTGTCTGAAGGCAGAGTGTGTTATATTTATTGGACCATAACTTTTTAGAATTGTAAATGTAAAGTATAAACGTATTTGGCTTAAAGTTGATTGTGTTTTGTAAATGGATGGAGGCATATATCCTATTAGATGCAGGTAACTTAATTAGACTACTAAAAATTATTAATGCATGTTGCAGGATTGTCCTAACCATTAAGATGCCAAGTTGTTTAAGCAAGAACTGCAGACGCTGGAAAAATCGAAGGTAGATAAAAATGCTGGAGAAACTCAGTGGATGAGACGCCATCTATGGAGCGAAGGAATAGGTGAGGTTTCAGGTGGACCCTTCTTCAGACTGATGTCGGGGGGGGGGGGGCGCTGGGAGAGGAAGAGTCGGAGACAGTAGGATGTGGGAGAGCTGGGAAGGGGAGGGGAAGGAGGGAGAAAGCAAGGACTACCTGAAATTGGAGAATTCAATGTTCATACCGCTGGGGTGTAAACTGCCCACGCAAAATATGAGGTGCTGCTCCTTCAATTTGTGGTGGGACACTCTCTGGCCATGGAGGAGGACCAGGAAAGAAATGTCGGATTCGGAATGGGAGGGGGAGTTGAAGTGCTGAGCCACCAGGAGATCAGGTTGGTTAATGCGAACTGTGCGGAGGTGTTGGGTGAAGCGATCGCCAAGCCTGTGCTTGGTCTCATCGATGTAGAGCAGTTGACACCTAGAACAGCGGATGCAATAGATGAAGTTGGAGGAGGTGCAGGTGAACCTCTGCCTCACCTGGAAAGACTGCTTGGGTCCTTGGATGGAGTCGAGGGGGGAGGTAAAGCATCAAGTTTAGCATTTCCTGCGGTAGCAAGAGAAAGTACCAAGGGAGGGGGTGGTTTGGGTGGGAAGGGACCAATTGACCAAGGAGTTACGGAGGGAGTGGTTTCTGCGGAAAGCCGAAAGGGGAGGAGATGTGAAGATGTGGCCATTGGTGGGATCCCGTTGGAGGTGGTGAAAATGTCGGATTTTCTGTTGTATGTGACGGCTGGTAGGGTGGACGGTGAGGACAAGGGGGACTGTCCTTGTTACGAGTGGGGGAATGGGGAATGAGAGCGGAACTGTGGGATATAAAAGAGAGCCTCATCTATAGTTGAAGAGGGGAACCCTAAAGAATTACGAGGCCAAGCTGCTTTCTTGATGCTTCCTTGATACTTTGTATCAGCTCTTTGCATTGTATTGTTACACATTAATTAAATGTGTTAATAAGATTATCCATATAGACATTTAGACTCTAGACTTTAGAGATGCAGTGCGGAAATAGGCCCTTCTGCCCACTGAGTCCGGGTCAACTAGCGATCCCTGTGCACAAGCACTATCTTACACACTAGGGGCAATTTACAGAAGCTAATTGACCTTGTATGTCTTTGGATTGTGAGAGGAAACCTGAGCACCCAGAGAAAATGGGAGGAAACCCACGTGGTCAGGGGAGAACGTACAAACTCTGTACAAACAGCATGCATGGTCAGCATCGAACCGGGGTATCGGGCACTGTGCCGCGACTAATATATCCCTCAAAATATATCTTTTTTCTCCAATTCTATAATCTCATTGCCTAAACAAAAGGGAAATCTTAATGTTTGTGGTCAATCAATTTAAGAAAAAATCTTTCATAAAACAGAAAATGCTGGAAACACACAACAGGTCAGGTAGGATTTCAGGAGAGGACGAGAGCTAGTTTTTCAACATTATGAATTTTGACACATGAATGATAAATCATTGATCACTTTACTGAAATAGGTAGTCATGCAAGTCAGTCTGGGACTGAAGGATGAGATGGGGATAAGATGGAGACTGATAGTTGGGGCAGCCATGAGCAGGGGAGCAAAGACTGGAAACCAAATCCTGCACGCATGCTCCATCAGAGGTCAATTTGTGACCAGCAAGGAAGATAATACAGAGTTAACTCACCTGCTGTAATCCCAATTCAAAATGAACCAAGCCAAAACGTCCATGAAGATTAAAATCACCCTTAGCGCTTGTGCCATGGGATCCTTCCCAAATCCGGGACATCTCTAGTTAGAATTCCCTTGTTGTAACAAGGAGGCATAGGACAGAAGATAGATAGGACAAAAAGCTGGAGTAACTCAGCGGGTCAGACAACATCTCTGGAGAAAAGGAATATGTGAGGATTCTGGTGAAGACAGATATCTCTCTGACCAATGCACTTTTATATATGGTCTGTAAAGGGGCACACAACAGTGGTACTTAAGGGCCTGTCCCACTTGGGCGTCATTTGCGTGTAATTTACGCGACATCATTTACGTAGAGGAGCGCATTACGCGTGGATGGTGCACTTTTTTGCGCGCATGGTACAAGGTGACGTAGGCAGTTACGTACGGTCTCGCGCGGCGCCCCAGGATTTTTGGATGTACAAAATCTTTGCGCGCCATCTGCGTGACACGCAAATGACGCCCAAGTGGGACAGGCCCTTTAAGAGTATTTTAGAAGATAGATACAAAAAGCTGGAGTAACTCAATGGGTCAGGCAGCATCTCTGGAGAAAAAGAATCGGTGACATTTTGGGTCGAATGAGTCTTTTAGATAGGCACATGTATATGAGGGAATGGAGGAGTAGGGTTCATGTGCAGGCAGGAGAGATTAATTTGGCTTGGCATCATGTACGGCACAGACATTGTCGGCTGAAGGGCCTGTTCCTTTGTTGTACTTTTCTATGGTCTTTGTTCTAATTGAATGACCACATACATACTCGCTAGCATCCCGTAGTTGGGGGGGGGGTCAACCTGTCAATGAACACGAGGCATGACTTTGGGTCACTGAGCAGGTACCCCCTTCCTAACTGCAGTTCCTTTGTGGCTATACAGTCTTACTTTTAAGGAAAAACTCCACTGCTAGAACAGTTCAGCTACAGCTTCAATTTTCAGCTCTCCACAGCTGGCTTGGAAATGCATCATCTCTCTTTGCCTTGCCTAGCTGGTGTCTGATTCAATATTAATTTTCCTATAATTTCTAATGTTACAACGTCACAATTTTGAATTAAATTCTTGGAGGATTGTACATCATTTCAGAATATTCATTGGAAACACACTCCACCTCAAAAATATTTCAGGAGAGAGAATATTTCAACGCAAATAAAACGTCATAATAGAATATGTTCCATGTGGGGAAATAAATATTTCAAATCTTCCCAGCTGAGGAAACCAGAGCACCCAGGGGAAAACCACGTGGTCACGGGGAGAACAAACAAACTCTGTACAGACATCACCTGTAGTCAGGATTAAACCAAGGTCTCTGGCACTGTAAGGCAGCAACTCTACCGCTGTGCCAACGTGCCACCCTGCACACCAGTGCACGAGGTGCGGTGAGCTTAGGAAAAGGGGATGGGTGTAGTTCACATTTAGCTCTCTGCATTACCAGCCATAGCTGATGCGAGGAACCTATTCCTTATTCAAAGGAGATTCAGAAGTCCATCAGCAGCAGGAATTTGTGTTTCTTTACTGTTCCAGGCAGTGTGAATGATGATGTCTTAAGTGGTTGTGGCACAAAATTTCCTTACTCAGGAATCTGGTTAATGCATTCATGGGTGTTTAAAATTGTGATCAAAGTAGGATTTAGTAGTGGAAACAAAGAACCGCAAATGCTAGTTTATACTGAAGAGACATGAAGTGCAGGAGTAACTCAGCGGGTCAGGCGGCATCTCTGGAGATTAAGCATGGGTGACATTTTGGGTCGGGACTCTGCTTCAGACGTTTGTGCTTCTCACAGAGTGGGTAGGAAGAAACTGCAGATGCTAGTTTCCACCGAAGATAGATACAATAAGCTGGAGTAACTCAGCGGGTCAATCAGCATCGCTGGAGAAAAGAAATAGGTGATGTTTCGGGTTAAGACAGCGTCTGACGAAGACTCTCGACCCAAAATGTCACCTACTCTTTTTCTCCAGAGACGCTTCCTGACCAACTGAGTTACTCCAGCAGTTTGTGTCTGTCTTCACCCTTTAAATCAACCTGGTTCTGTTTCTTGCACTCCATTTAAATCATCGGGAGATCCGATGTACCTTCAGAATCAATGGTTGTTGGAATCCACTCCGTGCTTTGTAAGTAACTGTTCAATCAATGGGTGACAGGCAATAGGCAACAAGGAGTACACAATTCAAATTAAGATCATAGGTCAGAAATCAAGATGATTTAATGGAGTAAGCAGTGTTGATGAGAGTTGGTGATGCAATAGGTTTAAACCACTTCAAATTGTGTGCAATCTAGAGTGCATTTATTTACTAATGACTGAAAAAAACAGTTTACTCCTTGAATTAATATCTTGGGATGGATTTTCCATTTGGTTACACTGATATTTTCAGTGTAATTTGTGCAACAAATTGAGGAATTTCAAGAGGAGATTACGCTCAGTGAAGATTGAACTTCCATAAGCTTTTGCGTTGCTTTATAAAATCCCACTTGAATTTAGCCCCGGTCTCAAAGTCAGCTGTGGCATAAGATTGAATGAATCACTTGAGCAAGTTTCCACTAATTCTGTCCATCGATGGTGTTGCAGGGTGATTTTTGATAAAATAAACCTGTTTTTTTAGGCTCTGGAATTTGTCCCTTGAATCGTATAATTTTGAATTAATTGAAAGATACAGCATGGAAACTGGCCTTTCAGCCCACTGGGTCTACGCCGACCATTGATCACCGGCTCACTCCAGTACTATGATATCCCACTTTCTCATCCACTCCCCCTTACACACTAGGGGGAATTTACAGAGGCCAATTAACCTACACGACTTTGGGATTTGAGAGGAAACCGGAGCACCCGGCGCAAACCCACATGGTCATAGTGAAAACGTGCAAATTCCACACAGGCAGCACCCAAGGTCAGGTTCTAACTCGGGTCACTGGTGCTGTGAGGCAGCAGTTCTACCCGCTGTGCCACTGTGATATGGGTCTTTAAAGATATTGTCTGCCTTTTTGAGGCAGCGCTTCCTGTGGATCTCTTCGATGGTGGGGAGGTCGCTACCTGTGCTGGACGGGCAGTGTCTGCCACAATCAGCAAATATTAAACGAACAATATGGTGACGTGACTTGAATTTCAATAAGTTTTGAGCATGACTTGTTTCAGTGGCATATAAAAGCACAGCCCACTAGAGGGAGTTGGTATTATCCTGGTGAAGTCTTACACTGTTTCTCAGAACGCTTCGTTACAGTCCCTCCAAAAATGACCCTGAGGCTTCCTTTCAAAAATCTCTAAGTTTTCTGGCATTTCCAAATCGCTGTTCATTATAGTTCAGTCAGAACTAAAGCCAGGGAATTATAATTTTATAACATGAATATAATCAAGATCCTATTCCTTGCCATTTTAGTATAGATGTGATACCTCTTATTAAAAGATTATTGCTTTCTCCCAAACTTAAATACTATTGGGGCCTGTTGGCACTTCAGACATCAACACCTTGCCAATGGCTCCATCTCTGTCATCAAAACATTATTACATTCTATACTTGACTGTACACAAAACAGATGATCTTTTTTGACCTGTTTGAACAATGTCAAAGATGTTCACAATGTGGCCTCCTCTACAACAGAGAAACCATGACCATAAAACATATAAGCAGAATTAGGCCATTCAGTCCATTGAGTCTGCTCCAACCATGGATCATGGTTGATCTATTTTTCCTTATCAACCCCACTCTCCTGCCTTCTCCTCATAACCTTTACATGCTTTCCAATCAAGAAACTATAAATCTCTGCTTTAAAAATACTTCACGACTTGGCTTCCACAGTCAACTGTGGCAATGAATCCCACAGATTCACCACTCTATGGCTGACGAAATTCAACTCAGTATTCTAAAAGTACCTCCCTTTATTCTGAGACTACCCCCTGATCCCCTTAGACTCACCCACATCTAACTCCCTCTTAAATATAGCCAATGAACTCGCCCCAACTACGCTCTGTGGCACAGAGTTCCAGAGATTCACCACTCTCTGTGTGAAAAAGGTTTCTTCTCATCTCGGTTTTCCAGGATTTCCCCCTTATCCTTAAGCTGTGACCCCTTGTCCTGGACTTCCCAAACATCGGGAACACTCAGGCAGCATCTGCAGTGGTGATCACAAATGCAGTCTTGCATGCCACTTTAATAATCAATCCCACTCCCACCTCAACCTGTTGGGCCTCCTCCACAGCCACAGCGAGGCCCAACATAAGCTAGAGAAACAACATCTTCCATCTCAGAAGTTTGCAATGTTCTGAAATGAAGATTGAATCCCTCATCTTCAGGTAAATGTCCATTCCTTTAGATTTACAGACCAATGAGGAGCTGTACAGAAAATCTCCATGTGTGTCTCAGGGAGACCCTGTAATCACCATGCAGTAGAACCGCCTCTGGTTTGGACTCAAATCCTTTTGCAATGAAAGGCAGCAACTACCTGCTGGGCCAATGTATCGCCCCTGCTCCCTGCATGTTACCTTCAATGACTGCTTGCTTCCCTTTCTCACCCCCGTTTCTGTACTCATGCCCCTTAGCACTTTGTGTCTTTTTCTGTAAACCATCGTCTGCAGTTCCTCGTTTCTACTCTTTACCACATGGTCTGTCTTGAACAATCTCTGTCTCTATTTTTGTCTTACACCTCATTCCTCTATTCCTCTCCACCTCCAGCCCTGTTTTGAAAACTGTAATTCTTCCACTGCGCCCTCTGATTCTAGACTCACCCTCTACTGGAAACATCCTCTCCACCTCCAGTCTGTCTAAGACTTTCATTATTCAATAGTTTCCAATGAGAACTACTTATTGTTCTCTTCCTTCATGCTATCCCTCATTCCTTCCAAACTCCAGCATCACAGACTCAGAAACTGCCAAAAGGCAGACCATGGTACTGTAAAAACATCATGTTGGAGGAACTCAGGCACATTGCAATGATCACAAATGCAGTCTTGCCTTCCACTTTAATAATATTCAATGCTCTCCCACCTCAACCTGTTACCTTCCTCCAATGTAATACAGAAGCTGGGCCCAAAGCATTTTTCAAATAGAGAAACCACATCAAACCTTATCTCAGAAATTCCTGCAAAATGTTCTGAAATCAAGATTGAATATTTATCTTCAGGTAATCCATCCATGGCTTTAGACTCTGCAACTACCCAGGAGCATATCAGAGAAATCCCATGTGGTCTCAGGGAGAACGTGCAATCACCATGCAGACACCACCCCTGGTCTGGATTGACCCCGTAGTCCTCCATATAACCATATAACCATATAACAATTACAGCACGGAAACAGGCCATCTCGGCCCTACAAGTCCGTGCCGAACAATTATTTTCCCTTAGTCCCACCTGCCTGCACTCATACCATAACCCTCCATTCCCTTCTCATCCATATGCCTATCCAATTTATTTTTAAATGATACCATCGAACCTGCCTCCACCACTTCCACTGGAAGCTCATTCCACACCGCTACCACTCTCTGAGTAAAGAAGTTCCCCCTCATGTTACCCATAAACTTCTGTCCCTTAATTCGGAAGTCATGTCCTCTTGTTTGAATCTTCCCTATTCTCAAAGGGAAAAGCTTGTCCACATCAACTCTGTCTATCCCTCTCATTTTAAAGACCTCTATCAAGTCCCCCCTTAACCTCCTGCGCTCCAGAGAATAAAGACCTAACTTATTCAACCTTTCTCTGTAACTTAGTTGTTGAAACCCAGGCAACATTCTAATAAATCTCCTCTGTACTCTCTCTATTTTGTTGACATCCTTCCTATAATTGGGCGACCAAAATTGTACACCATACTCCAGATTTGGTCTCACCAATACCTTGTACAATTTTAACATTACATCCCAGCTTCTATACTCAATGCTCTGATTTATAAAGGCTAGCATACCAAAAGCTTTCTTTACCACCCTATCTATATGAGATTCCACCTTCAAGGAACTATGCACGGTTATTCCCAGATCCCTCTGTTCGACTGTATTCTTCAATTCCCTACCATTTACCATGTACGTCCTATTTTGATTTCTCCTGCCAAGGTGTAGCACCTCACATTTATCAGCATTAAACTCCATCTGCCATCTTTCAGCCCATTCTTCCAAATGGCCTAAATCACTCTGTAGACTTTGGAAATCCTCTTCATTATCCGCAACACCCCCTATCTTGGTATCATCTGCATACTTACTAATCCAATTTACCACACCTTTGTCCAGATCATTGATGTACATGACAAACAACAACGGACCCAACACAGATCCCTGAAGCACCCCACTAGTCACCTGCTTCCAACCCGACAAACAGCCATCCACCATTACCCTCTGGGGTCTCCCATTCAGCCACTGTTGAATCCATCTTGCTACTCCTGCATTTATACCCAACAGTTGAACCTTCTTAACCAACCTTCCATGAGGAACCTTGTCAAAGGCCTTACTAAAGTCCATATAGACAACATCTATAGATTGCTTAACCCTCGTCAATTTCCCTAGTAACCTCTTCAAAAAATTCAAGAAGTTTAGCCAAACATGACCTTCCAGGCACAAATCCATGTTGACTGTTCCTAATCAGACCCTGTTTATCCAGATGCTTATATATATTATCTCTAAGTATCTTTTTCATTAATTTGCCTACCACTGAAGTCAAACTAACAGGTCTATAATTGCTAGGTTTACTCTTAGAACCCTTTTTAAACAATGGAACAACATTCGCAGTACGCCAATCCTCGGGGACTATTCCCATTTCTAATGACATTTCAAATATTTCTGTCATAGCCCCGGCTATTTCTACACTAACTTCCCTCAATGTCCTAGGGATTATCCTGTCAGGACCTGGAGACTTGTCCACTTCTATATTTTTCAAAAGTGTCAGTACATCTTTTACTTTGAAACTCATAGTATCCATAGCTACTCTACTAGTTTCATTATTCAATATATCATTGCTCCTTCTGAATGGAATAATATTGCAAGATTTAATTAAAGCCATAACATTCATGCAATTACTTGGAATATCTTCGATGTTCATATAACATCAATTTAAGGTTCTGTGTATCTTTTTTTTTTTAACATTTTGGCTTTGTGTCCAAGCTCGATGTTAAAAGCCATGAACAATGTTGCCAGTCCTGCTAAGCCAGTGACTAATGAATGGGACACTGCAAAACTAAGGGAATACTATCGGAAATAAGTTCATGAACTGCAGGCAAGTCATACAAATTCACAGAATCAATTTTGGCCAGATTTATAGGTTTTCATCTCAGATGCTGACATTCAAAAAGTACTAATATTAAAGTAGGATAACTGCTCAAATGTCAAACCTGCATGCTTTCTGTAATGTTAACCATAAATTGCAGAAGTAAATCTTTTTAAAACTACAAATACTAGCATGTTTTGGTGATGCTCGTCCTATGGGCAATTTCCCCCCAAAATCATAGTTCCATTTGTTCTTTATTTTTCTCCATTTTGTTTTCATTTTAACTCAATTTTTTTTAGTCAAAACTCAATTAAAATTATCAGGGCTCAATTGATGCTCTCTTACCTCAAAATAATTTGGTTGTTAGCTAGAAACCCACCTACAGGCTATAGCACCCAATATATCACATAGAAATAGCTGTGACCTTTCCGGTGCTTTTCAAATTTAGTTTGGTTTTGAGATACAGCATGGAAACAGACCCTCCGGCCCACCAAGTTCATGCCAACCATCGATCACTCATTCATACTAGTTTTACTTTATCACACTTACACATCCACTCCCTACATTCGCCACTCCCTAGGGACAATTTTCCAAAGGCCAATTGGCCTAACCGCATGTTCTGGGGATGTGGGAGGAAACTGGAGAACTTGAAGGAAATCATGTGGTCACAGGGACAATGTGCAAACTCCATACAGACAGCACCAGATGTCAAAATCAAAGCCGGTTCTCTTGCCTATGAGGCAGCACTGCTACCAACCGCGCCATTCGGGTACCACAGTTAGTTCCAGTGAAATCAATGGATTTCCACTGGTGATGAACCTGAGTAGGTATATATACTGTCGGTAAAGGTTTGCTCCTTTACAACTGAAGTGAGGGAGAAATTCATCTCCATGTGGGGCATGGAATCTTCTCAATTGTTTAACACAAAGGGCTTTGATTTATTGAATGCATTCACAGTCAGGTTAGATAATTGAACTAAAGTGGTAACAAAGGCTATGGGGATCAAACAGCTAGCGAAATTGAAACCCTTCACTGAACCAGCCTAAGTCTCATTGATTAGCAGGACAGACAATAAAGGGCCATATACACCTGCTCCCAATACTTAATAACATCAAGTTCAGATTCAAGTTCATGTACACAATACATAGTATTTGTGCTGAACATGATGCCAATTACACTGATAGACAATAGACAATAGGTGGAGGAGTAGGCCATTCGGCCCTTCGAGCCAGCACTGCCATTCAATGTGATCATGGTTGATCAATCCCAATCAGTACCTGCCTTCTCCCCATATCCCCTGACTTCGCTATCTCCTCTGCCTCCACATAATCCATATCCCTCCATTCCCTACACTTTCATGTATCTATCCAAAAGCCTCTTAAACACCACTATTGTATCTGTGTCCACCACTGGCAGAATGTTCCAGTCCTCCTGCACCCTCTGTGTTAAAATACTTGTCCTCCACATCTTGATTAACCTTTCCTCCTCTCATTTTATAGCATTGCCCTCTAGTGTTGGACAATTCCACCCTGGGAAAATGGTTCTGACTGTCTATCCTATCTATGCCTCTCATAACTCTATATATATCTACCAAGTCTCTCTCAACCTCCAACGGTCGAAAGAAAGCAATGCAAGTCTATCTAACCTCTCCCTGCAACTGAAAACCCCCAATCCAGGTAGGTTACATCCTGATTTTACTTCATCCCAACCTCTCACTTTATCTTTTAAAACTATTAGGGATGGCACGGTATTGCAGCAGTAGAGTTGCTGCCTTACAGCGTCAGAGACAAAGGTACGATCCTGACTACGGGTGCTGTCTGTATGGTGTTTATATGTTCTCCCCGTGACCGCATGGATTTTCTCCGGGTGCTCTGGATTCCTCCCGCACTCCAAAGACGTACAGGTTTATAAGGTAATTGGCCTCGGTAAAATTGTAAATTGTCTCTTGCGTGTAGGATAGTGTTAATGTATGGGGATCGCTGATCGACACTGACTCAGTGGGCCAAAGTGCCTGTTTCTGCACTGTGTCTCTAAACTAAACTAAAGTAAAAAACTAAACTATTCCAGTACATCAATCTTCACACTAATTCTGTTTCCATGATGTCCCATGCATACTCCATCCATCTATACATCAGCAACTCTGCCCCACCTCACTATTCCAGACATTACCCTCCCACAAAGGACCCTCATCTACACATCTGACCATTGCCACTCATATCTCTTCTTCCCTAAAGAACACAGATCTAAGGGAAAGGCAGCCTTTGTGACACATTGTGACACAATTAAAACTAGCAGAATATAGTTGTGCAGCGGTAGATTTGCTGCCTTACAGTGCCAGAGACCCAGGTCCATTCTGACTACGGGTGCTGTCTGTGTGGAGTTTGTACATTCTCCCTGTGACCGTGTGGGTTTGCTCTGGGTGCTCCAGTTTCCTCCATAGGTGTGTAGGTTTGTGGGTTAATTGGCCTCTACTTCCTGAGAAGATTACGGAGAGTCGGTAATTCAAGGAGGACTCTCTCTAACTTCTACGGGTGCACAGTAGAGAGCATGCTGACCGGTTGCATCGTGGCTTGGTTCGGCAACTTGAGCGCCCAGGAGCAGAAAAGACTACAAAAAGTAGTAAACACTGCCCAGTCCATCATCGGCTCTGACCTCCCTTCCATCGAGGGGATCTATCGCAGTCGCTGCCTCAAAAAGGCTGACAGAGTCATCAAGGACCCATATCGTCCTGGCCACACACTCATCTCCCCACTACCTTCAAGTAGAAGGTACAGGAGCCTGAAGACTGCAACGTCCAGGTTCAGGAATAGCTATTTCCCCACAACCATCAAGCTATTAAACTCAACTGGAACAAATCTCTGAACATTAATAGCCCATTATCTATTTATTTGCACTTTATCTGCTTATTTATTGATGTGTGTATATATTTATATAATGGTTTATGGACTCACTGATATGTTCTGTATTCATGCCTACTATAGTGTGCTGAAGCAAGGCAAGAATTTAATTGTCCTATCTGGGACACATGACAATACACTCTCTTGACTCTTGACTTGACTTGACATCTATAAATTGGCCCTAATGTGTAGGGCATCAAACTAGTGTGATCACTGGTCGACGTGGACTCGTTGGGCTGAAGGGCCTGTTTCCACGCTGTGTCTCTTTAAAATTAATAGAAGACTATGGATGTCATCAGAGTGTTAATGTGTTTGAGCATTAGAGATGGGACTCATACACTATTTGGTGATGGATTTACTAGTGTTCACCCCCATGGCACAGAACCCGTATTGAGTTGATGTCCATCGCACTTAAAATAAGATCACCAACATGATGATTATTTAAAAACTTCCAGTGAAAGAGACTGCATCTTGAAAATGCTGTTCAATACTCTGCCATTACTGTACCACATAAACGCCACATTACTATCCCATGGTCTCCGTGGTCAATGATTTGTGTTCTCAGCTCTCACTCTGATGTTATTATGATGGAGATTTCTTCACCGAGATTGAGATGATTTTTAATGATGCCCCAGTGATCTATTTACAAGCCTGGTGTATGGTACTTGGAAATGGTGCAAGAATAAAGATATGTGTTTTTCTTTCAGCTGATGAATATTAGTTACACAAAAGGACATAAAGTGCTGAAGTACCTCAGCAGGTCAGACAGTATGAACATGCATAGATTAAGTTGTGTGTCGATACCCCTATTCAGACTAAAGAAGGGTTCCAACCCGAAATGTCACCTATCCATGTGCTCCAGAGATGCTGTCTGACTTGTTGAGTTACTCCAGCATTTTGTTTCATATTGTGTATTAACCAGCATCTGCAGTTCTTTGTTTCAACTGAATGTTAGTTATATCTTCCGTCTTCTCCTTAACCCTATTTCAATTCCTGCTCTCTAATCATCCTCTCCCTACCACATATCCTATTTTTCTTTCCTGCTTTCCCCATATTTTCTTTCTTGTTCCATCAAATATCACCTTCCTTCCCCTTCTCTGTTGCCTCCTTCTATAGACTAGACATTAGACCTTAGAGATACAGCATAAAAACAGGCCCATTGGCCCACCGAGTCCGGTGCTGACCAGTGATCCCCATGCACCAACACTATCCAACACACTAGGGCCACTTTACAATTTTACAGAAGCCAACTAAACTACAAACCTGCACATCTTTGGAGTGTGGGAGGAAACCGGCGCACCCAGAGAAAAGCCACGCAGTCACAGGGAGAAAGTACAAACTCTGTACAGACGGCACCCCGAGTCAGGGTCTCTGGCGCTGTAAGGCAGCAACTCTACCACTGCACCACTGTAATGCTCTTTCTTCTCTCTCCTATTCCCATTTGTTACCCTGCCCCAACTCATTATATATCTCAGGCACTAATTACACACAACCTTCGTTCTCGTCCTAAAACATTACGGGAGGTGGATTATTTATCTGAAATATCCACATTGTTCTGTAATTATTCTTCAGCATGCAAGGAGGATTCCATCGAGAAACAAAGCTGAGAATGTGCATCTGAGCACATGCCGAATTAATTAACACTCAGATGGAAAAATTGATTTTGTAAGAGGTGTTTGCTAAATAACACAGAGAGAGAGCAACATGAAGAGTACTGTCTCCAACACCTGGACTTGTAGAACATATAATGCAATTTGTTTAGCTTTCATATATCCATGCATAATTTATTAAATAACATAATCAAATCAGCCTACAGGAATTTGCCACAGTCAGCTTTTTTGGTAGTTTTCCAAATAGTCAGAACAACACCTGAAATATAAACATTTCACCTCTGATCAAAACTAAAAGCCCTATGAACTAAGCCATTGTGACAGTGGAATAAAAAGTGATTCACAGAGTGCATTCACCCATTGCCTTTCCCCCTGAAGGACTTGATTTAAATTCCAATTCAATCAGATGAAAATTGAGTCTTACTGAGTTTGCAATGTATATTGAATACCCATTTGTTTTATTCTTTGTTTCCTTGGATTTAGTGGTAAGGTAGGACAGATGAACATTTGGCAGTGGAGGTTGGTGCAGGAGACAGCGATTCAGATTCTTAGACCATCGGGATCTCTTCTGGAGCAGAGATGACCTGCACAAGATGGACGGGTTGCACCTGAACTGGAGGAGAACCAGTATCCTTGTGGGGAGATTTGCTAGTGCTACTTGGGAGGGTTTACACAAGAGAGGCATTGTGGTGGGAACTGGGTCAGTAGGTCAGTAATTGAAAGGTAGATGTTAGGACCAGTAAGTCTCAAAGGAAGGACAGACAGTGAAGGAATATGGTAAAGCCAATGGGCTAAAGTGCGTTTATTTCAATGCAAGGAGTATTTTGGGGAAAGCAGATTAATTTTGAACTTTGATTGGTGCATGGGATCATTGGGATATTGTGGCCATTGCAAAAACATGGTTATGAAAGGGACATGATTGGGATATTAACATTCCGGGACTTTGGTCTTTCAGATATGATAGAGAGGGAGGGCATTAGAGGTGGAGGAGTGGCTCTATTAATCTTAGAGAATATCATAGCAGTGCTCAGAGAGAATATATTGGAGGGTGTGTCCAGACTTCATTGAGTTGGATTAAAGAAAGTCTCAATGCTTTCTACGTTAAATACAAAAGGAGAACCATGAGAAGGTAGGACCACTCTAGGAAAAAGTAGGGAATATGTGTTTGGGGTCAGGGTAGGTAGGAAGTTTATCAAACAAGTATTTTGCATCTGTTTTCACCAAGGAGAAGGACATTTTCATAAGTTTTTAAGTTATAGGAGCAGAATTAGGCCATTCCACCCATCAAGTCTACTCTGCCATTCAATCATGGCTGATTTATCTTTCCCTCCCAACCCCATTCTCCCCACAACCCCTGACATGGAGAACGGAGAAATCAGTGTGGAGAATACTAATATACACTGGCAGTTTGACATTAAGAAAAAGGAGGTGTCGATGTTCTTGAATGGCACCAAGGTGGATAAATCCCCAAGGCCTGAGGGAATTTATCCCAGGTTATTGTGAGAGGCACGAGAGAAGATTGCAGGAGCCTCAACAAAGATCTTTGCCTCAACCAGCCACAGGCAAAGTCCTGGAAGGCTAGAGAGTAGCTAATGTTGTTTCTTTGTGTATGAAGGGAAGTAGAGAGATTCAAGGGTTTATAGTTGGTGAGTCTCACATCAGTGGTAGGGAAGCTGTTGGAGAGGATTTTTTGAATAGGATTTACTCACATTTGGAAGAGAATGGCTTAATTATTGACTGTCAGCATGGTTTGGTATGCAGCAGGTTATGTCTTTCTAACTTGATCGTGTTTCTTGAGGAGATGACTGAGGTGATCGATGAGGGTAGGGTGGTGGATGCTGTCTACATTGATTTTTGTTAGGCATTTGATAAAGTCCCCATGGTAAGCTGATCCAGAAGATTACATTGCATCGGATTTACAGCGACCTGGTCATCGGGATTTATAACTTGCTGACTGATAGATGACAGAGGGTTGTGGTGGACTATCAAAGTACACAGCGAGATATAGATCAGCTACAGAAATGGATGATGAAATGGCAGATGGAGTTTAATTTGAGCAAGTGTGAAGTGATGCACTTTAGGAGGTCGAATGTAAGGGGAAATATATAATTAATGGCAAGACGCTAAACAGCAATAATGCACAAGGGATCTTTGTTTTCAAGTCCATAACTTCATGAAAGTAGCAACATGAGGTAATAGAATATCAAAGAAGGTATATGGTCTGCTTGCCTTTATTGATCAGGACATGGATTATAAGAGCCAGGAAGTCAAGATGTAACATTACAGGACTTTGGTTAGGACCTATTTTGAGTATTGTGTGACGACAGATGGCGCAATGGGCTAAGTGTTCGGCTGGTGACCGGAAGGTAGCCGGTTCGAATCCCGCCTGGAGTGCATACTGTCGTTGTGTCCTTGGGGTAAGACACTTCACCCACCTTTGCCTGTGTGTAAAATGTAATGTAATTATGTGAAGCACTTTGGGGTCAATGCAAGTTGACTAAAAATGTGCTATATAAATAAGATTAAAAAATAAATTGTGTGCAGTTCTGGTTGCCCAAATCAGGGTGGGAAGTGGAGACTTTGGAAAGAGTGCAGAGGAGATTTATCAGAATGATGCCTGGCTACAAGGAGATGTAAAGGTTTATAGGTTAATTGGCTTGGTATAAATGTAAATTGTCACTAGTGTGTGTAGGATAGTGCTAGTGTGCGGGGATCGCTGGTCGGTTTGGACTCGGTGGGCCGAATAGACTGTTTCTGCACTGTATCTCTAAACTAAACTAAAGAAGGGTGTGGTCCTAATATGAGCAAGTGGGATTAATATGGTTGTGCAAAAAGGTCAGCTTGGGTATGATGGGCTGAAGGGCCTGTACAACACTATGATTAGTTTAGGTTATTTGGTATAAAGACACAGTGTGGAAAGAGGACCTTTGGCACACTGAGTGCACATCGACCAACGATCACCTGTACACTGGTTGTATCCTACACACTAGGGGCAATTTACAGAAGCCAAATAACCTACAAACCTGCACGTCTCTGGGTGGAAACTGAAGCGCCCAGAGAAAACTCACATGATCAGAGGGAGAACGTGCAAACTCCAGACAGACAGCCCCTGTAGTCAGGATCAAACCCATGTCTGTGGCACTGTAAGGCAGCATCTCTACTGCTACACCACTGTGCCACTGCAACCAACAAGGGCATACAAACCAAAAGAGTCAGCCAGAATAGGCTTTGCCTTCAGAAAGGAGATCAAAACTCACTGCCTTTGACTTATCCAGAACTGTTAAAGTTGCCAGTTATGTGATACATTTCAATGTTCATGAGAACATTTAAAGCATGAAAAGATTGAAAACTTGAATAAAGTTATAAGTAAGTTACGAAACTTAAGAAAACTCAATAATCTTTAAAATCTAAAAGACAATGTTTAAATCTATTTCAGCAAAATTAGATGTTAATAAACCTAACTATATTCGTATTACGTTAAAAATAACTTTTATCTTTTGGCTCCCACAGAATTTTTACAGTGGCATAGCTTATGAATCCATTGCCTCACAGCACCAGAAAATTCAGTTCAATCCCAACCTTGGGTATAATTTGTCTGGAGTTTGCACTTTATCATTATGACTGTGTGGGTTTCCCCTTTCCTTCCACATCCAAAAGGATGAATCGGCTGTTGTAAATTGCCTCCATTATACAGGTTGAAGGAGAATCTGAGGAGAGATTTACGAGGATGTTACCAGAACTTGGTGGCCTGAGCTATAGGGAGCGGATGGGCAAGGTAGAACCTTATTCCTTGGCACACTGGAGGATGAGGGCTGATATTGATCTTGATCTGTATGAGTTCTTGAAAGGAACAGATAAGGAAAATGCACAGAGTCTTTTACTCTGTGCAGAGTAGGGGAATCAAGAACCAGAGGTCATAGGCGGATGCAAAATACTTGAGTAACACAGCCTGTCAGGCAACAACTTTAGAAAACATGAATAGGTGACATTTCGAGTTGGTACCCTTCTTAAACTGATTCAAAGAGAACCTGAGGGGTAACTTTTTCACACAGAAGGTGTTGGGTACAAGGAACAAGCTGCCGGAGAAGGTAGTTGAGGCAGATATTATTACCATATTTAAAAGGCATTTGGAAAGGTATATGGTTAAGAAAGGGTTAGAGGGATATGGGCCTAACGTGGGCAGGTGGGACAAGTATAGAGCGGGCATCTTGGTTGGCATGGGCAAGTTGGGCCGAAGTGCCTGTTGCCATGCTGTATGAATCCATAACTCTCTAATGCAAAAAAAGACAAATGTAGGATGAGTATAATTGAGTGGTCGATGGTCAGCAGAGACTCGCTGGGCTGACGAGTCTGTTTCTATATAACTCCATGACTCAAAGCTCCCTGCCGTCTACAGGATTCAGTAATGAGTCTGCAATTACGGTGTGGAGTATTTTCCTGCTTACACTGAGCTCCATCGGGAGTCCAGCATTAGGCTGTGGTCAGTTGCCAGATGGTGAATCACTGTTAACAGCTCTTGCATCCCCGTGTTCACATGTGCATGGATGGAAGTTACTGTGACCTATTTGTAACATTATACAGGCCAGTAAAATTGCAGTGGGTTATGATCCTTGTGAGTGGGAGGTAACATTTTCACCTGCAGGTGAGGAGGTTGGGATTTCAATTCCCACAACAGATGTTCCAAGTGCAAAAACCGTCTGGAGTTTCGCGGGTCCTCGAGTGTAGCTCTGAGGGATTTGACCTTGTAGCATCTGTAGGATCGTTAATGTTGCTGCTGATTCAGCAATTAACAGAGGTGGAACTGACAGCAGCGCATCATTTATAGAAGGCGGCCCTCTTCTTCAGAGCTACACTTCGCAAGCATGCTTCTGATCTATGCTCAATTCTTAAAGGTACCTTTACACAATATCCCCTGCACTGTTTCCTCTTTAGAAAGGAAATAAACCTATAGCGATTACCAACTCTTCACTATAAATTACACCAGTGCATTAAATGTTTACCAATGAGACACGAGACAGAATACAGGAAGGAGATAGAGAACTTAGTGAAATGTTGTCAGGACAATAACCTCTCCCTCAATGTCAGCAAGATGAAGTACCTATTTATTGACTTCAGGAAGCATGGTGAGTACATGGCCCAACTAGCATCAAAGGTGCGGAAGTGGAAATGGTTGAGAGCTTCCATTTCCTTGGTGCTCACATTACCAATGATCTGTCGTGGACAAACTACATAGATGCGACAGCCACAATGACACTTCAACGCCTTTATTTCCTGAGGAGACGGAGGAAATAGGGCATGTCAACAGCCAGCATAAACAAAGATTTAACCCACCCTTCGTTTCCTTGTTCCCATCTGGCAGAAGGTACAGAAGCTTGAAGCCGTACACCACCACACTCATGAACTGTTATCAGATTTATGAATCGTTTTTCCATAAGCGACGGCACTGTTCGATTCACCTCTACGGCACAGTGGTACAGCGGGTAGAGCTGCTGTCTCACAGCACCAGAGACCTGATCCTGACTACGGGTGCTGTCTGTATGTAGTTTGTACGTTCTCCCCGTAACCGCGTGGGTTTTCTCCGGGTGCTCCGGTTGCCTCCCACAATCCAAAGATGCGCAGGTTTGTAGGTTAATTAGTTTGGTATAAATGTAAAAATTGTCCCTAGTGTGTGTAGGATAGTGTTAGTGTGTGGGGATCGCTGGTCGGCACAGACTATGTGGGCCGAACGGCCTGTTTCCGTGCTGTATATCTAAACCAAAAATAAAACTACCCCATTGAGAACATTCGAATTTGTTCATGGAATTGATGCACTACAATGCTGAAAAATATAAACAGCACTTTGTATCTTCCCCTTTGCTCTGTCTATTGTACATAACTTTTGAACTGTTTGTATACATGTGGCCACATTACTCTGATTTGTGTTTTCCCACAGATCCTTCAGGTTATTGTCCACTCTCAGGAACATTTTCACTCAGTGGATACGCTGCAATTGGAGCAGTTCTGGTCGACCCATTACAAGAAGGATATGGAGGTTTGGGAAGATTGCTGAAGAGGTTTACCAGAATGCTGCCTGGATCAGAAGACATTAGATATCAGGAGAGGTTGGATAAACTTGGATTGTTTTCTTTGGAGGGTTGGAGGCTGAGGAGAGACCTGATAGAAGTATTTAAAATGACGAGAGGAGTAGACAGTTATAATATTCTCCTCCATGGTGGAAATGCCAAAGACTAGCGATTCCAGCTTTAAGGTGAGAGGATTACAGTATAAAGGAGAAGAGTGGGGCAAATTTTTAACACAGGTGATGTTGAGTGTCTGGAACGTGCTGTTGGAGGTTATGATGGATGCAGAAATGATAAGGGCATTTATGGGCATATAGATTTAGTTTAGTTTAGAAATATAGCGGGGAAACAGGGCCTTCAGCCCACCGAGTCCATGCCGACCAGTGATCACCCTCTATACGAGCACTATCCTACACAGTAGGGACAATGTTACAATTTACCGAAGCCAAATGACCTACAAACCTGGACGTCTTTGGAGCTTGGGAGGAAACTGGAGCACCTGGAGAAAGCCCACGCATTCATAGGGAGCACGTACAAACTCCGTACAGACAATGCCCATGGTCATGATCGAACCCGGGACTCTGGCACTGTGAGGCAGCAACTCCACCACTGTGCCACCGTGCTGGTGAGCAGAGATATGCCGGGAATAGAGGAATAGGGATCATATGCAGCAGAGGAGATTTGTTTATCTTGGAGTCAGGTTTAGTGCTAATATTGTGGGCCATTGGAACTGATCCTGAGCTAGTTTTTATGTTTTATGTATTCCATATACAGGGTTAATGGCTGCAGTTGCTTGTAGCTCAGGGTCACTAACGTACCTGCTACATCACTGTCTGTCATTTTCACTGCAATACTGAGAGATCTCTGTTTTCTATTAGCTTCATTATCCAGCTAAACCATGAAGCAGCATCATTCCAAACTCCAAGGTACATACTAAAAGCCCTGTCCCCCGGTACGAGTTCATTCCAAGAGCTCTACCGAGTTAAAAAAAAATCAAACTCATGGTAAGCACGGAGAATGAACGTAGCGGGTACGTTGGTGCTCGGGGACGTCTCTTAGCGGCTCGTAACGCTAATGGCAGGTACTCGGGAAGACTCGCTAACTCGTGAAGATTTTTCAACATGCTGAAAAATGTCCACGAGAGCCCCGAGAACCGACGAGTGGCCATTACCGTAAATCTCCGAGTTCTCAGAGCAAACTTGGGAGAGCTCTTGGAATGAACTCGTACTGTGGGACAGGGCTTTTAGATGAATAACAGTGGCCGCGCAAAAATGACACAAACTTAACTGACAGTAGGTACAGTAGCTCTCAACTCAATGCTTAAAAGTGAATGATATAACAAAGCCTTACAAAATAGAACACTCAATGATTTACGGTGACTTTACATTATGTACACCACAGACATCGTATTGATTGGTATTTATGGAGGAGAATTTGAAACCATCAGCCAGAGTTAGGTCCTAAGCTGTATTTTAATTGAAAGATAGGAAAAATTAAGTGAGTCGCAGTGAGCTTCTGCTTCACAGCGCCAGAAACCCGGGTTCAATACTGACTTCAGGTGCTGTCTGTGTGGAGGCTGCATGTTCTACCTGTGACCACGTGGGTTTCCACTGGGTGCTCCGGTTTCCTCCCACATCTCAAAGGAGTGCGGGTTTGTAGGTTAACTGGCCTATTGTAAAATTGCACCTTGTGTGCAAGGAGTGGATGTGGAAACGGGATTACACTGAACCAGTGTGAAGGAGTGATCGATGGTCAGTGTAGACCCCGGTGGGCTAAAGGGCTGTCTCTATTAATTCAATTTAAAATTATACCGTCCAAGGGACTAATTCCAGAGCCAAGAGATTGTCTATCTGAAACCATAAGGCAAATGAAGTTCATTATAAATCACCTCGCAAATCCTGCAAATATCTATTACTGTTCAACATAAAGTGCACATGATAAAATAAACTTAATTTATTAATCTTATCAATACACCAGGCCTGACAGATTTAACTATTATCACAAAGTAATTGTAACGCTGAAAGAGTTCTTGATAGGTGAAGGTTAGAGATTGAGAATGGAAATTCAGCCAACTCCACTTAAATCCTTGGTGGACCGGTACTTGAAAGCTTCATTGTTCTGGGATTGCCTTCATGGGGCTATTGTTTCGCTGAAGGGATCAAGTGAATAGATTCTGACCGCACCATATGGTTGCTTTTGACAAACTGGAGCAGCTGCCACAGGGGCATCTGAGGGATGATGTATTTATTCCATCGGCAATAATAGTGAGGCTAGGTATTGGCACACCTGTGCTCATTAGATACTACTGTACCCACACTGCTGTGCTTAGGCATATTGTCATCACAGGGCCAGCCCAGGAGTTGCTCCAGGGAAGCAAGAAATACAGGATGACATCATCGCAAAGAGAGAGGGGAGCGAGATGTTTTCATGGGGATCGTTAGATCAAAACCTCCACAGATTGAATGCACCTCAACAAAATGGGTGAGTGGTTAACAGTCAAGAGTCAAAAGTGTTTATCGTCATATATCACAGATACGGAACAACAAAATTCTTACTTGCAGCTGCTCAAAAGATGTGCAAGCATAGTACACTGTAAACATAATATACAATGAAAATGCGCACACACACACACACACACACACACACGGGAGGGGGAGGGGAGGGGGGGAGGTGTTGTAACCGAACTGAACTCACTGTGGAATGATCAGAGACTGTGAGGCCTCTGACATGCCGGCTCTGACGCGCTGGCTGTTCCCCCGCTGCTGGAAAAGCAGCGGTTGAAGATCCGATGTTTGGCTTGAGGCAGCGTGACAGAGCCGGGTCGGGCACCAGTGGCTGTGAAAAATGTTGGCGTCTTTGGAGCAGAGCCGGGCGTCAGCAGGCGTTATGGTCGTTGGCCAGCAGGAGGTGACAAAATGAGTGGGGGGTTGGAGGATTTTATTAAAAACGGGTACATAAAAAAGTCAAAATGATTTGAGGAGTGAATCCGTGAATGTAAAAGATAATTAGCTAGTGTGTGGTGCTGGCGGACGAAGGAATCAAAGGCCGAATCTGACATACATCCACCCACACCCACACACACACACACACCCACACACACACACACACACACACACACACACACACACACACACACACACACACACACACACACACACACACACACACACACACACACACACACACACGCAGTTTAATATATAGATAGATGTATATGTAAATGTATATATATAAGTATATATATATATGTGTACATAGGCATATAATATATACACACACATGCGCATCCATGCACACATGTATATGTGTGTATATATATAAATCAAGTGTGTGTGTGTATATATATATATATATATATATATATACTAAAAGTCTGATCTTGATTGCTTTTGGCTCGCTGTGCTGCAATTTCCGAGAGAACACCACCACATACGGCCGTCATTTTTGGCCACCTTGCTCAGAGCCCCCCTCCGCCTTCCGGGACTGGAGGATTTTTCCCATCGATGAAAAATCAGAGAGATATTAACGTTTTTAAATAATTTGCCATCCTCTCTGCTGCCCCTGCTGGTGGGAGGGGGGGGGACTACAAAACCAGGAAGTGGTGGGCCTCACTCAGTCTCTGCAAGATGGAGGAAGTCAGAGGGTCATGTCTCTCTGAACTCTGAATAACACTGAACAAATGTCTACTCAACTGTGAGTGCCGTTAATGTGGTTTGAAAATGAAAATATAGTTGGTTTGAAGTAAAAATGCACTGCAAATGGTTGTTTGGGTTGAAGTAAAAATGCACTGCAAATGGTTGTTTGGGTTGAAGTAATTGGTGGAGAGGTGGAATTGGTGGAGAGGTGGAATATTGCGTCGAGGGACCAGCCCTCCCATGTGAACATGGGACCCAATGGGTTCCACTTAGTCTAGTATATTACTAAAAGTAAGATCTTGACCACTTCCTGTTTTTCTTTTTCATGATTTTAGAAAAAACGCTGCCGCTTACGGCTGTGATTTTTGAACAGGTTACTCAGAGTCCCCCTCCGCTGCGCAGGACAAGAGGATTTTTCACATTGATGAAACATTAAAGAGTTATTAGTGTTTAAAAAATGTTGACATTCTCTCTGCTGCCCCTGGCAGTGGGAGGGGGGAGGAACTATAAAACCCAGAAGTGTTATGCCTCAGTCAGTCTCTGCAAGATGGGGGAAGTGAGAGGGTCATGTCTCACAGTCTGAGCTGTGAATAACACTGAACACATGTCTACTAAACTGTGACTGTGGTTTTACTGACCTTGAGTGCCCTTAATGTGGTTTGACAATGAAAATGTGGTTGGTTTGAAGTAAAAGCACTGCAAATGGTTGATGGGGGTTTGGGTTGTAGAAAAAACACTTCAAATGGTTTGTGGGGTTTTGGGTTGAAGAAAAAGCACTGCAAATGGTTGGGTGGGGTTTTGGGTTGAAGTAAAAAGCACTGCAAATAGCCATAAGTCAACTGCCAGCCCACTAGCCGTGAGTGAACTGCCAGCACATCAGGCTTGAGTGACTGAGCTGCCACCCCATGAATCCATTTGGTCCACAATGTCCATGCTAGCCCTCTGGAG